>NC_073628.1:119785000-120410000 GCF_029407905.1 Bubalus kerabau
GAGATTTGGGGGGCAGGCTTTTTGTGTGTGGCACTTTCTAGGGTGTGTGTCTCTTACCAGAATTCATTGACAAGAAGGGATTTAAAAGTAAGTCGTGTAAATTATATTTCATTGTATAGCATGATAGTGTCTGAAGACTTCTCAGTTTTCATTAGTAAAACTCAGCTCTCTGCTCTCACTGAAGTTTCCTCTGCTCTGTGGTCTTACATTCTTAACTCTCAAATTTCTACTTCAGGCAAAACGTAAAGCCTATGCTGGAAGTTTTCAGGAGTCCAGCTGTTGTTAAGTGTTTCCCTTTGGGCTATCCCAGTGCAGCTGGCTCTGCCAGGCTCAGGTTTTCTGGCTGCTCCTGGTCCTTCTTGCCTTTTATACAAGCAGGTTATCCTTACCTTTGTCTTTTTAATAGGGATTCAGTGGCCTGTATGTTTGCTTTGGAGCAAAAGGAAGAACCTTTTTAAAGCAATATTATTCTTGATAGAGTGATTCCACAACATGATCCATATTATTTTTACAAGAGGAGAAAAAAAAAGATCACCCATAAATTTTACCGCCGTAACCCAGTCTTTAAACTTTCACTTTTTATCCTCCAGTCTTCAGTTGACAGGCACACATTTCAACATAGTTGCAGTCATACTATTTATTCAGCTTTTTTAATCAGCAAGATATGTTTTTTTTTTTTTCCCCCAGAACAGATTCTCTAAAAGTTACTTTCTGGTTTGAATCTTATGTGACATTTGTGCTGTTTCAGATGTCACAGACAAAAGAATGCATTTGGACTTTGAGGAGTTTCAGAGTGATACTGCTTATTACTGGTGAACAAGCCGCCTGCCTGTTCTTCTTCCTCGTGAAATCTCCCATCTGTTATCAGAGCTTTCACGAGGAGCCTGTGAACACGGTGTGAGATGAGGACGTGTGAGCAACTCTGCCGTGCAGTTCAGCAGGCGTGGACGGCTCCCCTCCTTTCTGCTATGGGGCACCATTGTGGGTCCCACTGCCCTGGGGTGGGTGGCGTGTGTGGCCCCAGAACTCTTAGGGCAGCACTGTTCAGTGTGGTAGCCGCTAGCCTCAGGTGCCTGTACAGGCCATGGAGTTTTCCAGGCCAGAATACCGGAGTGGGTAGCCTTTCCCTTCTCCAGGGGATCTTCCCAACCCAGGAATCGAACCCAGTTCTCCTGCATTGCAGGTGGATTCTTTACCAGCTGAGCCCCCTGTGCCTGTGGAGCACGTGAAATGTGACTAGTCTGAACTGAAGTGTTCTCTGCCTGCAAAGTCCACATCAGATTTCATTTGATGAACATACTATAAAAGAACTCAGTCATTTTCTATAGCGGTCATATGTTGAAATGATAGTGTTTTGATGTAATGGGTTACATAATATACACCGTAAAAATGAGTTTCACCTGTTTCTATTTACTTTTTTTTTTAATGTGGCTACTAGCAACTTTAGAACTATAAATTGTGGCTGGCACTGTCTTTCTATTGGACAGTGTTTTTCTAGGGCCTTGTGTTTCAGAATTCAGGGTGTAGTTTATGAGTGTTCTGAAGTCAGTTTAGTGGGTCAAAAATCAGTATTCTAAAATGAGAACAGAATGACATAAAAATATTAGAATAGCATTGTTGTGGAACTTGTTTTAAATATGTACATGTAGGTACTGAGTCATGTGTAAGGCCATCTTTCTTTTTTACTTTGAATCATGGCTAAAAAGTTTGAAGCTCATTGTCCTAGTGGGGTCCAGCTTAATATAGTGTGTCACCAGGATGCCTGGCCTGCCTTGTAAGAGGACAGGTTGCTATGAGCAACACCATATAGATTTTAGGTCTGGTTGGTGGCAGCTCTTTCAGAACAATTCAAGGAAAGCAGACCCAGCAGGAGGTGGACCTGAGCGTGGGTGCACCTCAGGGGACCCCCAGAGTGAAGGGTGAACTAGGAATGATTCCAGTTCTGTCGACTGGTGTCTGGTCCTGTGTTCTGAGCACTTAACATGTCCCTGGAGCCCTGGAGTGACTTTCATCTGATGAATTGTTTCTTGAAGATGTCTTCAGAATTGCCTCATGGGTGGAGTTACTTTCTAAGAAGCAGGGTGGTTTCTTAAGGACCTTGGAGCCAGGCTGTGTTAGACAAGGGATCTCTTTGACCTTTAGATCCTCCACCCACCATGTCCTGTTGAAATCAGAAGAGGCTGTACTCTCCTGTAGCCTCACACCATCCTCGTCCCTCTTCACGGAGAGAAGTCCTGTCCTTACAGTATGCAAGATGCACAGTCATCAGGACTGTGTCTTGGGCTGGGTTCTAAATAAAGGACACATAAAGCCATAGGGACAGGAGGGGGAAAAGGCTCCAAATGGGATTACTTGGGCCTTGTGTTTATTCTGACAGTTGTAAAAATTCTTTGGGGCTGACCCATTTTTCCTTTCTTAATTAAAAAAAAAAAATCTGGCAGGCAAGAGGAAGAAATGTAAAACATGTGACTAATACTTCAGCTTTTTCTCCTGGAGCCAGATTCTTTAAAATTATACCTTAGATATTCTTGATGTTTTGAAAACGATTGCCCACAAAAGCCACCAAACATTTGTTTCTGAAACTTGTAGGCTTAGATGGCATTCATTTTCAGTAAAGAGTCCAAAAGCACAATATTTAGGAGTTACTGAACTGAAATCTTTGGAGATTTCGCTCTGGTGAATCAGATTACCCCAGGAACTGGCAGAGGACCAGGCAGCCTTTCGCCTCTTGCTTGAGTATTTCCAGCCCCGTTAGTAGTTACCCAGAGTCTGTGAGGGAGTTAGACTAAATGACCTCCAAGATCCCTTGTAGATGGAAAGCATATGATTGCAGTGCGGCGGCGTACGGAGTTGGCAAGCAGGAGCTGTGTGCATGTGGACCTCTCATTGCTCTGTAGCCATCACAAATAGTTCATCCTCTCATTCCTTCACTGGTTCACTCAAACTTGAGCCCCTACTATGTGCCTGGTATTGTTCTTGGTCTCTCTAGGAAGCTCGTGGAATTTTCGAGCACTTGTCACAGTAGATTTGAAGGTCTCTGAAATTCATTTCCAATCTCTCTCGTGTTATTTCCTGTGTCTGACCTTTACACGCACCATGCTTAACTTTACTAGGCTACATTCCTTTCTAGGGCCTTCCCCCCGTACCCCCACCTCCAACCTCATTGTTGACTCTATCTGAAATGCCCTCTTTTTCCCTAATCTCCAGTTCAAATCCCAGCCATCGCTCAGATTCCAACTCACATGCCATTCCTTCCGCAAATCCACTTTGGTTTCCCCAGTAATGGTAAGTTATCCTTGTCTGAGTTCTGTAGCACTTTGTACTGATCTTGTGATACCACATGTAATCATATCAGGTTGAACAGTATGAGATAACCCTATTAGTCAGTTAAAAATGGTTGAATATTGCCATGTAAAATGGCAATTATATGGTTCTTTTTAATATTAGGAGTGTTCACGTATGGAACTTAAATTAGATCTCTTTACACAGGTACTATACTCATGATTCATGTTTAGCTAAGATTCCTTGGTCTTTTTATTTTTTGTAATATTAAACTAAATCACATTTGACTTGGAGAGGAGATTTTTAAAACTGTTTTAAATTAATTGATTAATTTATTAGTTTTGGTTGCACTGGGTCTTTGTTGCTGCACTCATGCTTTTTTTCTAACTGCCTTGCGTGGGGGCTACTCTTGGATTCAGTGTGAGGGCTTCTTACTGCGGTGGCTTGTCTTGTTGCAGACCACGGGCTCTCGGGCTCGGGCTTCAGTATTTGTGGGTCGAGAGCTTTAGGGTGCGGGCTCAGTAGTTGTGGCACACAGGCTTAGTCGTACCACGGCATGTGGGATCTTCCCGGACCAGTGATCGAATGTATGTCCCCTTCATTGGCAGGTGGATTCTTAACCACTGGATCACCCGGGAAGTCCCAAGAGTTGATTTTACAAATATCTAACTGTAGAAAATATTTATTTTTATTAAATCTAATTTTGTTAGACTTTTAGCTGATATTTCCCAGTTTTTATGTTTTAATTTATTTAAACAGCAGGTTTATTTATTTTTCTTTTCTTTTACACTTGTTTGGCCATGCCATGCAGCCTGTGAGATCTTGGTTCCCCGACCAGGGACTGAATCTGTACCCCCTGCAATGGAAGTGCAGTCTTAACCACTGGAGAGCCTGGGAAGTCCCATATGTCCAGTTTTTTTTCTTTTAATTAAACTTCTGATTCTGTAAATCATAGTTATCTGGCCTTCCCTAATGGCACAGTGGTAAAGAATCTACCTGTTAGTGCAGGGGACACTAGAGATTCAGATTCGATCCCTGGGTTGGGAAGATGCCTTGGAGTAGGAAAATGGCAACCCATTCCAGTATTCTTGCCTGGAGAATCCCATGGACAGAGGAGCCTGGCAGGATATAGTCCATGGAGTCACAAAGAGTTGGACATGACTCTGTACACAAGTAATTATCCACTTCATTTGTTACAATGATTTTATCAACATGTCCAAAGACAGAACTTTTGTTATATAACTAGAGACATTCCTCACTCTTAGCTGTGTGTAGTGTGCTCAGTCAAGTCTGACTCTTTGCAACCATATGGACTGTAGCCCACCAGGCTCCTCTGTCCATGGGATTTTCCAGGCAAGACTACTGGAGTGGGTTGCCCTTTCCTACTCCAGGAAACCTGCCTGACACAGGGATTGAATCCGAGTCTCTGTGTCTCCTGCATTGGCAGGCGGATTCTTTAGCACTGTGTCACCTGGGAAGCCCGCTGCTGGCAGTACTAATTGACACTGCTTCACAGTCAGCATTCCCTGACTATTTGATTGGAATACAGATCTAACCAGTTCTACAGCTGTTCAACTCGCTGGGCTCCATCAGATGCATAAAGATCTAAGGAGAGAGCTGGTGGGATGGTTTTTTGAATCTGTGGGCATCATGTTTGTAGCATTCCTTTTTTCTTGCCATGGGTCAGAATAGGGTGGAAAGTTAGTTTGATCTGATTTTGTTTTTCTCAGTGATTTCAGGAGAAGGCAATGGCACCCCGCTCCTGTACTCTTGCCTAGAAAATCCCATGGGCAGAGGAGCCTGGTAGGCTGCAGTCCATGGGGTCGCAAAGAGTCGGACACGACTGAGCGACTTCACTTTCACTTTTCACTTTCATGCACTGGAGAAGGAAGTGGCAACCCACTCCAGTGTTCTTGCTTGGAGAGTCCCAGGGACGGGGGAGCCTGGTGGGCTGCCGTCTCTGGGGTCGCACAGAGTCGGACACGACTGAAGCGACTCAGCAGCAGCAGCAGCAGTGATTTCGTGTGGCACCAAGTGGTCATTGCTCACGTACCATGTGGGACATTGGCAACAGTGGTTTGTAGGCAGATCAGTTCTTTGTTGCTGGTCCACCTTAAATTCTCTCTGAAAAGCGGTGTTTTCTTGTTGCCAGGCTTCAGACACTTGTATCTTTCTCTGCCTCTGTGAGGATTCCATTCATCAATATTATGATCACATCTGCTGTTCTTTCAGCGCTCTTCAGGCTGTTTATCTGGCTCTGGAGACATGAAGTCTCTTAAAGGGCTAAGTGCTTTCTTAGTATTGCCTTCTCTATCCTGGGCTCTAGTTTCCTCTTCATCATGCTGGTCCTGCCCTTTTTCCAGTTAGAGATCATTTTCCTTGATAGTGAAGATGGGGAGTGAAGTAGTTCTCTTTTCTCTCTCTTATCAGTTAAAATTACCCACCCATCAGCAATGAACTGCTCCTTCCTCATTTTACTCCTCAGAGAGCTGAAGAATGCTCGTCAACTTGACCTTCGTGTTTTCCTAAGACTCTGTTCCTTACGACTGCTGACTTTCATGTTACCCTGCTTTTAGCAAAGTATAGAGCCTCCATTATGTGGCCTTCTTTCTGTCTCTAATAATTTGGGAAACCTGTAAAGCCTCCTTGATTTCTTTAAAATTTTATTTCACATTTGGGATATTTGTCCTACTGTTTTAGGAAGGTGGACACTGAGAGCAGGCTCTTGCCTGACACTTGGAAATGAGTTGTCTGAGGAGACACACATGCTGACAAAGCAAGAGACTGTATTGGGAAGGGGCACCTGGGCGGAGAGCAGGAGGGTAAGGGAACCCAAGAGAACTGCTCTGCCCATGGCTTGCAGTCCAAGGTTTTATGGTGATGGGGTCAATTTCCGGGTTGTCTCTGGCCAATTATTCTGACTCATTCTCTGTCACTCTCTTCTACTTCTGCCTTCGGTCTTTCCCAGCATCAGGCTCTTTTCCAGTGAGTCGGCTCTTCTCATTAGATGGCCAAAGTATTGGAGCTTCAGCATCAGTCCTTCCAATGAGTATTAGGAGTTGATTTCCTTTAAGATTGACTGGTTTGATCTCATTGCGGTCCAGGGGACTCTCGAGAGTCTTCTCCAGCACCACAGTTTGAAAGCATCAGTTCTTGGCTGAGTGACGCTCGTGCCACCAGGAAGGCAGTAAACAGCCTTGTCATGCTCCTTTCTCAGTCCTGAACCAGTCCTGTTTCATCCGAGGTCCTAACTGTTGCTTCTTGACCCGCATGCAGGGTTCTAAGGAGAAGTATAAGATGGTCTGGTATTCCCATCTCCTTAAGAGTTCTCCAGTTTGTCATGGTCCACACAGTCACAGGTGTTAGTGTAGGCAATGAAACAGAGGTAGATGCTTTTCTGGAATTCCCTTGCTTCCTCTATGGTCCAGTGAATGTTGGCAATTTGATCTCTGGTTCCTGTGCCTCTTGTAAACCCAGCTTGGACATCTGGAAGTTCTCCATTCACATAATGTTGAAGCTTAGCATGCAGGATTTTGAGCATAACCTTACTAGCATGGGAGATGACTGCAATTGTCCAGTGGTTTGAACATTCTTTAGTACTGCCCTTCTTGGGAATTGGGATGAGGATTGACATTTCCAGTCCAGTGGCCACTGCGGGAAAAGGTTTATAAACTGAAGCTTTAATACTTTGGCCACCTGATATGAAGAGCCGACTCATTGCAAAAGATCCGGATGCTGGGAAAGATTGAAGGGAAGAGGAAAAGGGGATGACAGAGGATGAGATGGTTGGATGGCATTATGGCTTCAGTAGACACGAGTTTGAACAGACTCTGGGAGATGGTGAAGGACAGGGAAGCCTGGCCTGCTGCAGTCCATGGGGTCTCAAAGAGTCATGGTTGAGCGACCGAACAACAACAACTTTAAAGAAGGTTGTTTTCCTAATGTTTGGAGTTCTGTCTGACACCTGTAGGAGAACAGAGTCACTTTCTCCCAAGATTCAGTGATCACAATTACGTCTGGAGTGTTGTTTTCATTTCCTCCTGTCAGCAGAGCAGATAAATACCTAGAAAAAAGCTTAAGTAGCTGTTGGCGACCACAGTGAAAAGAGGCATCAAAGATGAGTCTGAGGTTGTTGGTGTAGTTGAACTAGGAGAATTAGTGATGTCATTAGGAGAAGCAGGATTTGGGGAAGGAGAGCTCCTTTGTGGTGCTGATAAAACAGTGCTATCATGATCATTTCAATCTCAGACATAGCACGCTGGAGGAGTTTTCCAATCAGAAGAGATTTGGGGTTAGAGAAATACATTTGGGTCTCATTCACACATAGGTGAATGAAGCAGTGAGAGCAGAACCACATGGGAGACAGAAGATGGGTGAGGACCAGGCTTGCTGCTGCTGCTGCTGCTAAGTTGCTTCAGTTGTGTCCAACTCTGTGCGACCCCATAGACGGCAGCCCACCAGGCTCCCCCGTCCCTGGGATTCTCCAGGCAAGAACACTGGAGTGGGTTGCCATTTCCTTCTCCAGTGCGTGAAAGTGAAAAGTGAAAGTGAAGTTGCTCAGTCGTGTCCGACTCTTAGAGACCCCATGGACTGCAGCCCACCAGGCTCCTCTGTCCATGGTATTTTCCAGGCAAGAGTACTGGAGTGGGCTGCCATTGCCTTCTCCAGAGGACCAGGCTTGAGTAAGGTCATATTCAGGAGACAAGAAGGTAGAGACCAGTTGGTGTAGAGGTCATAAAAAGTGTAGTTAGAGAGGTAAGAGGGAGAAACAGGCTAGTTCATCATCACAGAATATAAGGGAGGGCAAAGTTTTAACTTAGAAGCCAAAGGTTTAACTTAAGAGGCTTATGTGAAAGGGCTTTGCAAGTGGCTCAGAAGTAAAGAATCCGTAGGAGACCCGGGAGACACAGGTTTGATCAGTCAGGAAGATCCACTGGAGGAGGAAATTGCATTCCACTCCAGTATTTTGACACGGGAAATCCCATGGACAGAGGAGCCTGGCAGGCTATAGTCTATGGGGGTCCCAAAGAGTCAGACATGGCTGAGTGACTAAGTATGCACGCACGTACTCTAGAAAATAAGCAGAATAACACTCCCTCACTTTTGGTTATTTCAACTTTCCAGAGCATACTTAAAAAGTGAAAGGTATTGAAAAAATTCTCAGAGTAGCCCAAATAGCTCTCACTCCATAGGAAAGAGCATCATCTTTAACACCACGTTAATTCCTAATATATAACAGAGTAGGTTATGCACATATAGTGATATGGTTTTCTTTTACAGTTGAATAGATGCAGCAAATTTGAAGGGATTGGGGCTTTCGGAGGCAGACACGTTCGTAACAACAAAGATGGACAAACCAGTGGAAGGCTATGTTCAAATGTCACTGTCCAGTGAGGCCTTCCCTAACCACTCGTTTAAATTGCAAGCTTCTCTCACCCTGGAACTCCCCCACTTTAGCTTCACTCTCCTTGTCACTTAACCACTGTCTAACGTGCTGTTTGTTTATAATTGATTGATTATGTGAGTTCCAAGAGGGCATGGGTTTTGGTCCTCTCCTTCTACCACCACTGTCTTCCCAGAGCCTAGCAGGGCCTTGCAGAGAGAAGACACAATGAGTATTTATTTGTTGAATAAATGAATGAGAGAAAGTGATGGTTAGATAACAGGCATTGAACTATGTGGGATCATTTAGTTTTGGAATAAGCACTGCTGTCTGTCAGTGTTTCTGGGGGTGCACATACTATCCCTTGTAGCATCGGTGGGCTCACGGAGCTATGAATGAAAGTTTAAATCATGCTCAGTATATTCTTTTTCTGAAGGCAAAAAACCAGAGACATTTCCATCGAGTTAATAAAACTTTTAGAATGTTGGTGTTTCAAAGATCTCTCACTGAGAAAACAACTCTTTTTATGTTGAACATAAAATTTCCCCATGAAGGATTGCTATTACATGATTTAAATGTACTGGTTTGTTAAAATTTTGATTTTTTCCCCCCCTTGACCTCATTCATACCCTGAACAGTTTCCTTCCAGGTCTATTGGAAGGAAATGTTAAAGGTATTGCCTCCTTCCTTTCCAGTCTCAGAGTCCTCTGACCAGAAGGCATGGAGTTAGTTAGATGTGGGACTACAGAGAAGTATGTAACGGCTAGACTTTGTTGGTGTTTAGTCTCTAAGTTGTGTCCAGCTCTTTTGTGACCTCATGGACTGTAGCCCACTAGGCTCTTCTGTCCATGGAATTTCCCAGACAAGAATACTGGAGTGGGTTGCCATTTCCTTCCCAGGGGATCTCCCCTACCCAGGGATTGAACCTGCATCTCCTGCGTTGGCAGGCATATTTACTACTATGCCACCTGGGAAGCCTAGACTTAAAAATGACTAAATTAGAAACGCTCACTGATTTTGCTTCCACACTGACTACTACTGCTTTATTATATGATACTGGTGGCCTGTTTGTGTCTCTCATGCCTTTTTGGCAAAATGAATCAGTAAAGTTGGCCTCCTGTATCTGTGGGTTCCGTCTGCAGATTCAACTAACTGTGGATGTTAAGATATTGGGGTGGGGGGTGGGAACTTCAGAAAGTACCAGAAACCAAAACTTGAATTTGCCGCTTCAGCAACTATTTACATAGTATTTGCGTTGTCTTACAACCATTTAAATAGTATTTGCATTGTATTAACTATTGTATGTGATCGAAAGATGATTTAAATATACAGAATGTATGTGGGTAATGTGTAGACACTACCATATCTTATGTAAGGAACTTGAACGTCCACGGATTTTGTCATTCTGGGAACCAATCCCCCATAGGTACTGAGGGATGACTGCATTGACTTCTAAGTGCTAGATGTTTATCAGAGTACATATGTATATATTTGGAAGAAGCTATTGTGTTGTCCAAAAAGTTTGTTAGCATTTTCTGTAACATGTTATGGAAAAACCCAATGAACTTTTTGGCCAACCCAATACACTTCTCTGCAATTAAGACAGTGCTGCAAAGCATAGCTCTTCAGTTCAGGCCACCTTCTTCTATACACATTTTACATTTTCCCCAGTTACCTTCTACTTCTTCCAGAAGCATATTTTTTTCTTATTCCCCTCTTTCATGATTTACTTTGGATGCACCAGCTGGCTACACTGTGTCCATGGCTCAGTATAATTTAAGTTTTTTAATCTTACAAGTTATAGAAGTGACTGAGGAGAGCTTTTTAAAGTGATGGGAAGTCCCCTCACTTTAATTAGAGTGCCCAAGCAGAATGGAGTTATGTAATAGGTATTCATGCAGCTTCATTCATTACATAACATAATGGTCACTCACAACCAGATACTTAAGTCACATTCAGAACCATTGTGTCCCCTTGGAGAGACAGTGGTTTCTTTGTTTGTACCAAATAAGCAGCCAGTGATTATTAGCTTAGCTATTAAGTTAAATCACATTCCTGGAAAGGGGAATGTTGCAGGTTTTTTTTTTTTTTTAAACGGGGAGAGGAGAATGCATTTTTGAAAATCCAGACATACAATTACTACTGGCAACGTGACCATTACACCTCTTTGACAAGAGAAGTTTATGTTTTGTTTGATTAAGTCAGTTTTAATTTCCTAGAGCCCTGTAACCTCTACTCTGTTAATTTGAAGCCTAAATATTTGTGTGCAAATAGTTTTGGTGACATGGAGCAGCTATGTCCTAATTCACCTGTGATGGTGTCTTTTCCCTCCCAGTACCCCACAGGGGGAATTTTGACTTGCTGTTGAGCATAGGACTTGAGAGTTGGTGATTCATTCATAGAACCTGATGTGGAGTTTGCTCTCACTATTTGACGTGTGTGGAGTGAGAGGCAGAGGGTGGCACATGGGGGACCTTCAAAGAGCAAATGGACATCCGAGCTGCTGGAGCCATTGTGGCACTGCTTTTTGAACATAGCTTTGGAGTCTGAAGGGTCTGGGCTGGACTCTGTCCTCTGTCAGTTACTATGAATGGGACTGGGTCAGCAGTTACTTAGCCCTTGAGCCTTTAGTGTCCTCATCTATAAACTGGGATTATTGTGAAAATCAAATGAGGTTGTGTATATACAAGAGCTTTGAATATTAGGGCCACACAAAAGATAGCATTATTCCCAGTCTGAACTTGTCCAGTCAGAATTGAACTTGTATAGTAACACTGATTAATTTATGTGTTCATGTCCTCTGATCTCCTTCAGTCAGGAGCAAATAAAAGTAAGTGTGTGTTCCTTCTCTGAATAAAACTAATATCAATCAATGACTATGGAAAAAGAATAAAATTGATCCCTTCCTACAGGTAAGGGAGAAAGGGGGCTAGAGTGGTGAGTTTCTAAAATTTCCTCTTCTAAAATTTTAGAAGAGGAAACTGATGCCCATGTAAAAGCAGGAGATTTTACTTCAGTCCTGGTTTATTTCATTTGATGATCACTGGAAGTGCTTGGCATTATTGCTGTGCTTTTTTATCATTAATGGTTATCATAATAATCTAGGACTAACTGCAGATTCCCCAGTTTTAGGGATTTTCCCATAGAAGGCTGGAGTTTGGGCTCATGAATCTGCTTTGGACTGGTACCTCAAGTGACTCCGAAGCAGGTGGATCATGATCTATAGTATGAGAAACCTTTGGCAAAAAAAGCGAAAAACCTTTGCCTTTTCTGGTCATCTTTTAATTGAATCCTTCTCCTCGTGGCTCAGCTAGTAAAGAATTCTCCTGCCATGCGGGAGACCTGGGTTGGATCCCTGGGTTGGGTAGATCCCCTGAAGAAGGGAAAGGCTATCCACTCCAGTTTTCTAGGCCTGGAGAATTCTGTGGACTGTATAGTCCATGGGATTGCAAAGAGTCAGACATGACTGAGCGACTTTCACTTCACTTCATTCTTCTTGTAGCTCCATGCTGTATTTGATCATGGTGTACCTCCCTGCTTAAAATCTTTTAATGGTTTCCCATTGATAGTAGGTTCAAGATCAATATTGTCCTCCTGGCTAACTGCGTCTCTTGCCACTGTCCTCCGGCTCCTTCTCTTTGGCCACATCAGCTTCTCTGTCTCCTCCAGGTGCAGGTTTCCTCCTCCTTTGGGGCATTGGCATGCAGTTTCCTCACCTGAAATGTTCTCTCTCTCACCCTCTGCCTGGTGAACACCTTCTGATCACTCTGATCTCTTGTTTCCTTGGTGAAACTTCCCCTGATCACCAGGGTGGAATCTGATCTTGCCATATGTCCTTTTCGCACCTTTCTATGGAGAGCAGTGATCTCTGTTGGCATTAGGTCATTTGCTGTTAAATTATCTGTTTAATATTTGTCTTGGCCTCATGTGTTTTGTGTTCACTTCTATATCTGCAGTATCTTGTAAGATAGTACCTTGAATTTCGTAAGAGCTCGCTAAATATCTGCAATAAATAAATGAACAAAAGTAGGATTTATGGTAAAGATGCACTGCTTTAGACCTCCACTGAAGAAGGTTTAATGACTGGAATTGCATGTTAGCCTTGTTATAAAGTGGAAAGCACCCTTAGCATTCTAGAATACAGCGTTAGAGCACTTACTTGTTTCAGTAATACACACTATTAATTCAGAGACCTCAAACAGTATTCTTAGTGTTTAAAGCTTAGAACCTGGCATGGGAGAAAGGGGAGGTTAAAAGGCTGCAAATAAAATCCTTACTTACTTTATAGCATGTCTTTCATGCAGAAAGGATTGGAAGCTTCATGGTAGTCCAACACCTCATAAGTAAACTTGCAATGTATTTACACTTACATTATGTAGCTGCTTGATTAGCTTGTGTATTCATTTCCTCAGATACTCCCACTTGGAGTTGTAAGAAGTCAAAACAAGAGCATATTCCCACTCTTTGTTTTCAAAGCAAGCAATTGGTTTGGTGGCATTTACATCTGGTGGAACAATGAGGGCAGTGTCAATCTCAGAGAATGAGAGATCCTTGTTATGTGTACTTGGATTCAGCATCTCAATCTTGATGGGAAAAAAATTCTGGAGGAAAAAACCCCATGACTGCAGTAATTTTTGTAATCATGATAGCCAAGTATGGAATTAATTGGGGTTCAAAAAAAGCCAATATAGTCATGTTGAGAAATTCACTTCAGTTTTTAACCACTGTGAAGACATAGAATCAGTTAACTTTGTTTACCTAAGATGTTTAGTTCTGAGGACAGAGTTTTGCAATCTTTAGGTAATCTATGAAGTTAAGTCAGCTTTTCATTCAGATTTTTAAATAAGTTGCCATTTAATTACAGCATTAATTTGTTTTTCACTCATTACGACAAACATTTACTAAGCACTTGCTGTGTGTTAGACATTATGCTATACCTCAGGGATATAGTAGTGAACAAGACAGATAAGAGCTCTGCTGCTACAGAATTTATAGGCAGCAAACATGCAAACAATTCCGGGCTATAAAACATTTAACCTAGATAACATGATCTGGCCTGGTGAGGAAAGATGGGTCGTATGACTTCAGACGGATGGTACAGCAGTTTATCTGAGGAGATATCACCTGATCAAAAGCAGTGAATGAGGGGGAAGGGCCCACCATGAGATGATTGGGCTGAGCAGCATTAGCATGATAGGTAGAAGGAGCAAATGCAAAAAATCACTAGGTGTGAATGAGCTTGCTGTGTTTAAAGAATTGAAAGAAGACTGGTGTGGCTGGGGCTTAGAGAGGGAAGGAGATAGTTTTGGTGGTGAGGTCAAGGGAGTAGGCAGGAAGGGCCCTGTGGGCCAAGGTGGAGTCTGCATATTATTCTAGGAGTCATGGGAAGCCAGTGGGAGGCTTTAAGCAGGGGAGTGACACGATCTGATTTGTGTCTTTAAAAGATTGCTGGGATTGCCATAAGAACAATTTAAAGAGGTATTTACTTTAGCAGTTCAGCTCAAAGGTGATGACCAAACATTGTATGCTTTAATTGTATATGGATAAGGCTCTTCTTGTGTATATATACAGCCTTTTTTTTTTTAATTTGACTGAATTTAGAATAATCAAGAAAAAGATTACTTAGGAACATAATGTCATTGGATAGATTCGTTAGATAAAGAACTCATTTTTATTTTAAAACCATGTATTTAATATTCTTGAAGTGCTTATTGATGTGACTATAAGCTAATTTCTGGAGATATAAATATGAATATACCTTTAACGAATTTATGGTCTAGTGGAGGATACCTATAAGTAAAGAGATGCATACAACATACTATGAAAAGTGTGTTTGGCTGTTATGAATGAAGCTGCTATGAATGTTTCTGTCCATGTTTTCTGGCAGACATAATACTCATATCTTGTAGGAATGGAATTGCTGAGTCAAAGGATAGGCATGTTTAGCTTTGGTAGAGACTTGGGACTTTATTCTGAAACTAGGATTTGTACTTTCGAAAGATGATTTTTAGCAACACTAGTCTTAGTCTAAGTTGCTTCAGTTGTGTCTGTCTCTTTGCAAGCCTATGAACTGTAGCCCACCAGACTCCTCTGTCGGTGAAATTTTCCAGGCAAGAATCCTACAGTGGGTTGCCATTTCCTTCTCCAGGGGATCTTCCTGACCCAGGAATTGAACCTGAGTCTCTCATGTCTCCTGCATTGGCAGGCGGGTTCTTTACCTCTAGCGCCACCTGGGAAGCAAGACTAGCGGCAAGTGAAACCAGTTAAGTGCTTGTTACACATACCCAGTTAAGAAATGAGATCTAAATTAAGGTAAGACAGTGAAGATGGGGGAGAAGAAGAGAATGGAGACATATTTAGGGAATGGGACACATTGGATTTCAGAGGTGAAGGGGGAGATAAGTTGGGAATAAAGATAATTTGTAGGTTTATGACCTGGATCATTAACAGTCAGAAGCTAGAGAAGAGTTGAGATTTTAGAGGAGTAAAAAGAGAGTTTCTTTTTGCATACATTGAGTTAGAGTTCCAGGTGAACACGTGGTAATCGGAAATTCAGGTCTAGAATTTAGAAGGGAAGTTAAAGTAAGAACTGGAGATAAAGATTTGGGAGTTAGTATAGTATTTGTTAGTTCCAGAAGGTCTTGTAGGTCTTCATGTGTCTTTGTGTTAGTTTCTCAGTTGTGTCCAACTCTTTGTGACCCCATGAACTGTAGTTCACCAGGCTCCTCTGTCCATGGAATTCTCCAGGCAAGAATACTGGATTGGGTTGCCATTTCCTTCTCCAGGGGATCTTCCCGACCTATCGAGCCCGTATCGAGACACGGGAATTGAGCCCGTGTCTCCTGCATTGGCAGGTGGATTCTTTACTACTGAGTTACCAGGGAAGTCCCTCAAGTGTATTTAGGAAATAACAAAACAATCAAATTAGGAAGAGTTATTCTAGCTCACTGCTGACATAAACAGAGGGCACTAACAAGTATTTGAAAATTAATTTGACCTGGAACCGGAAACAGAATCTAGTTCCATGCCTTCCTTATGGTTGAAGCTCAGAGTTGCAAGAGACTTTTATTCCCATTAGTTCTGAAATTCTTTCTTTAGGGCCACTGCTTATTTATCTGGCATTTATTTAATCTATTAAATATTCACTAGCATTAAGCTCTACTCATCCTTTCCTTCCATGCCACTGAATGAAAAAATTCACATTCATATTATAACCTCTACTGTTAAGTTTTTAGAGTATAGTCCTTGATTTCTTTCATGGATTCCCTTAGCCTCTCCTTTGGGTTCTTTGCATAACGGGAGCTCCTTTAATAACCTTTTTTAACTGACCGACCTCAAAAGTGAGTCATGAGCAATGGGAATGATGTTTTCTTTACCACCAACATGCCTATTTTTTTACATATATTTTTGACACATTAAAATCTAGTGGACAAAATGATTCCGTTGTCAAAAGTTTCTGTTTGCTTAGGGAAACTGGATCTGTGTTTTTGCCAGGTATTTGTTCTTTCTATCCTCTGCCCTCTCCTCTATATATTTGTAACAATACTATATATTTGTATTAAGTGTCAGTATTTACAAAACTGCCACTTTGTTTGGCTAAACCGCATAATCAGTCATATTGTCATTTTGCTTTTGTTTCCTCTCTTTCTAAAAATATAAGGAGAGTGTCTCATGACTAGATAGATTTATAAGCCTAGCAGGTAGGAAAATTAATAATCTGGAAATCAGATTATTAATGAATACTCCTCCCTCCCCCCTGGGGTCCTACACTGTCACTTCTCATGCAACTTACTGACCTTGTTCTCCTGGCTTGTTTTGAGCCCTTGAATAAAGTCCTTCATCTTTATTAGACTTAATTTACTTATTTAAGAGACTACAATAATGAGGGGGGAGTTTTGTTTTCCTCCAAAGAGGGTGTTTAACACAAAAACACTTTTTTTGGTCATCTTTAGGTGTCAAAGATTTCAGTCAATGTCAGATAATATCAAGAATATCTGATGCAGTTAAGACCTAATTTTGGTGAAAGTAATTGGGGTAGGGGAAGGAAAGTGAAAACACAAGGATTTTCAGTTCAGTTCAGTCGCTCAGTCATGTCCAACTCTTTGCGACCCCATGAATCGCAGCACGCCAGGCCTCCCTGTCCATCACCAACTCCTGGAGTTTACCCAAACTCATGTCTATCGAGTCAGTGATGCCATCCAGCCGTCTCATCCTCTGTCGTCCCCTTCTCCTCCTGCCCCCAATCCCTCCCAGCATCAGAGTCTTTTCCAATGAGTCAACTCTTCACATGAGGTGGCCAAAGTATTGGAGTTTCAGCTTCAGCATCAGTCCTTCCAATGAACACCCAGGACTGATCTCCTTCAGAATGGACTGGTTGGATCTCCTTGCAGTCCAAGGGACGCTCAAGAGTCTTCTCCAACACCACAGTTCAAAAGCATCAATTCTTCGGCGCTCAGCTTTCTTCACAGTCCAACTCTCACATCCATACATGACCACTGGAAAAACCGTAGCCTTAGTATTATATATAAGTTGGTGCAAAAGTAATTGCTGTTTTGCATTGTTGAACTTTGCCATTTGATATTGGAACACATTCTTAAATGTAGTTATGTTATATATCATTTTAATGTGCATTTCTTGCTTTATGTTTTGCAATAATGAATTATTACTTGCTGTTTATATGTATTTTAGACTATGGAAATGATGTTAGACGAAAAGCAGATTTGAGCGATTTTCTTATTTGAATTCAGAATGAGTCATAAAGCACCAGAGACAACTTCAACGTCAACAACACATTTGGCCCAGAAATTGCTAATAAATGCACAGTGCAGTGGTGGTTCAAGAAGTTTTGCAAAGGAGACAAGAGCCTTGAGGATGAGGAGCTCAGTGGCCAGCCGTCAGAAGTTAGCAATGACCAACTGAGAGCGTCATGGAAGCTGATCCTCGTACAGCTACATGAGAAGTTGTCCAAGAACTCACCATTGACCATTCTGTCCTTCTTTGGCCTTAGAAGCAAATTGAAAAAGTGAAAAAGCTCGATAAGTGAATGCCTGATGAACTGATCCCAAATCAAAAAAATTATTGTTTTGAAGTGTTCTTTTCTCTTTTTCTACACAACAACAATGAACCGTTTCTCGATCAGACTGTGATGTGCGATGAAAAGTGAATTTTATATAACCAGCGATGATCAGTTCAGTGATTGGACCAAGAAGAAGCTCCAAAGCACTTCCCAAAGCTAAACTTGCACCAAAAAAAGGATCATGGTCACTGTTTGGTGGTCTAATGCTAGTCTGATCCACTACAGCTTTCTGAATCCTGGCGAAACCATTATGTCTGAGAAGTACACTCAGCAAATTGATGAGATGCTCTGAAAATGGCAATGCCTGCAGCCGGCATTGGTCAACAGAAAGGGCCCAGTTCTTTTCCACAACAGTGCTTGACTGCACATCACATAACCAATGCTTCAAAAGTTGAATGAATTGAGCTACAAAGTTTTGCCTTATCCACCATATTCACCTGACCTCTGGTCAAGCATCTCGACTACTTTTGGAAGGGAAAATGCTTCCACAATCAGCAGGACACAGAAGATGCTTTCCATGAGTTCGTCAAATCCCAAAGCATGGATTTTTGTTTTTTCTTTGCATAGGAATAAGCTAACTTATTTCTCATTGGCAAAAATGTGTTGATTGTAATGGTTCCTATTTTGATTAATAAAGTTATGAGCCTAGTTATAATAATTTAAAATTCAGGGTCTGAAACTGCAATTATTTTGCACCAACCTATATAGGTGGTGTTGGTGGTAAAGAACCCATTGCCAATGCAGGAGACATAAGAGACTCGGGTTTGATCCCTGAGTTGTGAAGATCCCCTGGAGGAGGACATGGCAACCCACTCCAGTATTCTTGCCTGGAGGATCCCATCGACTGAAGAGCCTGGTGGACTATAGTCCATAGGGTCGCACAGAGTCAGACATGACTGAGTGACTTAGCACAGCACAGCACACAGCATAAAAGATTTTATCTATAGAGTCCTGAATAGTTCTTGTAACCATTCAACACACCTTCAGCTCCATTTTCTAATTTTATTTCTCACAACAGTCCTATGAAGTATGGAGATTCTGGACTATTTAGTGACCTTGCTGCTGCTGCTGCTAAGTCGCTTCAGTCATGTCCGACTCTGTGTGACCCCATAGATGGCAGCCCATCAGGTTCCACCGTCCCTGGGATTCTCCAGGCAAGAACACTGGAGTGGGTTGCCATTTCCTTCTCCAATGCATGGAAGTGAAAAGGGAAAGGGAAGTCGCTCAGTCGTGTCTGGCTCTTAGCGACCCCATGGACTGCAGCCCACCAGGTTCCTCCATCCATGGGATTTTCCAGGCAAGAGTACTGGAGTGGGGTGCCATTGCCTTCTCCAATTTAGTGACCTTAGGTGTACAAATAAGGAGACTGAATCCACAATACTGTGTCACTTTGCATGTTAATGCAGCACTCTGTAACAGAAAGACATGCATGCTAAATCACTTCAGTCATGTCCCACTCTTTGCAACCCCATGTACCACAGCACACCAGGCTCCTCTGTCCATGGGATTCTCCAGGCAGGAATACTGGAGTGAGTTGCTGTGTCCTCCTCCAGGGGAACTTCCCAAACTAGGGATTGAACCCGCAATTCTTACATGTCCTGCTTTGTCAGGCAGGACCTTCACCACTAGCACCAACTGGGAAGCCCAATAGAAAGACAGGGCTGGTTTTATATCCAGACTCTGTCAATTATGCAAACTGGCTGATTAAAGTTGGATGAGTCATCCCAGTGCACCAGCCCTGAGCACCCTGTCTCATGCATTGGACCTGGACTGGAGATCTGTTTCACATATGATAATATACATGTTTCAGTGCTATTCTCTCAGACTGGGATGACCCAGAGGGATGGGATGGGGAGGAAGGTGGGAGGTGGGGGTTCAGGATGGGGAACACATGTAAACCCATGGCTGATTCATGTCAATGTATGGCAAAAACCACTACAATATTGTAAAGTAATTAGCCTCCAATTAAAATAAATAAATTAAAAAAAAAATAAAGTTGGATGAGACCCCTCACTTCTCCAAACCTCAAGGTCCTCAAGTCAGTATCCTTAGAGTCGGACATGACTGAGTGGCTAACAGTAAGTTAGGAGATTCCTTAATGCGATCCACAGAAGGAGAATTAAATTAATGACTAAGGTGGGAAACGTCCGGCAGCTGCCACCTTCTGCTCCCCCAGAGACTGGTAAAGGAACACTTTACATCTCACCAGGAGACAAAGCACCGTGGAACTGTCTGTGGGATTTATGGCGGTCTGGGAAAACTTCTGGGCTGTGAGGAAGTGTTTCCATTCAGAGCAGGCTTCATTCACAGGGAATATTGGGTCACACAGAAGCTCACTACCCCCTGCTGACCTTTTCAGACAGAGCTTGGCAGGACTGCACAGAAACAATGAATTCCAGAAGGCCAGGGCCCCTGTTAACCTGTGACCTGAGAATAGGAGGGCCTTGGACATCTGAGGTCTGAAAGGGTGAGGAAGGAGTTGTGAATTTTGCAGGTTCACCCTGGACACAAAATCCGGTGTGACGATGTGTGATGTAATTTGGCACATGCTGGAGTGACTATTTTAGTTCAAACCTCCCTCCCTGCTGTAACTCTAATTCCTTGAACTTCTCAAAACAGCATGTAATTTCTTTACTTTGCAAAGTCTTTGACCAAGACATTGAAGCTTTAAGTTATTGCCTTAAGTCCCAAAGTAAATTGGCCGCAGAGATAAAAATAGAAGCCAGGTTAACTCACAAGCTCTTCATTAGCATTCTGAGCTTCAAGCAGCAAAGTATCGTGTAAAAGTGAAATTATTTTCTTTGAAAAATGTAGTCAGCACACTCCCTTGAATCCACTTAATTTTTGAATCTGTACTGGAGTGGGTTGCCATTTCCTTCTCCAGGGGCTCTTCCCAACCCGGGGATCAAATCCGAGTCTCCCACATTGCAGGCAAATGGTTTACCCTCTGAGCGCCAGGGAAACCCATCTGCCTCCTTAAAGACTCCTTAAATCCTTAAAGGAAGACATCAGTGAGTGTTTGCGTCAGAGAAAATCCAGTCTATTATGGGTTAACACCATGTGGAAGAGATTCACAGCCAGGAGGATGACCATTTTTTATGGGGATGGAAAACACAACTTCCTGTTTCCCCTCAGAGAGTTCCTGGACTCTATGGGGTGATCTAGGAAACCCCGCGGAGACAGGATGGCGGAAGGGGCTGAGATTTCTGTCGGGTGAAACACTGGTCCTTGTTGGTTATTACAGCTCTCAGCGTTTTCCTGAGGATGCAGCATACTCGTCGTAGAAATCTGACCACATTCTAACATGTGGCTTCAAGTGAAGTCAACTCTTGGGGATCTTGTAGTTTTGTTTGAGGGCATATTAATTTGTCAGTTGCATACTCCACCTCTTCTCCCTTCACATTTCTGCTTTTTTCTTAGTTCAGAGGTGTAATTTTCTGTCTTCTATGAGGTCAGCTATTATTGGAGTGGTCACAGAAAGACAAAAATGTTCCACCGGTGTGAAGTCTCGCCTGAATTTACCGTTGGCATAATCTGAGAGGGAGTCCTAGGTAGTGGTGCGCTGATAAATCACCTCTTCAGACTCAGAGCCCCGACTTGGAGCCAGTTTGCCAGTTTCCATGGTGTAGCTGTTTCCACCATGGCCAGATTCACAATACCAACATGATGTCATGGAACATGGCACTGAGGAATGTGTAGGATCAGCTCCTGCAAGTGGGACAGGCTGGCTCCAGCACGCTGCTGGCTAGACCTCGGTAGGTTTGCGTAATTAGGTGGAAGGTGCATGTGTTGGCATATGTAAGTCTGGCAGTGGTTTTCCTCTGGGTTATCTGCCCAGAAGTGCTGCCACAGATCGGGTGAGTGTAAACTTGCCACATGTGCAGGTGCTTCTCTTAGTCACGGACATCTTTGCTCTTGGAACCCTCTTAATTTGGGTGTTCTTCCAGAGGCCGTCCTCCACCCTCGATTCTTTTTGTTCTACACACTCTGCCTGGAGAGTGAAGCTGGTTTAATTGTTGTAACTCGCCATTGTTGTTGTTGAGTCACTAAGTAGTGTCTGACTCTTTGCGACCCCACGGACTGCAGCATGGCAAGCTTCCCTGTCCTTTACCATCTCTCAGAGTTTCCTCAAACTCATGTCCATTGAGTCACTGATGGCATCCAACCATCTTGTTCTCTCTTGTCCCCTTCTCCTCTTGCCTTCATTTTTTTTCAGCATCAGGGTCTTTTCTAATGAGTCGACTCTTTATATCATGCGGCCAAAGTATTGGAGCTTCAGCTTCAGCATCAGTCCTTCCAGTGAATATTCAGGGTTGATTTCCTGTAGGATTGACTAATTTGATCTTGCAGTTCAAGGGACTCCCAGGAGTCTTTTCTAGTACCACAATTTGATAGCATCAATTCTTAGGCTCTCAACCTTCTTTATGGTCCAACTCTCACATCCATACATGGATGTGAAAAATCATAGCTTTGACTGTACAGACCTTTGTTGGCAAAGTGATGTCTCTGCTTTTTAATACGCTGTCTGGGTTTTTCATAGCTTGTCTTCTAAGGAGCAAGCACCTTTTAATTTTGTGGCTGCAGTCATAGCTCTTACATATTTCCGTCTTAGACCTCCTTACCCAGCTCTTGGATTCTGACTGCCTGTTGGACTGTATACCATTGGAAAATCCCAACAATACTTCAGATTTTACATTTCTTTTTTTCTTTTGGCCACAGCACACAGCATGCAGGATCTTAGTTCCCCAACCAGGGTTTGAACCTACACCCCCTGCAGTGGAAGCACAGTGTGTTAACCACTGGTCCACCAGGAAATTCCCAAGTTTTATATTTCTAAAGTGGAATTCAGTGCCTCTACCGCACAGAAGACTGGCTTCCCCTTCTCAGTTTTCTTTCTTGTGGGTGGTATCCTTTTCTTTCCAGTCACTTTCAGATGTTGCCTCTACACGCAGTCCCTCTTGGTTCTTGCATGCTATTTGCCTGTCTCCCCACTGTTTTACTTGTGTTGCATTGTAATGGTTTCTCTGTGTCCATTTTCTCCATCATATTGAACATCCTGGGTGTTAGAACTGCCTGCTGTTTGCCTTTGTATCTCTGCTGTCTTGCATAGTGCCTGACACATAGTACCATTTATTCAATATGTGGCTGAATAAGTAGATGAATAAATGAGAGATCCATTCTGTACCCTTTTGTATGTATATGGCATACAGTTGCCAGACTTAGGAACTAAAAAAGTACAGCATGCCGGGTTAGTTTGGAAATTCAGATAAACAACAAAAAATTTTTTCAGTGTGTTGTTGCTGTTGTTCAGTTGCCAAGTTGTGTGTCTGACTCTCTGCATGAGTAGGTCCTAAATACTGCAGGTAACATTTATGTTCACAGATTATTCAATTATTTATTTTTTTTTCTAAAATTAAAGTTTAGCTGGGCATTCTGGCAACCCTAATCTAGAAAAAAAAAAAAAAACGTCAGCTGACACCCAGAACAGAAGTTCACGCAACACAGAGCTCACACAGAGCTCGCTGTCACGTGCCTTGGGGTTTTGCATGGACTCTGCCTTACATCTCTGAATGTCCTATGTGTAAATGGTTCACTTTACTCAGAGGCACTGGGCTGCTCCATAATGTTGTGCTTTATGCCTTTACATACACATAGTTTTCCTTTGCGTGGCAAGGACATTTAATCTCTGCATGTTTAGGCAATGTGGACAAATGATCCGAGTTTGTGAGTCATCTTACAATATTTCCTATGCTGTGGTGTTTTCTTATTGTTTCTGGGTAGTGGTTTCAGGGCATTTGAATAGGGGATATAAAACGGACCCTTGGTGTTCTGAGATGCATGTGCAGAGAGGAACATGCTATTAAAGTTCTGTAAAACCTTGGCTCTGGGTTTTAGATTTTGTTAGGGAGTTATGACTGGAAGAGTTCTCACTATTTACATTACTGCTCGTGCCAGGATGCCCGAGAACTGATGTACTAAAGATTAAGCATGGCTTTGAGAAAGACTTAATACTTTCTCCAGTCTAATGAGGTTGTTTACTTAACACATTCCCTGTTAAAGTATCAGATGACTAAAAGATTATTTTGATTGAAGGGATTTCTTTTTTTAAATTAAAAACACCCAAGTTGTGAACAGTTTATGTTTTAGAAGGCAAAAGAGTATATTTTCAATGACTGGAAACACAGTTGAAATATGGCATGTTTCATCTCTCACATTCTTTCTCCTGTCCCCCTAATGTCAAAATTGGTAATTATAGAAATTCCATGGCTAGGACAGTTGGGCAGGGTTTTAGATATTTACCCCATAGGAGTCAGGCATATTCTCTGAGGAAATGCTGAATTCTAATGGCAGACGGATTGGCCAGAAAACAATCATGAAACATTTTTGTGGCCTCAGTATCGTGATCTTGTCAGTAAAGCGATGGTCTCTGATTAAATCCAGATTGGGCTGTTTCCTGTCAGCGTGCTAACCCAGAGGGCAGGCTCAGCCCTCCATGTCTTGCTCTCTAAGTCTGAGTTATTAAACACTTGTCTGCCAAGACTTTCCTCACTGCCTCTCCCCACTATTCTTTTAAACTAGAATTTGAAGATTGAGTTATCACAAACAAAAACAGACCCTAAAGTCTCTTAAAAGGGTCATGTCGCTATTAAACATTTTAGCTTTTCCGGTCTACCCATAGGCGTAGGATATTTTTGTGTGTTTCACTTTTGTATAACTTTATTTCAATTCCAGTAACAAGCAGATAATTACAAAATTTTTATTTCATAAAAATGTACTTTATTTGCTCTTGTGCGCATACTCAGTTGTGTCTGACTCTTAGCAAACTCGTGTAGCCCGCCAGGCTCCTCTGTCCCTGGAGTCTTCCAGGCAAGGAATCTGGAGTGGGTTGCCATTTCCTCCTCCAGGGGACCTTCCCGACCCAGAGATTGAACTTGTGTCCTCTGCATTGGCAGGCATATTCTTTTATCTTTATTCTTTTACTGTGCCACTTGGGAAGCCTGTACTTAATTTGAATATAGGTAAATTAAGACTCATCTTCAAAAATCTGGCCTTCCCCTTGCTAGCGAAGAGATATTAGCGTACTTAGTAAACGTTCAGAAAATAATATTAAGCAAGTGCTCTGACACTGACATGTATTGTTATTTTTTGTGAGAACGACTTTAGACATCGGAGTAATTCTTGTACTTCATTTTATGCTATTGCCGTTGATGCTCATTTGTTGCAACTAGAGAATAACTCTTAAAATCTAAATATTCAAAATATTCTATTAGCTATTCCGTTAGCTCAGTCATGGTTCTCCCTAATGTACAGATGCAAACACTGAGGAACAGAAACCATTAAAGGCATTTATGGGGATCAGGCCTGTGTGTTGAGATTTTCTTCAGAGAAGAAGGAGTGAAAGGAAGCGACTGGGTTAATGAGTAACATGAATCCATTTCCAATGCCAAGCAAGAGCATTGGCTTCCTGCCAAATCTGCTTTCTGGCAGGAAAAGGGACCCACTTCATCAGGGTCTTTGACAAGCATTTTTCTCTGTGTTTGAATTTTTGGCCACATCACTGCTTAGGGAAAAATTAGTTCTCTTAAACAGTTACTACTTTTTTTTTTTTTTTTTTTTTTTTTTTTAATTTTATTTTATTTTTAAACTTTACATAACTGTATTAGATTTGCCAAATATCAAAATGAATCCGCCACAGGTATACATGTGTTCCCCATCCTGAACCCTCCTCCCTCCTCCCTCCCCATTCCATCCCTCTGGGTCGTCCCAGTGCACCAGCCCCAAGCATCCAGTATCGTGCATCGAACCTGGACTGGCAACTCATTTCATACATGATATTTACATGTTTCAATGCCATTCTCCCAAATCTTCCCACCCTCTCCCTCTCCCACAGAGTCCATAAGACTGTTCTATACATCAGTGTCTCTTTTGCTGTCTCGTACACAGTTACTACTTTTAATAAGAAAAGATTTAGCTTTAAAGTGGAGTTTGCATTGTAAAATAGGTATCATCAAATTACAAAATTTATTGATAAGGGAACCCTGACTTTGTCTGTCACAAGGTAAGGAAGCTTGATTTAGAATTAGAGCTTGAATATCTGTAGAAACTGAAAAGCCATTCCTTTTAATGTTGTTATTGTTAACATTTGCCCTTGAGGTATATTTTTTAACTTCTGCTTTTTAAGTGATAATTATCTTGATCAGATCTTTTGAGGTGACAAAGTAAAAAAACACAAAATATTCCTAAATTTTAGTGGTATTAAGAAAGAGATCAAAGGAATATAGATGTTTGAAGGTAAAAGTTAATTTTATAATATCTTGGTTTTTTTCTTTTTAAGTGAAAAGTGGCAAATGTGAATTAAGTTTCAACTGCATCACAGTGACTTAATAAGCTAACATTTTCCAAAATACATTCGTCCTAATGTTCTGCAGGGTGCTCTGAGACCAAAGGGAAGTCCATTAGGAAATGTCAGATACCATATCCTTCTTTGGAGTTTCATAGCATGTTAGCACATTAAGTACTGTGTGTAAGAAATTCTATGGAAAAGAAATATATTGAGCTTTGTTTAACTCCATAGTTCCCAAATTTGAATGCAGGATGTTTTGTTTTGAAACTAGTATTTTACAGCACACATTTAGGCCAACACTGTACCAAGTAATTAAAAATGTAATTAGACATTGAAACCATATATCTTCTTCATTGATTGTTTCTAGTTAAAGTTAACTGAAGCTCTTGGAAGACAGATGGATATTATCAGGCCTGTTCTCAAACTGCTTATAGAGTGATAATGAGTAATTATAAGGCCATGATCTGAGTCCATTTGGTAGTTTTGCCTGAATCAGAGCCCTTTCCTTTGTAAACTAAAAGTATCTTTTGAAAATTAAATAAAGAAATCAAGGCACCCCCCTCATATGCTGGAGTCTTATGATTAATTCCTGCTGGCAGTTAGCCATGATGACATTAAGCTGTTCTAAGCCCTTTCTAAAAGCAATGGCCTTTTCTTTGGTTTTGCGGAAAGCAATTCTTGCCTGCTAATTTCCTTCCAGTGGTTTAACTTTTGACAGGACAGGTGAAGAAATAGCAAACATGTGACTTTGTAAGCACAATGTCATCATTTAGAGATTTCAGTTCTCTCTTTTTTGCTCCCCTTTAATTGTCACGTGTCTGGTTATTTCAATTTAAGAAAATCTGATATAAATAATTCACACTTAAAATTGAGAGACATTGGATGGCGGTTGTGTCACTTAGAATGCTTCTATGCTTCAGCACAAGTTCCTTTCTATAGGTCATCTTCCCCTGTGCCTATGAAGGGCAGGTTGAACTCTGAAAATTGCATCATTATATAATTTGTTCAGCACAGATTTATTGTAGACTATAAGGCACACTTGGATTTTTCTTCAGTTTATTTCTCTTCCCCTATACTCAGTTTTAAAGCTTTACAGATTTTATCACTAATCAGTTTTTATGTATTATGGTTTATGTCTCCAGGGGGCAATTATACCTACCAATACTATTCACAGTCACTTCATTCGCATGTGGTAGCTACTTTTCACAGGGAAATATTTTCTCTTTGTTGTTGTTGTTCAGTCACCAACTGGTGTCCAACTTTTTGAGACCCCATGGACCGCTGCATGCCAGGCTTCCCTGTCCCTCACCATCTCCCAGAGTTTGCCCAAGTTCGTGTCCATTGAATCGGTGGTGCCATCCAACCATCTCATCCTCTGTCACACTCTTCTCTCTTGACCTCAATCTTTCCCAGCATCAGGGTATTTTCTAGTGAGTCAGCTGTTCGCATCAAGTGGCCAAAATGTTGGAGCTTCAGCTTCAGCGTCAGTCCTTCCAATGAGCATTCAGGGTTGATTTCCTTTAGGATTGACTGGTTTGATCTCCTTGCTGTCCAAGGCACTCTCAGGAGTCTTCTCCAGCACCACAGTTCAAAAGCATCAATTCTTCAGCGCTCTGTCTTCCTTATGGTCCAGCTCTCACATCCTTACACGACCACTGTACTGTACATTGCTAGTCTCCAAAAGGCAGGGGTCATGCACCGACCTACCATTTCTATTACTCATCCAAGATTAGCTGAGGCCTGCTTGGTAAAACTGCTGCTTAGCCAACTTTGTTGATTAATGATGATATTGAATGCGTTTTGCCTTCCATGGACCAAAGAACATTACATGGTCAGATTTCCCTAGATGTCTGTGGAGAACATATTCCTCCCATGGCTGATTTTTTTTTTCCTCCAAACTATCAACATAATGTCATCTGGCTCACACAAATCTAAAAATTTAATAAGCAGCTCTCCAGAGTCAGTAGGATCAGTGCCAGCACCCCATTGTAGGCGCTGTCTTTGAGAATGAGTTTGAAAGCTTAACTGTGGAACAGTGTAAAGGGAATGATTGATAGCATTTGCTCAACTCGATCCTGGAGTCATAGAAAACATTCTTGCCAGAATATGCCAGCAGCGTAGTTCTTGATAGGGAAGTGAGCAGAAGCAAATGATGAAGTAATCCCTCTGCTAGTGGGATCACAAACAGGTGCCACCCCGGTACCCCGACCACCATCCCACGCTACTGCACTCACTCAGGTGAGAGGAGTGAAGTCGGCCTTTC
This sequence comes from Bubalus kerabau, assembly GCF_029407905.1. Taxonomy (NCBI): domain Eukaryota; kingdom Metazoa; phylum Chordata; class Mammalia; order Artiodactyla; family Bovidae; genus Bubalus; species Bubalus kerabau. The sequence goes on from NC_073628.1 coordinate 119,813,349, forward strand.
CTGACTGGTAGGGAAGTTAAATAAGAGCAGGGGAAAGCATGACGGGCCACGCTTCATCCAGTTCAGTGTTTTCACTCTTACTTTAGGGAGTCGTTTCTCCTGATCATAATCTTGAGTTTATCATACAGGTCGAAGGGGACCAGCTGCCTCCGGGACACACAGTCAGTCAGTATGAGACGTGTAAGATCAGGACCATAAAAGCTGGCACCTTAGAGAAGCTCGTGGAGAACCTGCTGACGGCTTTTGGGGACAATGACTTTACATATATCAGCATCTTCCTGTCAACATACAGAGGCTTTGCCTCCACTAAAGAAGTGCTGGAGCTGCTGCTGGACAGGTAAGAATCTGAAGCGGTGGTGTGAGGTGACAGAAATGTCAGGCTGTTTGCAGAGTGAAGGCATGAAGTTCTTTTTCTTTTGAAAAAATTTTATTTTAATTGGAGGATAATTACTTTACAATATTGTGATGGCCTCTGCCATACATCAGCATGAATCGACCATAGGCATATGTGTGCCCCCTCTCCTGAACCCCCTCCCACCATGCTCCCCACCCCATCCCTCCAGGCTGTCACAGAGCACTGGCTTTGGGTGCCTGCATCATACATCAGCTTCCCTCTGGCTGTCTGTTTTACATATGGTAATGTATATGTTTCAGTGCTGTTCTCTTAAATCATCCCACCCTCTCCTTCTCCCATTGTGTCCAAAAGTCCTCCCCAATTAGGTAGATAGCAGATATGAATATTTTAAAAATAGAAGTAATTCATGTATATAGTGAAAAGTTCAAACAATAAAGAAAATTCTGAAAAAAAAAAAGTAAAAAATAAAACGTAAAATTTTCTGTTTACCTAAGTCCCTTTCCCAGGCCCATTCTTCCCAGGTAATAACTGTAAACTATTCCTTTTGTATTATTCTCAAGCTTTTCTGGGTGTATATAAATGTATGTTTATATATTTGTATTTATATATGATATTTATAAATATTTATAGTATGAATAGAACCACAGTACACAGTGTATTCTGCAGCTTTCTTTTTTTACTTGTCTATATCTTGGAGATTTCTTTTACTCAGTAAAGTTTTTAACATTTATAAAGAGTTTTGAACAGTGGCTGGGATATTGAAAGCTCAAGAAATAAGTTATTGTTATTAAAGTCAGCACATGTAGGTAGATACTGTATTCTTTTTAGTGACTTTACGGTATTTATTGGATAGAATGTCTGTGTGTGTGCAAGTATTAACACTTGTCTGAGAATTCTATAGGATAATTTCACAGAAGAGTGACTGATGGGTCAAAATATATAAGCATTAAAAAATATATATATTTATCTTTATTTATTTGGCTGCACTGGGTCTTAGTAGGCTTCCCTGGTGGTCAGATGGTAGAGAATCTGCCTGTAATGCAGGAGACTCGGGTTTGATCCCTGGGTTGGGAAGATCCCCTGGAGAAAGGAATGGCAACCTACTCCAGTATTCTTGCCTAGGAAATCCCATAGACAGAGGAGCCTTAGTAAGGCACTCCAGATCTTTAATCTTCATTGTACCATGCAAGATCTTTTTTAGTTGTAGCATGTGAGATCTAGTTCCCTGACAGGGATTGAATCCAGGCCCCAAGCATTGGCAGCCCAGAGTCTTAGCCACTGGACCACCAGGGAAGTCCCCAAAATATATAAGCACTTTGAAATGTGAACGATGTTGCTAGATTGCCCTTCAGAAAGTTGTGCCAACCACTCTCCTGTCCACAGAGAATGAGGGTCCCTTTGCTTTCCCTGTACTCTGGCCAGCTCTGAGTAGCATTTTCATCTCCATCACTGAAACCATCTCTACTGTCATCTGTCTGTTGAAAAGGAGCTCATTGTTTTTATATTTATGTTTCTTAACATTTATGAGTGAGGTTTAGCATGTCTTGAAATACTTATTGGTCATTTGTGGGTTTTTTTGTGAACTCGTATTTTCATATCTTTTATTTTTATTTTGGATTATTGTTACCTAATTATTGATCATATAATTATAACTCTTTGTCTAATAACAAAGTTAGGTTTCTTAAAATGTGTGCGTGTGTGTGTGTGTGTGTGTGTGTGTGTGTGTGTATATATATATATATATATATATATATATTCTTTTTTTGTCCAAGCTGCACAGCATGTGAGATCTTAGTTCCCCAACCAGGGATCATACCCATGCCTCCTGCACTGGAAGCTTGGAGTCTTAACCACTGGACCACTAGGGAGGCCCCCACATTTTTTGCTTATATTTTTTGGAAATATATTTTTTCTAATTTGTTGTTTATAAATATTCTTTTTTATGACCACATTAAAAATTCTTTTTATGCAGTCATTTATCAGTCTTAAGGCCTTTAATAATCTAATTCTGTTATGATGTGAATAAGGTATTGATAACAGTTTTTCTCAAGATATTTTCTTCCTAGATACACCTAGAGTGAAATCACTCGGATCAATGGATGTTCTTATGTTTACATTCAGGAAACATCCACAGAATGTCTTAACTGGATCAGTCCATAATAAAGCCTAGACAGCTTTTTACTTCGACGTCAGTGGGAAGTTCTGTAGGTTTTTTTTTACAGAGCAGTAATTAAAATATTAAGTGTGGTGTATAAACCTGTGGGATTAGTGAGTCATTTCTTTCATAGTCTCATAGTTGTTAGCCTCACACCTATAAATAGAACCTGAAGAATTATATGCATTTTCTTTCCTCTGTTCTGTATTTATAAAGAGGATGCCATGTGCTAACTGTTGGCAGGCAGTATGAGGAAATAGGTCAACACATCAGAAACTCCTACAAGTTTTCTTTGGAACCAGTAACCTCCTCTGCTTATGGGGTAACACCACTGATAATAGACCGCAGATGTCTATCATCCGTGAAGGGGCATGCACATGAATTCCAGCTGCTCATCATAAATAGTGGACAAACACACAGGAACTAGAGTGTTTAGTCTATGACTCATGTACATCCAGCTTTTATGTGATGATTTTTAAAAATCTTCTGTTTGTTTTCCTATTATAGTGGGTAGACATTTTTGGATTGTTAAAATATTATGACAATTGTTAAATAACAGAATCAACATGAATTGAAATTATATTTAATTCAAACTATCATTTAAGGTATAACTGAATGAAGAGTTAAGATATATCTTGAACCATTTAGGCGGGCCAAGGCTTGACTTTGAATTTAATCTCATAGTCAGATCCTTTGATTCTGACATGAGTGGAATCAACACGTACTGAAATGTTTTTAAAATACCCCGTGCTCTGCAAGACACCATATGGACGAAGCAGAAATAGGAGACTTGGTAAGTTCTCACCCTTGTGATGAATTTACTGTGAAGCTGCTGGTGTTTAACCTCTAGGGCCCCTCACTGGGAGTACCCTCTACATAATTGATATTCACAATTTTATATTCTTTTTCTTAGAGAAAGCCCCTCAAATGACATAAGGTAGCCCTGCTAAACAAGGATCCACCTTGACAACTTAATATTTTACCGCAAAAGATAATTACACTTAGAAAACAAGTAGACAACTGCTTAAGATGGTATAAAAATGAAACTCTAACACTTTCTACAGAAGTTCAGAGAAACATATCCTACTTATTTTGCTTCCTCTGCAGACTTTGGATTTGTCCATATATATACAAACTTCACGAATGTTTCTTCCTCACTCTATTTCCTACTCACTCATATCCTGTGACCAAATGTCAATCTCTGATTTTAACCAAAATGCAGATTCTGTGAAACATTGGGATCTTAAATTGGTTGTTAGGGATTTTAATGTCTGTAATTTGGAGGTAAGCAACTAAGTTGCATAAATTTACCTTTTCTGAAGATAAGCTGGATTAACTGTTTTCTTATTAGTAAATTGTGGTCAACTTGTTTATGGGTCTCTGGTGGTCTGCTTTGTTTTTTCTAAAAATGATTTCTCTTGGATTCTTAATAGCAGATTACTTATCCTTTGTGAAATTAACACCGAGAAGTTATTATAGGATGTGCTAATCCTAAGCAGTCCAGAATGGATTGAAGGCAGATGCTGCGGTATTTATTTCCCTCCAGAGAAAAGCATATTTGAAACCAAACTTTGATTTTTCTTAAGACTTCCAATCATGTGGCTTTTTTCATTTGGAACTGTTTGCTTTCTGTGATTTAAAAATATTTGTGATAGTTTTTCTGTTTCATTCTACTAATATGAGCCTTTGTGATTGACCAGTGGAGAGTGGTTTGCAGTTGTATATGGCTAATTCCCTGTGTGTGCCTTATCGCTTCCTTAGGGGTGATCAGCAGTTAACAAGAAATCCTGTTTTCTGTACTTCTCACTGTGGCTAAGAGTTAATTCTAAGGCTCATTGGCTTTCTTTTAACCTAAGAAAGTTTTTGAGTGTGATTTAGCTGTTTGTGTTTGGGCTCTGTGGCGCAGATGGTAAAGATTCTTCTTTCAGTGCAGGAGACATGGGTTCAGTTCCTGGATTGGGAGGATCCCCTGGAGGAGGGCATGGCAACGCACTCCAGTACTCTTGCCTGGAGAATCCCATGGACAGAGGAGCCTGGTGGGCAGAGCCTGTGGGCTCACAAGGAGTCGCACACGACTGAGAGACTAATACGTTTACTTTCACTTCAACTTTAAACATACATTTCACTTAAAAATATGTTTTCTTCCCACTGTACCATTTAAAAAAGTAAGTTAAATACTACTGAAAACACCCCACCTCATATTTAGGGAGAAACCTACTTCAGCTAGTGATCCTCACTGAGAACCATGAAATGTCTATACAGACATCTAGATTTTTCTTCAAACAGCTGTCGCATTTGCTACTTTTAGGTTCTTTCTTGGTCATTCTTTCTGTCTCTGATATCAGAAACGAGCAGACTGCTAAGGACCAGAGAAATGGGGTGAATTAGATCTCCAGAAACTTTTGCTAAGCCACTAATGGCACTTAGGTCACAGTTTGAAAAGGATTGAGTAATAATCTGAATTGCCTCTTCATTTTGAGTGAATTCTCCCAGTGGGGGACTTCTGGAGGATAAAGGTTGAATGGCTTCAACCTTTGAATGGCCATCCCATAAACACTGTGCTTTTAAGACCAATCTGACTTGGGTTTGCTGGCTTAGGTCACCAGAGAGGAGACTAATTCAGTGGGTCTTTGAACTTATTTCTTCTTCCCATGTTTGATTGCCATGCATTTTCAGACTATCTTATTTAGTTCATTGATCGTTACCTGCATGTATATAATGAGACAGTTGAGGCTCAGAAACTTTCAGTCAGTAAGAAGCAGAGCTGGAATAAAAACCTATCTCTTTCTGACTTGGAAGCTCTTTCCAAGCATACCAGATCACCTTATATGTCATTTGAAAATGTTAATGTCATTTCTAAAGAAAAGGATGATTTGGCTATCTAGCTCCTATCCTTTTCTCTATTATCTCAGTTGATTGTCCTTACAAATTGCATTTCCTGAGGGATACTTCCTTCACACAGTTGTGAGCAGCTCAATTGAACATCCATGCTCCTTTTCATTCATCCGCTGAAATGAGATTTATCAGGTGTTTTAATATCTACCATGTACTGTGCAAGGAGCTGTGCATATAATGGTAGACAAACCAGTCATGATTCCTGTCTTCTTCATGCTTAATGGCTGAGAGTAACTTAAATAAGCATACACATGAAGTGAAGTCGCTCAGTCGTGTCCGACTCTTTGCAACCCCATGGACTATAGCCTACCAGGCTCCTCTGTCCATGGGATTTTCCAGGCAATAGTACTGGAATGCATTGCCATTTCCTTCTCCAGTGGATCTTCCCGACCCAGGGATCAAACCCAGATCTCCCTCATTGTAGACAGACGTTTTACCATCTGAGCCACCAGGGAAGTCACAAGCATACACATAAATGTGTATAATTAAATTAAAATCAGTACTGTCCTTGGGAGGTAAGAGCTAGGTTCTATAACAGAGACAGTAAGAGAGGATGGAATGGGAGAGGAGGATGTTATCAAAACAAAACTTGATGTTGGCCAGTGATATTATGTCGTTAGATAGGTCATGGGCTGTCAGGGTCCCTACTGATAGGGACCGTGTATCTGGAGTATTTCTGTTCGATGTACTCAGCGAAACCCCCTGACCTGAATCTACTACTTCCCAAAGATAACTCTTCTTGGAGGGTAGGAGTATAGCAAGTGCGCAGCTCGGGAGGACTTATGCAAATATGTCATTACTATGGGGATAGTAATCTTAAATCCATACTTTATGACACGTGGAGTAGTCACACCTTCCTATGTAAAAGCTGATGCACCAACAACCAGCAAGAATGGAGCTGCCCAACCAATGAAACCAGTTCCTCCACAGCAGAGAAAAGCGATCAAATATAAGACTTGAAAACATTGCATTTATTTCCATAGATTTCATCAGAAGTGCCACCACATAGGTTTCCCTTTCATTTCTTTTCATGCTTATATGGTACCATTTACATGTGGAATCTAAAATGAACCTGTATGCAAAACAGAAACATACTCACGGACATAGAGATCAGACTGTGGTTGTCAAGGAGGTGGGGAAAGAGGGATCCACTGGGAGTTTGGGGTTGGTAGATGCAAACTATTACAATTAGAATGGATAGACAGCAAGGTCCCACTGTATAGCACAGGGAACTATATCCGGTCTCCTGGGCTTAACCATAAAGTGGAAAAGAATATTTTGAAAACTGTGTATATGTGTAAACCTGAGTCCCTTTGCTATACAGCAGAGACTGGCACAACGCTGTAAATCAACTATACTTCAGGTAAAAAATAGACTATTTTCAGAGAAGGTTTAGGTTCACAGCAGAATTAAGTGGAAAGTACAGAGATTTCCCGTATATCTTTTGCACCCATGCATGCCCCTACTATCAACATTCTCCACCAGAAGAGTACACTTATTACAACCACTGTGTGTGCTTAGTTGCTTAGTCGTGTCCAACCCTTTGCAACACCATGGACTATAGCCCTCCAGGCTTCTCTGTCCGTGGGGATTCTCCAGGCAAGAATATGGGAGTGGGTTGCCATGCCCTCCTCCAGGGGATCTTCGCAACCCAGGGATCGAACCCAGGTCTTCCACACTGCAGGTGGATTCTTTGCCATCTGAGCCACCAGGGAAGCCCCACTGACACATTATTATCACCCAAAGTCCATAGTTTACATTAGAATTCAGTCTGGGTGTTGTACATTTTATGGATTTGGACAAATGTATAATGATACGTATCCATCATCATGGTATCACACAGAATAGTTTTGCTGCCTTGAAGAATCCTCTGTGGTCCGTCTGTTCATTGTTCCCTCCCCCAATCCCTGTCAGTCACTGATCTTTTTACTGTCTCTGTATGTACGTGTATGTGCTCAGTCGTGGCCAAGTCTTTGCGACCCCATGGACAGTCCCTGCGACCCCAGGCTCTTCTGTCCATGGAAATTTCCAGGCAAGAATACTGGAGCGAGTTGCCATTTCCTTCTCCAGGGGCTCTTCCTGACCCGGGGGTCAAACCTGCATCTCTTATATATCCTGCTTTGGCAGGCACGTTCTTCCCCACTAGTGCCATCTGTGGTTTTTGCCTTTTTCAGAATGTTGTATTGTTGGAGTCATACATACAGTGTGTAGCCTTTTCAGATTTGCTTCTTTCACTTAGTAACACACAATTAAGGGTCCTTTATGTTTTTTCATAGCTTGATAGCTCATTTCTTTTTAGTGCTGAACAACATTCCACTGTCTGATTGGACCTATAGTTTAATTACCCACTCCATGATGCTGGGAAAGATTGAAGGCAGGAAGAGAAGGGAGCAACAGAGAACGACATGATTGGATGGCATCGTCGACCCAATGGACCTGAATTTGAGCAAACTCTGGGAGATAGTGAAGGACAGGGAAGCCTAGCATGCTGCAGTCCACAGGGTCGCAAAGAGTTGGACATGACTGAGTGACTGAACAACAGCAACACTTACTGAAGAACATCTTGGTTGCATCTGAGTTTTGGCAATTCTGAGTAAAGGTGCTATAAACATCCATGTGCAGGTTTTTGTGTAGACATAAGTTTTCGGCTCCTTTGGGTACATACCAGGGAGCAAGAATTTTGCATCATATGGGAAAAGTATACTTAGCTTTGTAAGAAACGATTAAACTGTTTTCCAGAGTTTCTGCACCATTTTGTGTTCTCATGAGCAGTGAACGAGAATTCCTGTTGCTCCACGTCCTTGAGAGCATTCGGTGGTGTCAGTGTTTTGGATTTTGGCCATTCTAATAGGTGTGTAATGGTATCTCACTGCAGTTTTACTCTGTAGTTCCTTGGAAGGAAAGTTATGACCAACCTAGATAGCATATTCAAAAGCAGAGACATTCCTTTGCCAACAAAGGTTCGTCTAGTCAAGGCTATGGTTTTTCCTGTGGCCATGTATGGATGTGAGAGTTGGACTGTGAAGAAGGCTGAGCTCCGAAGAATTGATGCTTTTGAACTGTGGTGTTGGAGAAGACTCTTGAGAGTCCCTTGGACTGCAAGGAGATCCAACCAGTCCATTCTGAAGGAGATCAGCCCTGGGATTTCTTTGGAAGGAATGATGCTAAAGCTGAAACTCCAGTACTTTGGCCACCTCATGCAAAGAGTTGACTCATTGGAAAAGACTCTGATGCTGGGAGGGATTGGGGGCAGGAGGAGAAGGGGACGACAGAGGATGAGATGGCTGGATGGCATCACTGACTCGATGGACGTGAGTCTGAGTGAACTCCGGGAGTTGGTGATGGACAGGGAGGCCTGGCGTGCTGCGATTCATGGGGTCGCAAAGAGTCGGACATGACTGAGTGACTGATCTGATCTGATTGGCAAATGACAGTGAACATTTTTTTCATATTTGGACTTGTCATCTGTGTATCTTCTTTGGTAAGGTGTCTTTTCAGGTCTTTTGCCCATTTTTAAAATTCTGTTGTTTGCTTTCTTATTGTTGAATTTTAAGAGTTCTTTGTGTATTTTGAATAACAATACTTTATCAGATGGGGCTTTTGCAAATATTTTCTTTTAAGTCTGTGGTTTGTCTTCTCATTCTCTTGATACCGTCTTTTGCAGAGCAGAGGTTTTTAATTTTAATGAAGTGTAGTTTATCAAATTTTTTTCATGATTTTTGACTTTGGTCTTATATCTGAAAGATCATTATCATACCCCAGGTCATCTAGGTTTTCTCATATGGTTTTTTCCTAAAAGTTTAATAGTTTTATGTTTTACATTTAGGTCTATGATCTATTTTGAGTTAATTTTTTGACATGTGTAAGGTGTTTGTCTAGATTCATTGTTTTGCACATCAGTGTCTAGCTGTTCCATCACCCATCATTTTCTAGAAAAGACTACGTTTGCTCCACTGTATCGCCTTAGCTCCTTTGTCAAAGATCAGTTGACTGTATTGTGCAGGTGTATTTCTGAACTTTTTATTCAGTTGATCTATTTGTCTATGTTTTCATTAATACCCCACTGTCTTGATTGCTATAGCATTATAGCAAGTCTTGAAGTCAGGTAGCATCTGCCCTCTGACTTTGTTCTTCTTCAGTATTGAGTTGGCTGTTCTGTAGTTCTTTTGCATCTCCATATAAACTTTAGAATCAGTGTGTCAAAATCCACAAAATAATTTGCTGGGAGTTTGATTATGATTGCACCGAACCTACAGATGGGGTTGGGAAGAACCGTCTTGACAATATTGAGTCTGCCTATGAACATGGAATCTCTCTCCCATTATATAGTAGTTCTTTGATATCTTTCATCAGAGTTTCATAGTTTTCCTTATATAGACCATGTATATATATTTTGAATTTATACCTAAATATTTTAATTTTGTGGGAGTACTGATGTAAAAAGAGTATGTTTTTAATTTCAAATTTCACTCATTTATTACTGGCATATAGGCAAGTGATTGACTTAAAAAATTTATTTATTTTATTTATGAGTATGCTGGATTGTTGCTGCGCTCGGGCTCTCTCTAGTTGTGGTGAGCAGGGGCTTCTCTTCGTTGCGGTGCACGGGCTTCTCATTGTGGTGGCTTCTCTTGTTGCGGAGCACAGGCGCTAGGCACACGGGCTGAGCCACAGCCTGGCACTGAGTTGTTAATAATGTATTAATTCGTCATAAACCTAAGGAAACTCCTGACTTGTAAACAGATTCTGTGGTTGTCAGGGTGCCGCCTACTCCTTGCTCCCAGTCCTAACCTGTTTCTTTGGGCAAACTTCCAACCTTCCTTGTAGCCGTGGCGGCTGTAGCGTGCTAACAAGACAGATCTGCAGCTGGTGGTTTAGAACTGTTACCAACCACAGGTGGAAGGAGGAGGCACTGAGGAGCCACCGGGCTCTCTGGGGGCAGCGAATGGGCCAGAGAAGAGAAATGGGTGGCCAGGCCTTGAATGGAAAAACCCCAAGAAACCTGACGGCAAGGGCGCGACGGCCATCAGACTTGAGAAACGACTTGATGTGTGAATGAGAATCAAGTTCTAGCAAGAGACACCTTTTAGTTTTCTTCCCCTGGCTGAATAGGGATTATAAAGTCTTTAATTTTTTTTTTTCTTGGTCTCCCATTCAGACAATTGTGGGTCAGGGCTGGAGGTGAAGATGTTATTGTCAAGGAGAATTTTTGCAGTGTTTCATAACTGTCAAGTGGAACAGAAATACTAAGTTCTATGCGCTTAAGTCTCAGGGACTAACATGAAGATACGGTGGTGAATCGAAGGAAGGTGGAGGGCCCTTCACAGCAAAGACCCAGAGGGGAGGACTGAGGCTCTTTCTGGGTCTTCTGGCTTTTTCTAATCACGGGGAAAGTTTGCCTCAAGAACCGGACCTCGTGTGTGAATGCACGCTGCCTGGTTCCCTGTCCAGCGCCACTGGCCCCTTCCAAGAACAAGGAGTTTTTACCTTGTTGCCTCTGACCTTTGTCTTCTCCTTGAATAACTGGCTTCACGATGGTAACAAGACCCTTCCAAGGTAGGCTTGATGGCTGTGACCCAGTAGTCGGGCCACGCTTGAGTGGAGAGGTGCCCACCGTGGAGGATATTATTCAGGGTGATTAGAAACATCCCCCGCAGCTGCTCTGTGGTGCAGAGTCCACAGCCCTCACCGAGGCCTCACTTGGTGTTCCCGACATCTGCAGGCTATTTCTCCGTGTCATTATCCTGACTCAAGGTCAGCTTCTGAACATTTTCCTCATACCTGACCTGTGTTCTTATGGGTCAGTTAAAGAAAAAAATGCCTCAGATGTTCCCAGGCTGGGCTTGATGAGAAAAGCAAAGGCCCCCAGAGGTCCCTGAATCAGTGGCTTCCTGTGCGGTCTCCCCTGCCCTGACTTCCTCCTCTCTGCTCTCTCATTGTCCCTAGTAAGTGGCTTCTGCCCTCTCCTGCCCTCCCCTCCCACTCTTTTATTCGTGATAGTCGAGGGCATGATTTAATTCACTTAGCCAGTGTTTAGTGAGTGTCCCCCAAGCGCAGGCTCTCCTCCAGGCTCAGGGCAGGTACCAGTAAGTGAGATGAAAGGTGAAATCAAATCCCTGACCGTGGCCGGCTTGGCCCTCGGGGTCTGCCCCTGCCGCCCCCATGCTCACCTCCTTCTCTGCTTCATCTCTTCTGCTCCCATCTCACTGGCCTTCTGGACGGTTCTCAAGCACTTTGTCCTGCCACTGCCCCAGGGCATTTGCGTAGCCTCTCTCCTCCTCTTGGAAGGCTCCATTCCTGGAGATCTCGGTGGCCTGCTCCCTGACCCTTGAAAGATTTTAGGTCATTGTCATGTTCGCATGGGGCCTGCCCTGGACTCTAGGAAGCTGCCACCTCAGGCTGTCCAGTCGTGTCTGAGCACCTTTAGCTGCTTTTTTTTCCCTCCATTGCACTTTTCACCATCTGACTATTCTATATTCACTAATCACTAGTTTATTGTTTATCTCCCCGCCCTCCCCCCATGAAAACAGGGGCTGGGGTTCGTTCACTGCTGTATCCTCAATGCCCAGAATAGTACCCAAACATAAGCTTTAATAAATAATGAGGACTAAATGAGTGGAAAAAAAAGAATGATTAAGTGAAAAATCCAAGAATTTATCACTTGGTGGAGGGACACATAAAATAAATAAAATAACTGTGGCTTGTGTGATAGGGTGGTGGCTCAGAGGCTGGGCTCTGGAGCCTGACTGTCAAGGTTCATGTCCTTGCTTTACTGATTAGCTGTATCTTCGAGGGCAAATGGCTTAAGCTCTCTGGGCCTTATTTTCTCATTCATTAAATAGGAAGAAGAAGAATTCTATCATATAGGATTATGTGCTTAGTCGCTCAGTTGAGTCCAACTTTGCGACCCCATGGACTCTAGCCTGCCAGGCTCCTCTGTCCATGGAGATTCTCCAAGCCAGAACACTGGAGTGAGTTGCCATGCCCTCCTCCAGGGAATCTTCCCAACCCAGGGATTGAACCCAGGTCTCCCGCATTGCAGGTGGATTCTTTACTGTCTGAGCCACCAGGGAAGCCCCATATAGGATAAGCGTGAGATAATCCATCCATCCAAATGAAACAATCCATGTAATGTGCTTAGCACAGTGCCTGGCCTGTAGTGAGCTCTCAGTAATTATTAACTGCTGTAATCAAGGGATCACTTGCCATAATCAAGTGGAGCCTGAAATGTTCATCAGGATTATCCCCATCCTGGTCTGATGTTGCTGAGACTCTTCTGTTAGGGAGTAGAGGTTAGAAAGCTGCCCTCCATACCCCCACCAGAAGGGCTGTCCCGGGGTTAACTTTATCTTAAGATTTCTCTGAACTACAGGTGTCCCTGGTCCTCCTTTCAAACACATATTAAACATTTTTTTCTGCCCAGATAGGCTTAAAACAATACATCCATTCCCCTTGGAAATAACTGTTTCCTGTTTAAATATTAGCAACCAGTTAAGCATGAGTTTTTTTTTTTTTTTCTTGTCATTTCTAGGTAACAGTAAATAATTTATACTTTTGAAGACATTCACAATTCTTTCTTTTGCCTTGTGATTATAGAGAAAACCATGTCAGAAGTTATCCTGATAATTTGTATTTTAATTTAAGTTTTTTGAATTACCATTTAAAGAAGGGCAGTTTCTCAATGGTAAGCCTTCTTAAGAAGTTGGACTTTGATCTTAAATCCTAGGGAGGTTTTGCAGAAATTGGAGGTGACATTGTTGACAGGTTTGTCTGTAGCTACTCATTAATTAAACACACACACACACACACACACACATACACACTCTTTATTTACTCCCCTGGAGTAAATGAATTGAACTTGGCTTTGGTTTTTGATGGGAAGCTATGAGAGGGTCCAGGAAACATCAAAGAAACACTCTTAATCTCATAAAACTAACTCTTAACTCTCAAATGACCTAGCTTGAACACTAAAAAGATCTTATTTCCAATTCTGGTCTAGTTTCTTTTCTGTAAGATTTAATTCTCCTTAATGATAAGAAAAGTGCAGAGGCAAATAATTATCCCCTCCCCAGTCCGTTAAATTCCAGTGGGTTGTAGGCTTTTAAATTTATCTTGCTTCCAAAGGTCTCCTCTGTAAACGGTATATATACATTATTTTGCATTTTATACTGTTTATGCCTTCAAGATATCAGCTTTAAGATCTTATTTACTTCCTTTGCATTTTAATTTTAGATTTTTTTGTAATGATCCCAGCTATCCTAAAGCTTTTCCCTGGAAAAATCCCATGGATGGAGGAGCCTGGTAGGCTGCAGTCCATGGGGTTGCTAAGAGTCGGACACGACTGAGCGACTTCACTTTCACTTTTCACTTTCATGCATTGGAGGAGGAAATGGCAACCCAGTCCAGTGTTCTTGCCTGGAGAATCCCAGGGACCGGGGAGCCTGGTGGGCTGCCATCTATGGGGTCGCACAGAGTCGGACACGACAGAAGCGACTTAGCAGCAGCAGCAGATTGTTAGAAATGAAGGCACAGATAGGTTAAGACATGGATATAAGTAAAAAGTCACATGATGCCTTTATAGAGACAAACTTGAACCTAGTTGGTTGTTAGGAAGTTCATTTTCATGTCTGCTTAGGGAACCTTGCTAGAAATAGTCATCAACATTCCTATTCGTGCTAGGCACTGTTTTAAGCTCTAAAGAGACAGCAGTCCTGCTCTTATGGGGTTTATGTTCTAATGGACAGTTAACATAACAGCTATATTAATTGTACAGTATGCTGGAAGGCATTAAAGGCTGCGGGAGAGAATGAAGCAGTGGTGTTAGTGTTTCGTTTTCATAGGATGATCACGGAAGGCCTCACTGGTAAAGTGACGTTGGCGTAAAGACCTGCAGGAGCCCAGGGAGTGCGCCATTGGAGTGGGCCTGGGAAGCAGTTGACAGCAAGTGCAGAGATTCTGAGGCAGGAAGATGCCTGATGTGGGGAAGAGCCAATGAGGTCAAAGGAGACTGAGTGAGTGCAGGAAATGTGGTCAGAGATACCAAGTGGCAGGTCACTTAGGGCCTTGGGAGACAGGTAAGACATGGACCTTTTCTCAGAGTGGGGAAGAGTGGAAGCCGGGGGAGGGTTTTGAGCCGATCAGTGGCATGAACAGCATCACTTGGCAGAAGCCAGGAGAGGAGTTAAGTGGTTGTTGTATTGATCTCAGCCAAAGATGGCGACAGTGTGAGCCAGAGTGGAAGTGATGAGAAGTGCTAGGATTCAGGGTATGTTATAAAGGCAGAACTGAGAGGGTTTCTGGTGGGTTGGGCAGAGAAGAGTTAGGGATGCTGCAGCCTTTGAGCCCAAATACCTGGACCATGTGTGCCAACACATGCGAGGCTTGTTATTGATGGTTCTTACTGTCTGGTCTCCGAGTTTTTACCAACCAATCATGCTGGTCCCAATTATGAGCCTCTAGATTCTCTGCTGGCGAGGAGGAGTATCTGAGTGGTCTTCTGAGCAGATGGTACCAGGTTCGCTAAAGAAAGAGAACTTCACTCACTCTCCATTGTCAGTTGCTTAGTCCATGACACTATCTGATGCACCTGTGGCACCATCTGGGAACAGAACTGTGATGGGTGTTCATGTTATCCCAACCATCCTTTCAGTTCTGGGTCTGCAAACCGTAGAGAAAGAGCAACTGAATATGAGACGCTTAAGACATGGGATGGGAAGGTCAGGGGATTTTTAATATAAACATCATCTCTGGAAAGAATATGTGTCTTTCCCTTGTAAAGTCTTTTCTCCCCTTTTATTTCTGTCTCTCAGAGATTCTAGTTGGTGCATTGTTTCCAGGATAACCAGAAAGAGAATTAATGAAGGAACACAGAATGTGACGAAAACAAAATCCCACATTTAGTCACTGAGGCCTGGCGGGCAAGAGTTGATGGGTCACTCTGGTCAGAGGGGTGGCGTGGCACTGTGGCCCCCCATTTCACTGCACTCGCCTCATCTTTCCTGCTTAAATAAACCACAGAGTCTGTTGCGAGGGAACATGAGGACAGGGTTCACTATGATGGTGGCCAAAGAGAGAGAGCCAAGAAATCCCACTCTGTTTATTTACTAGGAACCTTCCCCAGCCCTGCCTTGCTCACGGGGGGCCTGCATTAGTCTTAATCTGCCTGGTTCTTATCTCAGGGAAAGCAAAGGGTAGCCCTGGAAGCCTCTAAATAGCAGGTGCAGAATGAAGAGGAACAGGAAGGGCGGAGGCCAGTGGAAAATATCTTTGGGAGGCCAAGAAGTCCATAAGGCTGATGAGCTCAAGAAAGGAGCAGGTGGAAGGGAGGCGGGGGGAGGCTAAAGCCTAAGGGCATACACTGGAACCTCCCGGGATAGGGCAATGGGGAGACCAGATGGACTGGCATTCGGTCAAACCAGATGGCGGGCTTTTATGTTTTAAAGGACTTGTAAATCCTCAGAACAAGGAACCATAAGGGTCCTGGGGCCCTTAATCCCATTAGTAGAAGACAAAAATGTGCTCTTTAAAAATGTAAACCCTGCCAGTTTTAGAATTTCTGTTACCAAAACTTTGGGACAGATTGCCAGCTTGTGAAACTCCAAGGAATCTGTGAATGCTCCACTGATGGGAAGAGAAACTGCAGAAATAGTCTAGGTGTTCTAAGTGAATAACATAGGCTACTCCTTAAGAATTTGAAGTGAATTTACTAAATGTATATTCTGAGCCAAATGAAACATGGTATTTCTGTATGAAATAGACTTGCATTACCTATGGAGTTGGAAGGACACCTAACAGTGTGACTAGGGACTGATCAATTATTGAGCAAGTTTTGAGTCTGTAATGAGAGAGATTTTATTTTATTTTTTAATGAGAGAGATTTTTAAGTTTAAGCACCGGTTGCTTTGTGCCCCTATGTACCCCTCCCCCAGTGGCTGGGGAAGCCTAGACCAGCCTCAGTGTATACAGTGCTGCTCTCATGGTTGTTGAGACATGAGGATTCTGTTCTGCAGTCCTTGTCTCTATCTCAGCCTAACCTGAGGGTTCAGAATCATTCCCATAACGCTTCTTCAATAGAACTTATCCTCAAGGAGACCAGACTCATAAGCAGAGCATGGAGTGATCAGCTTGTGCCCACTTGTGGTGCAGGCATGAAGGCTGAGCAAGCAAAGCCACATGTTCCTTCAGTGGATACACAGAGGGGCAGAGGTGAGGGGTTGATGCTCCAGAACTCAGGAGGAATCTCCGATCTGTGCCTCATGTAATGACTGATTCTCCTGCTAAGGGGAAAAGCCCAAGTTCATCTAAAATATTCAAAGAAATGTTGAGTAGTTGAGAATGTTTGAGAAAGTTTTAAGTAGTGTGATTCATCATTAAATCACTTTTATGTAGGAGTAAAATAATGTGTGTGTATATATGCATGCAGATACAAATTCTGCACATATGTATATGGAAAATGTATATATACACATATATATTTGTATATATATACACATATATACACATTAAATAAATATAAAAAATACAGTATCATTTTTGGATGCTATTTCACAAATGTTACTTTCCTTAAATACTCCTGAAAAGTGTAACTGTTATCTTGTAGTTGAGATGGAATAGAATTGCTTTTCAGCACCACCAGCTGTGTGTTTTGTTTACATATTTGTGTGTTTGTTTTTATCTGTAAAGGTATGGGAACCTGACAAGCCCAAACTGTGAAGAAGATGGAGGTCAAAGTTCATCAGAGTCCAAGACGGTGATCAGGAAGTGAGTGTGCCTCTCCTCTGCATTACAAGCTCTCTGTCAGGACTTATTATCTTAAAAGACTGTAATTTAGTAGCGTTTTAAAATTCCTTTGGAATGTTGTCATGGTTTTTTTTCCATAATGCATAAAGTCATAGAATTATTTTTTGAGCATCTAAAATGATATTCATTTATTCTTCCAGTAAAAATGTATTGATCACCCACTGTTTGCCAGGCCCTGTGCTAAGGGATGCAGCTATAACAAAATAAGTAAGTCCCAGCTCTTACGAAGGTTATGTTTTAGTAGAGAGAGAGACAGAGAATCCACACAGAAATGAATGAAGTAGGGCAAGAGGGCTAGATTCCAATGGAGTTTGAGTCACATAGGGTGTCAGAAAAGGGCTTTCTTGTCTGATCCAGACACGTTGGAGCAGAAACCTGAATGTGGTGCAGGCGGGGCCTTGTGAATGTCCGGAAAGGGAGACTATGGAAGAGGCCCTGTGGCGGGAACAGTGTTCAACAACAAGTAGAGAGGTGGATGAGGCTACCACCTCGTGAAGGAAGTGGCAAGTGCTGGGGCAGGAGATCCGGAGGGTCGCGGCACCCCTCATCACATATGGACTCGAGGGCCTGGGGAAGCCTGTTGAATTTTATTCTAAGGAATATAAGAAAGACTTATAAGGTTTTAGGAGAATAGTGCTGTGGCCTGCCTTATATTTAAAAGACCTACTCTGGCTCTGTGTGGAAAAAAGACCATGACACTGGGGACGGGGCAAGAGGGGCAGCGAGGAGCCTGGGTAGGACCCTTTCAAGGGTTCAGGCAAGGGGTGATGGCAGCAAGGGCTTGAGTAGTAACAGCAGTCGTCCTTGTCTTGGGAGTAACAATGGGTAGTAGTAACCGCCTCTGCAGAGCTCTCGAAGGTGTTGCTGACAGGATGTACAGATGCAGAGGATGCGGCATGTGAGACAGAGGAGGCACAGACACCTCCACGGGCTATGTGTGAGGCCTGATAGACCAGAGCCCTGGCTTCATGAGACAAGGAAGTCTGGCGGGAAGAGCTGGCTTGGAGGGGAGCTTGTGTCAATAATTTCATCTTAGATGTGTTGATTTTGAGGTAATTGGGTGAGTCTAGTTTCCAGAGAGAAGTCTGGACTGGTAGACATTTAGGCATCCTTAGTTTATACATGGCGTTTAAAGCTAAGGGGCTGGATATGACCTCGTGGAGATGAAGGGTAGATAGAGAGGGGAAAAGTCCAAAGACTGAGCCTTGGTTCCCTCCAGTTAGGAAAGTGGAGGGTCCAGCAGAGGAGACTGGAAAGGAACAGACATGAGCATGGAGAAGAAAGAAGCTATGATCCAGAAGATAAGTACAAAAGGGGTTTCAGAGGGAGAGTGACCAACTGTGTCTAATGCTGCCCAGACATCAAGTGAGAGGGGTCTGGGAAGCGACTCCTGCTTCTGCCCCACTTTGGTCTTTGGCACCCTTGACAAGTGCCGTTTTGGTGAATGGAGATGTGGGTAAAGACAGGATAGAAGGGGAGGAAGTGGGGAGGGAAGGTCTACTAACTCCTCTTGGGAGTTTTGTTGTAAAGGGGAACAGAAAAATGGGGTGGAGGAAGAGGGCAAGGCATGGTCTTTTTGTTTTGTGTTTGTTTACAAAGAGAGTTTATGCTGATGAGAATGATCCGGCAGCCACTGAAGAAAAATCCATGATGCAGGGGTACAGGCTGCTGAAGAAATGAGGTTCTTGAATTGT
Source organism: Bubalus kerabau (assembly GCF_029407905.1). NCBI lineage: Eukaryota > Metazoa > Chordata > Mammalia > Artiodactyla > Bovidae > Bubalus > Bubalus kerabau. The sequence goes on from NC_073628.1 coordinate 119,832,247, forward strand.
TATTGTTGTGCTTAGTCGCTCAGTTGTGTCTGACTCTTTGTGACCCCATGGACTCTAGCCCACCAGGCTCCTCTGTCCATGGGGATTCTCGAGGCAAGAATACTGGAATGGGTTGCCATGCCCTCCTCCAGGGGATCCGCCCAACCCAGGGATCGAACCCAGGTCTCCCGGATTACAGGCAGATTCTTTACCAGCTGAGCCACCAGGGTTCTTGAGTAGGTGGCTATATACCAGGGTGCTGAAATCACTCATGGTTTCATTTTAGGATCAAAAGACCAGGGAGGTAATCTGATGGAATTTTTAATTCTTCAGAGGGTTGGATGATGGACTCCTTTCTCTGTGAGCCAGGGATGGAAAGATGAGAAAACTGGGTATTCTTTTAAAAACTCTTGAGTTAGGTTTCAGGTAGTTTCTTAATTTTATTGGTTGGGCCATAACCCTCCAGAAAACCAAACACACCAGTGTAGGTGTTTGAATGCCGAGTGCAGGGTGTGGTGAGTAGAACTAATACCTCATTCCTAGAAGGCTTGGGGATGCTTCTTGGAAGAGGTGACTTTTTTTTTTAATATTTATTTTTGGCTGAGCTGGGTCTTTGTTGCTGCACGCAGGTGTTCTCTAGTTGCAGTGAGTGGAGGCTCCTCTCTAGCTGAGGCGCATGGCTTCTTTCTGTGGTGGCTTCTCTTGTTAGGAACATGGGGTCTAGAGCATGGGCTCAGCAGTTGTGGTGCGTGGGCTTAGTTGCCCCACAGCAGGTGAGATCTCCCGGACCAGGGATTGAATCAGTGTCGCTTGCCTTGCAAGGCGGATTCTTAACCACTGGACCACCAAAGAAGCCTGAAGAGATGACATCTGAAGCAGGCTTTGAAGGAGGGTGAGGATTTGGATGGTAGAGCCATTTAGGAAGAGGGGCAGTGGGGCCAAATCAGGGCAGTGTTGTATACATGACATTTGGGGGAGCAACACATTTGGCTGCTTCACCGTGTACATGTTGGGTGAGGGTAGTTGAGCTGAAGCTATAATGAATGGGTTGAACTTCTCACTAGAGAATTTGGACCTTACCTGGTTAAGTGGGCAGTCAGCCCTAAAGTTTGTGCAGGAGGGAAGCAGTATAATCAGATAGGTAGGTTGAGGGGATGAATTAGGCCCACAATTTTCTTTTTTTTTTCCTCTTGTATTTCTTTTTTTTTTTTAATTAATTAACTTTTTAATTGAAGGATAACTGCTTTACAGAATTTTGTTGTTTCATGTCAAATCTCAACATCAATCAGCCATAGGTATACATATATCCCCTCTCAGAAATATGGAATGCTTCATGAATTTGCGTGTCATCCTTGGCAGGGGCCATGCTAAGCTCTGTATCATTCCAATTTTAGTGTCTGTGCTGCCGAAGCGAGCACTCCTCTTGTACTTCTTTATTGTGTCATTGTTGGGCCCAGTCCAAAAGCCGCTGCCTAGCCCTAAATCCTTTATGACCACGTGCTCTCAGCTTCTCATCCACACATATTTCCCTGTTCACTGATATGCATGGCAGACTCTTATTAGATTCAATGGTTAGTCCCACGTGAGACTTAACAGCCTTCTTACTCAAAGTGTGGTCCGTGGACCAGCCATCTCAGCATCGCCCGAGAACTTGTTAGGAATGCGGAATCTCAGGCCTCGCCCCAGATCTAGATGAAAATCTATTCTAACAAGATCCTCAAGTGATTTCTACGTCTTTTATGAAAGTTTGAGGATTGCAGGATTAGAGGGGTTTTGTTACTGTTAATTTTGGTTGACCATGAAAACCTATGGAAATAACAATTTTTAAAAAAGGAATGTTTTTATAATAAGTGCTTTAAAACATACATGAAAGAAGAGATACTGTACAAATTGAGTGGCTAGCTTATCAGATGTAACCTTGACCTGTGACCAGATTCAGAAATAAGCATGTTGTTATCTATGTATTTTGGAATTGCGTCATGTCTAGAGCTACCGTTTAACTAGCCACCTGAACGCTCTGAGGAGAGTAACAATATGAAAAATATCCAGAGCTTTTCTGTTTCCCAGGGGGTGTTTTGAGATGAAATAGGCTTCTGGGAAGTAGCAGTTAAAGAAAATTGATTTGTACCCTGAATATGAAGAGTCATGCTCAGGCTTTGAAAGGCCTATTATAAACCTTCATTTGGATTCATTGTACACCAGGAACAGTAACGTGGGTGAGACTCCAGGATAAGCTGTTTTAAAGGGCTTTACAGTTTTAAGCATATGAGGCCTTAACAAAGAGCTTTCACAGAGAGCTCCCCTGAGGGGTCCATCATCCGGGGACAATGGTCTTTTCCTAAAGCCTCACAGTGAGTTGGTAGAAAGTTCTTGACCCTCTTCCTCAGACTGAGTTGCCTTTTAAAAAAAGTATGCCTGACGAAAATATGCCACTTTTTCATATAATGGGTTGCTCTGTCCTGCAAATACGGAATGTGAAAATCCCTTCTCTCTGCTGACCTCTTTCTTCTTTCCGTTTCCCTTTCTTCTGTCTGTCTTCTTGCTCCCTGCCCCCTACTGCCCCCCCCCGCCCCCGTCCACCATTTCTCCTTTCATTATTTTTCATCTCACTTCAGCATCATCTTTTTGTTCTGTTTTTCACATGCTACCCGTCTGATCATTTCTATAACTCGATAAGCTCCCTGCTTTGTCTTCCTGGGACAAATTCAGAGAAGCAGCTTCTCGGTTCCACTTGTAACATATGGAAAGTTCCTTGATTATTTCAGAGCTGCGGCAGCTGACTTGTAGCAGTGACTGACGATGTCCCAATGGCTGATTGACGTGCGGGAGATACAGCTGTATGGCAGTTCTCAGTGGGGGAGTTTTGCCCCCAGAGGACATTTGGCAATGTCTGGAAAATTTTGGGTTGTCTCAACTTGGTGGGGAGATGCTCTGGCCTCTAGTGGGCAAAGGCCAGGACTATTTCAAAACACGCTGCCAAGCACAATACAGCCCCCTTGCCCCTCTACAGCAGAGAATTACCCGACCCTAAATATCAGTATTGCCTAGATAAGAGACCCTGCTGCACAGCAAGGAGGCTGTAGTCCTCAATAAAAACTGTCTGTATTTATGGATATCTAAATATATATAAAAATAATTCCACACTTGTCTGGAAATTTACTTATTCATGTCCCTTCTTTTTCTTTTTCTTTTTTTAAAGTATGCAATAATCTGTGCTATTTTTTATTTTTATTTTGGTCACATGGCATGTGGGATCTTAGTTCCCTGATGAGGGATCGAACCCATGCCACTTGTGTTCAAAGTATGCAGTCTTAATTACTGGGCCACCGGGGCCCTCATGTCTCTTCTTATAATTGAGTGAATCCAGTGCTGAGGAGGTTGTGGAGCCAGCCTCACGGAAGGTGACAGGCCCCAGGGAACGAGACTGGACGACTCAGATTCAAGTCCTCATCCATCACTGTCATCTGCCACCCATTTGACCTATTCATTCACCTCTCTCAGTTTTAGTCTCTTTACCTAAAAAACGAGTGCTCTGAGATTCTTTCAAGTTTAATGATGGCTAGAACCCCCACCTCCACCCTTCCAGGCTTCTCTGTCCATGGGATTCCCCAGGCAAGTATACTAGAGTGGGTTGCCAGTTCCTCCTCCAGGATCTTCCCAACCGAGGGATTGAACCCAGGTCTCCTGCATTGCAGGCAAATTCTTTACCACCTGAGCCACCAGGGAAGCCCAGGATAAAATTTATCTAGTTTTCTTCTCATCTTCTTAAAAATGAAAATGAGCTCCAGTCCAAGTTCAATGCATGAAACAGGGCACTCAAAGCTGGTGCCCTGAGACAACCCTGAGGAATGGGATGGGGAGGGAGGTGGGGAGGGGGTTTCAGGATGGGGGACACATGTACACCCACAGCTGATTCATGTCAATGTATGGCAAAAACCACCACAATAGTGTAATTAACCTCCAATTAAAATAAATTAATTTAAACAAATGAAAATGAACATCAGAAACAGAGATAAGATCCAGATATTATATTGATTGAGTGAGAGGTGCCCTTGACTGCTTGTTTCTGTTGGAAAGACTATGTAACTTGTTTTGATAAAAATAGAAAAGAAAAAATAGACTGCTTCTTTGATTTGCTTGTTATTAATTGTGATATCAGAACCGCTTGCTGTGATCATGCATAAAGAGATGGGCTAAAAAGCATTGTGTTGTGGGGTCAGCAAGGAGCAGCAAAATGCCCATTGTTTTCCTTTGCTGTGAATCTGTGTTCTTGTGATTTCAGGTGGGAAACAGACGGCAGGAATTCAGTGACACTCGGAGAAGTAAACATCCTGTTTTAGGACAGATGCCTTCAGTTTTGCAGTCCAAGGGTGAGGGTGGGGGGTGGAGGTGGGGAATCACTACTGGGCTTAAATATGAGAAGGAAAATGCTCAGCTATTGTTTGGTTTTTCAGTTTTTAACGTAAAGCATAGAGCAAGGCTTATGTTTGATACAGGTTCCCAAATCCCAAGATAACAGTCTTTCCTGTATTTCTGAATATGGATGGATCTAATCAACCTTTCAAAGGTTTGAAAGAACTTAAAAGAAGGCAAAATGTGGAAATACAGATGAAATAGTCAAGATGAAAGATTGGTGTCTGGTGTCTTGGACCACAAGTGGCTAGTGTTCTTCATGAATTTCAAAAAGTATTTGAATGTGCTGTGACTCCTAATCCTGCGTATGCCCGGCTTAGGCTTTGTGCAATAAACCTTCTAAGTTATCTGGCTAAAATGAGAATTCCTTCAGTTGCAAGGAATTCAACTTGCAGGGCTTTTAGATGCTAGAATCTTTGCACACGGGGATTTCTGATGTTAGTACTAGAACGATATAAATAAGAAGTCATACTGTGTTTATTTCTATAATCCCTAAACTTGCCACTGTTTGGGAATCGGGAAACTCACTTCCTATGACAGAAGAAAACACGTCTGCCTACATTCTCCTTCCTGCTGACATTTTTCAATGTGAAATGTTATCTCTTAAGAATAATATATAAAATCTGAACCAGATGGAATAAAGAGGCTTTCCTTAGTGTAGATTTATTATAGTCATTGAATTCAGAGGTGAGATTATGAAGAAGTAATATTAACCATATAGAGCCTTGACACCATGAATCTTCATTTTCCAAAATGTGTTTGAGATTAGAATATCATACATACACATGCATAACTTTATTTAAAGAGGTTTAAAACTCTCTCTTCAGGAATCTTACTTTTTTTATTCCTTTTTAAAATGACTACTGTAATTAATGTTGAAATAGTTTCTGTTTTGTTTTCTTTAATTGACTCTCATCACTTCCCTCTTGGAACGCCATGTTTTGCTTCCTCAAACTCTGTACCACAGCAGTGGTTTAAATGGTTGAAATCATTCTATCATTCTACTTTCGTCTCCACACATTCAGATATGATTGTCATTCATGTAATCGTCTCCCAGAAGTTGTAAATAGTCACACCAGATTTTAGTTACTGGTAAAGATTTTAGTTACATATAAGTAGTAGCAATCTAAGATACTGGAAATGAAAGAAAAGAGAGATGAGTTCAAGGAAGATGGCTGTAATTCTTTTACTATCTGGGAAACTTTGTAGTGAAAAGTATTACAAAATCTTCCCATTGAGTTTGCAATCAACATTCCATCAAATTCAACTAACCTAACAGGGCAATTGAAATCAATCTGAGTAATTGTAACAAAAATGGGGCAAAGGAAGAGGGGTAAAGAACAGAGCAAAAATAAGATTGAAAATTCCAATCTTGGAAGAATTAAAGACTATAGTGTGAAATTAATATTTTTAAAAAGTAAAACCAAAGAAGAAATGGAGGTGCAGTACATCAGATAAAAGAGCACAGTATTATCTTTAAAACATCCATCCTAGACTAAGAAAAATGGAAATAATAGTTTTAGAAGTCACTGAAATCCTGAATCAAAACTGTGTGTTTAAGGGAAGAGTGTAGGCTCCCAAGCAGAAGTTATTCATGCTTTTCTGCCAGTGGAGGAATGAAACAACATTAATCATCGATTCAGAAAGAAGAAAAATTGGCTACGGGAGAAAACACCTAAGGTTCTCTACATGTCAGAGAAAGGTAAACAGTCATCACAGCCAGACTCTGTCACTTCGTCACCCTGCAGGCTCAGGGGTGATGGGAATGACACCATGGTCACCGCCTGGCCACTGCCACCGCCTGGCCGCTTCCACTGGCTACAGTTTGAGCTGTGCTTACGTCAGTGCAGAGCTATCTGCATTTTGTATTTTCTTTTACTATTACAGACATGCTGTGAGATATTGTCCTGATTTTATAGGTGTGTAAACTGAGGTGTCAGAACAGTGAGGCACTTTGATTAAGATCAAGCAGCTAGTTAATGACACATCTGTTATTTGATCTCAGATCCAACTGAGATCCAGGGCCTGGGTTTCTCACCATTTTGCTGTCGGGGCTGCTGCTTCTAAAAGAGTGTTGGAATCTCTGGTGTGCGTGAATCCTGACCGGTCCTCCCCCTCCCACACATTACGTTTGTCTGTGTCACAGTAAAAGGGCTATAGACAGAAGTACACGAGGAGCTAGGATATAGCATCACCATTGGGACAAATGCTTTAGCTTGTTAGCATTCTGAGATTGTACAATTTGGGATTATTTCCTCGTTTGGCTTGGCCTTATTATTCAGTGAACACCCTGAGCAAGGGCCGCAAACAGCTGTTAGAAATGTGGAAGTTAGGCTTGTTTCCTGGGGAAGGAGATGGTTTGCAGGATGTGAGGAAAGAAGAAGGACTCAATCTGAGTGCCTGTTTCCTGTTCTCGGTGCCTCGTAGCATCTGTCATCCCCAACGGAAACTCCATTCTAATGGTGAAAAGTGTAGAAGGCCTCAGCAAGTTTTTTCATTAGAGGCCTATTTATAGCCTAAAAACTCCGGTCTCAGACTGTGAGGAATCAGAGAATAATGAGTTACTGAGGTCCCTGAAAAATAATTTTTGGTGAGCGGCTCTATCTCTTTCTAATAATAATGGCCAGAATTCATTGGCTGCTTCGTAGGAATAGTTCCTGTGTTAAGTACTCTGTATCTTTTAAGATCCTCCCAGTAGCTCCATACGTTGTTCCTGTTTTACAGATGAGGAGTCTGAGACACAGAGAGACTGAGGAACATGTCCAGGGTCATACAATAAATGAGTGAGACAGGGATTTAACCCGGCCTCAACCTCTGTACGGTGTGGCCCCTACTTCCTTCCCTGTGATATGAATGAGACTATTTCTCTTAAGTCCTTAGGTTGGACCCTCCTGTTCATCTCCGCTCCCCACCGCCCCTGCCCCTTTGGACATCTTAAATAAGTTTTAAACAGTTTTAGATTTGTATGAAATTGAGCTGATAATACAGAGTTCCCATATACCTTCCTCACAGTTCCCCTTGTAATTAACTTCTTACATGAGTATACACATTAGTTATAAACATTGAACCAACGCATTGTTAATGAAAGTTCATAGTCTAGTCACAGTTCCTTGTTTTTCTTTTTACCTAATGGCCCGATTCTATTCCAAGACCATCCAGGACACCACATTACCTGCAATTGGGATATCTCCCTGGGTTCCTATCAACTGTGACAATTTTTGACTTTTCTTGTTTTTGGTGACCTTGATAGATTTGAGGAGTACTGGTCAGGTATACTTTAGGATACCCCTTTATTTGTGCTTCCCGGGAGGTGCCAGTGGTAAAGAATCTGCCTGCCAAGGCAAGAGACACAAGAGATGCAGGTTCAATCCCTGGGTTGTGAAGATCCCCTGGAGAAGGGAATGGCACCCCTCTCCAGCGTTCCTGCCTGGGAAATCCCATAGATGGAGGAACCCGGTGGGTTACAGTCCAAAGAGGGGTCACAAAGAGTCAAACACAATGGAGCATGCACACACATGCACCTCTCTGTGAGAATTTTTCTTGTAATTAAATTGACATTTTCCCTCATAGTTAGACTGAATTTATGAGTTTTGAGAGAAATATCACAGGATAAAATACCATTCTCATGACATACTATCAGCGTGATTTATAATGGTTGATGTTGTTCTTGCTCATCTGGATGAAGTAGTTATTTTTCAGGTGAAAAGTGAAAGTGAAGTCGCTCAGTTGTGTCCAACTCTTTACGACCCCGTGGACTGTAGCCCGCCAGGCTCCTCTGTCCATGGGATTCTCCAGGCAAGAGTACTGGAGTGGGTTGCCATTTCCTTCTCCAGGGGATCTTTCCAACCCAGGGATTGAACCCAGGTCTCCCGCATTGCAGGCAGATGCTTTAACCTCAAATGTCTTTTTCTTCCCCCTTCCTTTCCATTCTGTATTGGTTGGAAAGAAGGCATTATGCACAATCCTTTTGCTTTGCTCCCCTCTTTTAGGGTGAAATATTTACCCACCTTATTTGGAAAACTTCTGCATGGGAGATTTGTCTCCTCCATTTATTAATTTGAACTTCCCTGGTAGCTCAGCTGGTAAAGAATCCACCTGCAATGCAAGAAACCCCAGTTTGATTCCTGGGTCGGGAAGATCTGCTGGAGAAGGGATAGGCTACCTACTCCAGTATTTTTGGGCTTTTCCTGGTGGCTCAGCTGGTAAAGAATCTGCCTGCAATGTGGGAGCCTGGGTTTGATCCCTGGGTTGGGAAGATCCCTTGGAGGAGGGATAGGCTGCCTACTCCAGGATTCTTGGGCTTCCCTGGAGGCTCAGCTGGTAAAGAATCTGCCTGCAATGTGGGAGACCTGAGTTTGATTTCTGGGTTGGGAGGATCCCCTGGAGGAGGGCATGGCAACCCACTCCAGTATTCTTGCCTGGAGAATTCTACTTCTCCATAGTCTATGGGGTTGCAAAGAGTTGGGCGCAATTGAGTGACTTTTCACTTTATTAATTTATTCACTCTTTGTTTACATCAGTATAGACTCAGACAGAATTGAGTGACTTTCACTCTATTTATTTATTCAGTCTTTTGGGTACACCAGTATAGACTTGTGGATATTCATTTACACTGTGGGATACAACACAGTGCTACTTTATGTATTTGGTTGCTCCGATTGTTTCAGCTTTGATCATTGAGAGCTCTTCTGTTTAACTCCTGTGTCACTTTCACAGGCCCCTCGTATTGTGCTTATCTGAGCCCATCTTGTAAGATGTTCTAGACTCAGCTTGTATATTTCCCATCCCAGTCTTAGAATCAGCCGTTTCTTCAAGGAGACCTGTTTTATTTTTTATTGGAGAGTGACACCAGAAACCAAGGTCTGGGTCTGAGGTGTGTTCACTGCTCCTGGGTGTCGTTTCTTTAGGCCCACTCAGCTGACATGGCTAGGAAATATAGGTGTATATTAATTATGTGATTATATGTGTCTGTACGTATCTTTATGTATAACCATCAATATATGATGTTAAACATGAATTCTTCCTGATGTCTTCAGCTCTAATCCTTACCACATGGTCCATTCTAGCGCCCTCACCCGGCTTATTTGTAAGTTTCCTCTCCAGCAGTGAGAAAGCTGGCTTCTACCCTCTTTCCGTTTACTTCTTCAGTTCCAGTGTATGTGTATAGCACTGTCAGAATCGTTAACTCACACCCCTGAAGAAAACGACTTCTCAGCTAGAACCCAGTGATTCTGTGCAGCTCCTTTTGCCTTTAGCCCTTGATCTTACAGACTGCAATTCTTCTTTTTTTAAAATAATAAAAATAGCTCATGGTTTTGATCACTCACTCTGCCCTAGGGACTGTTCTGAGTCCCTCATATGTATTATCTCTTACAGGCCTCGCACCAACTCTGTGAGGAGGGATCTGTTATTACATCTGCTTTACAGATGAGGAAGCTGAGGCATAAAGAGGTTAGGTTAGTCTAACCAGCCGGTGGGTCAGTCTGACTTCTGGAGAGTGTGTTTAGCCGCATTGGCTATACTGCTCACGAAATATAGGTGTTTAGGAGACGTCTTCGCTTTGTCTAACAGAGTGCAGTCAGTGACCTACTGAGGAAGGTTTGGTGACATAGGGGTAAGTCTCTGCACAGCAGTTCTCTCCAGTTTCTGCAGATTTGCCTTCAGATGCCAGGGCCTGTACGTGTAGTTTGGGAAGGAAAGACAGGCGTGTAAACACTTGGTTTTGAGCTCATCTCCTCCTCCTCTTGGCCCTTTCCCACCCGTATTTACTCTCTGTTTCTTTCCTGTCACAGTCCTTTTCTTCCCCCTCCTTGCCCTGGAGCTTTTGCTCTGCTTTAACTGCTCCGTGGCCCCTCATTGGCTTTTCCCCCTATACTGCCTTCAGGTGCTTAGCCCTGACTCTGTCTTTGTTTACATTTGTTTCCCGGTCTCTCTCAAGTTCTCTTTTACTTTCCCTCCAAGGGTTCTAATCCCTACTCACTACTGGTACCAAAATGTACCATGAAAAATGTATAAGTAAGCATTGCACGATTACCTTGGTGAGTCCAGATGTTTTTCCATCCTTTACGTGCTTTTTCAGGCAAAAATGGGGGGGCGGGAAGCAAAAAACAAAACCTCTCTGCACCTTCCTTTGTTCTTTGTCATCAGGAAAACCATCTAGCTGGGGGTCTCAGAGGCAGACTCTAACTGGCAGCCTTCCCGGAAACAGAAGAAAACTGTTTTGTGGCCGGGAGAGCCAGGTGGGAGGGTCTAGCTCAGGGTCAGTGTCAAGGTTACTTGGCTTTCGTTCCCTGGAGGGCAGAGTGCATTGGCTCCCACCCGAAGGGGCTGGCAGTGTCCCATGCTCCACTGCTTCAAAGGCCACCCTCGGCATGGATCTTTTTACCTTTTTGTTACCTATGTTAGGGAAAGATCAAATCCTTGGAGAATATCCTAAAATAGAAGAGTGTTTTGCTGCTTTTAAAAAATGTTTCCATGTCTTATTTTCTGCTGATGATTAAGTAACAATAAATTATTATCTCACATAGATTTCTAGGGAGAGAAAGCAGCTCTAAATGGACAGAGTTATTTTTTTTGTCATAATAATCCTATTTCTTGGCTTGGAAGTTTCATATCATGGGAGCAATGACTTCATGCCTAGAAGTTTTTTTTCATTAAACTTTTTGCCAATTCTATTTTATTACCTGTGGGATTTTTAAATGATTTAATGCATTTACCTTAAAATCCTCATATGTGTTAAAAATCTGTGGTTTGAGCGTAATAGCAGCCTAATGCTCACCTCAGTCAGCCCTCTTATTCTGCATTGCATACCTGAAGGTCCCTGAGAGTGATTAGAAGTTTTGTACTGTTTCCTTACACCTCTCACCTAAGACATTTGTCCAGTGTCTTCCAGTCAAATATTATTAAGTGTGATTTCTATTTGGCTAAGAAATTGAATGAGTATAGCAAATCTCATCATGCTCCATTTCTCCCCTTTCCTTGTTCTTTAAACAGACCTTCCTTATGACTCTTATAAGTGTTTTGCATTGTCCTCAGGACCTTTGCCTATGCTATTACCCCAGAGCCTTCACCCTGCTAATCCTCCCTATCCTTAAGGTCTTTTAACATCATTTACTCAGGAAGACACTCCCTGGAGCCCTGACCAGGTTCATCTTCTCTGAAGGTAAATGCCCTCGACTCCCCTATTGTGACATTCATTACATGAATAGTTTTTGTGAATATGGAAAATAAAGGATACTCGACAGATAATAGTTGGATTAATGAATTCATTTTCCCAAGGGAAGTTTTTGCTTTTATTAGAAGTAAAAGTCTTAGAAGCTGCCTCCAGGCCTGGGCATGACTTCCTACGCTGCAGACCAATGTAGGTTGGAAAAAGTTCACATACTACAAGGATTTGCTTCTTGCCAAGAATGCCTAAAGGGAGAGAAAGCGATCCTGGTTGTCTGCTCTGCCATCAGATTTGGATCCCTCCCACCCCCAACACCATCCTTCTTAATCAGACACACACTTTCCCTTGGGCCTGAGGAACTTTGCTCTGTATCCTACCAAGACTACTTCGGAAAAGAAAGTCTTGTGCTAGCTTTTGGCTTTACTGAGTTTAGGTCATGTCATAGTCTTTTCATTTGGCTTCAGAAGTTGCCTCTTCAGTCTTCACAGATCATTTAAGAAGCATGTCTTGTAGATCAGTGGTCCTTAACCTTTTTGGCACCAGGAACCAGTTTTGTGGAAAACAATTTCTCCCTGACCAGGGGAGGAGGGGGATGGTTTTGGTATAATTCAAGCCTGTTACATTTATTGTGCCCTCTACTTCTATTATTACTACATCAGCTCCCCCTCAGATCATCAGGCATGAGATCCCAGAAGTCAGGGACCCCTGTTTTAGATTGTGTTATGCGTTATGTTCCTGAATTGGTCTGTCCTGAGGAGGATGCCTCAGGGGTGTGTGTGTGTGTGTGTGTGTGTGTGTGTGTGTGTGAGGATGCCTCGGGGTCTGTGTGTGTGTGTGTGTGTGTGAGGATGCCTCGGTGTGTGTGTGTGTGTGTGTGTGGATGCCTCAGGGGTGTGTGTGTGTGTGTGTGTGGATGCCTCGGGGTCTGTGTGTGTGTGTGTGTGTGTGAGGATGCCTCAGGGGTGTGTGTGTGTGTGTGTGTGTGAGGATGCCTCAGGGGTGTGTGTGTGTGTGTGTGTGAGGATGCCTCAGGGGTGTGTGTGTGTGTGTGTGTGTGTGAGGATGCCTCGGGGGGTGTGTGTGTGTGAGGATGCCTCGGGGTGTGTGTGTGTGTGTGTGTGTGTGTGTGAGGATGCCTCGGGGTGTGTGTGTGTGTGTGTGTGTGTGAGGATGCCTCGGGGTGTGTGTGTGTGTGTGTGAGGATGCCTCGGGGTCTGTGTGTGTGTGTGTGAGGATGCCTCAGGGGTGTGTGTGTGTGTGTGTGAGGATGCCTCGGGGGGTGTGTGTGTGTGTGCGCGCGCGCACATGTGTGTGGTAGTTGCTCACGGTGATTCTTTCAGCAAACCTGGAGCCACAGGTGTTGTAGACGTATGGTTTGTATCCCGTGTCACACTTTCTGTCTTATGTGGCAACTTGTTTGAGTTCTTTCCATGAGCACTGATTGATTTTCATTGAGCCATACCTCTCTTAATCCCTCCCTTTTGTGACTTATGGCTAGTAGTCTTACGACTGCTAACAGTCATGTTTCTCTCCAGATATCTCAATATCCGTATTGGCATTATGTCATTTGAAACTCAGCCGATCAGTGTCAGGTCGATGATGGCAGGTGTTACTGTCTCTCCTCCAGGTAAGGGTCAGTGGAGCTAAGTGACGGGTCCAGCTCCCGTTGTTGGCGGTGGCACAGTGAGGATGGGAACCAGGTTTTTCTTCTTGAATCTCATATTCTGTGTACAGAGCCAAGTAGCTTCTCTAGTTTAATTGTTACACCTTTCCTGTAAGTTTTTGATTTTTAACCAGGTCTTCTCTTTATTATTAAGATTCTCTACATCTTTCCAACTAACCAGTTCTGGTTAGAATGCACATGAGATCTTAGGAGTGGAGCCAGGAAAAGTAAGGAGGAAAAGCCATTGGCCAGTAACCCTGTGGTCTCTGTCATGATATTGTGACGTTGTGTTCCTTTTTGAAATTTTCAAAGTTTCACATTTTTTCTGCTTCTAAGTCTATCAAGAACAGAAAGTTTCTTCCCAGGACTGGTGAACATAAGGGTACTATGAGCTTTGGGCTCACGTGCAAGCCTGTCCAGAAAGCCCGCCTCCCCAGGATGCTGATAAACGCTCTGCTGATAGGAGGGCAGGGGTCTGCCTTGTGTTGTGCTGTGCTGTCTGTATCTTCCTCTTCTTCCTCCGCCTTCATTTCTCATCTGTGTGAAAATGCTTTTTCTAGCTGATTCAGTATCTGGGTTGGTAGTGAACTTTCAAAGCCTTCTTGGGCTAGGTACTGTCACAAAAGGTGAAATGAGTAGATTACCAGAGTTAGTAGAAAATACCAGTCTGAGAAGGGTGAAACGTACATCTAAAGGCAAGTCCAATGTGGATTAGGGTCCCTTTTGAAAACTCGCCCAGGCTTTCCGGGGCTACAACTTGCCATGGGAGTAAGTTCTAGACAATATGCCCTATAGGAATACACAAGTACACAGGCATGTAAACAAGGATTTGCACTTTTTTTAGTTGTAATTGTGAGAACCTAACAATAACTTTGACGTGTGGATCACAACACACTGTGGAAAATTCTTCAAGAGATAGGAATACCAGACCTCCTTACCTGCCTCCTGAGAAATCTGTATGCAGGTCAAGAAGCAACTGTTAGAACTGGACATGAAACAATGGACTGCTTCCAAATGGGGAAAGAAGTACGTCAAGGCTGTATATTGTCACCCTGCTTATTTAACTTATATGCAGAGTACATCATGTGAAATTCTGGGCTGGATGAAGCCCAAGCTGGAATCAAGATTGCCAGGAGAAATATCAGTAACCTCAGATATGCAGATGACACCACCCTTATGGCAGAAAGCAAAGAGGAACTGAAGAGCCTCTTGATGTAAGTGAAAGAGGAGAGTGAAAAAGTTGGCTTACAGCTCAACATTCAGAAAACTAAGATCATGGCATCCAGGCCCATCACTTCATGGCAAATAGAGAAACAAAGGAAACAATGACAGACTTTATTTTTTGGGGCTCCAAAATCACTGCAGATGGTGACTGCAGCCATGAAATTAAAAGATGCTTGCTCCTTGGAAGAAAAACTATGACCAACCTAGATGTTACTTTGCCGACAAAAGTCCGTCTAGTCAAAGCTATGGTTTTTCCAGTAGTCATGTATGGATGTGAGAGTTGGACTATAAAGAAAGCTGAAAGCCAAAGAATTGATGCTTTTGAACTGTGGTTTTGGGGAAAACTCTTGAGAGTCCCATGGACTGCAAAGAGATCCAACCAGTCCATCCTAAAGGAAATCAGTCCTGAATATTCATTGGAAGGACTGATGCTGAAGCTGAAACTCCAATACTTTGGCCACCTGATGCGAAGAACTGACTCATTGGAAAAGATCTGATGCTGGGAAAGATTGAAGGCAAGAGGAGAAGGGGAAAACAGAGGATGAGATGGTTGGATGGCATCACTGACCGGTGGACATGAGTTGATGATGGACAGGGAGGCCTGGTGTGCTGCAGTCCATGGGGTTGCAAAGAGTCAGACACTACTGAGCGACTGAACTGAACATTAACTACCTGTGCACTAGTAGAATACCTATATTAATTATGGCATGTGCATGCAGTGGACACTGTGTAACCCTGAGAAACAGTGAGAGCTGGAGGCAGTGGATAGAGAGGTGTGTGTATGTATGTGTATATATGTGTGTATATATATATATATACATACACACACACACATACATTTTGTGGGAAAAAATCCATGGTTCATACATATTTCATCTATTTAAATATATGTATATGTATCCATAGAAAAGCCTAGAAGGATATACTCCAAACTATTAACATAAAGTCATAAGAATAGGATAGAATTAGAAGGAAGGGGAGTAGATATTGTTGTTTTAGTTTATACACGTTAGTAATATTTTTTCAATAAGTAATCAGTCTTGTAACTTTAACAATTACGATGGGTAAAGAGTTAATGAAATATTGATATCTTTAATGTCTGTCTTTTACTGAAATTTTGCATTTCTGCCTGGCTTTTCTTTTAGGTTATGAACCTCTGAGGGGTCATGAGGGTCACTGAGTTGCTGGTCTCACTCTTGGTTGGATGCTGTTTTTGATTTCTAATTGTGTGAATGTGGATTATCTGTTTTTCATCAGTATCATTGAAAGAGTATTTTCTCACTGACATATTAAAGAATAGTGAGTTGTTGTACTAATTCAGTTAAATTGCCCTTCTTTTGACAAGTGCAGAACTGTTCTGTGAGAGTCAATATAAAGGCGCAAGCATCAGGTTTTCCTAGATTCCGGCTGTCACCCCACCTATGTGCCTACCCCAGCTCTGGGCTCGTTGCTTATCAGCAAAGAAGGGAAATTATTCATAGAAAAAGTCATCTTCCTTATAAAAATGAAATATTAGAATGCTGCTCCATCATTTTCTTCTTTAATTCATGATATTTGGTTTTGGAGAAGAAAGGAGAAATAACATGTGCTATGTGTGGGCTTAAAAAAATTGAAGTCTGTCACTTATGGTGGGGAGTAGTTAGGGCTTCAGCATATGAATTCAGAGGGACTCAGCGTTCATACATAACATAATGTATTGATAACAAGTAAACCAAACATGGAAGGTTCACTGGCTAACAGCTCATTAATTTCATTTTATTTGTGCTTTCAGTTAGCCCCAGATGCCAGATTAATTTCTTCTAGCTTTTTGCAAGGGAATGAAACTTTTGTTTTTCTTTTTAATTCGATCTGGACTAAAGATTTAGAAAATATTGAATTATTTCTAATGTTTGAAATGCCAACTTGAATGGTTCTCTGCCATTTATTTCTTCTGTTACTATGTGATTATAGTCTTCATGTCCCTTTTAGTAAAACAGTGGTCTCCACAGCAGTGAAAAGAGCTAATTTATTTTTCTTCTGGGTTTGTACTTCAGTTCCAAAAGTTATGCATTAAATTGTCTTCAGTTGCATTTATGCCTTGATCGTCGTCCAGGTCTCTACTACGAAATTGAGACTTGTGAAATTTAGGCACACCTGTGAAAGCCCAGCCTGCGGTTTCATATATATGGAGCATAATGGCTTTTAGTTTCTTTACAGTTTGTTGACTAAGCAAGCAATTTGAAGTATAATTAGATGATAATTTTGAATTTGGAAAAAACCCCTACCCCTACCTCAGGGAATTCCCTGTAGCAAAGAATCTGCTGTGATGCAGGAGACCAGGGTTTGATCCCTGGGTTGGGAAGATCTACTGGAGAAGGGAATGGCAATCCACTCCAGTATTCTTGCCTGGAGAATTCCATGGACAGAGAAGCCTGGCAGGTGACAGTCCATGGGGTTACAAAGAGTTGGACACAACTGAAGCGACTTAGCACACACAAGTGATTTCATAGTCACCAGGTCATTTTATCTTCACCTACCTTGAGAATGTTATTGTTGTTTTAATCAGTTGTGTCTGACTCTTTGCGACCCCATGGACTGTAGCCCGCCAGGTTCCTCTGTCCACGGGATTTCCCAGGCAAGAATACTGGAGTGGTTGCCATTTCCTCCTCCAGGGGATCTTCCTGACCCAGGAATCAAACCTGCGTCTCCTGCATTGGCAGGTGGATTCTTTACCACTGGCCACCTGGGAAACCCTTTTAAAGAAAATAATCTCGTGTAATTAGTAATATGTCTGGAGGGAACAGAGCCCCCCATATTACTCTCTTTTTGTGCCGTGGTCCTTAGGTGGACTCCGCTGAGCCACCAGAGGAAGTCACCTTCGTAATGAATGGCCTTGCTCATCAAGTATTTCTCCTTTACCTTGTCCTTTACCTCACTCTGCTACTCATACTGTTTCTCCCACTTGAAACACGTTGTCTCTGGTCATTTGAAAAGCGAAAGGATAATGTTGTGAGGGCATTTTTGGTGCTTTGCCGAAGCCATGGTGATCTTTGTAAAATTAAATTTACACATTTATCTTTCCTAAACCTGAGGCCTTTCTTTCATCATATTTCTGGCCTACTGACAGTCAGTTATTTCCTAAAATGTTAGCACAGTAGATCTTGTGGTCTCTGACTTGAGTGAATCCAGAATTGGAAACACATAATCTTGTTGTATACACAGGATTACTTTGAAGTTGCTTCAGGACTCACTCAATATTCTCCTGCGTGTCTTTTTTTTTTTTTTGCCCCATATTTGTTTTTCCAAATTTATGGTCCTGTTTTTTTTTGTTTTTTTGTTTTTTTATTAAAACTTGCCAATCTTTTCCCCTGCTCACCAACCATCACTTAAAATAATGAAAGGTAGTCAGGCTATTTTCAAGTGCTTTAACTTCACTGACACTGGTGGAAGCCTTTAGGTGAACTATCCGATGGTCAGCGGCCCATGTTTTCCTGGGGCCTGGCCGGGGCAGGCTCTGGAGGCCAGGGCTGGCGTCGAGTCTCCACAGCCGGCGGGGTGCAGTGACTCTCTGCTTCTCTTTCTCAGCGCTATCGCATCCATCCTGAGGGCCTGGCTTGACCAGTGTGCAGAGGACTTCCGAGAGCCGCCTGGCTTCCCCTGCTTACAGAAACTGCTGGATTATCTCAAGCAGATGATGCCAGGCTCTGACCCAGAGAGAAGAGCACAGAATCTTCTTGAGCAGTTTCACAAGCAAGAAGTAGAAGCTGACAGTGAGTACTCGTTTGATTCCAGGGCAGAAGCTAGATCCTGATCCTGCACACTTCCCACAACGAGGAAATGCTCTCCCTTTACTTGTTGGGTCGGAGGCCTTGGTTTCCCTCAGGACAAGCTGACCGGGGATTGGTGGCCCGTGTAAAATTCTTAAGGTTATTGAAGTCCCAGTTATAGACTATATAGATCTGGAGAATGGAATCCCTCTGGAGAAGGGAATGGCAACCCACTCCAGTATTCTTGCCTGGAGAATTCCATGAACGGAGGAGCCTGGTGGGGCTACAAGTCCATGGAGTCACAAAATGTCAGACACAACTGAGTGGCTAACACTATAGAGCTTTAGAGCAGAGAAGGGGATATTCAAGACCACCTAGTCTGACTCCCTCATTTTATGGCTGAGGAAACAGTGACTCCGGGAGGCGAAGTGATTTTCCAGGGTTCCTTTTAGTACCATACAGAGGACGATCTCCTTGACGATCTTTTGCCTTTCGTTGTCATTGTACAGCATGCTGAACTTGAATTTGTTCTTCATTATCTGCCTGATCAGTTCCTCCTCCTGTCAAATGAAAACTCGTCACAGACAACCACCCCCATTCTGCAGGCAGGGAATTAAATCCAGTCCTGCCCCTGCCCTCACAAAAGCTTGGGAAGCTCAGAAAAGATGTTTCCCCTTCAGCTGGAAATATCCCTGCTCTCTGTCCCCTGCCTGAGGCAGATCTGGCATCTCCGATAGACTCTCCCAAAGGAAGTCTCTGTGGCTGTTTTTTTCCTATCTGAGGAACTGACTGCCTATTTTCAAGGACAGAGCAAAGGCCACCACTGCAGGTTCTGGGCTGCTTGGAACCATCAAGCTTTGAAGAAAGTCAGAAAGAGGCTAGGACAGGCTTCCAAGTGGTGACAGTTTGTCCCCTCACTGGCTGCCTGGCGATGGTTGCCATGGCGGCTGACCCACTTGGAGCTTCTGACAGGCATTTCCCTGAAGTGACACCTAATTTCCCCAGTGAGGGAAAGGAAGCGGTTCCTCAACACCGATAAGGGAAGCTGCCTCAGTGCCAAGGAAAACAACCTTAAAATTCCAAACAGGACCTGTTGACTCATTTTTTTATGGACAGGGGACCAAGGAGGGGGAAAATGCCATTGCATCATTGGAAGCTGACTGCCAAGTCCTCTGTATCTCAGATGACTTCATCTGCTGGGAATGTTTGAATACCAGGGGCACCCCTCCAGCTGTAGGGGCTCTGCTCCCCTCAGGACCTCCCCTCCTGCCTTCGTGCAGGGGTGGATACTCCATTAGCGCCCAGCTTTCCCCATGGGGGCTGCCCCTGGCTCCCGGCCTAATTGGGGAACTGGTGGGACCAGTGGTTCGTTGTTTGTAACAGGCACTGGAAGGCCAGCTCCTTTGGCAGGCCGAGGCAGGGGAGAGCGAGTTTGCCTGACTTTAGAAAGGCTTTTAGGCGATCCCAGGAGTGAATTTTTAATCAAGAACTCTCTCTGTGTTTATTAAGTACAGGAATCATTACCGAAAAAGAGTTTTAGGAGCTTGGTTCCCATATGCTTCATTTTACCCTATTTCATGCTGGCAAAAAAGCAAACAGACTCTCCTCCGTGTTTTTCAAAAGTGAAAATTTTGCCTCAGGTTTTTGCCTGCTTACCCCTGGAAAAGAGTCAGAAGCAGAAACAGTGAGAGCGTGGAGGAGACCCCAGAGAGAAAGGACCATGTAACCTTCAGGCTCAGCAGCGTTGATCCAGGGCACGCAACAGGCCACTGTGAGTGCTGGATGAATGAGAAGATCACGCCTTAGCACATATCCTTGCCAGCCTCTGCATTGCCAAGCAGCGAGGATAGATTTGTATCCAGTGGTTAGCAAGAGGATTGAGAGGCCCATTCTGAACCTTTGGGATTTCAGATGTCTTATTCCTCCACCCAATGAGAGAGGGCCAGAGTTGTGTGGAGGAAAAGTGGTGAAATCATGGGGTGTTAGCTCTCTAGCTCATGCTTGTTTGTATCCCAGCCTCCAGGGGCAGGCAGAGGTCTCCTCCTGCTTCCCTGCCTACCCCCCGCCCCCCAACCCTTGTCTAACCAGCCTCGTTCACATTGGTACCTTCAACTCCAGGGTGAGGCAGCCAGCATTAAATCCCGTTGTTGTTTAGTCACTCAGTCATGTCTGACTATTTTGCAACCCCATGGACTGTATAGCCTGCCAGGCTCCTCTGTCCATGGGATTTCCCATGCAAGAGTGCTGAAGTGGGTTGCCATTTCTTTCTTCAGGAGATCTTCTCAACTTGTGGGATCAGACCCATGTCTCCTACATTGCAGGCAGACTCTTTACCGCTTGATTCACCATACCTGTCATCAAAGTTGGCAGTTTCCCATGTAGTGCTCTGAGAGGGGCAGTGATGCAGGGTCCACTGAGCACCCCTTTACCCCTAGGAAACTAAGTGATAGTGTTAGTCGCTCAGTCGTGTCTGACTCTTTGCGGCCCTGTGGACTGTAGCCCGCCAGGCTTCTCTGTCCATGGGATTTCCCAGGCAAGAGTACTGGAGTGGGTTGCCACCTGCTCTTCCAGGGCATCTTCCGAATCAGGGATTGAACCCAGGTCTCCCTCACTGCAGGCAGGTTCTTTACCATCTGAGCCACCAGGGAAGCACAGGAAACTACGAAAAGACCACCCCAATTTGATCCAAGATGTCTAAAGTCTTTTATTCTGCAAAGGCTTACCTTGTAAACATCCTGGGGCAGGCGGGGCGGGGGGTGGGTAGTAACACCCTGATTTAAACGTCTGTTGAGATATGTGTATGCAACTAGATTTTTCCTAATGAGAACAGATCTGCCAGGCAGGAGAACAGGGAATGTGGTTGGGAAACAATCCAGGAATTGGGAAAAGTTTCCAGGGTGGGAGGCTAGAGGCTCAAGGTAAACTTCCTCCAATCGCATAGTCTTTCACAGTAGAGACCCTCGGTCCTGCTCCATGTGCTGAGTGCTTATGCTTTTGGAGTCCTAGGTAGTGATTTTTTTTTTTTTTTTTGCTTCTTCAGTCTGTGTCCTATTAATTTGTAATTGATGATCTTAGGTCTAATAAGGCTCAGGTGAATTTAGTTTAAGGCTATTTTACTGTTTCATGCATCCTTTATTTTTTATTGGAGGATAATCGCTTTACAATGTTGTGTTCGTTTCTGCTGTACAACAGTATGAATCAGCTATATGTGTACATATAACACCTCCCTCTGGAGCCTCCCTACCACCCCCACCCCCACCATCCCACCCCTCTCTAGGTCATCACAGAGCCCCGACCTGAGCTCCCTGTGTTAGACTGCAGCGTCCCACGAGCTATTTCACACGTGGTAGCGTTTATCCGTCAGTGCTGCTCTTTCAGTTTGTCCCACTCCCTCCTTGCCCCACTCTGTCCACACGTCCGTCTGCATCTTTATTCCATTACTCAACAATAAAAAGGAGCGAAACTGAGTCACTTGTAGTGAGGTGGATGAACCTAGAGCTTGTCATACAGAGTGAAGTCAGAAAGAGAGAAGCAAATATCATATATTAATGCATATACATGAAATCTAGAAATAATGGTACTGATAAACCTATTTGCAGGGCAGGAATAGAGATGCAAGCATAGAGAACAGATATACGTACTTAATTTTAGGTAGGAGAAAGCAATGGCACCCCACTCCAGTACTCTTGCCTAGAAAATCCCACGGATGGAGGAGCCCAGTAGGCTGCAGTCCATGGGGTCGCTAAGAGTCGGACACGACTGAGCAACTTCACTTTCACTTTTCACTTTCCTGCATTGGAGAAGGAAATGGCAACCCACTCCAGTGTTCTTGCCTGGAGAATCCCAGGGACAGGGGAGCCTGGTGGGCTGCCGTCTATGGGGTCGCACAGAGTCGGACACGACTAAAGCGACTTAGCAGCAGCAGCAGCAAAAGTTGAAAGCTACTTCTAACTTTCTGAGAATTCTGAGGACTTCTTGAGAGTTCTGAGGACTTCATCAGTATTTCTGACACCAGAATGGCTTATTCTACTCCCCAAATCCTGGCTTGCCTTTATGTCCTTTCCTTCCAGGCTTCTGATAATTACTGGCCCAGTAATTAAGAAATGCATAGATGGGGTTTAGGAAATAGTTGGATTAATGCTTGAGTTGATCAGAGGGATTTGAGGGTGCCTAAATTGAGAGGGGGACCCCTGAATGTAGCCCCGCTTTGCTTTTTCTGGCCTTTGTCCAACTTTGTGCTTGACTAAAGAGCCTGTGGTTTGTCAAAGTGACAACGTGGGGCCTCTGGACTCAGTAAAGCCTCTAGGGACAAGCTGCAAGAGGGAAGACCTTCATTTCACTCATTTATTACGCTTGCTGTTCTCTCCCTGTGAGTTTTCTAAGGGTTAGCCCTCTTCTTCCTAAATTAAATGTCTATTTTGACTCTATAAGGAAGGTCATATACAGCAGCACCAAACTACTGATTATTTTATTTCCCCCACCTGTGAACAGATGGGTTTCCCAACGGCATCTCCTTCAGCCTGGAAGAAGAAGAGGAACTGGAGGGCGGCGGGTCTGCGGAGTTCACGTGCTTCTCAGAAGATCTCGTGGCTGAGCAGCTGACCTACATGGACGCAGTACGTCTTCTCTTTGTGCCTTTGACGTGCTTCTGCTTAAAACGTGGGCAGTGACGGGACTGACTGGTGGCCCCTGGGAGGGCAGTAGGGTCATGTGAGTTAAGTCTTTTCAAATCCCCAAGAGAGGCTGTGCCAGTAAATGCAGAGGGAAGATGTGATTTGAATCCATCATCTGAATAATTTAGGCCTCAGCTCTTCTTACAATTCTGGGTGAAGGTGCTTTTCAATCAGCGCTCCACACCCAGAGTGAAAGAAGAATTCTAATCCTAGGGAAACAAAATCTATCCTGTTCCATGGGTGTTTCTCTCCCTTTAGACTCATACATATTTCAAGATCTGAACTGTTTATTTGGAGGATTGTAAAGGGGTCAAAGTATAAGTTAGGACAAAATAAAGTCACTGAATCCACATGCGACTCGATCTGGCAGCTCATTTCCACATGTGCTTCCTGGTCTTTTGAAGTCTGAGTATTTTTGTTAGCTGTACATATTTGGTTTCATTAGTCACATTTCATAGCTCAGTGTTAGCTGGTTAAAGAAAAGAGGGCCATTATCAAGGATCACAGTGGTTTCAGCTCTTCCACACTTACCACTTTGGAGGAAGCAGCATAGAAAGCTGCTGTGAGTTTCCATCTATTTAGCATGCAAATAGACTCTCAGAAGTAAATCAGATGGTCTTTATAAAGCCAATCCTGGCACATTTGCTTTTACACAAACCCTCTCACATCTTGTATTGAATTGTTGTACAAATGAGAATCAGATCAGTTCAACAAATTTGTTGTTTCAAAAACCAGTAGTGTAAGAGAACTACGGAAAACTTCATTGGCTATGACTTTTAGGCAAAGACCTGGAAAAGAAAACAGTGAAAGTAAAAGTTGCTCAGTCGTGTCGGACTCTCTGCAGCCCCGTGGACTATGAATTCTCCAGGCCAGAATACTGGACTGGGTAGCCTTTCCCTTCTCCAGGGGATCTTCCCAACCCAGGGATCGAATCCAGGTCTCCCGCATTGCAGGTGGATTCTTTACCAGCTGAGCCACAAGGAAAGCCCAAGAATACTGGAGTGGATAGCCTTCTCCAGTGGATCTTCCCAACCCAAAGACCTGGAAACCAGGCTTCAGATCCCTCTTTCCTCCTTTTCCTGTGTGACACTGAATAGTTTTTCCTTTTGTTTGTTTCTCTCTGTCTTCGCTTTAAACAATGGGAAATAGTGAACTTGATGAGTGTCACTCCTGTGAGTCATTTTTCAGGTGACCATTCATATTCATTATACACAGTTCATGATTGTGAGCGTCCAGAATGTACCATGGATATGATTTTGAAGTCAAAGTAATCTTAACCACTTCTTGGTCAGAAGTAGATTTTCACCTGGATTTTCTTCCAAGACAGAAAAGTCCAAATGTTTTTGGTCATTTAAATTTTTTGTTGGTCATCGTGTTCCATGTATTCAGTTGAACAGATTTAGAAAGAACATGTGGGCTTTTCTGATCCGTTAATATATTAATTATTTACTTTTGTCTGTTGAAATGGACACCGTGAGGCAGATCAAGTAGAAATGGGCAATTTGTCCATTCACAAAGTACCAAGTTACAGAAGATGACATGCTTTGCCCGATGAAATGTGTGTATTGTCCTTAAAGTCAATTCCTCTCTTGTTCCAGCAACTCTTTAAGAAAGTGGTGCCTCACCACTGCCTGGGCTGCATTTGGTCTCGAAGGGATAAGAAGGAGAACAAACACTTGGCTCCTACGATCCGTGCCACCATCTCTCAGTTTAACACCCTCACCAAATGTGTGGTCAGCACCATTCTGGGGGGCAAAGAACTCAAGACTCAGCAGAGAGCCAAGATCATTGAGAAGTGGATTAACATTGCTCACGTAATTGTCTTTTTTAAAATATCCTTTGGGCTTAGCAGATATGGGAGGCCATGCCATCATGCTGATGTTCCCACCTGGTTGAAAGGCAGTCAGAAAACCGTATGTGAGGGCCCATTGGGTTTTTGTTGTTCTTATCGTGGTCCTTCCGAAGTAAGGGAAAAAGTTGCCTTTCTTAACATGGGGGTTTATTTTTCCTCTTTAAAAAAATGGGTCCCTTGCTCACTTCCTACTGCTTATGGGCCCCCATACTGCTGCTGCTTCAGGATGAAACAGAATGTCTGCTTTTTCACAGACTGTTGGTTCTGCCCTGTGTTCAGTACATATAAACTGATGATCTCAGTGTCAGATAGACTGCTCTTCAATGCAGAAAGATTACCCCACCCCCTTCTAGGACCTGGACGCATTCTATCTTCTGCAAGCTTGAAGAGCCAGTACCTTCTCAGGATCTCACATCCCTTTTCTAAGGGACTGAAATATACAGATTCCATATTAATCAAGGGCTTTTCCGAGAGCCTTGCATCTGAAGTTGGAGGGACAGAGTCTATTCCTGTGGCTGAATTGCATTCTGCTGGGTGTCAGTCCAGTGTGCTGGATCAGCTGCATCCATGTCACATGACCTTGACCTTCATTTATTAGCATCTTATTTCCTGATTGAGAAAAGGTGAACAGTAGTCTAGTCAGTCAGTCACCACGTATTTCATGAGCCCATAAATGCTTCTGACCTGCAGTTTTATGTACGTTGAGGACATAGATAGGCTAAACACAGTTAATTTGGTCCTACAGGAGCCTATAGTCAAACAAGGAAGCTAAGAGATACTGGAGTCATCTCAGCCTAGAAGTTGGGGAGGGAAAAATCCGTCCTGGCTGGGGTGATCCAGGCAGGTTTTCACGGACAGGATGATATTTGAATTTAGCTTTGAATAACTGATAGTATTTGGGGTATTTGAAGATTGGGGAAGATTTATTTATTTATTTTTGTCTAGGCAGAAGAAATTACATCAGTAAGAGCTATGTAATTAACAACAATTTTGACAAATAATTTTTATGCAAATATCCTCTGTTCTGGGCTATATGGGGTCAACTCTAACCAAAACACATTTTGTTTTCTACCCCATTATTTATTTTTCTCATTGAGCCCCTAAACCAAAACACATTTTGTTTTCTACCCCATTATTTATTTTTCTCATTGAGCCCCTATCTGTGGGCATAAGACTTAAACTTTTACATTCTCTCTCTGTCTCTTTTGTTTCACATTCCCTTTTGTGGTCTTTGATTAAACAGCAGAGCCATAATTGTGCCAAAGAGTTTCTTTTATTTTGAGTCTGTAGGTGGTCTGGTACTACAGACTTTTTAGTATATGGGAAAATGCTATATGGAAGAAACAAATGTTTTACACAACTTAGTCTTCTCTTATTCTGAATTGAGCTTATTTATCAGCAAGTAAGAGCTACAAAGGAAGTCCTGATAGAGTATGATAGAATATGAAATTTCTGTCTTCTTAGACTGATAGGAAAAAATATTTTTTTGGCCACAAATGCCAAAAGAAAATGTATT
The DNA here is from genome assembly GCF_029407905.1 of Bubalus kerabau. Lineage (NCBI taxonomy): Eukaryota > Metazoa > Chordata > Mammalia > Artiodactyla > Bovidae > Bubalus > Bubalus kerabau. Next base: position 119,858,481 of record NC_073628.1, read on the forward strand.
CAATTTAATGTATTCAACTGCTTCTAAAATCTGTGGCAAGCATATAGCATCTGTATACATGGCAGGGTGGCTCAAACAGTGACCTTGGTCCAAATTAAATATCAATTGTGCATTTATGTGATGGTAAGAAGTACAAGTTGTATAATTTCAGGTATATTCCAAATGCCGTAGCACGTGCTTAAAAGCCAGCGGTCTTTAACTCTTTGTGATGCACGAAACTGTGTCCCTTGAAATTGTGTAGGTGACTTAATAAAATAATAAGACTCACAGGTGTTTTCCAATAAAAATTTATTTTACTTTTCCTGAATTAATCATAGCCATTTTCTATTGAGAGGATGTTTGAAAAATGATAATTTTACATGCAGAAAATATTTCTGACCTAATATGACTGTTTTGTTGGAGTGGCCTTACTGCTACGTTTTTGCATCAGATCTCCTCAAATATCACTCCTTTTTTAGCAATGGGGCCAGATGCCTCTTGTATTCCTTTAAACCCTTAGCTTAAGCCTCTTTCTGAATAATGTGTTCCATATGTTTATTACAATTTGCATGAAATAGCTGGGCCCGAGTTCTTTTATTTATTTCAAGTTTCCTGATTTTTAGAACATAACTTTTGGATTCTGAACCTTTGTTGAACCATGCTCTCATGGGCTTGGTTTCCAGACTCTAATTCAGCGCTCTTGCTCTCTCTCTTTTACTCACTCTCTTTTTAAATAAAAAGAAAGCATTGAGGCATTTCAAAAGAGTGGGCATGACTTTTGTAAAGAGCTTTGGCATTTACTTTTAAGAAAATCTTGGGGGGATGGGTTGTTGGTTTGGCATAGTAATTTTTTTTTAGTTCTTATCTTTTTTTTTTTTTTTTTAAAGCTTTTTATTTTGTACTGGGGTATACCCAGTTAACAATATTGTGATAGTTTCAGGCGGACAGCAAAGGGACTCAGCCACACATATACATGTATCCATTCTCCCCCAAACGCCCCTCCTATCCAGGCTTGGCACAGTAATTTTAAGCAGCCAGATGTGGGTGTGCTAAGTTAAAGAATGCCATTTTCCCTTCACAGTCAGGACTAGCGTGACTTCGTGAAATGTTCTTTTAAGCAGTATGCATTTATGCCCAGCCACTCGGGGACCTCTTGCCTCAGATGTTCTGCATGAAGCCAAGCCCATGGTCACACGGCATACTCAGTCGTTGACAGTGGAAGTTTTACACTCCCACATGCCTGCGGATGAAGCACCTCCTTGGATACAAGGCACATTCGCCCCCCGCCGCCAGGGCTTCCTCCTTCCCCATCCTGGCTGTGAAGGGGACCCTCTCTCCCCCTGACTGTTTTGCTCTGCCTGCCATTCATTCAGCAGGATTTTGACTCCAAGGTCGCTGCCTGCTGATGCTACAGCCTCTGAATGGTAGCTTAAGTTTCAGGCTCTGGGAGGCTTTCTCCTTCTCCAGAAAATGACATCCAGAATGTTTCCTGTTCGCTTTCTATTTTATTTTAAAACGCTGCCAAAATGAATTTTCTTTTAAAAGCCCAAGTTATTTTGGAAACATTGTAAGTACCAAGGTGTTTCTGAATGTTTATGATTGAGGCACAAGCCAATTGGAGCTCAAATGAATGTGTATAAAAATATTCCCTCTTGGCTAAGGACATAAGAGCCAAAGTTCAACTTGTGGTGAGTTTTTACTGCCAAGTCGTGTACCCCTTTCCAGACAAGGTTTGGTCATGAGATGTGTGATAGCATCTGACCTTGAAGTGGCTGCGACCTGGTTCGCTTTGTGGGTCTAAAGGTTACGGTCATCTTTCATGTGTATTTTCAGGGCATCTGTATGCTTTCAGCAGAAGAAAGTTTGCTTTCTCTAGCACAGCTCTGTAGGCTGACTGCCATTCGTGTTTTTACTGGGAAAGCTGGAAACTATAAAACTGTAACAACAACGCAAAAAAATATATTAAAGGGAGAAAAACAAGCATTCTGTGCCAAAATCTATAAAGTGTTTCAGTGACTGGGGTGGGAGTATAAGGAGCCACTTTTTGATGTTCAGTATTTGTACAGCTGCCTATTTAGTGGTAAGAATTCATAGCAGCTGTGATACTTCTGAAACAGGAAACCACCAACTCACTGTATTATTGATATTTAAATGCCTTGTATGTTTTAATCACTCTCTGTACAGGAATGTAGAATCCTGAAGAATTTCTCCTCCTTGAGGGCCATCGTTTCGGCGCTGCAGTCCAATTCCATCTATCGTTTAAAAAAGACTTGGGCTGCGGTCCCAAAGTAAGTTCCCAAGTGTCTGCTCTACTTTCTTTGGCTGGGCTGATTAGCTGCTGCATCAGTGGTGTGGGTCCCTCTACCTTCAAAGTGTATATTATATAACAAGAGAAACATCGTTGAAAGCCTCTGTGTGTTCCAGGCAGGGTGTGTTTTACACATCATCATTAATGAGTTTTGAGGCAGGGCTGCTGCAGAAATTAACCTCACTCTCGAAGGGTGCCAAAGCCAAGATGGTCGGCTTTGGGGGTGATTTTAAGGATGTGCGTGTCATCTCGGCTTGGAAGGATCAGGTCGCTGAGAAGTGAAGTTACAGCAACTCGCCTTTACTTCCCGTTATTTGTTCAGTCACATTCCTTCAAAGCCCTAAGCCGTTCCAAGCTGTGAGGGATAATGTGTGCACAGAGGACATTAGTTCTTGCTGTTCAGCATGAATCCATTTAGTTAGTTTTGCTTCCACCTATGACAAGCTATCTTAGTGTTGTTAAAACCCCCCCCAAGTATTCCTTCCTAGGAACCTGACTGAAAATGATTAACCTCCCACGTTCTGTATTGGATTTTTCTTCATATTTCTTGCTGTAACCTTTGGAAGGGTGAACAATTGAACGTCCTTATCGTTTCACCGTCGCTCTTGTCCCTTGTCCAGAGCTTCACTGGACTCTGCCTTTCACAAAGGTGGGAAGGGGAGTAAGGATGCAGTTCTGGTCCCCCGTGAATACAGATTGAGAGGCTGGGGAATGTGTCATGACTACAGACTAGGCCAGTTACTTTCTCCTTCCATTTGTACTAATCGCAAAGTCATTCCATAACAGGCAAAAATGCCTAAACTGTTTATAAACTGCAAAAATGCCTGTACTGTACGCAGCATAGTCTGCACTGTATGCGGCGGAGTCAGTTCCAGTCGGGAGAGGGGCCAGCTGGCTCCCAGGGAGACCTGCCTTGTGGGCTGAGTAGGTTCTGTCCTTAGAGCAGAAGGTCTCAGTTCTCAGTTTCATCAGCTCACTCAGAGTTGATCAAGCCTTAAGTGTTAGTCGATCAGTCATGTCTGACTCTGTGTGACCCCATGGACTGTAGCCCACCAGGCTCTTCTGTCCTTGGGATTTCCCAGGCAAGAATACTGGAGTGGGAAGCCATTCCCTTCTCTAGGGGTCTTCCTGACCCAGGGGTTGAACCCAGGCCTCCTGCATTGAAGGCAGATTCTTAACCATCTGAGCCACCAGGGAAGCCCTAAGCCTTAAGGGATTGACCCTACCCCAACTCTCCAGAGACCCAGATTGGTAAACCAGAGTTTCATAGATTTATGCTGAAAAAGGAGTGCCAGAGTATTCAAGCTACTGATAAGTTCACATTCTCCATCAGAGGAAAGGCGGCTTAGGGGAAGTCACATTATTTGTTACATAACTCTTAGAAGTGGGTTATCTTAAAGCCTGGTGTTACAGAGCTACAGACACCCTGCCACTTGGTCACCAGCACTCACATGCTCTGTTATCTATCAGGAGAAAAAGTGGAGATGGGACTTTTCAAAGTCCAGTGCAATTTTCTTGATTACCACTCTTCTCTTGGGTTCTTCTCCCCTTCATTAGTTTGGATGATCAAAGCGACACTGTGTGCGATAGATTAGTTGATTGGAATCCTCTGCACAAGAGTCTTATGAAAGATATGGACCATATGAAATCAATAGATGGTAGGCCCAGGTGAAATATGATGGGGAAATCAGACGCATACAGCGTCCCCATCCTCAGCACCCCAACCTCCCCCTTCCCCTCATCACTGCTCCCCACTTGTGGTATCAGAAACAAAGGGATGGTCTGGGGCTAAAATGCAGCCTTGTCCCACTTGTAGCCTTCTCTTTTAGGCAGTGAAAGGTAATCTATCTTTCCTTGGTGGTTGATAAGTAGAATACTGTGGAAGTCACTTAGCCAGCCAAAGGTTTCTTCCACAGCACATTTGAGGCTAAAACACAAGATAAAAAATTACTGGACTCATTTCTTAATCTCCTTGGTTATCATCAGAAAAGGCCCATCCTTCCAGCTGGTTTCTGTATTTAAGAAATACCGCAGAACAAACCTCCAAGCCCCATTGTGTACAGTATGGGCATCTGGTTTGTTTCTTCATTGGTTGGTGGGTTCATGTTTTAGCGGGAATGCTGCAGAAGTATCACAGTTCCTGAGAGAAGTCACTTTCGTATCAGCTTTATATAGTTTCTATCGCGAAATTAAAGGAACAGGGTTAAGGTGTTTTATTTGGTTATTACTTTTCCAGTAGCCCTTTATGTTAATAGCTTTCAGTGGACAGAGAAGACATCTATTAACTTCTCTTTATTTCACCCCACGTGTAATTAAGTTCTTAATGATTTTTTCCAAAATATTAATAGCTTTAATGGTTTTCTTTATTCTAAGAGTAGTATTACACTCATTGTAAAACACATAAATTCTTTTTTTCTTAAATTGGAGGATAATTGCTTTACAATGTTGTGTTGGTTTCTGCTGTAGAGTAACATGAATCAATCATATATATATATATATATCCCCTCCTTCTTGAGCCTCCCTGTCCCTTCCTACCCCTCTAGGTCATCACAGAGCACCAGGAGGGGCTCCCTGTGTGATACAGCAGCTTTCTGCTAGTTCTGTTTTATACATGGTAGTGTATATATGTCAGTGCTACATTCTCAATTTGTTCTACCCTCTCCTTACCCAGCTGTGTCCACTCGTCTGTTCACATAAATTCTTAATAATGGCTTTCTCAACCCTCTCCAGTACTCTTGCCTGGAAAATCCCATGGGCGGAGGAGCCTGGTAGGCTGCAGTCCATGGGGTCGCGAAGAGTCAGACACGACTGAGCGACTTCACTTTCACTTTTCACTTTCATGCATTGGAGAAGGAAATGGCAACCCACTCCAGTGTTCTTGCCTGGAGAATCCCAGGGATGGGGGTAACCCTAGTGGGCTGCCATCTATGGGGTCACACAGAGTCGGACACGACTGAAGTGACTTAGCAGCAGCAGCAGCATGATAATGAAAGTGTTGAGTGTATAATGACATTGCCTCTGTTAATTCTTTAGAATTATTGCCTCCAGAATCATCTACTCAGGAAGCCTGGAGGGGTGGAGAGAAAAGCTTGAGGCCTGTGGAGACATGCTATATTAGGGAGGGGCTGGGAAGGAGTAGGTGCTTTACATGTGTGATCGTGCAAGGGGGCTGTCAGCCTTTCACTGTGCAGATAAGAAAACTGAAGCTCAGAAAGTTGAGCAGCTTGTCTAACATCACTTAGGGCGTGAGTGGCAGAGTTGGGATCAGAACCCAGCCCCTCTGACTCCAGAGCCCCTCCTGACTGCACTGTCCACTCTGACTCTGAGAGAAAGAGCACTGGCCTGTGAGTAAGGAAATCGGGGTTCTATGCTGCAGCTCTCAGCAGTTAGCAGCAGAAGCTTGGGCAAATCCCTGACCCTGACAGCTTCATCTCTCAAATGAGGAGACTGGCCAAGATGAGTTCTCTAGTCCTGTGGGGCTGTGGGCATGTTGCTAAGAGGACTTTTTTTAAACTTGCTGAAGAGAACTTGTCCCAATTATGCAATGTAGTGCCCCCTGTGTAGCCAGAGGTCCTCAGGAAAGACGATCCAAAGGTGTTGAGCTTTTTCTAATCTTCATTTGTTAATTTTTTCTCCATCCCTTTTCTAGGGACCGAATGCTGATGTTTGAAGAGCTTTCAGATATCTTCTCAGACCATAATAACCATCTGACCAGCCGGGAGCTACTGATGAAGGTGAGGATGTGGGGTTGCACTGTGCTCTGGACTTTGCTCAAAGGAAGAAGAGAAGTTTGAGGGCTCTTTGGCTGCCTGCGGTCCCTTGAGAGAGCCTAAAGGGACTGAAACGCAGGACTTTGGGCTTTTATGCCAAATCAAAGAAGCCTGAGGCTGAGAAAATTCAAAGTCCTGTTCCTTGGCTTCACTGGGATGCAACCAGATTGTGAAACTTGGCGTTGCTGCCTGCCTGTAGACCCTGAACAAGCCGCCCTGCAAACACCGAGTATTGGCAATTAGGTAGAGGGGAGAGAGGGCCTGGAATATCCTTCTCAGCAAAACATCTTCTAAAAGGGCAGGGGCCAAGCCTGCAATTCCACATCCTTTATTTGCACTAAGTTGCGCAACCTGTCCGTCAGCAGTATTTATTGAACACCAGATGAGTGCTGGCTGCTGAACAGCAGGCTAGGTAAAGCTGTAGCTCAGCTCATTTTCTTTCTCTAGATATTTGATGAGTGCCTAATATTTGTAAAGCATTTGACTGGCCTCTGGGAGTATGAAGAAGACTAACACAGACTGTTTTCAGGAACTTACCTTCTAGTGGGTAGATGTAGACACTAAATAAGAAGGAGTAGTCAAAGAAAGGTACGAACGATAGGTTGTGAGCAGTCATGAGAGGGGAGCAGAGAGTATTTTCACAGCCTTTCTGTAGAGTCCATCCTCCTCATTTTGCAGCTAGTCAAGACTCAGAGAGGTAAGGATACCCCTGGAGGGTATCCTCCACACACCTGGAGGTAGTGGAGCTAGAATGTGAATCCAGCCTGGTGAGACCCTAAAGCTGCTGCTTTCATCACTTAGGCATAAAACTGTTTCTTTGGACCACTTGGGAGTAGGAGGCAGGGGAGGTCAGGTGAAACTTCAGAGAGAAGGGAAGGGGTCTTTCATTTAATATTGATTGGGCATTCACCATGTGCCCAAAGCAATCTCTGATCTTAAGGAGATTACAGTCTCATGGGAGAGGGTGGTAAAGTGGGCAGTTATTAAAAAAACAAAACAGTACATTACCCTTTTGCCCTGAACTGGGCAATTAGAGGATCCTTATATAGTACTATATTTAGTCTACTGATCTCATAGAATTGTTTTGAAGATTGACTGAAATCACGTATTTGAAAGCACTGCAGCTGTCCGTCATTTGTAGCATTTGGCAAGCTATCTACATGTGAAACCAAAGAATGCATGACAAATGAAAAGTGTAAGCTATAGATGTAAGCTTCGCATAGACACTTGGAGTAGGAATGAGAGTCTAGTGGGGGTAGGTTTATTTAGAAAAGGCCTCAGTGATAACTGTCAGGTTAGTTGTTCCTATAAAGGCATCTGTTATGATCTTCCGGTCTGTTCTTCTCCTAAGTCCTACTCTTCCTCCATGTCTCCATGAAGACTACATTTCTACTCAACACACTCAGGTCTGATTAGGCCCCTTCCCGTGTGCTCCGGAAGCCCGTCATTCCTCTTGTCCTAGCTCTCACCATGTGCCTCGTTAAACTTGTCTGTGAATGTCACCTGTCTCCCTGCTGGCCTGTACGCCTCTTGCAGGCAGGGGCTTTTCCGCTGTTACCTCTCTAATGCCTAACACACTGGGCATGTCACGAGTGTTCAGAAACGATGTTGGACTGCACACATTGACGGGCCTTCTTATTCACATGAGTTTAACCACTTGCCCATGGTTAGCCCTGCTTGGCATAGACAGTGTGTGCAGGGCAGGGTGGCTTGTGTCTCTGGGTTTGGCCCACCTGATGAACTGCACACTAAACCATGCCTGGCTTGCTGAGGTCATGCTCCTCCCTGCTTCACATCCCCCTGGATTTGCAGACTTTAAATGGAAACTCATCTGGCTGGAAGGAGATGGCTTAGTCGTCTCCCTGTCAGTAATACAAAGCTAGACTTAGTGGAGCCACACAGTCAAATCCCAATAGCTCTGAGTCATCTTTCCAAAGTAGATATATTGAATACTGTGCAGCTCATTGCCCAGTGGCCCTCTTCTGGCTGAAACTGTAGAAGCAGAGCTACATCTAGACATTAAAGGTCCCATAAACCTTTCTGAAATGTAGAAGTTTACCTCGGTGCTCTAAGTTAAATTTCTTGTACATGGCTGGAATCCCAAAGAAATGAAAAACTTGGCTATGAATTCATGTGGTCTGTGCATTATCATTAATGATAGTGGGATGTTTTGGGCAGGTCATATGTCTATGTGGGTCCCTTTCCAGTCATCTTTGTTTATTATTCTTCATATGATGCATATCATTCTGGATGTTAATTCTCAGCACAGTTGTAATAAAATGAAATCAAGGTACTTAGGTTTTCAGAAGAACCATGCCTGGTCTCTGTTTTTAATATGCTGGACTTAAACTGATTTGTGGGAGGGTAATCTTAGTCTTGAATGACCTTTCTTCTGCTTCTGGGTAGATGTAAGGTGCTACTTCTATAATACTATGGCTGAAACAACATCATAATTAGCAAAAATCGATAGTTTTCCTTTTAATTGTTGGAGACAAATGTTTTTATTTTACTCAGAGATTGTTTTAAACCTGTTACTCTTAACGATTTCTGAATCTTGGATCATTCCAAGCAGCTTATCTATGGAGTCCACACGTTTCAGTATGACAGGAAAGCAGAACACTACCAAATCTTCTTCGTTCCTGGGACTCTTACTAAGAACTCTCCTGGGTTGAATTGCTTGAAACAAATGCTAGGCCCAGGCAGGCATTTGGCTCTGGTAAAGATGTCTGTTTAATGACTGAGGTCAGAGTTGGGGTAGAAGACTATAGGGCTGGGAAGGCCTATTTCACATAATTACTATTAACTGATGAACTGTCATTTAACCAGCAGTGGAAGTGACAAATAGATTTAAGGGACTAGATCTGATAGACAGAGTACCTGATGAACTATGGACAGAGGTTCATGACATTGTAGAGGAGACAGGGATCAAGACCATCCCCAAGGAAAAAAAATGCAAAAAAGCAAAATGGCTGTCTGGGGAGGCCCTACAAATAGCTGTGAAAAGAAGAGAAGTGAAAAGCAAAAGAGAAAAGGAAAGATATACCCATTTGAATGCAGGGTTCCAAAGAATAGCAAGGAGAGATAAAAAAGCCTTCCTCAGTGATCAGTGCAAAGAAATAGAGGAAAATAATAGAATGAGAAAGACTAGAGATCTCTTCAAGATGATTAGAGATACCAAGGGAGCATTTCATGCAAAGATGGGCTTGATAAAGGACAGAAATGGTATGGAACTAACAGAAGCAGAAGATATTAAGAAGAGGTGGCAAGAATACACAAGAACTGTACAAAAAAGATCTTCATGACCCAGATAATCATGATGTGTGATCACTCATCTAGAGCCAGACATCCTGCAATGTAAAGTCAAGTGGGCCTTAGGAAGCATCATTATGAACAAAGTTAGTGGATGTGATGGAATTCCAGTGGAGCTATTTCAAATCCTGAAAGATGATGCTGTGAAAGTGCTGCACTCAATATGCCAGCAAATTGGGAGCACTCAGCAGTGGCCACAAGACTGGAAAAGGTCAGTTTTCATTCCAATCCCAAAGAAAGGCAATGCCAAAGAATGCTCAAACTACTGCACAATTGCACTCATTTCAGACACTAGTAAAGTAATTCTCAAAATTTTCCAAGCCAGGCTTCAGCAATATGTGAACCATGAACTTCCAGATGTTCAAACTGGTTTTAGAAAAGGCAGAGGAACCAGAGATCAAATTGCTAACATCCACTGGATCATCAGAAAAGCAAGAGACATCTATTTCTGCTTTATTGACTATGCCAAAGCCTTTGACTGTGTGGATCACAATAAACTGTGGAAAATTCTGAAAGAGATGGGAATACCAGACCACCTGACCTGCCTCTTGAGAAATCTGTATGCAGGTCAGGAAGCAACAGTTAGAACTGGACATGGAACAACAGACTGGTTCCAAATAGGAAAAGGAGTACGTCGAGGCTGTATATTGTCACCCTGCTTATTTAACTTATATGCAGAGTACATCATGAGAAACTCTGGGCTGGATGAAGCACAAGCCGAAATCAAGATTGCTGGGAGAAATATCAATAACCTCAGATATGCAGCTGACACCACCCTTATGGCAGAAAGTGAAGAAGAACTAAAGAGCCTCTTGATGAAAGTGAAAGAGGAGAGTGAAAAAGTTGGCTTAAAGCTCAACATTCAGAAAACTAAGATCATGGCATCTGGTCCAATCACTTCATGGCAAATAAATGGGGACACAGTGCAAACAGTGGCTGACTTTATTTTGGGGGGGCTCCAAAATCACTGCAGATGGTGATTGCAGCCATGAAATGAAAAGATGCTTACTCCTTGGAAGGAAAGTTATGACCAACCTAGACAGCATATTAAAAAGCAGAGATGTTACTTTGCCATCAAAGGTCCATCTAGTCAAGGCTACAGTTTTTCTAGTAGTCATGTATGGATGTGAGAGTTGGACTATAAAGAAAGCTGGGTGCCAAATAATTGGTGCTTTTGAACTGTGGTGTTGGAGAAGACTCTTGAGAGTCCCTTGGACTGTAAGGAGATCCAACCAGTCCATTCTGAAGGAGATCAGTCCTAAGTGTTCATTGGTAGGACTGATATTGAAGCTGAAACTCCAATACTTTGGCCACCTGATGCGAAGAGCTGACTCATTTTAAAAGACCCTGATGCTGGGAAAGATTGCGTGTAGGAGGAGAAGATGGAGAAGGAAATGGAACCCACTCCAGTGTTCTTGCCTGGAGAATCCCAGGGACGGGGGAGCCTGGTGGGCTGCCATCTATGGGGTCGCACAGAGTCAGACACAACTGAAGCGACTTAGCAACAGCAGCAGCAGCAGGTGGAGAAGATGATGACAGAGGATGAGATGGTTGGATGGCATCACTGACTCAATGGATTTGAGTTTGGGTAAACTCTAGGAGTTGGTGATGGACAGAAAGGCCTGGCATGCTGCAGTCATGGAGTTGCAAAGAGTCAGACACGACTGAGCTACTGAACTGAATTGATGGAGAGGGGTCCACTGCTTATGTAGCACCCAATAGAAGAGGCCCCTTGAGGCCCAAGAACAGGATGGATGAGAGCAGCTGTCTTCTGCCAAAGATGGTGATAGGCAGTGAGACTCATCTGCCAAAGATGGTGATAGGCAGTGAGAGAAATTTGCGCTAGAGAGAGAAAGACAGAGAGGGGATGAAACAAGAGGAGAATGGAAGGTTGACAGAGGGCAAGATTTGGAATTCTTCCAAGCGTGGTGATAATGGAGATCATGGGACAGGATGGTACATCCAGATACCTGAGTAGAGCAAAAAATAAGATGACTTTGTCAGAAAGAAAAAGCGTCATCAAGAGAGTAGAAGCAGGAGTAGGAAAAGGAGGCAGAGGAGAGATCCAGAGAAATGCAGTCACAGTGCCCGTGAAGAGTCTCGTGAAGTTTCAAGGGATTGGTGTCGTGAGCCTTGCAGGACAAAGGGTTAGGGCTGAGGCAGAACACTGACATGGTGGGATGTGACACATAGTGGATTTCTGTTGACACCTCATCTGGAATAGCTGGCATTACTCATCAGTCTTTTTAGTTACCTAGCCAGGAGTGGAGCCTCACTCTCCTGAAGTCGTGCGATCAGCAAATCTTCCAGCTCCCGGTCCCAGATCTTTCTCCTCCCCACAAGGAGGTCATCCTCAGTGCTCTTTTAAGCTCCTTCCTAGTTATGTGATTCTCAGCAGCCTCTTAGCTTTTCAGAAATCCTTCTCAAGAATTTTAGTGCACCTGCAGTACTGTCCATACATTATACGTCTGTCAGTGATTAAGCAACTGGAAGGGAACCAGGAGGGCCTATTCCCCAAAGAGATGGATATTTGCATTCAAAAGTCAGGAAGAATTGATTTCTCACTCCAAGCAGATTCTCAAGAATTTGAGAGGACTCACAATCACCAAGCAGAGGAAGTGGCACATTTTAGGACACTTTCATTCATCCCCCAGCAAAAACTATAAACAGGAGATCGTTAAACAATACCTCTTCTTATTGTCATTTGTAATAGGGAGACTGACAGTCGCTAAGGAGTCACTATGGGTTCTGTCCCTAGGGATGTACCTGGACCCGCGTAAAGGCTGGTGAATGATATAGGGTACTGATGCCTCTCTGTTACCGGAAAGGCCAGGTCACTGGAAAAGGTCCCCTTGTAGTCGGACAGTAGCGGAAGGTCGCGTGCTCTGGTTATATGATAAACCCAGGGAAAGCTGACTGACTGAGGGAGACCAGTGTGGAGTCTGGCGCTCCTGAATTGTGAAATCTGCCTCCCATTCATGCAGTTCCTGGAAAATGAGAACTTAACAAGACCCCAAAACCCACAAAACCCAAAGCACTTTATGTTCAGTCAGCAAACTGGAGATTAGTCATTATGTGGAAGAGTTTGTTGTTACAACAGATGGGAGGAAAGAAAGGGTCGCCATCTGTCCCCAGGCGCTGGGAGGAAGGAATTGATTTTGTAGGAGTTCCAAACCTAAGAGGCAACTTGGAAGGAAAGGTTGAGGGAAAGAAGGGGGAAAAACATGTATGAGGATCTGGCTTTCATAGATCAGCACGGGACTTCCTCAGAGAACTTCCAGTACCAAAGTTTCATTTAGCTAAGAAATACCACAGAAATAGTCTTTTTTCTTCCACAGGGTGCTGGCGCATGCCTTTCAGACCAACTTCAAGAAATCACAAAAAGTACAGAGGAAGAGATGTTTGTTTCCAGACATGTGATTACTTGCAGTGAAATTCGGGATGTGTAAAAATTGTCTCCATTTCTGGGAATTCCCTGCCTTATATTCATGATTGATTTTATAAAATCGATTGGGGGCTCTTCTTGCAAACTAGGGGGAAACAGGATAAGACAAGGCCACCAGGCCCTCTCAAGAACAGATGGCTTGCCACGGGTCAGCCAGGTGTTTGCGTGAGGCGGTCCAGCGCCTGCTGGAGGCCTCTTCATTTCACACGGTGTCCACATAGTTGTGTGGAGGCTCTGCCCCAGAAGCTAGGCGCCCCTTTCCAGCATCTTCCTTCATCTCTCTCCTCTGTTGTGTGTGTCTGTTTCTTAGGAAGGAACCTCAAAATTTGCAAACCTGGACAGCAGCGTGAAAGAGAACCAGAAGCGGACCCAGAGGCGGCTTCAGCTCCAGAAGGACATGGTATGGAAAGCCTTGGGTCTCCCTGAGGGCCAGCCAGGGAGCCACCCCATGTGGGTGGCAGGGCTCCTGCTTGGCACCAGAACCTTCCATCTGCGGGGTGCCCCTGCTCCCAAAAAAGTTCTCGTGCTCTTTACCTCATCTGTTCTCAGCAGCCCTGGGAGGTATCAAGGCAAGCTCTTCTCACTCCCACTTGACCCAGCAGGAAATAGTTTGGACCAAGAGTCCCAGATCGCGTTTGTTTTCTGGAAATTTTTTTTTTTTTTCTGAAAGTGAGGGCAAGTCTGTGGCAGGTAGGCTTCCGTCCCTTATACTGTCTTATTTTATCCACTTCTGTACTTATCCACTTATCCACTTCTGTACTTAGGAGCTTGAGACCTGAGACCTCCTGCAATGCCTACTGTAATCAGCTTTTTTTTTTTCCTTTTGGCCATGCTACACAGCACACGGGATCTTAGTTCCCTGATCAGGGATCGAACTCGTGGCCCCTGGTTTGGAAGCACAGAGTCTTAACCACTGGACCCCAGGGAAGTCTCAACTGTTTTCAAAGTCCCAACTTTGAACACACAGTAGCTCCAGGACCTGGTTGTTGGGGAAAGAGAGTGTCAGCTCCCAGAACTTGGTCCTTGTACTCAGAGATCTTTTCATTTGTTCCAAACCCCCTAGTCATATTCTGGATCTCCTCACTGACACCACGTACTAACCAGATCTTTCTAGTTTTTCAGTATTCAAAGGAGCATCGTACCTCCTTCCTTAAGACTAAAAGATAACTATTGACATCACTGGCTTTATTTTTAAAACTCGCCTAACTTTGAGCATAGAAGGGGAAAACCAGAGAGACCAGATTGGAGACTGACAAACTCTAAATATTTTTCATCCCCGCTTGAAGAAGACTTTTCTCCTTCTTTGAAAGCCTGATCATAAATCAGAAATGTTGTTTTTGAGCGATGGGCCTCTTCTGTAACATAAAGCCTGTAGAATATTCACAGCACTTCAAACAGTTTTGGTGGTTCAAAGACAAGTTAAAAATAGCTGTTAAGAGAGAGATTATTTTGGTTCAGGATGAGACCTTGTACACATAATAGGGAAGGACAAACTGCAGCTGACAGTGAGCTCTTGAAGGACAAAACCTGCCTCGGTGTGAGCCTCGCGAAGCAGCCCTGACCGAGGAAACAGCCGGCCACACGCACATCAGGCCGCCTGGTTTCACCCTGGCGGAGGCTTTGTGTTCTTGGTAGAATTTCCGTAAGTGCCTTAATGGACTTGAGGACAAGGTGCATCCATGGAAGCCCCCTTTTATTTTCTCTTCAAAATAGTGCCTTGGTGGCCTTGTGGAGGATAGGAATGATTTCCAAGGAGATTTGGTGAAGTTAATCTAGTACGTATATACCTGGAGAAGGGAATGGCTACTCACTCCAGTATTCTTGCCTGGAGAATTCCATGGACAGAGGAGCCTGATGGGCTACAGTCCATGGGGTCGCAAAGAGTCGGACACAGCTGAGTGACTAACACTTTCACAATTTCATATACCTGCAGTGGAATTGCTTCTACCTTTATTTTCGAGGAAATTTTTTTTTTTTTTTTCAGTTGGAGGATAATTGTTTCCAGCTATGCGCACACATACCTCTCCTCCCTCTCGAGCCTCCCTCCCACCCCACATCCCACCCCTCTAGAGCTTCCCAGCTGGGCTCCCTGTGCTCCACAGCAGCCTCCCAGCAGCCATCTGTTCTGCACATGGCACCGTATGTATGTCAATGCTGCTCTCTCAGTCTGTCCCACCCTCTTCTTCCCTGCTGTGTCCACAGCTCCGTTCTCTATATCTGAGTCTCTCTTCCTACCCTGCAAATAGGTTCATCAGTACCATTGCCTAGATTTCATACGTATGTGTTAATATATGATACTTGTTTTTCTCCTGACTTACTTTACTCGTATGACAGACTCTGGGTTCATCCACATCACCACAAATTTAAATAAACTTTTAATTTTAGAATTTAGAAGTTCCAGATAATACATAGAGTTTCTCCGCACCCCTCACCCTTCCACTACCACCCCAGTTAACATCTGTAACCGTGGCACCCCTGGCAATACTAGGATGTCGACATGGGCATCCTGCTGCTCACTGAAAGCCAGACCTGACTTGGATTTCACCAGTTTCCCACCGGCATCACCCTTCTGTTCCAGGATCTAATCCAGGGTGCCCCATGGCATTTAGTTGCCACCCTGGTCCCCTCTGCTCTGTGGCAGTTTCTGAGTCTTTCTCTTTAGGAAGACTGTTCTAGTGTCCCGAGAATGTCCTACAGCCAGGGGTGTGTTGTTTTCCTAGTGATTAGACTGAGGTTAAGGGTCTGGAGAGGAGTATCACAGATGTGAAGTGTCTTCTCATCCTATCAAGGAATAAATGGCATCAGTGTGACATTGATGTCACTGGTGATTTTAGCCTTCATCACCTGGGTAAGGTAGAGTTTGGCAAGTTTTCTAGTTTAAAGGTACTGTTTTCCCCTTTCCCTCCTGTTTTCTTCAGAACCGAGTCACCAAGCCACTTTATAGTGATGCCGCAGCCTCCTGTGGGCACACTCCTGCAGTGGGCTGCAGCCACCCCTCTGCCTGGTGAGGCCGTCCTTCCCAGGGCTGTTCTGAACCACCAGGGGTGTCCGCACATGGTGAGAGAGAACAGAGGTCCCTCTGACCTTGTGTCGGCAATGTGCGAACCTCAATCCACCTGAAGCATCTCCTGTCTTCGAGGCTTGGTTTTCATGACTTCGAAAGTTACCTTGGTGATGGAGTTCCCAGTCAATTCATAAAGGAATTTAAAATTTTTCATTCATAGAGGTTAGCACTAGTGGCCTTAAGAGAGGCCTTAAATGGTTCTTAATTACTCTCCAAATGCTGTCAAGGCTCACCTGGCCATTCAGAGATTGCTGCCTCCATCTGCAAATGGGCACCCTGCAGACTGCAGCAGACACAGAGCCGGACCAGACTTTCAGTAACGCAGAGATGGTTTTGTTGTGCTTGCTCTTCAGGGTGTGATGCAGGGGACTGTGCCCTACCTGGGCACCTTCCTGACTGACCTCACCATGCTAGACACCGCCCTCCAGGACTACATCGAGGTGAGTTCCGGGCTGGTGGTGCAGGTGGATCTGTAGCCTTCCCATTGGTTGCCCAAGAGAGAAATACACTTTTGTTCACATCAAGTGGGGCTTCCCAGCTGGTGCAGAGGGTAAAGAATCCGCCTGCAATGCAGGAGATGTGGGTTCGATCCCTGGGTCAGGAAGATGCCCTGGAGAAGGGAATGGCAACCCAATCCAATATTCTTGCTGGGAAAACCCCATGACAGAGGAGCCTGGCAGGCTATGGTCCATGTGGTAGCAAAGAGTCAGACATGACTGAGTGACTGAGTGCATGCACACACACACACACACACACACACACCCCAACTGAGGGCTCTTCATGAACATGGCATTGTGCTAGATGCCATGAGTTATACAGAGATGAGTGACTCCAGCAGTTCCTCACAATCTCATGGAAGGTGTATTTCAAAGCAGACAGTGATGGATGGAAATAGTAAGAACTCAAACAGAAATGAAGTGGGAGAAGAGGGGAAGCCTCGATTGATTCCTTAGGCACAGAGGTCATGGCATGGCATTATGAAGGAGTGGGCTGGAGCATTTTCAGTGTTTTATCAAAAGGGAAGTCACTTCTATGTAACATCATTATCAAAGTTTCAATTCTCCAGCCCTGCCAGCTTCTAGTCTCAGTGGGCTGAATTTAACTTTTCAATCATTGGTCATTCCGATGATTTTAAAAGTTAAAAGTCAAATCCTGCCCAGTGTTAAGTAGGACTTTGGCAGGTGGAGCTGAGGGAATAATATGCCCCCACGTTCTACCTGCTGGGATAGGAAGTCAGTCAAATTCATGGGTTTTCAGATATCCTTTTTTGATTCATATTATTACCTTCCCTCTCTCTCTTTTTCTCAAAATGGGAAATGAAGTGAAGCCTAGAAAAACCAGCCGCTTGTTAGTAACAGTAATAGAATATTACATGGAGAAGAGATTTGATATTTGAAATGAAACTTAAGGATTTCTCGTGTATTTCTTTATCTCACGTTCCTGTTTATCATGTGCAGTCAGCCGGCGTTTTACTCCATCATAGTTAGGAGTAGCAGTTATCTTGCAAATTCCTACCTCCAAGTTCATTATAAATGTTGTGGACATGCTTACCCAGAGAGCAGTGCTCTGTATCTATTCACATCCTCTGCCTCAGGAAACACGATCAGGGTTGGGGAATTTCGGGGGAGTGACCAATGCTTTAAAAGTTAAATTCAGCCTATGAGACTAGGAGCTGGAGGACTGGAGAATTGAAACTTAACTTTGGTGATGAGGTTATATAGAAGTGACTTCCCTTTTGATAACACATTGACACTTTGGTTTCCAGTATGAGTCAATGACCATCTGTTTTTGTTGCTTTCGGTCAAGAAAAAAAAAAAAAATGTGTGCTGGAACATTTACCCAAGCTTTTGTCTTTACTGGCTCTGCGAGTATATTTGGATTCTGTGTTGTAAGTCCTTTGTCATTACTGTTTCAGTTCGTTTCAGGCATTGTAAGAGAAGGCTGTCCGCCTATATCTTATCCTATGATAAAGAAATATTTTTCTTCAAGCAAATGATGCTTCTCTTCTTCCGAAGTAGCCATAATTACTGTCATGAATAATTGTGACTTTATTGTCTCTTTGATCTATTTTAACAAAAACCTAGAACAAAGAGGGCTATGTTTCAAAATAGCTTGGTTTGTCATTCTTTTCAAAAAAATTTCTTTCAGGGTGGACTGATCAACTTTGAGAAGAGGAGAAGGGTAAGTAGGACTGTGGTTTTCCATTTTACTTCATTTGGGCTTAAAAAAAAAAGAGAAGTGGAGACTTAAGTTTTTTGCTGAGGCAGAAAAAAAATAACACATATTGAAAATGTATCATATAGCATTGTACTTGGCATGCTGTTATGCGTTATTGCCCCAGAGCCCTCGTGAGGCAGGTTTTATCATTCTCAGTTCAAGGGTGAAGAAACCAGGACTCCGATGAAGTAACTTGACCAGAGTTACCTCGTGGCAGAGCCAGGGTTCACATCCTGTCCTGTTTCTCCTGAGCCCACATTTCTTCCTTTACCCCCTCATCATCATCACCTTTACAATCAGCCTCAGCAATAACAGGTTTATCCCATTAAGAAGAAAGTGTTTCATAAGAGTATATGATATAGAAGGGTTACTAAAGATGGTTAACTCTGGTAGGCCTATTAGAGAGAGGAAAGGAAATGGTCTTCATTGTTACATGTGGATAATTATTCTTTTCCTTTCCTATCAGCATAGGAAGGGGCGTTCAACATCAATTTGAATTTTTCTGTGGAAAGTAGAATAGTTCTGTACAGAGAGAGAAAACAGAGCTTTGAAAATTTGCTATGGTTTTAGTGTTAAAATGGTATATTTAAACAATCCCAAGGAAAATAATAATATTACTCAATGGAACTCTCGTTGTTCTTTAGTTAGTTATTCATTCATTCTTTCATCCCACAAGCGTTTCTTGCAGACCTAACACTGGATGGGAAAGTGGGATAGGTTTAGGGATTGCATCAGGAAAAGCCCAGAGCTCCCTGCCCTCATGAAGTTACAGTAAAGGAGGTAGGTAGGCAAACAGGCAGTTATCATGCAACCTGATAAGGGCTTATGAGCAAAAGTAGTGGGTATTAAAGGAGCATATAGGAGGGGCATTTGTCCCCAACTTGTGGGGTCAGAGAAACTTCCAGGAGTAAATGACATTGCAGTTAAAACTGAAGTTTCAGGAGCTAAGCAGGCTGAACTCATAAGTAACAAGAGACAAACACCGCCTGAGACAAATGTAAGTCTTCTGTCCCTGGTAGCATATGATGATGAATGCGTCTTGCGGATGCTGAGGCCAAGGTGGGAGGTCACTGCATGGCAAGTCCACACCTACGGAATCTGCCAGTTATTGAACTGCCTCTGTCTTGTAACCATCAAAACCAATTCAATTACTGCCTCCACGGTTACCCATCTTTGTCCTTTCTCTTCAGAATAACCCTAGAGGGGAATCTCTTTCATTTTAAGACTAGCATGTTAAACTTTTGAAAACTTTGAGTATAAAACCTAAAGCTAAAGCTTATACTCATTGCTGACTTTAACAAAAGTCTTTATTGAAGCATCTAAAGAAGGATAAATAATTTTGAACATAACTGTACACTTGCTTCTCTTATGAGCTTTAAAAGACTGAGTTAAATGATTTACTAGAGTAGTAAAACCCCAAGAATTCAGGAAATCTAAACATTCAAGTTTATGCGGCTCTGGATTATTTAGATATTCAGCCCTACCAAAACTTACTTATCGAGGGCATAAGGGTTGAAGAAGATAGGAATGGAGAACTTGAGAACTTCCTCACTCAGAGTAATTTTTTTCTTTTATATTTTAGAAAGTAGAATTTAAAAATACATTTTAGAAGGATTCATCCTTAAAAAAAAGTTTTCTGTCCTAAGAATGGAAATGGAAAAGAGAAATAGGAAGTCACTATGACTTCAGGTCATACCTAGTATGGGTTGTCTTGGGAACTTGTTTTATTCGTGTAAAAGGCTTTTTCAGAAAGAAAGGGTACAAAGCATAGACAAAAGCCAGTGAGTCAGAATTCAAATGTGTGAGTTATTCAGCTGTTTTATTTCTAAGGCAGGCAGTTCTTTATAAGCTTCCTCAATGATTTTGTCCATTGTTTATCCACCGCCGTATGTTTTCATGTAGAGAAGATGTATATTTCGTTGGCTTTTTAGTTCACTCTTTGGTGCTCTGAGGGATTCCCTGGTGGCTTAGATGGTAAACAGTCTGCATGCAATGTGGGAGACCTGGGTTTGATCATTGGGTCGAGAAGATCCCCTGGAGAAGGAAATGGCAACCCACTCCAGTATTCTTGCCTGGAAAATCTCATGGACGGAGAAGAATGGTGGGCAGTCCATAGGATCACAAAGAGTCGGACACGACTGAGCGACTTCACTTTTACTTTCTGCTTCAGGAATTTGAAGTGATTGCCCAGATCAAGCTCTTACAGTCTGCCTGCAACAGCTACTGCATGAGCCCAGATCCAAAGTTCATCCAGTGGTTCCAGAGGCAGCAGCTCCTGACCGAGGAGGAGAGGTGGGCAGACTCATCGTCCTTCGGGTGGAGCTGCAGTGTTGGTCAGAGGAATACCGCATCTGGTCACTCACCTGGCCTTTTATTCAACAGCTCTTTAGCAAGCAGCAACTAGGCTTTCAAAGGATAATGGTGTAGCAGAAAAAACTGAACTGCCAGCATCAGAAAATGTGCTTTCAGATTCTTGTGCTGTACCATTCATTTATCTTTGTCACCTTGAACAAGTCACTTATTCTTCTGATCTTCAGGATGCTCTTCTGTAAGATGTCTGTTTGAGAGGATTAAATGTAATCTTCTTGGAGACAGCATCATTGCCATCACTATTGGTCACTATTGGTAATTGGTACTAGCTTTGAGGGAGTGTTCAAGGGGGCAGGAGAAACAGACTCATGAAGAGTTGAAATAACAACAGTGGGTAATCAAAGTGCCGCAGGACCCACAGGCGGGAATAGTTCACTTGGCCAAGGATGGGGGAAATGGGGAAGAGCTCATAAAGGCATTAACATCTGGGCTAGGCTGTGGAGGAAAGAACAGATTTCGCCAGGAGAACTGGAGGAGAACATTCCAGACAGAAGAATGAGAGCAAAGGTCGGGTGCCCTGATAAGCTTGACATTTGGAAGAATGGTTAGAACGCTGGCGTGTCTGATTCATGAGTGGACGGGTTTCAAAACAGAGGTTGATGAGCCTGGAGAGCACACTCACTGCAGTGCCTTGAATGTTGGCCCTTAGAGGTGCGTAGCTTTACCCTATAGTTCAGAGGCTTAGAGTTCACAGGCCTTCTCCAGCCTACCAGCTGTTTTCACATACTTAAATGGCTGAAAAAGAAACAGCAGAAGAGGACTATCGTGTCATGGGATAGTTATTTGAAATCGAAATTTTAGTATCCATTGATCAAGTTATAAGGGCTTCCTGGGTGGCTAAGAGGTAAAGAATCCTCCTGCCAATGCAGGAGACACAGGACATGTGGGTTCGATCCCTGGGTTGTGAAAATCTCCTGGAGGAGGAAATGGCAACCCACGCTCATATTCTTGCCAGGGAAATCCCATGGACAGAGGGGCCTGGCGGGCTACAGTCCATGGGGTCACAAAAGAGTCGGACACGACTGAGTGACTGAGCACACACACACAATAAAGTTGTATTGGAACACAGCCCATTCATCTCCCTCTTGTTGATGGTTGCTTTCATGCTTTCAAGGCAGAGCCGAATAGTTGCAACAGTTACCACACGGCCTGCAAAGCCTAAAATCCTTAATATCTCGTCCTGTACAGAACACATTTTCTGACCTCTGCTGTAGAACAGGGGATTTCCTTCAAAGTTTCTCATCAGGGAAGGTGAAGTTGACTGAAAAACAAGTATTTTGCCAATGAGGAAATTGAGGTTTAGAGAAGGGCTGTAATTTGCCAGTGATAGACTTTAGATTCAAAGTCAGGTCTTCCTGACTTTACAACCTAAGCTCTGAAGGTGGTTGCACAGTGTTATGTAGATCCTGTAAACTCCATAAGCCTGCTTCCTCATTTGAAATGCAGATGTTTTCTGAGGTCCTTGGTAATAGAATGGATTGGTCCTGTTACATTAAAACCTTTGATTAAAAGAAAAAAAAAAGCTCTTTGATTCAGAGTACACATCAGTTAATGAAAGTTTTGTGTTTGCTATGTATTGGATAGAAAACAAAAAAGTTACTGCCTCTTTTTACGTTTTCTGGTCTGATGATCAGTATATATGAACTTCCTCTCTGTGCATCATATTCACATATGGAACATTCACACCATGGCCAGTGATTTGAATCAGAAAGTTCAGGGTCAGAATATCAGCTGTGAAACTGACTTTTTAATGATTAAAGGAATCTTGTTAAACATATCCTATTTTTTTTTCCTTGCGATTTATAAAAGCCCTGTGTCTAAAGTTAGTATTTGAATAATGCCTATATCAATGAATACTTCTGCTTGACCAACTACCTGGATACATCTTTAGGTTTAAAAAAGTACACAGTATTAGCAACTTATCAAGCTAATATTTACCACTTACCTTCTTCGCCTGAACTTCCCGGGTGGCACTAGTGGTAAAGAACCCACCTGTCAGTGCAGGAGATGTAAGAGGACACAGGTTTGACCCCTGGGTTGGGAAGATCCCCTGGAGGAGGGCACAGCAACCCACTCCAGTATTCTTCCACGGAGAATTCCATGGACAGAGGACCCTGGCAGACTATGGTCCATAGGGTTGCAAGAGTTGGACATGACTGAAGTGATTTAGCATGCACGCATGCTTCTTCACCTACCTAGAACCAAGTACATCTCCTAACTAAAGCTACTAGCTTTCATAAGAGACATTTCAAGGCAGACATACATTCTTCTTGTGCTTATGGAAGTTATATCTGCCTGGAATATAGATGTCTGAATCTGGAGTATTTTTAATTTGGGATGTTTTGGCAATTAGAAATGATATTTATATATTTTTATCAATAATATAACTACATATGCCTATTTATTGAAGATTAGATCATTTACAAATGTCTTTTTCATTTCCTGTAGATAAACAGTAAGTTGAATATACATATACACACACACACACACTCACACAGACACACAAAGTAATGGGAGATAGCTGGTAATGGGAGAAGTAATGGGAGAAGAAATGATTCTTTCCCTGGCCCAACCATAGGCTGAAAACAATCAGGGAAACAAAAGGAGTCAGCTTTGATACAGCCAGAACCAGCAAATCCATGTGTTTTGAGTCATGCAGAACTGAACAGTCTCAACCTATATACCAGTGGGGGTTTGATGGGAGGAGGCATATATGTCAATTTGTAAAATCTGGTTGTTAAGTCAATACCCTCTGACCTTTGTCATAGAACAACATAGTCCATATCTTGACTTTGAACAGTCAGAGCCTTCCTCTCAAAGGAAGCCAGTGAATCGTGTGGATTTAAATCTGTTCACTTCCCAAGCTCTGTCCTCACAGGCTCCCCTCTCTCCCCAGCTACGCCCTCTCCTGTGAGATTGAAGCGGCTGCTGATGCCAGCGCCACATCGCCCAAGCCTCGGAAGAGCATGGTGAAGAGGCTCAGCCTGTGAGTACCACCCTGGGGTCCTGGGGCCCAAGGGGGTCCCATCAGAGTGGGAGAGGGGGAGGGTATTCAACCAAGTTCCCCTGAGCCCATTCACTCATTTGTTAAATCGTTAACCTGTCCGTCCCGACTTCAGTACATTTCCTAGATCCATTCTTCCCCACTGTTCTCTCTGGCCTGAACCACCATCATCCCCTGCCTGGACCACACTCCTGCAAGATCCTTACTGACTTCTGGCCCCACCCTTGCTCCAACAGTTCTATTTTCCACCCAGTAGTCTGGTAGTGTGTTCAAATGTACCCCAGATTGTATCACTTCCTTGCTTTAAAATGTCTACTGGTCTTGTTTTAAGGTAGCACCCGAATTCCTTATCCTGTTTCACTAGGCCCAGCGTGATCTTCCCCAGTCTTCTTGCCACCTTTCTCTGTCGGGAATCCCCCTTGTTCACCACGATCCAGCCCCGCTCATCCCCCAGCCCTCCTTTAACCTCCCCAGGCTCCGTGCACACTAGACACACCAGGTGTTTGCACTAGATGTCCCCGTGACCTGGCACATGTTCTCTCCAGACTCGCTCCTTCAGATGTTGGCACAAGCATTACCTCCTTAGAGAGCATCTTGTCTAATGTTGCCATCTGCCCTGATCACTCCCAGCCATGCCCGTTGTCTCCGCCAGTGAAATGTAAGCCACTGAGAGCAGGAACCTTATCCATCGTGTTCATGGCTGTTTGTCCAGCTCAGGGCCAGGTGTAGCTAACTTAACAACACCTGTCTCCCTCTCATCACAATCCAAAGTCTTCACAGTGGCTCTCAAGCCCCTTCAGGACCTGAAGTGTCATCCCAACCCTGTCCACGTGTCTCGCCCCTGCCTGTCCTCACCTTCCCCCTCTCTGTGCACTGCAGCGCCCCTGCCCCCAGGCTGCCCTGAGCTCACTAAGCACACCCATTTTCATTTGCTGTTTCTTCTGCTTAGAACACTGTTCCCCAGATAGCCAAATGGCTCAGTCCCTCACTTATTCCACATCTTTGTTGAAATGAGCCTTCCCTGACCACCTTATATAAAACTGTAACCTGTCCACGTTACCTGCCCTTGGCACCTTCTCTCACCCTCAACCACTTTGAATTCTCCACTGCATTTACCTCCAGTTGACATGCCGTATTTGGATGTATCTATTTATTAAATGGAAGGCAAACTCTATGACGGCAGACATTTATGTCTGTTTTTGGTTCATTGTTAACCCCGGAAATCGGTGTCCCATACATAGTAGGTGAAGAATACATATTTATTGAATGAACAGATTGAGTCATGTGCCAACACTGTTATGAGAACAATGCATGTATTTCTCATCTGATGCACAAAATAACCTACTGCTGCTGCTGCTAAGTCGCTTCAGTCGTGTCCGACTCTGTGCAACTGCATAGACGGCAGCCCACCAGGTTCCCCCGTCCCTGGGATTCCCCAGGCAAGAACGTTGGAGTGGGTTGCCGTTTTATTCTCCAATGCATGAAAGTGAAAAGTCAAAGTAAAGTTGCTCAGTTGTGCCCAACTCTTAGCGGCCTCAGGGACTGCAGCCTACCAGGCTCCTCCATCCATGGGATTTTCCAGGCAAGAGTACTGGAGTGGGATGCCATTGTCTTCTCTGAAAATAACCTACTAGGTTCTACTATTATGCCAATTTTTTTTTTGGCTGTGCCACGAGGCATGTAGAATTTTAGTTCCCTAACCAGGGATGGAACCTGCACCCACTGCATTGGAAGCATGGCATCTTAACCACTGGACTGCCAGGGAAGTCCTGATAACCAGTTTTATAGCCTGGGAAAATAAGGCACAGACAGGGTGAATAGTATGCTAGTTATTGTCGGATCTGGGCTGAAATCTGAGATTTGGCTCTAGAGCAAGGGGATCCTTTAACTGTCTGTCTAGTTGAGAAATACCTTCTGGGGGAAGAGGAGAAGGACATAGGAAATAGGAAGTAAGAAGTGGAGGAGAGGAGAAGATGAGGGAAGGAAGGAAGAAAAGGAGGAAAGAGTGAGGGGGAAGGAAGGGAAGGAAGAGAGCCCTCAGTATAATTAGACCCTGTGCTTTGAATGTGGCAAATTTTATGGAAGAGTCTTAAGAGAACCTAGTCTGTCTTGAAGTTGATCCCATAGACATTAAACTCTGATAGGCCTTAGACTAGTGAATCTAATGACGGCTAGAGAGACGAGTTCAAGGAAGCAAGGATTATCATTTGATTAACACATTTGTTCTTCCCTTCTGAAGGTGTATACCTGTGTCTGGTCCTTTCACTGACACAGTCTGCGTTGGCCAGGAGTTTTGCTCTTCCCCCCCCAAAGCCACAGTAGTGCTTGGAGGTCCAAGAAAGGAAGCGACATGAAAAATGGGTCAAGAGGTGGTGGGATGGAGTTGAGACAGAGCAAAGATACGCTTTTTAAGTCTTGGAATTTAAGCTTCTAATTCCTTAAATTATTTGATAAAAAAAATCAAGCCTATCCTCATTGTTTCTTTTTTTTTTTTTTTTTTTTTTTAATTTTATTTTATTTTTAAACTTTACATAACTGTATTAGATTTGCCAAATATCAAAATGAATCCGCCACAGGTATACATGTGTTCCCCATCCTAATCCTCATTGTTTCTACTCTTGTTATTTTCCATAGAATATGTTAGTCGCTCAGTAGTGTTCAACTCTTTGTGACCGCATGGACTGTAGCCCAACAGGCTCCTCTGTCCATGGGATTTCCCAGGCAAGAATTCTGGAGTGGGTAGCCGTTCCCTTCTCCAGGAGACCTTCCTGACATAGTCGGTGCTTATTTGGGTTTGGACCCATTTGCTAGTTTCTTTACATGCCATTCCTTCTTGCATCTTATGCCTGCCTTCCTGTTGTTTAGTAATGGTAAATAGTCATTGTCTGAAAAAGTCTTTGTTTTGCCCTCACTCTTGGAGTCATACGGTATAGAATTTCAAGGATGACGGTATTTTCATGCAGCACTTCAAAGCTATTATTCCTTATCTTCTGACCTCTGTTGTTGCTTTTGAGATGTCTGGTGTGTGTTTAATTTTTGTTTTTGTGTATTATGCCCTGTGCCCTGTTGCTTTTAAGAAACTCTTTTGTCTTTAACACACCACCATGCAGGTTAAGTGAGGATTTCGTCTTACTGATCCTATTCAGGGTGTTCTTCCTGGATCTGAGGATTCGTGTGGTCCATTAGTTCTGGAATCTCTTCAGACCCTTCAGATACGGTGTCTTTTCCATCCTTTGTCTTCTTCTGGGACTCTCCTCATATACGCAGGCATTCCTTCCATTCTCTGTGTCTTTTAACTGCTTTTGTTATTCATGTCTTTGTATTTTGATGCTGATCTCTGAGGATTTTCTTCAGACCTGTCATCTAGTTGGCAGTTTTTCTTTTCAGTGTTTGGTTAATCCTTCCACTGAGCTTTTAGATTTAAATTGCTACCTTTTTGTCAGAGTGCCTTGCTCTTAACCACTGTTTCAGCTTCTCATATGTTTTTAATGTTTTTCAACGTATTTGTTTTATAGCTTGACTCGTGGTAGACACTCAAATGATTGAATGAATGAATGATTAGTTTGTTTCTGACAGTTTTTATCATCTAAAGTTCTCAGGAGTCTAGACTTGCTGTTTGGGGACTTCCCTGGTGGTCCGGTGGTTAAGACTTCACCTTCCAATGCATGAGGTCTGGGTTTGATCCCTGGTCAAGGAGCTAGGATCCCACATGCCTCGAGACCAAAAAAAAAGACCATCTAGACTTCCTGTTGTTATGCTTCTCTCTTTGGATAGGTTATTTTCTTGTGTGTATATTGTGAGTTCATCTTTATCAGGGAATTCTCTGCAACCTAAGTTGAAGATATATTCCTTCAGAAAGGTTTTTTTTTTTTTTTTTTTTTTAATGCTAGTTTCTTCAGAAGGATCACTGGCTGGAGAGTTCCTAATTCTTAGATTAGCTAAGTAGCAAATCTGAATGAGGTGCTGGCTAAAATCACATATGATTTAGGGGAGAAATTAAGCTCAGGCCAACAGATAAATTTTCCTGCTGTCTTCCTATGTCAGTAGGAAGATTTTTTTTTTCTAGCCCATCTTTTTACTAAGGGTATAGATAGCCCATTGAGGATCCTGGCTCTGTATAAAGGACGTCAGTACTAACTCTCTACCTTACATAAACAGAAGCCCTCATCTTTGGACCTTGTGTTCGTGTTAGAACCCATGTGCTGAGTTTGCCAAGGTTGGCACCTCCCACTCCCCATCCAGAGCAGCTGCAGAGTTAGCTTGCATGTTCTGGTTTTCAGTTCCCTTTTTGTTTCTAGCCTGCAGGGATTTTCCTTACTGTCTTGTAAGCCCAACTTTGAAAAGAATTTGTAATGCTTCTCATCTAGTTGTTTAATGATGAAAGGGTTTAGGTTATTGTAGTTCACGGGATTGTTGGAGAAGAAATCTTCCTGCTTAGTTTCTTGTCTAGCACAGGGCCAGCTTTCTTTTTTAGCCTCTTGGAGTTCATTTTATGGTGGGAAGTGATAGGAGTATGGCTGTAGTAGTTCGATCCTGCCAAAGTGGTCCAGGAACTCTCAAAAAATGGAGAACGATTGACCCAGGAAGACCTCAGATTAATAAGGTCCTTCCTCCAGCTAGGCAATGTGTCTCCTTTAAGGTTAGAAATAACCTATTGGGACAAGATGTTTACTGCAATCTATTAGAAACTGGGTAAAAAATCTTTTCCTAAGATAATAATGACAGGGCACACAAAACTGAGAAGATATCAAGGACTTATTAACACAAAAATACTTGCTTAATCATGGATTCCAGATTTTTACGAGCCTGAACGCCTGGCATTATGTTTTCTGCAGACTGTTTCTGGGGTCGGACATTATCACCAGTAGCACTCCCACCAAAGAGCAGCCCAAGTCCACCACCAGCGGGAGCTCTGGTGAGAGCATGGACTCCGTCAGTGTGTCATCCTGCGAGTCAAACCACTCAGAGGTGGAGGAAGGCTCCATCACTCCTATGGACACACCCGATGAGCCTCAAAAAAAGGTATATCCTTAACCCTTTTCCATAATTCCTGATGCGGGCATCTGACCTAGCGTTTGCCACATGAGGAATGTCTGTTTTCTGGTTGATCTCGCTAGAGGATTTTGCAAGTCATATTTTGAACCAGGTGTTATAAGCAGAGTTCAGTCCAGGGACTCATTCCTTATTATAGAAAGTGTCCAGAAGTGATAAGGCTGTTGGTTCCTTCATCGAGCCTTTGAAACATCATTCCACACTCACATCCAGAGGCAGCTGAAGGACTGTGACTTGTAACGTGAGCTACCCTTTATTTGGGAGATGGAGAATTGTCTTTGAAGGAGCGAAAAGTCAAGAGCCAGAGATGTGTCAGTTTCTTGGTGTCATACCTGGTCTCAGCCAGGCTTGTCCCATAGTAATGCTGCAGAGAAAACCACTCCAGACTCGGTGCCCTCAAGCAACAGCCATTTGTTCTCTGTCCTGCGTTTGCAGGTTGGTTGGTTTGGCTTGGGCTTGGTCATGATTTGGTCCAGGTCTTCTCTACCTGCCTCTTGTGGTTTTTGGAGTCACCCAGGGCCTGCTCTTAGCGTGCTAAATTGGATGAGCAACAGGGCGTTGCACGTGCCCAACAAGCCTCTGCATGGGCTCTATCTACCAGTTTATTTTCCAAAGCAAAGTGTGTGGCCCAATCCCATGTAAATAAATGAGGTGGGGAGCTATACTCCACTTCCAGTGGGAGGAAGTGTGGAGTCACAGGGCATGGAAGCAGGGGAGGGTGAGGAATGGTTAACAAGGATACAATCTGCCGTGGCCCCCAAAAGGGAGAGTGATGAGAGGCGATAAAGGAGTTCTCAGGGAGAGTCTTCATGTCCGTGGCTGTAGAAATCAGTGAAAAGAAAACAAAAAGTCCACGTGCATCTCCTATACACATCTGCTTCAGTCTGTTGATCAAGGAGCTTGGATGAGAGATGTCAGCTTTGACGTGACTAGAACTTGCACCCTTTGGGAGAGGATCTTGCCTGGCTAGACTTGCTGTGTAAGTGTCTGCTGGCCCCTTAGCTTTTGCTGAGGCCAGTGAGGTGGAGTGTTGGTCGCAGTCTCTTCATTTTGGTTAGACTTGCCATTCTGTAAGGGGGTGTGTGCGCTGCTTCACATTGTGTTACAAGCACCAGCAGCAAACTGGAAGCCCTCAGATGACCTTGTCACTAAAGTAGTCAATCCAGGAAGGGCTCATTAGGCCTGAGATGACTCAGATGCTGCCCCAGTGGAATTTCTCACCTTCCTGTTTTAAAACCTGGAGACACATCTTTAATGCTCCAAATATTGAAGGAAAGCTCTGCAAACACCCACGGACTGGCTGTTCTCGCAGGCATGTCTCCCTAACCAGGGATGGAATCATTCTTCATGACTTGACATTCAGCACTGAATCTGTCAGAAATCTGGGGTGAAGTGTCATGACTCACCTTGTGGCAGGTTCTTGGGCTTTGTAGGCCCCGTTTCCGATGGACTTTGATGGTGGGTTGTGCAGCAGTGACAGCTATTGCCCCCATTGCTGTTGGGTTTCTCCCTGTGCAGGAAGGACATCTATCTGTTGGTGCCGTGGACGTACCCACAGGTCCTGGTCATCCCTTTGAAACTGTGCAGAAGCCCGGCGTGTGTCCTGTGCACCCCCCTTGCCGTGTTCTTTTTGTCTCCTCCCTTACACGCTGGCTCTTTATAATTTCTTGCACAAGTCATGAATTTTAATTCTTTGGCTGAACCTTTCTCAGAGTCACAGATTTCTCTAGGTTTAAAAATGAGTAATTGAATTGGATGCCAAGTAATTGCTGGGCTGCAGAACCCCAGGATGTTAACGGGAAAGGCCTCAGTTCTGCTCGGGGCTCCGCTGGCCCCAGAGACCTCCGTGGCTCCTCCCTACCCTGAGGTCCGGCAGCCCTCCACACCCTGCCTTTCCCTTTGGCTACGCTGTGAGGTCGCTCTTTTGAGTAAAGTGTAATTTGCATTCCTTTTTTCTTGGTTCCCCTGATGATGATTTCTAAACATTCGCTTCACATTTGCTCCACATTACTTAGATTCCCAGGAAGAATTTGGGCTCATGAGGTGGTCTGTTTAATGGTGATATAACCCAGGCATCTTCAAGGCTGTATCTTGAATATAAATATCTTTAAAATAATGAAAAAATCTAACAAAGGAAAAAAAAATTCATGTGGAGGAAAGGGAAGGGGGAAAAACTGAACCAGTAATTGGAAAACGGACCCTCTTCACTACTGTGTGGTACACCTGCAAGCAAAGTCAGGCTGTTAAATTATTCACCAGCAGTTAGTCCTTGAATTGAGCCACTAAGGTAATTCACTTGGGAAGCTAAGGAAGAAAAGTAAGCCATATTATGATAGAGCCTCACTTAGACTTCTGCATACCAGGGTTGTCACGTCAGCTGACTGGCTCTAATTAAACTAACAATGCAGTTGAATTTAATATACGTTACGCAATAGGAAAAAGTTCATAGGAAATAAAATAGAGTAGACTTCATTTTACTTGGAGGCCAGATAATCAGAAAACTAAATTTCTGTACTTTGTTTCCATGGGAGGATAGGTTGGTATAAAAGAAATTAGTAAGTTTTCTATTTTTTAAGTGACCGCCAGATTATCTTATTGGATTAATGTGGTATACTTTAGCTTAACTCATTGAGAAATTATTTGTAATTTTCTATAATAAGAATTGATATTTTAAATGATTCAATTAGTGATTTTTTTATTGGGGGGGGAACACCACCTAATGAGTTGGGGACATCCTCTTTCTTTGGTAATTGATGTTGCACATATAAGAACTCTGTCATGAATCAGAAAAACACATTAACTCTAGTATATCATTCCTTAATTATTCTTGATATGCAACATGAAAATGTGTACAGTTGGTTCTAGAAACAAATGTGGTTAAGGGTAGGCTGTGTTCCCTCGGGCAAGTCACTCTGTTTCTCTGAATCGATTTCTCTCATATTTATAATGCTCTGAATTTTGTTCTTGAGATAAGATACCCGAAAGCTCATCGCAGACCTCACAGTGCTGAGCATCCCTGAGTCTGGCGTGCTGTGTTCCTTCACCACCTTATCATGGACTGTAGACGGGGCCTTGGTTATGCCCTTGCTACGTGAACCTGGCCGTGGGAGCCAGGAAACTTGAGCCACATCCTAATGGTGCTGTCAACACCTGTGGCCTCAGGTTCCTCAGCAGCAGAAAGAGAGTTGGGCCAGGCGATCTCCAGGGCCCTTTCCAGGGCTAATGTTCCATGCAGAGCTGGATAATCTGTGGTCCTTATCTTAGAAACGTCTAAAAATACAAGCCATTTCTCTCCTGCTCTGAAAGCCAATGGTGAAGCAGAATCACAGTAGAACAAACATTCTTCTTGCTCAAGGCAGGCGATGGGGCTTTCCTCCTGCTCTGTTATCTTCCAGCTTCCTTTGGGAGTCTGTGTTGTCTGTAGTTTCTGGTATCTGCTGCCATCTGCTGGTTAACCTCCTTCAGAGCAGTTAAAAGCTTCTCAGGAAATGAGAGGACCTCCTTGGCTCCCCAGATGCAGAGTGATTCTGCCCTGGTTTCTGAATCATTGACAGGCCTCTGCCATGGGAGTGCTTCCATCAGAGATGAGACGCATGTGTGCTGTGGGCTGTTGTAGAGCAAATACTGAAGTTTATTAGTCTCGACATTGACCTCTGCTTTGCAACTTAGTGCACTGTTGGCCAAGGTTCTAACAGTTCGGTTTCCTTCTGGGGTGTGTTTACTCTTCCAGCTCTCCGAGTCCTCCTCCTCCTGTTCCTCCATCCACTCCATGGACACAACTTCCTCAGGGATGTCATCCTTGATGAACCCCCTCTCCTCCCCTCCGTCCTGCAACAACAACCCGAAAATCCACAAGCGCTCTGTCTCTGTGACATCCATTACCTCGACAGTGCTGCCCCCCGTTTACAACCAGCAGAACGAAGACACCTGCATAATCCGCATCAGCATAGAGGACAACAATGGCAACATGTACAAGAGCATCATGGTAAGGCTCTCAGACCACCACCCCGGGTACTCACCTGCCATGTCAGCGTACGCACGTGCATTCGTGCCAAATGAACATGTGCCACATGAATCAATGCCAGAGTCTCCCCGGATATAGGCTAATAGCATGTTCTTTAAACTTTGTATTTTATATCGAAGTATATAGCCAGTTAACAATGTTGTAACAGTTTCAGGTGGACAGCAAAGCGACGATTCAGTTATACATACACATGTATCTATTCTTTTTCAAATTCCTTTCCCATTTAGTTTGTTACAGAATACTGAGCAGAGTTCTATGTGCTGTACAGTAGGTCCTTGTTGGTTATCCATTTGACATATAGCG
The DNA here is from genome assembly GCF_029407905.1 of Bubalus kerabau. Classification (NCBI taxonomy): domain Eukaryota; kingdom Metazoa; phylum Chordata; class Mammalia; order Artiodactyla; family Bovidae; genus Bubalus; species Bubalus kerabau. The sequence continues at coordinate 119,891,326 of NC_073628.1, forward strand.
GTGTGTACATGTTCCTCCCAAACTCCCTAACTATCCCTTTCTCCCACCCTCCCCCACTGGTAACCATAAGTTCCTTCTCTAAGTCTGTGAGTCTGTTTTGTAAATAAGATCATTTGTATCATTTCTTTTTAGATTCTGTATATAAGGGATATCATATGATATTTCTCTTTCTCTGTTTGACTTGCTTCACTCAGCATGACAATCTCTAGGCCCATCGATGTTGCTACAAATGGCATTGTTTCATTCTTTTTAATGGCTGAGTAATATTCCATTGTATATATGTACCACATCTTCCTTATCCATTCCTCTGTCAGTGGCCAGATTGCTTCCACATCTTGGCTTATATAGACTAATAACATATTTATATAAAAATGTGCATATCAGCAGTGTGTATATGATACAATTTTTTATGTCTTAAAAGTTGCCAAGCCTTATTCATCCAAGTCATTGTCACCTTCTTCAAAACTCTCAATTGGGGTGACTACATAAATGTATCCCAGGGAGGACGCAACTGCTGCACAGCTCCTTGGAAGTCTTCCCAGGGACTTACATGTCCACATATCTAATTGAATTGCCATGCATCCTTAGCAATGTCCTTGGTGGTAGCAGTTTTCTCCTCTAGTCACTTGGAGTCACATACAGTATAAGTGGATGATCAAGCTGGACGTATAGTTTGTGTCCACAAGGAACTATACTTACAAATAAGTGAGACTGGCCTTTTTGAGCTTCTTGTAAAAAGTGTGTGTTTCTGAGCATAGTCCCTAAAATGTGTTTTAAATAATGGCAGTCTTTTTGGATCACAAACCATGCCTCTCCTGGTATTAACCTTGGGTATGTAAGGTCTGGTGTGTGTATTACAAGAGCAGACTCCTTATCTTAAAGGACATAATGTACTGAAAAGCAGACTCTCTACACCTGAAACTGATACAGTACTATCATTCAAATGAAAGAAAAGCAGACTCCCTGTAGTAGAATCACAGCGACTCCTGTATCTCTCCCCAGCTTCATCACTTGCCTTCTTTGAGGACACACTACTACTTACGAGCTCAGCTCTGAATATGGCATAAATGATCTGGAGCACTGTCTGTGAACATCTAAAGAAAAGCTTTACTAAAGCATTCACTCAATCAACAAAATGTTTCATGACCATTAGTTGTGTACCTGTCACTGGACCAGGCTTTGGGAGTAGGGAGACGAATGATACATTTCTGTCTTTGAGGAATTTATAATCAAAGAGGAGATTGTAAAGCATTTTTCAAAACATATTGAATATTCTAATAGAGGTGCGATCAGATTTTCCCAGGGCCTACGGGCCCCACGAAGGCATTTGCGTTAATCCTGCAGGCAGTCGAGTCTTATCGAAGGCTTTTATGTAGCAGTCAGATTTGCTCTTTAGAGAAGTAACTGGCATTGTGGAGACCTCATGCTGGAACACAGGCGGGTAGATTAGAGATGAGGGAGCAAATTAGAAGCTGCTATCATATTCCATGTAGAAGGTGATAAGGGTTTGAAAGATGGTCATGTGGCTGGAGATGATACAGAATTTTGAAAGTTTTTGTAAGTTAGAATTGTAGGATCTGTCCATTTAGTTATCAACTTTTTGGTTCCTTTTGTGGGGGAGTGGAAGAGGAAGGATTAAGGTAGCTGGATGGTGGTGGTCCCGTCAAGTGCCATATAACTGCTGGAGGAGGAGGTTTGGGAGCACTTACATTGGAGGTCACTGCAGGACATCCAGATGGCGTGGCCTTCCTGGTACATAGTCAGAAACACAGGTTGGTGCCAGGCCGGTGCTGGGTCGAACACTAGGGGTCGTCCAGCCCCACGGGGTGGACGTGGTCTTGCAGGGGAGGAGGGAGGGCTGAGACGGAACCTGCGTGGTGGAGACAGAGGGGCTGATAAAGGAGTGTGGGGGCGGAAGGGGAGCCGCCAGGCAGCCAAGGTCATCGGTGTTACTGTTGTATTTTCAGGGTAGTTTATTCACGTGGCTTCTCTCACATGCCGTCCAGGGAAGTGCGTGCCAGCTGTGTGACCACAGGGTCCCTGCACTGAAAGGAGCTGAGAACTGAACACATGGACACAGTCAACGTGGATGAGTCTCTAAAACACGCTGTTGAGCCAGAGAAATCAGATATACTGCATCCTGCAAGGGGTCTGATCTTTCAAAAACAGGCCTGGCTTGGGGCATTAGAAAACTAACCTCAGGGAAGGGCACAGGGAATGTTTTGAGTTCCTATATAAGGTGTGCGAAGGAGACATCCAGGCACCGTTCAGTATGATAACCACCAGCCGTGTTTGGCAGGTGAGGGTTTGAAATGGGCAGAGGCCAAATTAAGATATACTATGAGTGTGAAATGCACTCAGATTTTGAAGACGTGGTACAAAAAAAAGGAATGAGGATGTAAAATATCTTATTAACAATTTCGTATTGATTATATGCTGATATAATATTTGGGGTATGTTGGGTTAAATAAAATATTAAAATTAATTCCCCTTTTGAAAAAAATTCAAATGTAGCCACTAGGTATTTGAAATTACAAATGAGGCTCGTATAGTATGTATCTACGGGACAGTGCTGGTTTAGTATATCAGCATAGGGCTGAACTCAATGCTATCTGTGATGATCTGTTCTCCTGTAGCTTTTATGGTACAAAGTAACAAACCCTCAAGGAAAGCCTTTGGCCATCCCATCCGTATGGACACACCTGAGGAGGTTTAAGATAAAGAAAATAAAGGGTAGCCTGGCTTTCTCTTTAAGTAGGTTCAAAGTTGACAGCTGAACCTAACATTAACCATGAAAGTGAAAAATAAAAGTATTAGTTGCTCAGTCATGTCTGATGCTTCGTGACCCCATGGACTGTAGCCCACCAGGCTCCTCTGTCCATGGAATTCTCTAGGCAAGAATACTGGAGCAGGTTGCCATTCCCTTCTCCAGGGCTTCCTCCAGGCCCAGGGATTGAACCAGGGCTCCTGCATTGCAGGCAGATTCTTTAATAAGGATGTGCCAGATGTTTTGGTGATACACACTTGAGCAGGGTCTTTGTCACTTACAGGGACCCCATTGTAATATCCGTTATTTATTGTATCACAAATACAGCTGCTTCTCCAGACCAGAGAGGGGCCCATGGGCCCAACATCCTTGGGCTCACAATGACAGTTTCTTGGAGGAAATCAGACTTCTTCTCTTTTTGGCGCTCTCTCCTCGTGCCTCCTGGGGAGAGCAGCTTTTATTTCTAAGTAAGAAAAATCTGTGTTTTCTCTTGCGTTCTTTCAAATGTAAAGAAATCAGCCAAGGGATAATACAAAAGTCAGCTCTCCTTTCTCCTGTTTCTCTGAGCATCCTGGAAACAGCTGACTGATGGGCAGAGATGAAGGGGAGACTTGGGCTGAGAGGAGCTTTTACTTGTACTTTGAAAAAATGTTAGATTTATTGTTTGTAAACACTCAGAAGCTAATTTTTAATTGAAGCAAAGTTTACATACAATTACATAGATCTGAAGTGTTCTAGTCTTTGGATTTTTATAAGTATAATATATCTATATATTTATTTAACTACCACATGTGTGTGTATATATATGTTTATATATATATATGTATGTAACCACCATATACCTATATATATATGTAGCTGTCATAGATATGTATTTATCTATGTAACCACTATATAATGTATATATATGGTTATATATATGTGTATGTAACCACTATATAATGTATATATATGGTTATATATATGTGTATGTAACCACTATATAATGTATATATATGGTTATATATATGTGTATGTAACCACTATATAATGTATATATATGGTTATATATATGTGTATGTAACCACTATATAATGTATATATATGGTTATATATATGTGTATGTAACCACCACTGCAAGTTATTTATCTATAACATTTTTCATCCACTCATCCCTTCTTCATTCCTGAATTCCCTTATGCCCCTCCAATCCTGCTTTAAGCTTAGCTGAATATGAGTTTAGCTAAAGTTAGCTTTCTGACCCCACAGGTTAGCTTGGCCTGTTTGGTGAGAACAGCCTCCTGCGGCACGTTGTCTTCCATGTCTCCTTCCTCTGGCTGTCCGTGACGGGTGTGGGATCCATCACGTTGTTGCGTGTGCTTTGTGGGATTCATCACGTTGCGTGTTTCAGTTCCCTTTAGCTGTTACGTCATGCTCTGTCATGAACACACAGCACTGTCTTTATCCTCCCCTGTTCTCCTGTCGATGGAGATGCAGGATGTTTTCAGTTTGGGGCTGTTATGACTAAATCTGCCGTGACAGTTTGTACAGAAGGCCTTTTGTGGACACAGTCTTTCATTCCTCCGGTAAATATCTAGAGGTGGGCTTCCTGGGTTGTGGAGTCACTTGTGCTTTTTGCAATGGTCAGTGTGTGGAACCGTGGCCATTTCTAACCCACAGGTTGTCCCCGGTGCTCAACAGGTGAGGGTAAGCTTGGCGCAGGACTGAAAACGCTGTGCATTCCCCACAATTCCTTCATATACATTCTTCCATTGGAACCTCCACTGGAAGTGGCACCCCGGGCTGTCTCTCCTGTTTGGATGGGGGAAGACACTGTGGCTCTGCGAGAGGAGCTGATGGAAAGAGTTGATGACCTGTCTTCTGAGGGTAGAGCCGGGACTGGAATCCTGGAGGGCTGGCTCGTGGTCCTTGCTCATTTCGCTGGGCCATTTCTCCTGGGAAGGCACAAGACAGCAAGAAGCAGCAGGTCAGGAAAACTCTTCCAGGAAACACAAAGTTAAATGCTTTACACACCCTTTCATTTGGCTTTCCAGTTGACGAGCCAGGATAAAACTCCTGCTGTGATCCAGAGGGCGATGTTGAAGCACAATCTGGACTCGGACCCGGCCGAGGAGTACGAGCTAGTGCAGGTCATCTCGGAGGACAAAGGTAGGCACGTGTCCTCTTCAAACCAGATCGCCCCCATGTGAGACGACTCTACATGGGTACAGTGTCTGTTTTAAATGTAACCAAGTTGGGGGGGGGGGCGGGTATTTTTATTTACTTACTTATATAATTAATTTTTTGTTAATTGTCATTGGAGTAGAGTTGCTTTACAATGTTGTATTAGTTTCTGCTCTACAGCAAAGTGATCAGCTATATGTATACCTATATCCTCTCTTTTCCAAGTGGGGGTTTTGAATTGCCCGAGTGGAGTTGTGTGGGGAACCATGCCGTCACCTCACTTGTTAATTCTCTCAGGCCAGCCCCCAAACAATCGTTTTTTCTGCAGTTTTGCTAAGCATGCCTCCTGCCCATTCTCTGTAAATTTCTTGTCAAGCATTCTTGTAGGAAGGCTTCCCTCCCTGTGTGGGGTGGGGGTAGGTGGAGCCTGTCTGGTCTTTGCCAGTGGCCATCTACCTCCGTTACCCAGTAATGCGTGTCCAGGTTGTATGTGAACCTGAAATGTAGCAGTTCCTGCAATGACTGCTCATTGTTTCAGTTAACCATTTATGAGAATTCAGCCTTCAGTTGCTCTTTACTCACTTGATCTTCAAGTAGGAAAAGCTTCTGATGCCAGGAGTGTGGAAGGTTCTTGACCTCACGCTTATTGAAGCAAAGAACCGGTGAATATGAAATGCAGCAGTTTGCCGAAGAATCCTTAATTAAAGAAATCTCCTTCATGGAAACTCTGGGCAGATAATCCCCCTGAATGTATCAGTTTGTTAATCTGAATTGGGGTTGTCTTTGTTGAGAGGGCTTCCCTGGTGGCTCAGACGGTCAAGTATCTGCTTACAGTGTGGGAGACCTGGGTTCGATCCCTGGGTCAGGAAGATCCCCTGGAGAAGGAAATGGCAACCCACTCCAGTTCTCTTGCCTGGAAAATCCCATGGACGGAGGAGCCTGGTAGGCTGCAGTCCATGGGGTCACAAAGAGTCGGACACAACTGAGTGACTTCACTTTCTTTCTTTCTTTCTTTGTTGAGAGGAGGAGGCAAACTGGTAGGTAACTTGCCTATGCCACGGCACATCCGAGAAAGTGACTCGAGCAGAATAAGTCTGCTTTCCAAGTGCAGAAGGAACAGCCAGTGCTGTGGACTGAGGCCAACCCTGTTTGCTGACTGACCCAACGCACTGACCAACGCAGGTGTCTTGCTGTGGGACTGTTCCCCAACAAGCATTCCCCCCATAAAGGAAAAGAAAGAAACTCTACAAGGTGGGGATTTGCAAAGGGAGCAGCTACTCGTACCCCATTTACCCAGAAAATCACCCAGGGCTGTCATCTCGGGCCCAGACAAGAGTGGGCCAAATTAGAATAATAACCTTTGCCAAGCAATGAAAAGCCACAGCCTCAGAAAAAAGACTGTTTTCCCACTGTCTCTTGAAAGTTTTCTCATTTATCCAGCTGAGCCCAAGGTTGTAGGGCAAACCTTTCTCAGTTATATCTTTTAGTGTAGTTACTGTTAAAAACCTAAGCCTACAAAGTGGTCTCTTGGGTTTTACCACCCACATCGCCCCAAGCCAATGCAAGGTGAGGCCCGGTGGGTCTGAAGATCCAGGAGTCCCGAAGCACAGCTGGGGCCCAGCTGCATTCAGCACTGGGTGGTGGCGGGTGGGCGGCCTGACCTCTCTGAGCCTTGGTCTGTAATTAGTTAAATGGAGACAGTACCCTACTGGCCCCTCATGTATCATGGGGAGATGGTGACAGGAAATAATGTACCCAAAAGAGATACAGTACAGGTATATATATATATATATATAGCTGTGAGGTAAGTTGTTACTGACCGCAGGAATATGTGGGCAAGAGACTGGGGACACTTTGAGGGAATTATTCTTTATGGAACACTTGTGCAAAATGTAGCAGAGTCCCTCAGAACCTGACTGCATCAATCTTGGCGGTGGAATCTCAGTGTTTGACGTTAACGTTAGTTTGACTTACTCCAGTTCTGCAATCACAGACCTCGCCTGGCTGCCTCCCTCACTCCACTGCTACAAAGCTAGTTTTGCACACTTTACCTCTTTAATTCCCTCTTGATTTTTAAAGATATCGCTTAGCCCTGAGTGCTAAAGAGTGTATACCTTCTTTTTAAAGTAAAGATGAATTTAAATCACTTTGCTCGATAACTTCATATTCTACTTGGAACAGTCCTTGTTCAGAAATTACAGTTACCTAGTTGGGACTCATTGAAATAGACAGTTGTTTAAGTTTTAACAGATATAGCCTATCTTGTCTGGTTTCCCTTTAACATTAAAATGCAAGCCCTTAATGAAGCAAGCTGTCACATGGTATAAAATACTGACTTGGTTTGAGATTAATTTAAAAATGTTCTGAAGATCCAAGTAAAGATTTCTGGAAAGTGGTGTAGATTTTCTGCCTTTTTCTCCATGTCATCGGATTCACTTAGTCTCTGAGAAAAAGTTCATATTGGGTAGAAAATGAACCACGGAAGGCTGGAAACCCCGGGCTCTGCTGCTAGTCCTGCCATTGACTAGCTGCGCACTCAGGAATACCTCTTAACTCCTCCAGGCTTCCGTTTCCTATTCTACGTCCCTCCAGCTAAAACATCCCGCATTTGAGCATTTTGTTCACGGCTTGAATTTCCAAGATTGAATTCACACTTAAGTTTTTAAAATTGGGATTGGGAAATGGTTGGAACCCATTTGGTGTGACTGAGTGATGGTCATTATCCAGCTCTGTTCACATTCAAGGAACAAACGGCTATAATTCCAGCCATGAATCTGGGCAAAATTTCCATCTGCCATGGTCAGCACTGGTCTGACCTGCACAAGCTGACCACCTTCTCTTCCCTCATCTGTCTCATTTTTTTTTTTTTAGAACTCGTGATCCCAGACTCGGCAAATGTCTTCTATGCCATGAACAGCCAAGTGAACTTTGACTTCATCTTGCGCAAAAAGAACTCTGTGGAAGAGCAAGTAAAACTGCGGAGCCGGACCAGCCTGACGTTGCCCAGGACAGCTAAACGGGGCTGCTGGAGCAACAGACACAGCAAAATCACCCTCTGAAGGCAGAGACCCGGGCCCCTCGCTTGCCAAGGGCAGGGTGGGGCTGAGAATAGGCCATCGTGATCACAGCTACCACTCAGTGTTAGAGGGTTGTTGGTGAAGTGGACTGAGGTTTGTTGAGCAACTCTGGTGTGCAGGGCACTACGATGGGCATCGTGGGGAAATCAGAGATGAGCTTGACACAGAAAGGATGATGGATTCACTGATTCTCTTTGACCTGAGATTGAAATGCAAAATTATCTGCGTTTATAAATCTATATGTATGTACACATATGTGGTATGTGTGTGTGTATATATATAAATATGAGGGACTTGTGGGATATTCTGGACTACGGGAAAACAAATTTGCACAATGGCCTGGGAAGTCGAGGTCACTTTTTACAGGGAAACAAGGAACTGAGCACCTCGTCTCACACCTCCCAAGTAAATGGAATCAACCCGAGGATTACAGAGTGTCCTTTGTGCCAGTATTATAAGAAGTCCAAACTGTTTTTATAAAGGGAGAGGATTACTTTCTCAATCAAGTGCCACCAGAAAAGAACCACTGCAGAGGTGGGAACTGCCACAGGCTGAATGAAAGGCCACGTCAGACAGGGTTTGGATGAGCCAGTGGCTTTGACCTCTGCTTGCATTGGCCAATGCATCGGCTACCCCAGGGAGGGCCAGGAGCAGCTTCGGAGGCCCCTCTGAGCCACTGAACCAGCCTTCATGACGCCTCTGGAGGCAACGCAAGCCCATTTTGATTTCTGGTAACTGCATCGTGTGTCTCCCACCCCCTACAGAACATATCACAAGCATTTCTTGCACACATAGCCATGTTCTTTGGTAACATATCAGCCAGAAAAGAAAGCTCAGAATGATGATGACTCACTTGGACTCGGATCTGTCTCAGAATGCCACTGCTTCATTGTTTTTTTCTGATTGCCTTCTGCATGTAAAACTATATGTCTGCAGTCTTTTGCCATCTGGATCGTAGTACCTCTATATATTAACGTGCAATTTGTTCCTCAGGTGTAGAAATTCCTACTGCGGTTGACTATGTCTGATCATTTTGAGACCTGTGAAAGATTTCTCAACAGCCTTCGTTCTGTGAATAGCCCCCTGCAGATGTTCCCAACTGAGAGTAGTGTCCTGTTTTTACTAACTTTTACAACCTTCCTGTGCCTAGTCCTGGGGACAGAGATGGGGCTTTGCATACTATCCAGACCATTTCTAGCGAGGTACACACATTCTTCCAGATGGAATCATTAACTTTCCCTTTTAGGTTCCCACACTGTATCCCAGTGTCACTCTTAGTGACACTTTTGTCTCCAGTATCACCATCGTCCTCTCCCTTCCAAATCTGAGCTGTGCTGGGGTTTGAGCTATAAAGCCATAATATGTGGGATGTTGACATGTATAAGAAGCACTTTCAGAATGTTGTCCTTTTTAAGAAAAAAAAATTCTTAAAATACCAGTTTTTATTCCAAAAATAAAGAACAGACCCAAATAAGAAGTGCAGATTGTAATGTAGAGCTTTTTCTTTCTTTTCTTCACCACCCCCCCCCAACTCCCCACCTCCCTGTCCTGTAAAGAAAGACAGCTCCCAAAGGTTATGTGTGACTCATGTTCTGTAAATAGTCATATGAACTCTTCAAGAAACACCAGGGAAAATCTAGAGATTTGTGCCCTTGGACCAAAGAATGAGAATGAGCCAGGAAGGCCTCAGATTTCCTATAGGTCTTTCTAGGTCAGACTGTACATTGTAAAGACTGACTGGTTTCAACTAGTTGAAAGGCTTTTTTTTTTTTTTTTTTTTCTATTTGCAAGGCATGTCTGATTTGTGCTTCTGTGCTTGGAGGAGGGATGGCCAGAGTGCTAGACATCATGGAGACTGAGGGAAATGTATCCTCAGCCTGAATTTCTTGGCTTGAAGGTCAAAAAAAAAAAAATGTAGGATGGTCAGCCTGGTTTAGAGTGCAGCTACCAAGACTTACAAGTTATGCCCATGTGCTCGCCTTGTGTATTTATACTGTATATGTAGAGTCTAGATTTATATACTGCAATGTAATATATAAATATATTCCTTTTATAAAAGACAATGGAAGTTACAAGTAGATAAAACATAGCTTCATTTATTTAATGCCACTTTAAATGTCTTAAATCTGTTTCCTGGTGGACTGCCGGGTAATGCTTTTAGCTGCTGACATGCTTGTCTTTCTGCCTCTCCATCATCTGTTTACCTTTTGGTTAATAAACTGATTTGGGACTTGGTTGGCATGTGCTGCTGGACTCAAAGGGATTGTATCTGGAGTGTTAACCTGGTGGATCTGGGTTTCAGATGTGTCAGTAAGCATTTTGGGACCCCACTCTGGTCCAGCTCGAGGGAGCAGAGGGAAAGCCAGTGGCCCAGTTAGGAGGGGTCCTCGCCATTGTCAAGCATCATTTGCGTTCAGAGGCAAGAATGACATCTTAGGAAACTGCTGTCAGATGAGACGGCTTGCTGGAGGGCATCCTTAGGGGTAGTTTGGCTGGGGACACTGTAAAAATCAAACTTAGGGTCCAAGGTAGGACTTTGCCTTCTTTCCAGCAGCCTTTCCTGAGTCTCCGGTTGCTACCGTCGGCACAGTTCTTGAAACCATCCTTGGTGCTCCAGAAGCCGGGAGGGCCTCTGTGGAGGGAAGAAGGAAGGTCTTCCCCAAATTCAATCAGACCTAGGCAAGCTTCATTCAATAAATGCTCATCGGCATTCCATCATATCATTCCCCAAGAAAGGGATTCCTAAATAGATCCACATTATCAAGTTTTCTGGGTCCCTGTGCGATATAGGAGAAAGTCAAGTAGGAGTTATAATAATTGATAATATGAGCAGGAAAAAGGGGGCTTTCTGTTTCTGGCACTAGGTGACTACATTGTCAAGATTATCTGAGAAAATGGGTTCCCTTGTTTTGTCTCCCTCCAGAAGCAGCTTGGTGACATTTTGCCTGAAGGAATAATGTCTTAAAATTTCCGTCTTTGGAGTCTTTTCAAATTTGCTGTGCGGCACAGGATCATTAGGCAGTATGCAGTCTTGCTTCATGTCCTGATTTCAGTGGTCTGGAGAAGTTTCCCCAATGCCAACCCTCTTTTTCTATAGAGCTGTTGTAATGGCCCCAATTACCACCTGTACCCACAGTTCCACTCGGAGAAGGTATTTCCATTGTGTTGTGCATGGCTATTTCCCCTAGGATCTCTGTTAAAATGAAATAACTTCTGGAAGGGATGGCTAGGCTAGGCTAAAGTAACAAAGTATGAAATCTCAGTAACTTAGGGTAGTTTGGTTTTCAACATGTCATAGGTATTGCAAATCGGGCAACTCTGCTTAGTGGCTCAAGGATCCAGGCAGCTTCCATCTTGCAACTTAGTGCCATGGTCTCAAATTTTTTTCCTTCAAAATCACAGCGATGGTGGAGAGAACTCACAGCTGTTCCTGACTGCCTTACTTCACAGGGACCGTGTCACTTCCATTCACAGTCCATTGGCCAGTCAGTGGCCCCAGTCTAAGTGCAGGGGAGGTAGGAAGACGGAGGAGGACACTTGGAGTAGATGAGTATTTCCATCTCTGCCCAAAGGAGTGCTGTCTTTTCACTAGGGTACACGGCTTTGTTCATTATCCACAGTCACCAAAAAGTGTTTGGAGGAGATGGCAGCGAGGACTTGAGATGGGGGCTGCACAGAGCCAAGAAGGGTTGAAGAAAGAGAGGTGTTCAGAGGAAGAAAAAATATTAATACAAGAGTAATTTAATTTTGTTTAGAATTAGCCTTACAGAATTTATTTTTAACATGTGGTCACCACCAATTTTCATGCTTCTAATGTGGTCCCTACTCTGACTAAACTAGGAGCTCCTTTACAGATGTAGTTGTATGTCAAATCTTTTTTTTTTTTTAAATCTAGGAAATTTAAAATGTTGACATATAAACTGTGAAATCAAATAGAAGCCAGGCAAATTTAATTAGACTCTGAATTAGAAAACCACCATTTGGTGTGGTTTCTCAGTATCTCTGCCTAGAAAACTGTGTGGAAGTAATTCACTTATTTAACAGCCTGAGGTATTTAACATTTTCTTAAGATTTGGAAGGCATTGTACAAATCATACAGTCAACGCCCTCATATTACAGATCCCCGGGGCTGAGACTCAGAGCAGTTAAGTCACGTGCCAGAGGTTAGGGGCAGGGCTCTGAATGACCAGACTCCACTTTGTGGGTGTCAGATGGGGCAGGGCTATCCTGACATATTCCCCAGAGCCTCCTGGAGCTGGAGGGAATGCCTGGGGTCTGCTGGCTCCATACCCAGCCTTCCAACCATGTGAAGTTCCACAGGCTGCCTTGGTTAGATGGGCATCTGGTTGGTTCTTTCAAGTCTCCAAGGAGAGACCTGCAGCTGGTCAGCTTTTATCCTGAGCATCATTCCATCTCACAGAAGGGGAAACAGGGCTGTAAGATTACATTGCAAGTTAGCTCCCACCTGGGATCCATGATGCACCCGCAGAGTGGGTGAAAAGCACCAACTGAATGAGGCGTTAAAGGAGTGGACACCAGTGATCAGGACCGAGTACTCTATCACAGGCTTCTCAGAAGAAATCACGTTTAATCCTACCATTGTTTTCTCCCAACAACAACTTTTTTGTTCAGAGCAAAAAAGACTGTAGTCACAGTCTCTCACAATGGTATCCGTTAAGTTGAAGAAAGAAAAAAGAATGATTGAAATTGTTTCTAGATTGCTCCAGTTATTAAAAATAATACCAAGGCATCAGTTCAAAAGGGGAGAAGCATTCTAAATGAGACTGACTGCTGCCTTGCCCCCAGATGTTGATTTCTGATCCTCATTTATATAATATCTGACATCCAAGCCTCAGAGAATTGGCCTGATCAGCTGAAAAAAATTCAGTATATGAGATTTACTAGGTGGGAAGTAAACATTGGAGTTGCAAGCTTCTATGTGTGTGAGAGAAAGAGTTGGGGAGAGAGAGGGCAAGAAAGCAAGGGATCGAAACATTAGACATTAATGAGAAAACAAGAAATGAGGCAGACTCTCTCCCCAGAAGCTTTGCACGCATGCAGTTTGGTGTGGGTGGGATCTCACTGCCTGGCTGACTCCCAGGCCACTTAGTATTTTATCCTCAGCAAGTCTGTTAGCTATTGCCTCATCTACAAAGTGGGGATGGAAGATAGTTTCTACCTCTTGAGGTTCATGTACTATTAAATTACACAGTGCACATAAAGCACTTCTCTCTGGCGCTGACTGCGAGAGTTCACTGCTGGTATTCCTGGGAAGCCGCCTTGCCCAGTGAGCAGCCACGTGGGGCACACGTGACACTCAGAGGTGGGCCCGCAGATGCCTGAACGGCATCCTGGGAAAATCGAGCCTGCGGCTGCTTTGGGGGAAAGACTGACTCATGGAGTTGGAGGGCAGCCAGGGGGCTCCTGCAGCCTGTTCCACAGCCCTGCTCCAAACAGGCTGGGGAGAGGGGAGTGTAGGCCCAGCCTTGCCCACAGCGCCTCCTGGTGGGGCTGCAGCGGCACAGGGACCCTTGCTGGACAGGCTGGAAAGGGAGCCGCTGGCCCCTGGGAAGCAGCCCCGAGCTGGAGCATTACCCTCCCGGAGCCTACAGTGACTTCCATCAGGGCTCCCCGATTCTTGGCTTTCCCCTGCGGTCAGGGAGGGACCATTCTCTCACCGGAAGCTGAGTCCCGCCCCCTCCCATTCCTTTCTCCTCCCTCCTGTCTCCACCTGAACCTGGATCTTTCCCTGCGGGATGGGGCTGTCTGCTCTGACCCTCCCTCTGTCCAGGGATGACTCACATGCAGGACAGTGAGTTGTTGCTGTTCCATAGGCATCAGGGGTTCCAGGCATCCCACCTGTTAGTTTGCAGGCTGTCCAGCTCACCGCCACCTTACCTCTGCAGCATTGTGGCTGGATGGCAAGGATTAAAGAGTCAAATTAAGGGCCAGGGTCGCCACTGTCATTCCAAGCCTCTTTTCTACTATTTTGCCCCTCTGGTTCCCTGCCCTCACCATGGCCCCCCACCTTCCTGGCCTGTGCGCTGGCCTTACTTCTCCACCAACAATGGGCGTGAGTCTGTTTTCTTATCCCCTCGGCCTTGCCCCTTTCTCCTGGATTCAAACCCCTGTGCTGTGCCCTGCCTCTTGCCTCTCCTAATACCCTAAGGCCTGCATTCCTCTTCTGTCCCCTCCCTGCTCATGCTGTGGGCATGGTTTCCTCCTGATGTCCGTTCTGAACAGTAACATCCCCTTCAAGTCTTCACGATTCATGCTGGCATTTTACAAAGTAGATAAAACCCTTCAGACAACACCATCAACACACATGTCTCAACTCCTATGTTAAGGGCTTCCCCAAACTGTCGGTTCCCTTTGGGAGAGGACACTTTGTTACGAGTTATTTTCTAAGGTCTCCGAAGAACGAGGAGAGAGGGCTGTCCAGGGCACTGAAAATCACATTCCCTCATGAGCAAGAGCCCAGACTCATTCCCCTAGAAGATGAAGCACTGGAGGAGTCTCTTCTGGACCAGCAGGGCCATGAAACTGGTGTTCAGACCATGGAGATTTGGTCAAAGTGCCCATTACAGAGAAACCAAGCTGAAGAAACGCCAGGGAGGGGCAGAAAAATAAACGCAGTGAATTAAAAATAGAGAGAAAACCAGTTCTCAGAGATGATTCTTCACTCTTTCCATCCTTTTTGAGGACATGCAAGAAGGTGGCTTTGGGCTGTGAGCTGCCTGCCTAGTGTGGCAGAATGATCTTAAACTAAGATCATCTCTGTGCCAATACACCTATGGGTATAAGACAGGCCATTCTAGGCAAATTCACAGACCAGAAAGGAAGCCAGATTCCGGCCCAACAACAAATTTTAATGGAGCCATTCCACTCCTTGCCTTGGAATCTCATTCAGTATTTAGTAACACTGTCATATATTCCTGAAAGCACACCTAGACTATTCTTGCTGCAATTCGAGCCGTTTCCTCATTCCAGGCACATGATAAGACAAGGTACCATTTCTTCCTCTTGCCAGGAAGCCTGCACAAGCCTCTAGCCCAGCCTTACCCACAAAGGGGCAGACACCAGAAGCGAGAAAGATACAGTCCTACAGCATGTGAAACTTGAGTCTAAAAAACACAAATTAGAACCTATCCTGAGACCCGCAGGCCCCTGGCTCTTGAGGGACAAGAGGGGAGTGTACTGCTGGGTCACATAGGATATCCCACACAGAGGGCCGCTTCACCAAGGTTGAGAAGCATGACTGACCTTCCACATACGTAAAAATACAAAAAAGTTTAGACAAAATGAGACAACAGGGGAATATATTCCAGACAGAGGAACAAGATAAAACCCCAGAAGAAGAATTAAGGGTGTTCAGTTCAGTCACTCAGTTGTGTTTGGACACTTTGCGACCCCATGAACTGCAACCTCCCTGAGAATGAGTTCAGAGTAATGATTGTAAAGATGATCCAAGAACTCAGGAAAAGAATGGATGCACAGAGCAAAAAGTTTTAAGTTTTTAACAAAGAATTAGAAAAAATAAAGAATAACCAGAGTTGAAGATACAATAACTGAAATGAAAAATTCACTAGAAGCAATCGATAGCAGAATAAATGAAGCAGAAGAATGGATAAATGAACAGAAGACAGAGTGGTGGAAATCACTGCCATAGAACAAAGAAAAAAGAATGAAAAGAAAGAAGGACAGTCAAAGAGACCTCTGGGACAACATCAAGCACACCAACATTCACATTATACGGGTTCCAGAAGAAGAAAGGGCCTGAGAAGATATTTGAAGAGATAATAGCTAAAAACCTCCCTGACATGGAAAAGGATACTATTGGAAAAAATACCATGCTATGTGGGGAACCAGAGGTCATAGGGAAGAACAGAAGTGTCTCCAGGGGACAGTGATTCCTTAAGCAAAATATCATAAAAGACACTCTGCCCCGTTCACTTGCAGTGCTGAGCAATCGAGTGTTCTCTTTACTACAGCTTGAAACCTTTACCCCAGAACGTCCCTTTCATCTACAGATCTTCACATCACCTATTCTGGCAAAGTTCATTTTGTAAAACTGTGGGCATTCTTGAAAGCTAGAGGAAAATATACTGTGTGTATGCCAAAGGATACTTTTAACTTGCTATTTAAACAAGCCCTATGCATGAGGAACAATTAATAGCTACATTTCCCTGCCTAACTCTCAGAAAGAAGTGGCTAAAATTAGGCCATTCATATAGAAAATGCCAAATCTTGGTAGTTGGGAGGGATAAATTAGGAGTTTGGGATTAATATATACACATTACTCTATATAAAATAGGTAACCAGAAAAGGGACCTATTGTGTAGAATAGGGAACTATATTCAATATCTTATAATGAAAAGAATAAAAGAGAAAGAAAAACACACACATATATAACTGAATCACTTTGCTGTACACTTGAAACTAACACAGCATTGTAAATCAACTACATTTCAATTAAAAAAAACTCTTAAAAATTAAAAAAAGAGAAGGCACAATTTCTAGGTAATCTGTGGTTAACACATTGTACTAAAACCCACCATCATTATTTCTCTCTTTTCCAAGCAAGCAAAAACAAAGCCAAAAACAATGTATTGGTCACCACTGACCAGACTCTTCAGCCTTGTTTCAGCAGCGCCTCCTTGACTCAGGACCACCATCAGCCTGCTCACAGGGGAGTCCCTCCCATGTCCACTGCTCGCTTCTCATGTCTCCCCGCCCTCTGACACATTTAATCAGAACATCTCCAGGGGAGGGAGGTTCTCTCTGAAATAACAAACACCACCACCAAACATAAAACTCGGGTGAAACGGTTATTTCCAAGGCTGCCTGTGCTGTGCTTTCCGACTGTATCACCCATAACATGCTATCTTATCAAATGACCGGCCTCACTTTCACTCTTCCTTTGTCATTAGTTAAATCTTTGGTGAATTAACTTGTCAGTCACAGAGATCACTTACTTGGAAAGAATGTCTCAAAAGCACAATGTAGAAGCCTCTTGGGAAGACTCATCTTTATTTTACAGCTACTAATTAGATGGATTTGTTCCAACTAGAAGTGAAAAGATTCCCAAGCGTGTAGCTGAATGGAAATTTTGTTTCAGACACCAACCTTTGACTGGAAGTCTCAGCATTGTCTGTCAGGAGAAAAACCAAACGTAGAATTCCCCCAGAAACAACGGCCTCTGCATTCATGAGGACGGCCCAGCGTGGAGGGGTAGCTGCCATGCCTTGCCATCATCAGTGGGTCTCAAGACTGTTACCTGTCAACAACTCCAGCACATAGCTAACTCTTCCATCCTGCCCTGCTCCCCATCACTCCCCTGGAGGCCCTTTCCCAGCCCCACACCATCACAGTGCCTGAAAGCATCCCCACCCTCTTCACCCAACTCTCCTCCCTCTCCTAAACTCTCATTCACACTCCCAAACCCAACACAATGGTCACATTCCCAGCAAAGCTGGTCCCTCAACGGGCCCCCTTGACGGTCCCCCTCCTCATGACGACCAGGTTCCGTGGGTTCTACAGTCACCTTTGTTTCAGCCTCTGAAAGACAACCATCTGGCTATACACGGCAGCTCTCCTGGACCACGGACCCCGCAGCAGTAGGCACCTTTCCTAGATCTCCGAGCGTCTCAGTGCCCAGCACGGGGCCTGAAACAAGGTCATGCTCACACCTGGATTCTGAGGTCTGGGGGCGGGGGGAGGGAGGAACTTGACCTGAAATTCAAAGGGGTCACTGAGGCCAACATGGGTTCTCCCATTTTTGCCCCAAGATAAAGCTCTTTGGCCTGGGACAGGCGTCTCAGTATCTTTTGATGAATAGGCTGATCAACAGCACAGAAATGCAAGATGAATTCTCCCTCATCATCCTCCCATTGGGGACTCCTGTCTCTCCGTACCTTTGAATGCTCTCTGGCTTACCCACCTCTTCAGCCGTCTAAAACATCCCCCAACTGGCCAGGAGGGCTGGTGACTACTCTCTCTTCTTTGCCACAACAAAGTGATGATTATCTCTGGCCTCCGACATCCTTGGGCCAGTGCAAACCTGGAAATCCCAGCAGTGGGGGCTGCTGACCAATGCTGGAGGAACCAATGAACAGTCACAGGGTTGCACATTGTTTTTTAATTTGTTTCACAGCAAGCTCTAGAAGGCAAGTCATTTATCACTTCCCCACCCTGAAACAACAGAGCATGACAGACAGTAGCGGAGGCTGGGATGCCAGCTCTTGCTTCCCAGATCCTGCAGCAGGCCCCGGTGAACAAAGCAAGGCCCAAGCAGTGTGTCCTCTGCAGATGGTAGACGCTTAGTCCACACTCAGCAGCACCAGCACCACTGAAGTCAAGGTTGTCCATCCAGAAGATTCCACCTTGCATCGCAAAATCCAGAGAGGGTTTAACTTCCAGAGGCAGACAGCAGGTGCCATGGCTGGAGGCAAAGTCCTCTGACACTGCCAAGGTCAAATGTCTTGACTTAAGGCTAGGCTAGACGGGAGGGAGGAAGAGTAATGAGGTCAAGGAATCCCTGGACTGCTGAACTGGTGATTTTTTTTTTTTTTAAGAAATGCTGGATCTGCAGTTCACAATGTTCACAACAAAAGAACATTGCTTGGGATTCTAGACCTGAGTGAAGAGAAACAAAGGCTGGGCTGACAGAGCCGGAACTTTATTCACAGTAGAACAGTCCTAAGCTAAAATTCTAGAATTTATCAACAATGTCTTTTAAGAATGAGAATGCATAAACCCACCAGACCAGCTGACAGGGAAAAAGAAAATACACCAATGTTCTCTATTAAACAAAACCACACAAAAATTAATTCAATCTGCCTCCATTTCCACTCCTAATACCTCAGCCACCTCCCACCCTCTTTATAAAAAACAAAAAAACAAAAAAAAAACCCATAAAATTCATGCACACTTGCACACACTCAAATATTCAAGCAAAATACAAAATACCCAAGGAAACCTTAGGAATCACTTAAGTGTTTTTCATTAGCTCCCCAGATGCTCTGTTTTTCTAGACAAAGAATCAAGTTCTGACTGCCATTTCTAAGCAGTAAAAATCAGTGAGCTGAGATCCCCCTCCTCTGTCTCCTGGCTCACTGGTCAATGCAGAAGAACCAACCATATGTCAAGAGGGAAGGCCAAGGCTGGCGTTCTGTGGGGGGAAGCTGCCTGGTTGTCCTGCAGCCGGGGGCCTTCATGGGGAGCAGTCAGCAGTACCCTCATGGGTACACTCAGCAAGGCCACCCTGGGGCTCTGTTCCCAAGCATGAAGCTCGGAGTCCAACACCCAGGACACGGGGAGAGGAGCCGGTGTGGACAGGACGCTTGGGGCGGGGATTTCTGGAGACTGAGTTTTACTGCTTGTGGGCATGAGAACAGATACCTGAAGCAAACCATCATGAGATATCACAGACGGCAGCACTGGAAGAGATGATGTAGTCCAACTCTGCATTTTACATAAAATCCATTTATGGAGAAAGCAGAGAGGTGGTCTGCCCAGGATTGGGACCCTAAGAGCTTCCCTGGGTGTTGGCCTATGTCAATTGATCAGTCCATTGTTTCTAGCCAAGGTCTCTCACCTGAAGTGGAGAATCATTTGTTTCCAGAAGGTTAGACTCTCCCATTCAACAGGCCTGGGAAATGCAGAAAAACCAGGTTCTTGAACCAATAAGTCTACACTGACCACTTCCCAGGAGTGATGAAAGCCTGATGCATCTGTTTCTCTGCCTTATCCTGCAGACTCTCCCCCAACCCCCAATATTTTATAAAAATAAATAATTCAAAGTAGAATGAAAATCCCAGGCAAGGACAGTTGCTGGCCTGAACATGTGCTCTTTCTCTCAACAGACTCATGAAACTCACGCCTGCAATTCACTCCCAGGCTCAGGGGGGATGGGAGAGTCTGACCTGCTGGGGCAGCACATGAACCCCTGGGACAGCAATTACAGACCAGCCCCAGCCCCTTATATATTAAATTTATCTTCATAAATAGAGCATCCCAACTCAAGTGACCATAATAAAGAAAGCCAAAGCTTGAGTGTTTTCTTCAAATAGCTACACACACCCTCAAATATCTATGAAACTATATTCAATATATCCACATGGCAAACTGGACAGCTCTTTATGAGAGCTTCAGTTGTCATGATAGTCAAAGGCCAAGTCTCAGACAGACCCAAATACCCATCCCTGTTGGATAACGGAGACTAAGATGCAAAGCTCACTTTGCAATAAGGCTCATGACAAATACCTTTAAAGAAAAAGCCCGATTAATTTGATTTTTAAATTATTTGATTCCTGCCCTCCCATCCCCCACCACCAAACTTGGAACATACTCAAGTTTTCAAGGTCACATCTATGACATAAAACGGGGCCCACCAGACCACTAGATATGGTCCAGTTGGATAGGCTGCCGGGCCTACCCATTTATTGATGTGACAGCGTTGGTGATCACCTTTCCCTTGAGTGAGCATCTCTGAGCTCTGCTGTTCAACCTTAATGTGGGAACCAGTATCATGGGAAATGAACTAAAGGGCAAGGTGTCTGGGTTGAAGTTCATCCTAATGGTGGCCAGAAAGCCTATCTTCTAGCCATCCTAGAAGATTTGGGTTTAGTTTCCCTATTCTCTTCCCCTGTCAAAAAATATATATCAATTTTGATCAATCACATTAGACTGCTTTGGTTAGGTCACTGTAACCATTAAAAGAAACTGGAGCAAACAGATGGTTGGCCCATTAGGAAAACCAAAGTGTAGTAAGCCCTCCATGGAGCCTTCATAGCTCATCTCTGGAAGGTGTGGTGTCCAGGGAGGCTGGTGGTGGCAGGGCCTCTGTGTTCTTTGCGTTGCGATGGATGCGACTTTGCTTCCGGGATTTCCAGGCATGTGTCCTGTCCCAGTCAGTGGCCACTGTCTCATTGTCCCAGATGGTTGAGGTCTCCGTGTCACTCAGATACCCTGGCTGGCCTGTGTAGTGCGTGGGATAGATGAGCAAGGGTTCTGCAGAGAAGGCTTTCAAGTCCCTGGATTCGTAATGCTCCATGTACTCAGCACTGAAAACAAGAGGCAGACAAGTGGGTGAGGGGGCAGGTCACTCACAGAACAGGGGGAAAAGGTCTTGCTCATTACCTCCTAAATTCTCATGGATTTGATTATTTTTAAAATTGTGTCTTTGTGGAAAACCTTAGCCTACAAACACAACAGATTTTTTTCTTAAGGCTTTCAGATGATTTAAACAAATACACAAAGAAAAAGGTCAGGGTATTTCTGTTAAATTTAGATGGTAGTTTAGTCACTAAATCATGTCCAACACTTGTGGCCCCATGGACTAAAGCCTGCCAGGCTCCTCTGTCCATGGGATTTCCCAGACAAGAATAATGGAGTGGGTTGCCATTTCCTTCTCCAGGGGATCTTCCTGACCCAAGAATTGAACCCGGGTCTCCTGCATTGCAGGCAGATTCTTTACCGATTAAGCTACAAGGGAAGATCCAAATTTAGATAGAGTAGCTTAAAAATGAATTTCAGGTCTTATTCTAAAAATTAAGGTTTAAGCTCTGTTGGACCACAATAATAAATAAAGTGATCACTTTGTAGAAAATGCTTTGATCCTAGATCAGTGAATGACATGGCTGGGAGCTGGAGTGAAGGTGTGAGTGATGTGGTGTAGGCTTGGAGGCACACCAGCTTGGCGTTGCAGTCCAGCAGCCTGTGAGTGTAAATGAAGGGACAAGGAGCCCTCCCTCCCAGGGCTCCTCTGCCGATTACATGAGGTGACGTCTGCTCAGCAGCTAGGTTTCAATTTCCTTTCTATTAAGAGGATGATGGTTGACCTCCATGTTTCTGTTGGGTAGCAGAGATAAAAATCAGTCTCTGACACGTTGTCCGTTTTTACTGAGGACAGGAGACAAAATGAGCAAGATTCAGGACAAGAACATTGAACTGCTACAAAGAAAACCATCTAGGGAGGAGATTACCCAGCAACGAGAGAAGGAGCCAAGGTTAGAACCTGGTCTCCTGCTCCATTAATGAATTTAGGAAGCATCGATCAAGCAGGTAGCATGTGTAGAATTTGGACTAGACTCTAAGGACACAGAGATAAAAGATGGTCCCTGCCTCAGTGGCTCACAGGTTACTGGGGAGACTGACATATAAACCCATCATTTACCATGTTCTTAATACAAGCACTAGGTCCTACTGAACTCCCAGGCTATGGGAACTCTGAGCATCACACTGTCTTCTGTGGATGCCCAGCTCAGAGGCCATCTCCACTCTCCCCAAGCCTCTAACACATCTCTGTGATCATAGGTATCACAATATATCACAATGACTGTTCATGAGTCTGGATTCCTGACTAGCTTGTGAGTCACTGCCTGGCCAACAGTATACACAATGGACTAAGAAACGAACTGAAAAATTTGAGGTGCTTAGGAAGATGGCCTTCATCTTGAGGTGTATGGGTTTATGGAAGTAAGAAAATCAGACGAGAGGACCGAGCATAGTATGTGCAGTTAAGCTGCTGCTGCTGCTGCTGCTAAGTCACTTCAGTCGTGTCCGACTCTGTGCGACCCCATAGATGGCAGCCCACCAGCCTCCCCCGTCCCTGGGATTTTCCAGGCAAGAACACTTGAGTGGGTTGCCATTTCCTTCTCCAATGCATGAAAGTGAAAAAATAAAGTGAAGTTGCTCAGTCGTGTCTGACTCCTAGCGGGTATTAAAGAGGACTCCTATGCGAGACTCACCATTTCTGCCTTATATCCCCTGTTTGTAAAAGGAGGTAATCATTCGAGTTGGCCTCTCTTTGTCATGATTATGGAAAGATCATTTAGGAAAGGAGTACCCCTTTAAAAAATACCAAGTATTACCCAAAATCAAGTAGCATAATTCATGAATGAATTATGTTCAAGGGACAGGTAGGCAGTTCAGGGCAACTCACACAGGATGCTTGTTGTACATGATTGGCAGAAACTCATCCACTGGGAGCATCTTCCCAAAAGGATCTGCTCCAACCAGCTTCTGTGCTCCTTCCAGAGAGATGACATAGCCGAGGGTCCAGTAGGAATAGTCAGCTTCAACCAGATTTACCACGTTGGGCACAGCTTTCTCTGGTTCTTTTACTTGCATCCTCTTCCTACCAATATAACTAAAAGGAAATGGGTGGAGGAGAAAATTCCAATTTGAGTATTAGACATCCATAAGAATGGAGCACAGCTTTGCAGACACTTTTGAAAGCTTGGACCAACTGTGTCTTATTTAAATGTATCACACAACAGGGCACAGCACATCAATCATGGTTGTCACCATCTTGCATCAATTTCAGGCCATTTCTGTGGTTCCACTTATCAAGAGCCCAGCTATCCTTGCCTAGCAGGCTGTTAAGGCCTGAAAGTTGAAATGAAGAGTTTAAAAGATCTTTCAGAAGTTGGAGACAAGATGGTGGAGTAGAAGGACTTGAGCTTACCTCGTCTCACAAAAACACCAATATCACAATTAACTGCTGAATGACTATCGACAAAAAAGACCAGAACCCACCAAAGATATTCTACACCCAAATACAAGGAAGTCACAATGAGATGGAAGGAGGGCACATTCGTGATAGCATCAAATCCTGTACCCACCAGGTGGATGATTCACAAGGGGGAAAATAATTATTTCTCATAAGTTTTCCCACAGGGGCGAGAGTTCTGAAGCACGTGTCAGGCTCCCCAGTCTGGGGGTCTGCCATCAAGAGGAGGAGTCCCTCAGAGCACTCAGCTTTCAAGGCCAGGGTGCTTGATTGCAGGAGCTCCGTAGGAATGGGGGAAACAGAAACTCCACTCCTGGAGGGTACACACAAAGTCTCATGCACAGCAGGACCTGGGCAAAAGCAGTGTGTCTCCTGGCGGGGTGGGGGAGTGGCTATGACTCATTGTGGGGGCCAGGACACTGGGGGCAGACGTACCAGGGAATACTCACCAGTGTGAGCAAGTGAGTATAAATATTATTAAAGAATAATATGTAAAGGAAGAAAAACATGATCATCTCAATATAGTCAGAAAAAAACTGACAAAATTCAACAAAATTCAGACAAAAGTCAGACAAAAGTCAGACAAAATTCAACACTCATTTTTTAAAAAAAAAACAAAACAAAACTCTCCAGAAAGCAGGCACAGAGGAGACCTACTTCAACATAATAAAGGCCAAATATGACAAACCTAGCATCATTCTTAAAGGTGAAACACTGAGAGCATTTCCTCTAAGATCAGGAACAAGACAAGGATGCTCACTCTCACCACTTCTATTCAACAGTTTCAGAAGTCCTCCACAGTGATCAGGGAAGAAAAAGAAACAAAGGGAACTCAAATTAGAAAAGAAGTTAAACTGTCCACTGCTGCAAATGGGATGATACTATACATAAGAAACCCTAAAGACACTACCAAAAACCACTAGAACTCATCAATGAACTTGGTAAAGTTGTAGGATACAAAATTTTTCAAGTCTTTTTACTTAAAAAACTAAAACTAGAACTGCCATATGATCTACTAACCCCACTCCTGAGCATATACCCAGAGAAAACCATAATGTGAAAAGATACACACATCCAGTGTTCATAGCAGCACTATCCATAATAGCCAGGACATGGAAGTAACCTAAATTTCCATCAACAGAGAAATGGATAAAGAAGATGTGGTACATATACACAACGGAACATTACTCAGCCATAAAAAAGAATGAAATAATACTATTTGTAGAATCATGGATGAACTTAAAGATTATTATA
Source organism: Bubalus kerabau (assembly GCF_029407905.1). Lineage (NCBI taxonomy): Eukaryota > Metazoa > Chordata > Mammalia > Artiodactyla > Bovidae > Bubalus > Bubalus kerabau. The sequence continues at coordinate 119,916,101 of NC_073628.1, forward strand.
CTAAGTGAATTAAATCAGACAGAGAGACAACTATCATATGATATCACTAACATGTGGAATCTGAAAAAATGATGCACACAAACTTATTTACAAAATATGTCACAGACTTAGATAACAAACTTAATAGTTACCAAAAGGATAAGGTGTGTGTTGGGGGTGGGGGGGGGGAATAAATTAGGAGGTTGGGATTAGCACATACACACTATTATGTATACAACAGATAATCAACATAGACCTACTATATAGCACAGGGAACTATACTCAAGATATTTTGTAATAACCTATATGGGAAAAGAATCTCAAGTATAAATGAATCACTTTGGTATACACCTGAAACTAACAACATTGTAAATCAACTATACTCCAATATTAAAAAAAAATCTTTAAAAAATTTCATGACAAAAAGCAGATTTTTTTCCGATCATTTCCCAAAGGTAGTGTAGGATTTTCAGCTGTGTTTATAGAGGTTGGAAGGGGACAACAAAGACCAGATGTGAGAATCCCAACTTTGCTTTCAAGTCCCTAGAGCTTCAGTCTGGGGACTTGATATTTTCTGCACAGCTCTCCAAATGCTGGTGGTAAACACAAGAAAGAAAATGCTTTGGAAAAGATATAGTCCAAAGTGAAAGACCTAGGAACTCAAGAGTAGCTCAAGAGTGTTTCCTCTGGGAAAGAATGGATGTCACCACTTGCAAGGTTTGCTTTCCCTCACCCATCTCTGCCCATGCTTCCTCTGGGGTTCTGTCCTCCAGGAACTACTTCTGCAACACAGGATGTACCCTCAACTATTCTCCCCATCCCCAGTCTACCCATGGATCTGTGATCCATTACTTCTGTCTGGAGCCTGGTTGCTTCTGCTTGCCTGGACCAAGTTGAGGAGATCTGGCTTTCTGCCTGTCAGAAAAAGCGGAATTGCTCTAAAAACCATCTCTTTCAATATTTAAGCTATCCTCTTTGTTGAAACATCCTACGATATATAGAATAAGTCTGTGTTCATCTTCATTTCTTCTGGAGATAAATATAGCCACCTCTCAACCGCAGCTTCTTAAAAGCAAAGAGCCTGAATTTCTCTCATGTATCAAGCGAAAGAGAAAATCCTATTGAACGCCTGAATTGTGACCAGAGTGACTGAGGAACTAAGCTTATACTCAATTTGTTATACTAAATGTAAACTGTAATTTTAAAATTGATGATGTGTAAAATATTTTTTCTCTTATTTGAAATGTATTATTTTGGTAGGGCTACAGTTTACTTCAACAGTTGAAAATTTAGCATATGGACTGAGGTGTGTTGTATGCATTAAATACATACTGGATTTTGAAGACTGAATGAAAATAGAATATAGACTAATTCATCAATAGTTTTAAAATACTGATTATATGTTAAAATAATATTTGGATATGTTAGATTAAATAAAATGTATTATTAAAGTTAATTTCACCTATTTTTATCTTTTTAATATGATTACTAGAAAATTTTAAATGATGTGGCTTCCCAGATGGTGCAGTGGTAAAGAAGTCACCTGCCCATTCAGGAGGCACAAGAGATACAGACTTGATCCCTGGGTCGGGAAGATCCTCTGGAGGAGGAAATGGCAACCCACTCCAGTGTTCTTTCATGGAAAATCCCATGGACAGAGGAGCCTGGTGGGCTACAGTCCATGGGGTAGCAAAGAATCAGATATGAGTGAGCACACACAGAAAATTTTAAATGATATGTCTCACATATTTCTATTGGACACGCTGCCCTAGATGATTTCAATGGCTTGTTCTATTTTTCCCTGCTTACTATTTCCTTTTTCTGGAGAAATTTAATATTGCTGTCACAGACAGCCTATATGCTTTCATATTTTGAGTTTAAGTACATTTGCCTTATTCATTTTATAAAGTGAGATGTGAAAAATTGGAAACAGCTATAATTCTTTGTGATTAGATAATAGATTTCAATGGAACACTTGCACTTGATCAGTCATGGAAATTTAGAAAACATCTCCCCAGCTCCATCCCCATATCCTTATCAGAACAATAACTCTTCTTCCTTGGATCCATTGGTACGCTTTCCTAACAATTGCATCAACCAAACCACAGGTGAACAAGAATGTATGTCAACTCTAAGCCTTAGACTCCCCAAGTCCAGTCCTCTGATTCCAAGGCTTAAGTGAAAGTTGCCTTTGTACATGTCACATAAGCATGAAATAGCTTTCAAGCTCCATGCCTCTGGGGCCTTAACCTAGCCTGAGGTGCGAGAACTCCTAGAGGATTCTAGGGACAACGATCAGAAGAGACTGCAGAATCTCATCACATGACTGAGACCCGACAGGAGCCAATCCCTTTATTACATAGTCCTGGGTCTAATTCCCGCGGTTACGGGAGCCATTACTAGGTTTCCTCTGAGCTCAGAACGGTACATTTTCTAAGAGAACAAGTATTCCACCCGAGTGCATAGTTGAGTTTCCCTCCGAGGATGGGAGGAACGGGGACAGCTTGTGGGCTGCAGCTGCTAAAGGAACAGCCTCTGATCTGATGAAATTGCCTTTGACACACAGATGGGAAGTAAATATGACGCTTGGGAACTTTCTGCCTCATTGGAGAGAAGTAAAAAGTGTCATCTCATTGTAAAAACAAAATGAGAGAGAGAGAGAGAGCGCGCTCAGTTCCCAGAGAGAGAGAGAGTGCACACTCAGTTCCCAGAGGTAGCAGGCAACGAGCATTAACTAAATGTCAGTTCAGAGCCAGGACTCCCTTGGTGAGTCTGGTTTTCCTAAGACAGCCTCTGACTCTCCAAACCCAGTTGTCAGTGTTCTCCCTATTTGTACAGCTCCCCTCCCCAACAGGTGCTCTCCCACTGACCTTCCAACCCCCTCTCCTCTCCCGCCCCACACACCATCAGAGACTGCAGAGGAAACCCATCCTCCAGGGAGCTGATGCTCAAGTGTGACACAGGACCCTTGCCCTGGCACAGGTCCTCCCTGGACATGCTCTATGCACCATGCTGCTTCATGGGTGGGTTTCTGCTGCGTTCTCAGGTAAATGCTCATACTGAAAACCCCAGATCTGCAGGCAGATTCCAAGTCTCAAAGAAAAGTCCCATACTTTCTCACCCTGAAGAATATATAGATGCAAAAGTGAAAGTGTTAGTCACTCATTCATGTCTGACTCTTTGCAACCCTGCCAGGCTCCTCTGTCCATGGGATTCTCCAGGCAAGAATACTGGAGTGGGTGGGTAGCCATTCCCTTCCCCAAGGGATCTTCCCTAACGAGGAATCAAAGCCAGATCTCCTGCATTGCAGGTGGGATCTTTACCATCTAAGCCACCAGGGAAGCCCCCAGACCAGTGGGTATCCCCTACTTAATTCTTGTTGCTGGGAACATATATGGAGAGAAAGCCAGGTAAATGGAAGCTTGAGCCCCACCTCCTATGAGTTGGGGCTCTTGGTGCTGAAAGAACTGAAAGAGTTCTCAGTACTCTTAGAAAAGCCTGTTGTCTTGTCACTCACATCAGCTCCCAATCCAGCTGAACTCGATCAATGTCATCCATCAGCTTCATCAGCTTCTTTTTAAATTGATGTTCAAAACGTACGTCGTCCTCAATAACAAGAGTCTTCTCCAGCTCCCGGTCAATTACCTGTAAAGGTCAGGGGGAAGATACCCGATGAAAAGTTGATACTTATTTATCTAATCAAAATAGGTATTAAAAAGTCAAAAGTATAGTAGCACAACACATAATAGCTCATAACTGGAATCTTGGTGAAGGTTCATCAACAGTAAAATGGTCCCACTCTCCTCCCTTCTCATTACAGAACTGCACATCTGAATGAAGCATTATTCACCTCTTTCCAGACAGAGTAGTGGCTAAGGAAGCAGCCGATTTCACCCCTGGTTAGAGGCCTGGAGGAGTAGGGATCTCGATATCCAGGCAGCATTTCAATATTCAGGGCCTTCAGCTGGCTTGTGTTGAGTGCCCTGTAAGATAGAACACGCCCCTAAATTAACACATTGAGAGGTCCCCAACACAGAAGCCAGGAGGGAGAGGTCTGTGTATTCCCCAGGGCCCTTATGCACACTGAGCAGGGCTCCTTAGAAGCTCCTCAGGGTTAATGTGTTATAGCATTATGAGCTTTGTGAAGACAAGATGCGGTCTTATATTTTATGTATCCCTCACAACACCCAATGTAGTTCTAAGTATCATCAGTTTTTTGGCACCTTTGAAAAAGTATTTTCCTAATGAAGGAGAGTGGCTAATAGAAACATTAAATATTATTAAACACTGGAAGGAATGAGGACAGGAAAGAATCATAAGAGGAATTGTACACATGTGTACATCTTTCCTTTGGAGTTAAAAATTAAAATGCAGAGAGAGTCATGTAAGCAAGAGAAGTGACTCACTACAAACAAAGTATTCTCAGTAAGATTAATAGCTGATTCTCATCTGAAACCATGGAGGCCAGAAGGTTGACAAATTCAAAGTGCCGACTCAGAGAGACTCAACCAAGAATGCTGTATCCAGTCAAGCTAGACTTCACAAATGGAAAAACCAGGATGTCCCAGATAAACAAAAACAGCATCACTAGTAGATCTGCTCTACGAGAAATGCTAAAGGGAATCCCTCAGGCTAACATGAAAAGGAACTAGAGAATAACTCAGGCCCACATAAAGAAATGAAAGCATTGGTAAATGGAAGTGCAGGTGTTTGCATTCATGCTAAGTCACATCAGTTGTGTTTGGCTCTTTGTGACCAGATAGACTGCAGCCTGCCAGGCTCTTCTGTACACGAGATTCTTCAGGCAAGAATACTGGAGTGGGTTGCCATGCCCTCCTCCAGGGGATCTTCCCGACCGAGGGACTGAACCCGTGTCTCTTATGTCTCTTGCATTATCAGGCAGGTTCTTTACCACTAGCGTCACCTGGGATAGGTAAACGTAAATAGTGTAAGTATCCTTTTGTTCATAATTTTTTACCTTATCTGATTTAAATTATAGCTGCATAAAGCAGTAAGAGCAAATAATGTATAAAGAGCATATAAAGAAATAATTAGTGTGACCATAGAACAAAGGAAGGGGAAGGAATAAAGCTATATAGCTGTTAAGTTTTTCCTTAGTATTGAAGTTGGTATTTTTTTATTGAGATATAATTGACATATAACATTAGTTTCAGGTGTACAATATAAGGATTCAATATTTTGTACTTTAACATCTTAATTCCTTTGTTTATATTTCAGTATATTTTTAGTTATTAGTGATTGCCCTAGGGATTATAATTAACATCTTAATTTATAGCCATCAAGTTCATATTAATAGTAGGGTCCTAGAAGAAAACAAGGGGATAAGACTCCTTGACTGCTTTGGTGATGATTTCTTGGATTTGACACTGAAATTAAAGGCAACAACAGCAAAATACACATTCTTCAACTGTATGTGCAGCATTCTCTAAGAAAGACCATATGTTAGACTACATAGACCATAAATAAAGCCTCAGTACATTTTAAATGGTTGAATTCATACAAAGTATGTTCTATAACCACAATGAAATTAACAATTGATAGGAAACTTGGAAAATTTACAAATATGTTAAATTAAATAATATACTCCTTGATAGCCAATGAGTCAAAGAAACCACAGAGGAAATGAAAAAATATTTTGAGACAAATGAAAATGAAAACAGCATACCAAGCCTTACAAGATGCACCTAATGCAGTACTTAGGGGGCTAGTTACAGGTACAAATGTCTATGTTTAAAAAAGAGAATCTGAAATAATCTGCTTTTCCATTTTGAGAAACTGAGAAAAGAACAAACTAAATGCAAAGCAAGCAGAAAGAAGGAAATGAATGAAACAGAGAATAGAAAAACTGACAAAAACAAAACCAAAAGTTGGTTCTTTGGAAAAGAACAAAACTGATAACACTTTTAGGCAAATAAAAAGAGTAGACTCAATTATTAAAAATTAAGAATGAAAGAGGGAGCAATCCCTACTGGTCTTGTGGAAATAAAGAGGATTACAAGAAAATACTATGAACAATTATATATCAACAAATTAGATAACCTAGATAAAACGGGCACATTGCTCAAAAGAAACAAACCAACTCAAGAAATAGAAATTCTGAATACCTATAACAGTTAAAGAGGCTGAATTTGTAAAGATAAAAAAAAAAAGTTCCAAAACATGGTCCAGGACCAGATAACTTCAGTAAAGAATTCAGAATTCTGCCAAACATTTAAAGAATTAACACAAATCTTTCAAACCCTTACCAAAAATTCAAGAGGGTGCAATTCCCAACTTATTCTATAAAGTATTATCCTGATACACAACCAGAAAAATATCACAAGAAGATGAGAAACCAATATCGCTTAAGATAAATAGAAAAATACCCAAGAAAATACTAGGAAACAGAATCCAGCTTCGAGAAGAGGAATTATACATCATGGCCAAATGGGATTTATCCCAGGATTGTAAGGTTGTTTAACACTTGGGGAAAAAAAGTGACACATCATTATTAACAGATGAAAATTCCACGATCATCTAAATAGACATGAAACTTGACAAAAATCCTACTGTATATGGATTAACTATTTATATTCCCCCAAATTCACATGTTGATAAGGAGGTGGAGCCGTAGATCCTAAGGTAGAACTTTCGTAAATGAGATTAGTGCCCTTATAAGAAAGCAAAAGCTTGCTTTCTCCCCTCTCTTTGCTCTCTGCCATAGGAGAGTACAGCAAGAGGACAGAGATCATGCTGAGTTGCTAAGTTGGGTCTGACTCTGTGACCCCGTGGACTATAGCCTACCAGGCTTCTCACTCCATGGGATTTCCCAGGCAAGAATACTGGATTGGGTTGCCATTTCCGTCTCCAGGGGATCCTCCTGACCCAGGGATCGAACCTGCAGCTCCTGCATTGGCAGGCGGATTCTTTTACCACTGGGCCACCAGAGAAGCCCACAGGAAGAGGATTGCCATCTACAAAGCAGGACGAGCTCTCTCACCGTAATCTAGCCATGCTGGCACCCTTCTCTGGAACTTCCCAGCCTCTGGAACTTTGACAAATGTCTGTTATTTGAGCCACTTGGTCTATGGTAATTCATTATAGCAGCATACAAACTAAGACACCATTACCCTTTCAAGATAGAAACACTCAACCCAATCAAGGCCATCTGTGAAAACTCCAGAGCCAATTATCCTATTGGTGAAGGACTAAATGTTTCTCCTTAATAACAGGAATAAGCCAAGCCTATCCACTCTTATCATTTCTGTCCAACATTGTGCTTGAGGATTTAGCCAAGGATTACCCCCACAACTTTTTGTTCCTCATCCTTATTCGACAACATCTTGATGCTCATGGGAGTTTCCTCAGTCTCTGGCTGGCTTGACAACTGTTGGGTTGTACCTCCCAGGACTGCAAGCCTTGTAATTTAGTTAACCTTGAGACCAAAGAAAGAACCCAGAGACAGTGACAGAGACATTAATGGTTTATTGGACAGGGGGATCTTACAAGTCTGAAGCCAAAGATCCTGGAGCATGTCATTCTCTTGTGTACAACAGACAAGAGGCCAGACACGGCAGCAGTCTTCACTACTTGGGTGAGAAGGAGGCTACCATTTATAGGGGGCATTAACATCACATTGGTTCATCATTTACCAAGGAAAACAGTGACTGGGGTGGGGGCAAGCACGTGGGCAGTTACTGATTAAGCCCTATAATTAAGAGGGTTGGATAGTCATGTGAGTGAAGCAAGGACTGGTCAAGTAGGAGATGCACAGAGAACAAGAGAGGAGTCATCTTGAATGGCCTGATCATACTTACACACAAACACATTATTAGAAATAATACGTGAGTTCAGCAAGGTTGTACGAACAAGATCAGTATACAAAAATCAACTATTTCTATGCACTTAGCAATCTGCAATATAAAAATGAAATGAAGGAAACAATTCCACTTATCATAACATCAAAAAGAGTAAAATACTTGAGAATAAATTTAACCATATTAATGCAAGATGAGCAAGTAAAAATTACAAAACAACAATCCAAGAATTAAAGATCTAAATAAATGGAAAGATATTCATGATCATGAATTGGAAGACTTCATATTACAAAGAGAGAAGTACTTCTCTCAACTGACCTACAGAGTCAATGCAATTTCTATCAAAATCCAAACTTTTTTGTGGAAAATGGTATGCTAATGCTAAAATTTATACAGAAATCCAAGAGACCTAGAATGGCCTAAACAATCTTGAAAAAGAATAACTAAGTTGAAGGACTTCCTTACACATAAGAAGCTACTGTGGGAAATAAGGATTGGCATACACATCAATGGAACAGAATTGAGAATCCAGCAATAAACCTTTCTATTTAATTAATTTTTGACAAGGTTGCTAAGACAATTCAGTAAAGGAAAGAATAATCTTTTAGCAAATGGTGCAGAGATAAATAGATAACTTTGTACAAAAGAATGAATTGGAAACAAAGAATGAATTGGACCCTTACCTCACATCATATAAAAACTAACTCAAAATAAATCAAAGATCTAATAATGTGTAAGAGATACATATAAAACATAAAACTATGAAACTCTTAGAAGAAAAGACAGAACCAAGTCTTTATGGCTTTGGATTTGGTAACGGATTCTTAGATATGACACCAAAATCACAATCAACAACAAAAATATAAACTGGATGTCATCAAATTAATGTCTGTGTTTCAATGGACACCATCATGAAAGTGAAAAGACAGCTCATAAAACGGGAAAAAATATTTGCAAATTACACATCTGATAAGAGACCTGTATGCAGAGTATATAAAGAACTCTCACACCTCAACTAGTTTTCCTTGGTCCATGTGGTCTATGAAGGAGATTGGGGTTATTAGAGGTATTTGAGACTGTAGTTCCCAAATTCTAGTACATCCAAGAATAGGGTTGCCAGATTTAGCAAGTAAAACATGAAAATATCCAGTCAAATTTATATTTTAGATAAACAGTAATTTTTTAGTATAAGACCCATGCAATGTTTTGGACAAATTTAACTAGGTGTCCTCTATTCTACGTGGCAATCTTACCCAAGAATCACTTTGAGGTTTCTTAAGTGCCGATTCCCAGCCCAGCCCTATAGATCATCGTTCAGTGGCTCTGGGACTTACGAAGCTGCCCTCTTAACCAGCCCCTGGGGACTGTGAAATGGGTGTCCAGGCCACACTTTGAGAAACACTGATGAGATTCTCTAAAAGAGTCATAAAAACTTCCACAAGAGCTTCTAGCCATACTCCTTAGAGTCATTCATATTCCAAATTCATATATAAGATGGAATAGGAGGTTTTGCAAATACCCCTGATGGCTCAGACAGTAAAGAATTTGCTGGCAATGTGGGAGAGCAGGGTTCACTCTCTCGGTATGGAAGATCCCCTGGAAAAGGGAATGGCTACCCACTGCAGTATTCTTGCCTGGAGAATTCCATAGACAGAGGAGCCTGGCGGGCTACAGTCCATGGGATCACAAAAAGTAAGACACGGCTGCTAACATACTCCTTGAAATAATAGAGTGTTAAAGGGCAAAGCAAAACAAAATAACAACATCAATAACAAAAACTCTTGAAGGAATCCAACCAGGTACTGTATGTAAGTTTCCTGCCATGTTCCTGGAAAAAGTGATCAGCCCAGGCAGACTGTGGCAAGCATCTCGTGCAACAGGGCACACAGACTGTTAGGCATTTTTTCCACTTATTTTCTTCAGGTCAAGTCACACAAGGTAAGATGCTTTGCTCTAAATCAGGGTCTGAATGCAACTCTGAACGCATTCCTTCCAAGGCACTACAGGGCTGGCAACCACCACGACCATCGCAAGAACCCCAGAGACAGTGGAAAATCACACCCAGGGCAAGCCTTCAGCATAGCGAAGACCAGAGAGCACAGGATGATGAGTGGATTTCTGCTCTGCTCAGTGAAATTAACATATATAAGCTTCTATGAGTCATAAAGTTTTCCCAAAATAGGCTGCACTGTGAAAGCATGTCTATCTCGCAATGACTGCAGATTCCGCCCACTGGGACTAAACCTCAGTTGGAGAGGGAGTATCTCCACTCCAGCCACAGCGGCAAGGGTTTGAGGAGAAAACTCAACTCACTTTCCATCCACAGCCTCCACAATCTTGACCTCAATCTCCTGTTCATACAGGGTGCGTAACATCCGGTCTCGCCTGTCCTTTCTGCGCTTGAGGTTTATCATAAAAATCTAATACAAGAAGAAAAAAGGAAAAGAAATACAGATTACTCAGTTTTTATTTTAGGCTGTTGAAAAGCAAAGGAAGTATAAGGAACAAAGCTTTAGTTAGAATAAGGAGTGGAAAGGTTAGGGGAAATGGTGAAGATTTATTTGTATTTCATATCGGGTCAAAAAGCTATTCTTCAGGAGGCCAAAGGTGAATTAAACCCAAAACATATGAGACCAAGGGGAAGGAAGAAGTTTGTCAAGTGGCTAGATTTATCAAGACCTAAGTCTGTTAAGTGTTTGCATTGGTCCAATTCCTACACCTCAGTTTCCTCATCTGCAAAATGGAAGTAATACTGGTCCTATCACCTGGGTACAAAATATTAGCTATTCTTGTAATTTATATCCTCTGTAGAAAAATTTAAAGTCATTCCAAGAGTAAGAAAAATCTAGTCTTAACAAATTCCTTTTATTACCAAGAGTTCCAAATCGAATTATTAAGGTCTTAATTTTCATAGCTTCTTTACCAGACCTCTTCAACTCTCTTAGACTTTTTCTGAAACAAGTAAAGAAAAAGGACTCTGCTCTTGGGAGTAGCCCTTTAGGGAGAGTCATAATTTCCATATTACATGGATCTGAGGGAAGTCTTATAGAGAAGACATGTACTGGCCCATGAAGTCTCCAAAATGTGCATTCAGATTGTCCCCCGTGAGGGCTGGGTCTTCCTGCAGCTTCTCACAGTAGCCTTGAAATTCCTGATGACTGCTCTGAACACACACCTATCATGAGGCTGCTACTGGGACTTATACAGATAAGGAGGCTGGTCTGATTATTCCCAGATTTAAGGAGCCACAGAAGAACCCAAAGCCTCACGAAAGTTGTTACAGGTAATGAAGTGCTTTAATAAGGTCCTTTTCTACAAGCAGTAATAAACTCACTTTGTACATTAAACCAGTCTTGAAAGAGAGGGAGACTTCGGTTGCCAGCAAAAAATACTGAATAGCATGGGAAAGGAGAAGCCTGCAGGAATAAGCTGGACAACACTGGCTTCATCCTAAAGACACATCTAGATGACTTTGAGGAAGACATCTAATGGTACAGGGTCCAGTTCCCTTGTTTGTAAAAAGAGGGAGTAGAACAATCTTATCCTTCAAGGCCAATACAGATTAAATTGTCTATAATATGTGGTTTGTGATAAAGTTTGCATTATGTCTAGAATAAAGAAGAAGTCATGTCGTATAAGCAGGCTGGAGTTTTGACTTTACTGAGGGTTAAGCCATGGTTCACACTATCATTCTGAATGGAGCATCAAGATGTTATACGTTTTACCAGATCAAAAGCTGAATTAAGTAAAATTTCAACTCTTCAATATTTTATAAAAATATTCTCACTTCCATCCACTTATACAGCTCAAGGAAAAGAACGGATGGGGGAGCAAGATGTCTTCTTTGAAAAAATCATCCATCTGAATCAGAACAAAGTGGATTAGGTATATCATGATTTTATTACCTCCACTGTTTATCTAACTGTGCAATTCTTTAAAAAAAAAACAAACAATTTCTGTGGTAACTCTATTTGCCCTGTTACTTGGGATTTTATAACAATGAGTTGTGTTCATTTATACGTCATTTTCTTCCTGTTTAGAATCCTACTGTGATGGGAACACGTTCCATCTCCTGATTTTAAGGCTATGGGAAGGAATGGGCATTTCCTCATGTGTACACATGGAGCTACCTGAGGTCATGCCAGGAGAGCAAAACGAAACAAAAAACTAACAGAAATACAACAAAAAGTCCCCTCAGACCCAAGACCTCTAGTCTGGGAAGACTTTGGTAAATAATAATCCCATCCGGGTCCTGCCGGGACAAGTGCAATAAAAACTGCAGCTCTGAAGGGCAAACACAGACGGCTCGCTCATATTAGTGAAGAGTAAACAGGCAAAAGCCACCCAGCCAAACGCAGCCCAGACACCCCAACAAGGTCACAGAGTACAGGGAAGGTCGAAAAAGCCCTGAAATCCCCTTTTCTACTATCCTATCTCTGTTCCAGAGAGATGACTGCCAGGGCTCAGGAGAGCAGAGTCCCCGTGTCTGTATCTCGGTAGAGTTGGCCTTTTTCAGAAGGCTTCTAAAAGTGACCCAGTCCTCGCAAATGGAAGACCAGAGCTAGAAGATCCTGCTTTTGTCCCATGGTATTTGCTCTGATTTGATCCTCATTGGAATGTGTTTATAAAGGGAAAAATGAATATACACAAAGACCCTTGGGTTCTTTTACCTGGAGACATGAGAGTTAGTGAGAGCTGCAGAAAAGGAGAGCTGTAAGTAATATGTGGAAGCCAGTTCAGTATCTGGGGTGGGCCAACCTTTCTGAAGCCCTGACTGTTTATAAAACTATCTACACTTTAATTCTTCTCTACTTTAGTCTAATTCATCTCTATTACACTTAAAACCATCTAATCTCATCTTGCCCTCTGCAGAAATAGCATGATAGTTTCTAACTCCTTTCCAATTAATATTCATGAAATACTCCTTTCCATTTCTGAAATCTGCCAACAAATAAATTTTACAGACTAACCCCCAACTTCCAGTTCCTGCAGGAATTTAAGATGGCTGTACTTTGGAGACCCATATGACATAGTACAGGGAGATAAACAAGGCATTTTCTTTCAGTGAATCAGTGGCAAGGAGCATCGAGCACAAAGTTTGGCTTATAACATATCGCAAATTCATGGAAAAGTTCCATCGTAGTTTGTGGATTCCCAAGGCACTGTCCTAGCCTCCAAATCATCAAGTTCCTGAACATGGATCAGCAGTTATGTGACCTGAGGGACCCATGAAGGATTCAGTGATTTTGGAGTCACAATTCTGGTTCTGCTGAGCATATCATTAAGACAGGCATCTTGTTACATTTCTGCTCAATCGTTATACAATTAAAGTGTAATAATAAATATAGCCCTTGGAGCATTATTATGAAGTTCTTGCCTGCTACAAAAACAAATTTTAGAATGGGTTTCTTTTTTCTCTTTTCCTTTGTCCTCTAAACCCTGCCCTCAAATTTTTCCCATGGAAGAACTGCAAAGAGAAAATAAAGCAAAGAATGTTCCAGAATGGTTTCCACTTACTCAGAATAAAGTTAAAGTCCTCTAATACCTAAAACATATATCTTCTTTACCTTACCCTTGAATCTTGATAAAACATGGCAATATCTGCTCTTAGAAAATATGACTTTCATGCCTAATTAGTAACATCTTTCTGACTCAGTGATCAATTCACTTTACCATAATGTTCCTTTTTAAAGATAAGTGAATAACGCACAACAAAAATTGAGAACCTTTTCCAAGTTTCTTTTCAGCAGCCAAGCTGATCTGGCTGACTCAGACATGTGCCCAGGCTTGTTCTGATATAAACATATAAACACGATGTATACATGTGCACACAAACACAGACACCTTGCCTACCTCATCAAATCCCATCTTGTCTGGATATTTAGGGACAACTGAGACAAACTGGGAAGGTTCCATTGGAGGACCGTCAACTGGAAGACACAAGAAACATGCAGAGTGCTTTGTTAGTGAGAGTTTCAGAGAACAGCATCTCATTCACAGCCTGACCTCTGGAAACACAACCTGCATGGTCAGGGTAGGGAATAACTTCTCAGTAGTTTTCCAGAGTTAAGTGGCTACACAAGAACCCCAATGGTCACTGTGTGGGTTTTGAGAGCACTTGTTTTTATGCAGATTGCAACATTTGCTCCATTTCCCTTAAGGCCTATTTTTAAGAATATATGAAGGATAGTTTTAAAGATTTTTATTGGGGTATAGCCGATTAACAACATTGTAATAGTTTCAGGTGGACAGCAAAGGGACTCGGCCATACATATACATGTATCCATTCTTCCCCCAAATCCCCTCCCTATAGTCTGCCATATAACATTGGGCAGAGTACCATGTGCCATAGGGTAGGTCCTTGTTGGTTATCCATTTTAAAAATAGCAGTGCATACATGTCCGTTCCAAACTTGGAAGGACATTCAGGGTAATGATTAAGGGTGAAGGCTCTTGGAGTCAGATGATCTGGGTCTAAACTTTGGTCTGTGAAGGTCTGGAGCAGATAGGTGACCTCTCTAAGTTTGTTTCTTTCTTTGCATGTAAAATCAGGATAATAAAAGTGCATATCTTGGAGTGTTAGAAAATTTAAATGAGACCTACATGCAAAGCACTAACCACAGTAAATCAACACAGTGAATGCTCAGTAACTCCCAGTTACTACTCATAGTGACCCGTGATGACAGAACTCAGAAATAGGCTAGACTTTTTCTAAAGAATGCTTTTTTTTCTATACATTTGAAATTGTAAAACTCTGGGACTACTTTTTTTTCTTTCATCCAGGCAAGTTTAGCTATAGGTACTCAAAAGATCCTTTATTTTAACATGGACAGGCTCCTCTGTCTATGGAATTCTCCAGACAAGAACATTCGAGTGGGTTGCCATTTCCTTCTCCAGGGGATCTCCCAGACCCAGAGATGGAACTCATGTCTCCTGCATTGCAGACGGATTCTTTACCATCTGAGCCACCAGGGAAGCCCCTGACTAACACACACCTCCAAGGGTCAGGCCACATCCCAGAACTTGGTACAGGGCTTACAACGAAGTTTCCAGATGGGAGGAGTGTCACATCTCAAGTGATAAAAGTTTTCTTTATTTCATATTTCAAAAAAGCTTTATTTAGAAAAGCTTATATATATATATGTTTTAAAGGTTAGAAATAATATTGATTAAAGAGCCCAAGAAGATCTTGAAGATTTTTGGTATGCATAAAGTCAAAGTACTCACTTGGTTTTCCTTGAAGACGTAATACAAAGAAAATGCTACATGAGAGCAGGTAAATGGGTTATTGTTGACGGCCATTGCTACTGTCTATCAATATCCATTCCCCTCTATTTCAGGTATATGAAAGGGGCTTTTTCACCTTGAAGTTAGTCATGGCCATATGAGTTGCTGCTATTCAGATCTACAAACTCTCCTCCCATGCTCCCTACTCAGCCCCACCACAATGATCTTAGTAGCCAATGTTGATATGGAGAAGGCATAATTTGAAGCAGCCTAGAATGGGGTTGCACAGAGTCGGATATGACTGAAGCGACTTAGCAGCAGCAGCAGCAGAATGAAGTGCCGGAGAAGGCAATGGCAACCCACTTCAGTGTTCTTGCCTGGAGAACCCCAGAGACAGGGAAGCCTGGTGGGCTGCCGTCTCTGGGGTCGCACAGAGTCAGACACGACTGAAGTGACTTAGCAGCAGCAACAGCAGAATGAGGTGCCAACACGTGGAAATGAGATTTCAGCATTCTCTATGAGATATCCCAGCATAACTTCAGCTGTCCTGATTGAGATGCTGTCCAAAGAATATTTTTTGTTTCACTCACCCTTTATTGGGATATTAAAGAGGAACCATGATATCCAGTTTCTCTTATGATCAAGTCATGTGAAACTGTAGAAACTAGTGAAACAGATTTCCTAAGCCAAACACAAGAGATGATCTTATTATTTCAAACCTGACCCTTACCATCACATTTCTATGAGTAAATAGTGAGTGTGTTTCTGTTTCCATTAGCAGCCCAGAACATTTTGGTTCTTCCTGCTCCACCCAACTCTGTTAATTGCTTTTAAAATCAACAAATGTTGATTGCAGGGTCACTGTGTACAGGGTTAGGTTTTACAAGCAAAAAATCTTAACATACCAACTCCTTCCCGTTCATGTTGTTTGAGGAGCTGTCTAGCCCTCCCTCCCTGGGCCTTAGACTTGAGAGGAGGGTAAATTTTGGTCTCCCTGTTGGTCTCTGTTGGTCTCCATTTGGGTGCCTGGCTTTAACGTTTCAGCTGAAGAGTCTGCTTTTAGCCACTTTGCTTCCATTAAACATGGGTAGTCATTGTGTGCACAGGACAAGTATCCCCCCAAAAGCCACAAGCGGCTGGTCCTGAAAGCCACCATTGAGCAGAAATATGAGACACAGGTCTGGGTTTTGTAGCTGAAGGTAGAGTTAAGCCATAGGGACAAACAGGAGACGATATTAATTAGACCTAAAAGGTGACCATGTGGGGAGAAGGGATGCCTCTTTGCTGTCATCAGACATCCCAGCTTCTGTTCTGGGTCATTTCTGACTCCATCAACCACAGTTAATTCAGTCCCTCATTGAATCCCTCCCTATACGTCCTCAGCGAACCGCCACCAGGTGGGATGTGCCTCAGTGGTGCCTGAATTGTTTCCAGATTTAGGAATAACAATAATAGCTATTGCTATAGCGATCTTATTACCCACTGCACTCTGGGCTACACTCTTGATATATATATTCACATTTATTTAATCTTCACAACATGTTCCACAGGCCAGGTCCCTATTTTTACAGATAGGCAAACAAAGGCTTAAATAACATGCCTAAGGTCACAGAGCTGATAGAGCTGGTATTTGACCCGAGTCAGTCTGACTCCTGCACATGAACCCTTCACTCCCACTCTACCCTGCCCCCAAAGCTAGACCTTGATAGCCACTGGCCTCAAGTTGGCCTTGGGCAATGGGGCTGAGCTCGAAGAAGCTCAGTTGGTAAGACCTCGCTCCTGGGTGACCACCACGTGTTGCTCTTTCTGTCATCTACACCGGAACAAACTCCACCCAAAGAACAGAGCACCAGCCCAGTCATGCCCAGAAAAACATTTGCAAGATTGTGCTAGGACCAAATTCTAACACTTCTTTATAGTTTTTCCTGGACTTCTTCCATGGCTGCAGCCACCCCCCTAGCTCAGGTCCTCACTCACATGTCTGGGCTGTTTTAACACCTTTCAAATGGCAACCCACTCCAGTAGTCTTGCCTGGAAAATCCCATGGATGGAGGAGCCTGGTAGGATGCAGTCCATGGGGTCTCGAAGAGTCGGACACGACTGAGCGACTTCACTTTCACTTTTCACTTTTATGCATTGGAGAAGGAAATGCAACCCACTCCAGTGTTCTTGCCTGGGGAATCCCAGGGACGGCGGACCCTGGTGGGCTGCCTACTCTGGGGTCGCACAGAGTCGGACACGACTGAAGCGACTTAGCAGCAGCAGCAACAGCAAACACTTGTATGCTCTTTGTCTTGCTCGTTACAACTCATTATGCACACTGTGGCAAAAACAATCTTCTTCCTTAGGCACTTCTCTGTTCTTGACCATACAGTCACGCTTGGCATTTAGGTGCTTTACAATTTGTTAAGTGATTTGTTAAGGATTTCCCTGGAGCTCAAACAGTATAGTATCTGCCTGTGATGCAGGAGGCCAGGGTTTGATCCCTGGGTCGGGAAGATCTTCTGGGGAAGGGAATGGCAATCCACTTCAGTATTCTTGCCTGGAGAATTCCATGGACAGGGAAGCCTGGTGGGCTACAGTCCACGGGGTCGCAAAGAGCTGGACACGACTGAAGCAACTAACACACACAAGTGATTTCCTAGTCACCAGGTCATTTTATCTTAACTTTTACTGGGGGCTGGGTGTGCTGTTTGGGGCTTCCCATTGGCTAGTGGTAAAGAACCTGCCTGTCAGTGCAGGAGATGTAAGAGACTCAGGTTTGATCCCAGGGTTGGGAAGATCCTCTGGAGGAGGGCATGGCAACCCAGTCCAGTATTCTTGCCTGGAGAATCCCATGGACAGAGGAGCCTGGTGGGTTTCAGTCCATAGGGTCGCAAAGGGTCAGACACAACAGAGCAACTGAGCATCCATGCTTGTACTCTTTGTCTTGATAGATGTAAAAACTGAGATCAGGACTCCCAGACAGAATCTTGCCAGAGTTCAAATAGTGAGTGACTGGCAGAGCTGGAACTCAGTTTTTAGATCTTTTGACTTCAGATGCAATATTTTAAACAATATTTACATGACGTTCTGTTGCCTCAAAATGTCATTACTGAGAAGAGGCACCTAAGCTAGCCCATTGCCTCATGCTGATTTGTCCAACCAATCTTCTCATGCCTCACAACCTGTTTTCTACTATCCCCTTGACAAGATTGAGCCTCTGGTCATATGTCCCTCAATTTTCTATCCAACTCCCACTGTACTAAATGAGCAAATACATGACGGTGATGGTCAGTGCTTTTAGAAGTGTTAGCTGTTGTTTTTACACACTGTCTCCACCCAATCCAAACTCTTCTACTCTGATCTCTAGAAACTCCAGTCTGAAATTCATAAACTCACTGATATCTTCAGTCCCTTCACTTTTTCTGAATGTCTCTTTGGGTTTTTGTTTTGACCAAGACTTGGCTTTCCTTTGAGGTCACTGCCTCCCTTTCAGCTGTTGGTGTGAAAGCTGATTTTCCTCATGTCCTCCAACTCACTCCAACCGGTTTCTCTTTTATTCTTCAAAAACCCCAGCTTCTCTGAAGCCTGTTGCAGGGCTCTGTACCTCCTATTCATGCTCCCTCAGCCACTGGCTCCCAGTCTCACTACCCCGCCACCACTCTTAGAAACAGCATCCACATGGTGATCCAACAACCAACAATCCAGCACCAGCGATCATTCTTCCAGTGGCCCACCACATTGTCTGCATCCATCACACCCTTTTTGTTGTCACTCCCATCAGTACCCAACCTAGATTTCATGGTCTACAGCTCTAACCATCCCTTGGAAGGACCCTTCATTCTCTTCCACTGATCTTGCTTGGTAAAACTCCAATCCTGGTTAAACCCAACTGTTCTCTTCCCACCAAGAACACTGAAGAGAGAAATTCACACTGTTGTGTTGACTGAGTGACTTCAAAATTACAACCACAGATGTCAAATTGGCACTCGATACTGCCAAATGATGCAATTATGCTGCCACAGTAAACTTACTTTCCCACTCTCTGAGAGGTCTATTTTATGCCTTGTCCTCTCTCCTGAAATCTTCAACACCTGTCTTGAGCTGATGACTGGATCACATATGTAACTGAGAAAATGTTTAAAGCCCAGTTAGACCCAGCTTTCCCTTCCACATCAAACCCAGCTGCCTCTCTGCCTACATACCCTGCCTTCCCGTCTGCTACAGTATCCCTGTTCTATCTAGAACTTGTTTTCTCAAGGGCCTTAAATTATCTTCTTTTCTACATCATTAAATTCTCACTATGTTTTGGACTTTTCTCATTAGTATTCTCATTCTTATTAACAAACAAGTTAAAATCTGATCCTAAAAAATAAAAAAAAACTTAAAAGACAAAACACAATGAAACAAAACAGCCTCTTCCCTTGATTTTTCACTCTTTTACAGACACTACCCTATTTCTCTATCTCCCATGCCAACAAGAGTCCACTTTTTCATCTCCCCCTGGCTCTCTCTTCAGCCCACTCCAATGACTTTTGTCCTCATTGCACTGAAGTAGTTCTTATCAAGGTCATCACAGATCTCTATCTGAGAGAACCAGTGATCAGTTCCCTATCCTCATTTTACTTGACTTCTCAAAAGCAGCTGGTTCCTTCTTGAAACACTGGCTGTGTGTCTCCCCCCGGGATCTGTCCTCCACCCTGTCCTCTTCCTCCTCTATGCTCTCCAGCCAAGCAAGTTCACACTGTTCCATGGCTTCGAATGTCTTTTTAATGCTGATGACTCTCAAGTGTCTGTTTCCAACTGGAGTCTCTTCCCTGAAGTCTAGACTCACATATTCAAGTGTCTCCTAATCTCTCCATTCAGATGTCTAATATATATCTTAAGCTTACATGGCCACAACTTCCCTTCCAAGTCTTTCCCCATAAAGCCTCTCCAATTTCACTAAATGGAACACTAGGCCAAACTCCTGAAGTCGTCTTTGATTCCTTTCTTTCCTTCATGGGCTGCATCCAGCTCTCTGTAAGTCCTGTTGGCTCTACCCTCAAAATATATCCCAAATCCACCCGTTTGTCATCATCTCCCGGCTACAGTTTGCATTCCAACCACCATTATTTCTCACCAGGAGAGATGTACTGGTCCCTTTACATGCCAGTATCCACACCACAGCATGAATGATTTATCTAAATACATAAACCACATCATGTCACTCTCCTTCCCCCATCCACATGGAATTCTATTACTCTTAGAATAAAAACCTGAATCCCTTACTGTGGCCACAGGCTGTGCATGGTCTAGAGAGGGTCGAGGACAGATTCCAGGAACCAGAGCTAGGGGATGGTTTGGGGATGATTCAACAGCATTACATTGATTGTGCACTTTATTTCTATTACTATTATGTCAGCTCCACTGCAGATCATTGGGCATTAGATACTGGAGGCTGGCGACTCCTGCTGTGGAGGAAAAGAAGAGAGGGCTCTGGCCAGCCTCTCTGAGCTGACATCTACTTGGAGTCAAGACTGACAGTCATGCGATGGGGCTGATAAGGGAAGGCACATTACCAGGCATTGAATGGAGTCCTAGTAACAGGAACACTCTCAGTCTTATGGGGTTGACGTCTATTCTTTTATGTGCTCTTCTCAACCCTGCAAAGTCAGTGTTCTTATACTTACTCCACAGATAAAGGAACTAAAGCTTTGAGAGGTTGTTCTCTCTGCCTACATGACACAGCCTGAGTTCAAGTCTGTGAGTCTAACTTCATGTTCAGAGCACTTTGCGACACAGGTTTTATTCATTTGCTCATTGTTTCATTGTCTGGTCATGCATTCAGCAAATATTTGTCCGTTACCAATTATATATCAAGGATTGTGCTAGGTGTTTGAGATAGAAGGCAATAAGATACTGCCATTGGCCTCTGGGTCTAGAACATAGAGAAGAGGCAGGCATACTGAAATTAAAGAAATTCACAAAAGAAATTCCTAAGGGCTGGTTCTAGAAATATTATGCTAGTGAACCAACTGATGATTCAAATCTCATTCCCTCTACGAATACTAGTTCCCCGCCCTCAACACACACATCATCTCTATTATTCTCTGTACTTATAGAAAATAGTAGTGAGCTCTTCTTTCTTTTTGCAAACTCAGGGATATTGAGACTAGGAAAGACCAAATGGCTTGCAAATGATCATGTGCATCAGCAGCAAAGGCTGTACTGTGGGGGTGCTTTGCTCCCCATCCCAAGTATAGTCTATGGTCATGCTTTGCTCATTACCACCAATATGACCTGCTATACTGGGCTGACTGATGTTTTGCAAACACAGTCCTGTGTGAATACAGTAGGAGACCTTGCTATTTAAAGGGATCTTCTGATGAGTCTTTATTATTATTATTGTCCTTCTTACCTTCTGGTCCTAACTATGTTTCTTAAAAGAAACATTTCTGTTCTTCTCTGTGTCCTTGATTTTTAATTACTTCTCAAACACTTTAAATTCTGAGCCAGCCTTTTCTGAAACCATCCTTTTTACGGAAATTAGCTGAAAAAACTCATTGGACTCTTTTTCAGTCCTCATCTTACTTGAACTTCCTTCTGTATCTCATGTTCCTGTTTTCTTAAAATTCTATGATATCACATTATCTTGTCGATGAATCCCCACTTAACATCTTTAGACTTGATAGAACTTAAGTGTCAGATTCATCGCTCCATCTATCCACTGGGCAGTTCGTTCATTTATTCAACAAAGATTTGCTGGGTGCCTCCTAGGCAGCAGGGGATGGGTTATGTCTTGAGACTAACATGAAACAATGAATTTATTGCCTGGGGGTGAGCAGAAGGAAACAGATATTCACAGGCCACTCAAGGTTTCAAAATGAACTCATGATTTTTCTTTGTAAATGTCTTCTTAAATCTACATGTGTTTAACATTCCTACAGTCATTCCAGACACTCAAGTCAGAACTTAGAAGTTTCCCTCAGTCCCTCTTCTGCTCATCCACAAACCTTTGGCTAAGTTTTTTCAAGTCTATGTCATAAGGTTCATCTCTACTCTCACTGCTCCTGCCCTAGCTCAGATTCTCACCACCCTCTGCCTAGTTTTCCATGTAATATCCAAAATGATCTCTTCACCTCTGACCCAAGACCAGCATCCAGTGTCCTAGGCTGCAGCCATACTTCTCTTACCAAGAGAGTGACCTTTCTAAATCCAGATTTTAACCTGACGTTTCACTGCTAAAATCTCTTTAAAAGCTCCCTTCCCTTCAGGAAAAGTCCAGAGGTCTTTCTAACTGAGCTCCTGCCCACCTTCCAGCCCTGCTTTCCACTGTGCCTCCCCAGGCACACCCACTGCCCACATACCCACCTCCTACGCGCTAGTGATGAATAAAAGAGTTTCCCAGCTACGGAGTGAAGATTCAATTATGCAAATGTTCCCTCCTCTGCATAGCCATTTCCAAGATTCTCCCCTAGGCAGAGTATATTTGTTACTTTCTCTTTTAAACACCAATGCACATTATACATAATAATTAGTGTAGCCCCTGATTATCAAGCATTTACCAGTTCTGACATCATGCCAGACCCAGAGGCAATATGATACAGTGTTTAAGAACCTGAGTTTTGGAGATAGCAATATGGGCTCAAATCCCAATCTGTCATTTATTTAGCAGAATGATCTAGAGTAAGATACTTATGTGCTTTACTCCCCAATTTCTTCATCTTTAATAGGAGGATAATAAAACCCCTTTCATTGAGTATTATAAGGCTTAATGAGACAAAGTACAAAAAATGTTTAGCACGAGATCTGCTACATCATAAGCTATTATTAAGTTGAAGTTGTAATTACTGTTTTTGTTAATATACTTTTTATCATGGGGAATTGGCCCCCAAATCCTAGATGTTTTACCTTCATTTCACAACTAAGGAGGTTAGATTACTTGCCTAAAGTCATATACTTAGAAAGCAGCAAAATAAGAGTTTAAATCCACACCACAAAACACCATTATAGCCATTATAACGTGGTATGAAATGGATTTACTGTGTACCCAGATCTCCACCTGGATGGGAAGCTCCCAGGGGGCAAAGCTCCCTGGGGGCAAAGACACATTTCCATATTTGTATTTCACACAAGGATAAGTTTGAAATGAATGGACAAACAAACAACTATGTTTCAGCCAAGGCAGACTATGAGAGTCCAGTCCCGGGAGAGCAGAGAAGCGGCTGATATGGACACAGAGGCAACAGAACACGAGCCGCTACCACCAGTCTGGGTCACTCACTCATCGCTTCTATCTGCACGTGGATGAGGTTCTCGACGTCCTCCTCCAAGGTCTGATGCGGCTTCAGGGGGATGGGCAGGTAGCCATAGTGTTCTCGGTTGCAGAGGTACATCTGGATGCCTGCGGACACAAGAGAGGGACAAAAACGGCCAATCAGAAAACACTCGTCTGGGGCTTCCCTGGTGGCTCAGGGGAAAAGAATCCACCTGCCAGTGCAGGAGACACGGGTTCGATCCCTGGGTGGGGAAGATCCTACATGCCACGAATAACTAAGTGTGTGCATCACAATTACTGAGCCCACACTCTAGAGCCTGGGTGCTGCAACAACTGAAGCCCGCATGCCCTGGAGCCTGTGCTCTGCACCAAGAGAAGCCACCACAAAGACAAGCCTGCACACTGCAAAGAAGAGCAGACCCCACTCGCCACGATGAGAGAAAAGCCCGAGCAGCAGTGAAGATCCAGCACAGCCAAAAATAAACAAATAAATAAAACTCAAAAAAAGAAAGTACACTTCTTCATTTTACAATGACCACTAATGAAAAAGAGACCAGACTGTTTGGCACTGAAATTGAACAAGTAGTTGTTTCGGGCAGGGTATGTAGACCTCAAAAATGCTCCTTTATTAAGAAAGTATAACACAGTATTGGAGGCAAAATAAAAAACCTGGGCCACTCTTCAGCTCAGAGGAAATTGATATTTTCTCTCTGAAGAGAAAGCATCCTCGTGGCCTGGAAGGAACACTAAAGGCACAAAGGGATCAAAAAGGAGGCAAGGAATTCCTGTTCCAGAGAACAGAATGGAACACTGTAATCCATCTACAGGAAATAAAGAGAAGACGAGGAATAAAAGCCACATTTGATATGAAAGCAAACAGGAAAATCCCGTAAGGCTGACAGATTATTAAAGCTAACTCTAGGCATATGCAGAACAAAAAATAAAAAACAAAGGAAACTTAAAATTTTCCATGAGTCTCCATGGCTTGATTTCTCCTCTTAGCCCACATGGACTTGGAGTTGACCAACTGACATGAAACTTCTATAAAAGAGTCAGAAAGGGACAAAAGGAAGCCTGCATTTCAAGACCTGGTAAGAAGCTGTAGTATGATAATACCAGAGTCATGGCACAGCCCTCTCGTTTTCAACACCCATCTTCGCTACCCCAGCTGGCTAACTCCAAGAGTTACACAGAATCTTGGTTCAACTAAGGAGCTGGGGATATTGGAATCAAAAGGGCCTCAGAGAGATCCAGCAACTGGCAGTCCTGACAAATGAAAAGATTGCTTAAGTAAATAGATGAACCTGCCAAGCTCTGGTGCATATGTCCAAGCTTCCGATTTGTTAATTTCTATAATCACCTATGCTTTCCAGACAGAGAATTACCTGCATAGAGACTTCTCTGTTTTGTGCAGATGACATTTCCTCCAGTCAGCTACGTCACCTGTCAAACCAGGTGAGGCCGTCTCATAGCATTAGCAGGGAAGAACAAAAAAAGAAAAGAGTCTTTCTCCTCCCTGTGACTGAACCTGGTTCCCATCAAGGCTGGACCAGTAAGCACTGTCACTTCTCTTGCCTTCACCAGGAGAACTCACTAGTGCTACTGTTTGCTGACATAAATGCTTCTGAGGAAATTCAAACTCAAATGGACCCATTTGCAAAGTGGTGATGAATTCAGGAAACAGAGGGAAATGATTTAATGTTTAGGTTGCCTCTCGACCCTAATTAGGGAAATAATTTTACCATTCAACTTTCCAAAGCTTTGGTTATAAAGGAGAGATGGGACCTAGCCAAGCTATCCATCAAGTGTGAGGAGACAAGAAAGGCAGTTTCAAACACGCAAGGTCATAGATATTTACTTGCCATCACACTTCCTCAGACAGTGGCTGGATGATGTGGAAGAAAGAGAAGAAAGGGGAGTAGGGGGAGGAAGGAGGAGGAGGTTATAAAAAAAAAAGATGACAACGCAGGACATAGTGAACAGAAGAGTCAATAAGAGAAGAGGAGATGGTCGCAGGTCCACGACTGTGGCTCCTCTCAGACTGGAGGACACCAGGGAGCTCCAGGAGAATCCTCACACACACACACAAAGAACATCTGCTGAAATCTGACTGCTCTGAGAGGAGATCTAGACAATTAGGGATTTGTTTGGGGTTGTATTAGCAATAATAATCGGAGAAGGCAATGGCACCCCACTCCAGTACTCTTGCCTGGAAAATCCCATGGACGGAGGAGCCTGGTGGGCTGCAGTCCATGGGGTCACTAAGAGTCAGACATGACTGAGAGACTTCATTTTCACTTTTCACTTTCATGCATTGGAGAAGGAAATGGCAACCCACTCCAGTGTTCTTGCCTGGAGAATCCCAGGGACAGAGGAGCCTGGTGGGCTGCCGTCTATGAGGTCACACAGAGTTGGACGCAACTGAAGCAACTTAGCAGCAACAGCAGCAATAATAAAACTAAGCAAATAAAAAAGGCAATTATTAAGTCATATATGAAAGGAAAACTACCCACAGTCTATAAATGGAATTTGGTTTCCATGATTATAAGAACAAAAACACTGTTCATCACTCTATCAGTACCACATAACTATCAAGAGAACAGGGTCGGACTTCCCTGATGGTCCAGTGGTTGAGAGTCCATCTGCCGGTGCGGGGGACATGAATTCAATCCTAATCCAGGAATATCCCACATGCCATGGGGCAACTAATCCCATGTGCCATAACTACTGAGCCCGCAACCTAGAGCCCAAGCTCCAAAGAGAAGCCACGGCGATGAGAAGTCTGCACACAGCAACTAGAGAGTAGTCCCCAGCTCACCGCAACTAGAGCAAGCCCGTGTGCAACAACAAAGACCCAGCACAGCCAAAAATAAAGTAAGTAGTAGCAATAAAAAGAGGATGGGGTGATGGGAAGAATGTTTTTGCATGGAGGGGGCAGAGGGAGGGGACAGAACTAACTCCTCTTCAGTAGTAGAGTCAGTTTGCATGCATGCCCAGTCATGTCTGGCTCTTTGCGACCCCATGGACTGGAGCCTGCCAGGCTCCTCTGTCCGTGGAATTTTCTTGGCAAGAATACTGGAGTGAGTTTCCGTTTCCTACTCCAGGGGATCTTCCTGACCCATGGATTGAACCCATGTCTCCTGTGTCTCCTGCATTAGCAGGCAATTTTTTTTTTTTTTTACCACTGTATCACCTGGGAAGCCCATTACAGTCAATAGGTACGGCCTAAAGCAAAAACAGAAATTCGAGAAGTAGCATTAAGGGAGCTCCCTGGTGGTCCAGTGGTTAGGACACTGGGGTCTCATCTCACTGCTGAGGGCCTGGGCTCAATCCTTGGTCAGGGCAACTAAGATTCCAAAAGCCATGCAGCACAACCCCAGACCCCAGAAACTTCATTATAAGCATGCTATTTAGAAACCTGGATGTGACTCTTAAGAGTGAAAAATGCTGGGTCTTCTAAAAGGGGGAAATGGCACAGGATGGTGACTGCTAATGTTATAATAAACCAAGGGGGACTATTTGAACTTGATGTGACTATGTGACTGGATAGTTGGATAAGAATATAAAAATCTGAAAAAGAAATGTGCTGATAATTGCATAAAATCTATAAAAGAATCTGGTATTCTCAGTGAAAGCTAATTCTGGGGCAAACAACTTTCTTTTAAAAAAGAATGGTGAAGGATACTATATATTGAAGGCCTATACTTCTCTTAGGAAGGTGGAAAACATTTTCTTGCTCTCATATAGTACGTTAACATTGCAAGATTGATCTACCTACCTTTATCCTTGGTGATGGAAACTCAGAGTCTGAGAACCTGTGCTCTGCCCAAGGTCACCACATAAGTCATTAGTGCTAAACCTCTGTCCCTCAAAAGCCAATGCCAAGTATTTCTCCACCACCTGCCCAGGGTCTGGAAGCCGAGTCTCAGAACCAGTAGTCACTCTGGACTGCCACCCCTGCACACAGGAGGCCCTTTTGCTCACTACCCGTGATGTGCAGGAGCAGCTCTGCCTGCCCATCACCCACATCTCTTGCCTCTCCGACTCACAGCAGACATACGGTGGATGATTGGCTGGCGCCAAAGTACTGTGGCCACAAGACACAGCCCAGCTCACTGGCCACAGCGGGAGGTGAACTCCTGACCCTGGCTTCATAGGAGCCACAGAGCTTTGCCCATGACCCCTGTGCTCTCTTCTTGGGCTGGATGGGCAACCACACCCCAGCACCCTTGGATTGCTCCTCTCATTCATCACCCACGTGTGGCAATGTCTGGAGTCGGAGGTGAAAGATTAAGGTTCACAGTTTGTGGTTAGATGGTCCTGCCTGGGACATGTGGACCTTCTCTTTCCTTCTGGGTATTTACAAAATGATACTCCAATGGATGATCCACAGCTGGGGAGCTTCATAAGAGTGAGGACAAAAGAATATAAATCATCTTTCATCTTATTCTTTCAAGAGAGAAGGGAAGTGTTTTGCTTTGAAATTAAGAAGGAAAGAGCTTAGAAACACTCCATGGGCTGTGCAGGACTTGAGGCTCATTTAAGTCTCATCTAAAAATATTCCAAGCTAAGTAAAAGTGCTACCTTAGAACCACATGACTGTCAGGAAAGCTCTGTCATTCTCCCAAATGACAGCCATTCTTTCTTGTCTTGACTCCTGCCCTGTTCACAGTTTATGCCACTAATCTGACCCTCAGCTTTCACTGCTTCATAACTATTACTTATGTTTCCGCGTGTAAAGATCTTACCTCCCTAGCTGTCACAGAGCCTAACACAATGCTGGGTACAGCAGGAAAGCCTAGAGCACTGATCCTCTCCCCTTTCTTTCCTGCCTCGCCTCCTGAATCACCTGAATCACCCAACAGCTCTGCATCTCTGCATCTGCTTTCAATGTCCTGGGTAGGCCCATGGGAATCTGAACAATAAAGCATGGAATCCAAGGGAACAGCCCAAGCAAGGGGCATAGCTGAAAAACTCCTATCCAGCCTGTGTCATTCTTCCAGCTCCAAATCCAAATCTTGGTTTAAAAGATATATCATAATAATTTAGAGCCTGGGTCACAATAATGCCTCGTGCAATGTTTATCAAGGAGGCCTTTGTTAGGCACGGATCATTGTTGTAATTGTTAATAGCTCACTTTCTTGAAACATCCTTATTTCAAGCTCTTAAGCCAAGGCACTGGCACAAGTTGAAGGATTGGGAAGGCCTTGAGTTTGCTTCCATCCTGGAGAAATCAGAGCCAATTGCAGACCATGTGGAAAGAAGCAGTTACCATTAACCTTGACACAAGGATTTGCACAAAACCCTCCAATCTACATGAGGATAAGGACCTTGCTTTTGCCCTGACACAGTCCTAAAAAGTGTCTATACCTGGCCAGAGAGTCTAAATGGCTCTAGCAGGCAAGGGGAAAAAAGCCAGCATTCCACATTTCCACCAAATATTCTCATTTCTTCCAAATTTACAACTGATGAGTGGACACCTATGGCGGTCTAGGATGGCCTGATGTGAGCTGTAACTTGAATCTATATTAATATTCTCACCTGCCAGCAACCTGCCTCAGTCACCTGCAGTCTGTAGATGATCCCATCCACCTTGACTGTATGGCCACATGAATTGATACACCATTCTTCTGGTTTCTAAACTCACAGTTGCAAGTGGTTAAGTGACACATTTCTGGCTCATTGATAATGGGAGCTGCCCTCTGTCAGGAAGGTCTGAATGATCCTCAGAAAGCTTTGCTTTCGGGATATCATGTTTCTTTGTGCTGACCTGCTTTAGTGAACTATATCCTCTCTGATTGCTTGTGCAAGTGACACAGGGTAATAACTTATTTTCCTACTGACTTGTCTTCCTCAAAAGTCTACAAGGGTTCATGAAACAGTTAAGTCTGGCTTTGTTTTTCCTTCCATGAGGACTGTGGCAGAGACAGCTAGCTGCCTCCCAAAATCTGTCTTTTCCTTCTTCTAGAGAGAGAACTGGGGCTCTAGATTGCACAGAATGAAGACAATATTCTGAGCCTCCCTTACAGCTAGGAGTTGTCTTATGACTAAATCTGGCTACTGGGCTATGCAAAGTAGTGATGTGTTCAACTCCTAGATGGTACCCTCTAAGGACAGGAGAGTGCCCTCCCCTCTCTGGTTTTCACCTGATGACTGAAATATTACATCCATAATGATGAGACATCTTGGATCATATTATTAAGGGGTTAATACTTCACAGAGAGTGGACAAACAATAGAGAAGGAGCCTGGGTCTCTGAAAACTTTGTGGAACACAGTCACTGTACTAGCTCACTTATTTGAAAAGAAATAAACCACCATTTTTGAAGTCTGGGTCTTTCCAGTGTGGTTCTGGACCTCTGTCACAGTTTTCTAATTAATAAAAGGACTTCTTTAATGAGCAGAGAATGCAATAGCACCATCAAGAGCCAATCACTTGCCTCTGGCGCCACATTTTTTTAAAAAGAGAGACTGGATTCTTGGGTAGGGGCCAGCTCTGGCTTCTGGTCATTGGTGCTCATAGAGACAGCAACCCAGAGGGTGCTTGTATGGTTACTGCAGATAACTGAGTGCCTCTAACACTACCTCAATAGGAAGCCCATCTCCTTACTTAGAGTGTTTTATTATAAAATGCACAAAACAAAGGAGCTGGTCATTTGCAGCATCTCCACGGTGGCAATACAACATGCATACAAACAGTACCTGCTTGCCTGCTGGAGAAGGCAAAGACGATGATGTCATCAAAGGTCCAGGTGTAGTCCTGGTGCGGGGGATAGAACATCAGCTTGTCAGAGGCTTCCTTCTTGAGGTCAATTAGGAATGTGGAATGAACCATGGGGACCGGAAAGCAGCCCAACCTCTTCCATTCTCTAATTTGAAGATAGTCCGGGGTTCGTTTATAGAAGCCCTGGAAAGAGCAGATGGGTGGGTTATTTTCTCTGATCTGAGGGCTTCCCCTTTCCCAACCTTCCACTAGATGGACTCCTAATGAACACCAGTACCAATCCTGGAGCAAAGCCACCTTCTCTCTTTATCTTGGCCTAAGAATTTCCAACTGAGCTTAAGAAATGCTGCTTACATTTTAAAAAAAATCCTAAAAGGGTCTTGTTATCAGAAACAGTTTTGGTTTCAGCACATCTCTTCATTTAACAGATTCACATAACAGCTTTCACATACGACATCACTGAATACGTATATGACGTCATTGAATATATGTATACGAAGTGTGAGCAGTCAGAGGTGGTTGAGCAGAGCAGTGGAAAGCAGATGTTCTGGGATTTGGCTGCCTGAGTTCAAGTCCTGCCTCAGCTGCTTACTGCATGAAGGTGTTGGTCAGGCCACTCAGCCTTACTGTGTCTATTTCCTCATTGTGAAATAGGAATGATGGCACTATCTACTCCACGGGGTTCTCTGTCAAGTAAGGAAAAACCTGAAAAATGCTTAGAATAGTGCCCAGCACCAAGAAAGCATCGATAAATAATGGCTGTTATTAAAATTACATTACATTGGCTGATTTTTAAAATTTTTAATTAGAATATAATTGCTTTACAATGTTGTGTTGGTTTCTGTTGTACAACAACATGAATCAGCTAGATGTTGTGTGTTAGTCACTCAGTCATGTCCAACTCTTTGTGACACCATGGACTGTAGCTGGCCAAGGTCTTCAGTCCATGGGGTTTTCCAGACAAGAATACTGGAGTGGGTTGCCATTTCCTTCTCCAGGGTGAATCAGCTATGTGTATACATATATCGCCTCCCTCTTGAGCCTCCCTCCCACCCCCCAGGCCACCTCTCCGGGTCATCACAGAGCACAGAGCTGAGCTCCCTGTGTTATACAGCAGCTTCCCACTAGCCATCTGTTTTACACATGGTAGCGTATATATGTGGAGAAGGCAATGGCACCCCACTCCAGTCCTCTTGCCTGGAAAATCCCATGGATGGAGGAGCCTGGGAGGCTGCAGTCCATGGGGTCACTAAGAGTCAGACACGACTGAGCAACTTCACTTTCATTTTTCACTTTCATGCCTTGGAGAAGGAAATGGCAACCCACTCCAGTGTTCTTGCCTGGAGAATCCCAGGGACGGGGGAGCCTGGTGGGCTGCCGTCTATGCGGTCTCACAGAGTGGGACGACTGAAGTGACTTAGCAGCAGCAGCAGCAGCAGTGTATATGTATCAATGTTACTCTCCCAATTTGCGCCCCCATTCCTTCCCACCATGTCCACAAGTCTGTTCTTGACATCTGTGTCTCTGTTTCAGCCTTGCAAATAGGTTCGTCAGTAGGATTTTTCCAGATCCCATATATATGCAATACTGAATATTAATATGTGGTATTTGTTTTCCTCTTTCTGACTTGTTGTTTAGTTGCGAAGTTGTGTCCAACTCTTTTGCAACCCTATGGACTGCAGCCCACCAGGCTCCTTTGTCCATGAGATCTCCCAGGCAAGAATACTGGAACGAGTCACCATTCCCTTCTCCAGGGGATCTTCCCAACCCAGGGATCAAACCAGTGTCTCCTGCACTGCAGGTAGATTCTTTACAGCTGAGCCAGCAGGGAAGCCCTCCTTTCTGACTTACTTCACTCTGTATTTTTAACTAAACATGCA
Source organism: Bubalus kerabau (assembly GCF_029407905.1). NCBI lineage: Eukaryota > Metazoa > Chordata > Mammalia > Artiodactyla > Bovidae > Bubalus > Bubalus kerabau. Next base: position 119,947,968 of record NC_073628.1, read on the forward strand.
ATACTTAAACAAATTAATGGGGCCTTCTTCCAATGCAATTATTTATTCACTATTCTGGTGGAGCTGCCACTGCTACATGTTTTAGGGGGGATTCCTCTTTGAAAGTTCCCTCTGGGCAGTACACAGGACAACCAATGCCCTTACTTTGTGGTTCTGAACACACTGGTTTGGAGTAACCCAGCTTGCTTTCCCTCCAAGCTCAACTGTTCATTCAACAAACATCTCCTGAATGCCTACTGCAATCCAAGCTGTGTGAGATGCTGGAGACATAGCAGTAAATTGACAGTCCCAGCTTTAGCCCACACGGGTACAGAATCCACTGGAGCTTTATACTCCAGTGGCACCAATTATGTAACTTGACTATTGCCAAAGCTCAAATCCATTCCAGAGAGGATGAAGATGTGTCTCAACAAAATTAAAGCATGTGGAAACTTGGAAAGGCATTTTAAAGTACATTTTAGGCAACAGCAGGCTCATGGAACAAGTGTAAGACTTCACAGGGCCAGGACTCTGAAGGGCATGATACCCAGCAGTTGCACAAGTGCGTGCATATCCCTTAATCAGTCACATTACTCTGGGGTCACACTTCCTGCAGTGGTGTCACTAGCCACACGGTAGGCCCTGCAGCCTCTTCTCCAGCATTTCTTTTAGTCTCCAGACTAGTGTTCTAGTCTAGCTAATGCTCACACTGACCACGTGGTAAGGTACAGGGGGATCACAAAAGAAGCCTCAGAAGATATGTGTCTCATCATCATCTAGCTGATTGATCTTACCCCATGCTTCACCTCTTCGAGCCTAAGTTTCTCCTCCTGAAAAGATGGGGTAAAAACTGGTCTGTTGATCTCCCAGGGTTGTAGAAGGGATCACATGTGATCCAGTCTATGAAGATACCTTGGAAATTGTAATGCATTAGATGAAGGATTATTATTCCCGCAATTTTTTATTAGCCTTTAACAAAGGTTACATCTTTCAGCTTACTAGTATTCTTCCAAGGGATAGAAGAATTTTTCCAAGGGATAAAGGGAAAACTGGTTCTTTAGAGGAACTGCCTAGGAACACACACCAAATGCAAAGTTCTAGACTACTTAGGAACAATATTCTCAGACTGAGGAGCTTGGAAAATTCATGAGGATGAATCACAGAATACCCCGGGGACAGGGAGGAAGGAAGCAGAGAAGGAAGGAGAGAAAGAGACCTCATATGCTTCCTGCAGAGAGGTGGAGGCAACAGATGCGTCTCTTTTTCCACATAAACTGAATATTGTTGGTAATCATTCCTACTTAGTGGCCAGACATAACCGAGGTCATGTTTTGAATGTGTTTAAAGGCACTGGACATCAAGGCTTGACTTAAGCTTATGAAGTCACTGGCTGTTTCTGTTCCTGCCCTCGCAGAAGCCTGACTGAGGATGACAGAAAGCCAGAAACAAACATAAATAAGAATTGCCCCCAGATTGCTTAGATTTTACTTTCACTGTGCAAAGTAAGTGAGCTTTTAGCATTAAAGCAAGTAAGACAACAGAAACCGGAAGGCCACAGTTGTGAGGATAATCCACTCTCGATGCCGGTATCAGTGCCTGACTCATTAAAAACACCCTAGAGTGATGCTGCCATGGTAAGTGCTGCACATTATTAACTGAGAATGTATGAACTTAAATTTAATATAATATCTTCTCCTCAAGGAAATGATTGGCTTTTATAAATATGAACTTAACGCGTCCCTAAAAGAGATGTGGATACCATACATTCAAAATCCCTTGGAACTGCAGGAAATATTTGTTAACAAAAGAGCAATGCCCACTCCAGTTGTGTGCAAGAGCCATGGATTTAAATTTTCAGGGAGTTTGCAAGCCAGTTTTTATGTTGATAGTTTAAAATCTGTAAAAACAAAAATCATGCTAACACCCACCATTCTAAGTAAACCACGAACAGCAAGCTTTCCATGCGCTTAATAATTATATCAAGTGACCGCACTTCAATTGACTTAACCTTCCCCTCAGCTTAAACAACATTTGCGTGGTGGGAGTACTGACACCATGAAAACCAGCAAGTGCTGCCAATCAGGGGTTTTCCCTACAGACAGCCACCACCAAGTATTTACCAGCACACCATTGGCCTCTTTCTTCATCCAAAACCAAACCAAATATAAAACAGGGACTGAAAATTTAGCTCTTTGAGCATGAGAACACATCTAACATACACTTTTTCCCTTAGAGCATCTTTAGCCTACATTGATATATATTACATTGATCAGTTTATCTCTCTTAATTTATTAACTAAAGAATCAGAAATACAATCAGCCATAAACATTCACTGCAACACCTCTCTAGACTGTGAAGATTTTTACAATGGAAAACAGAGATGATGGAAATAACTTAAATTTTGTAAAAACATCTATCACAGTAGTTCCAATTATTCAATTTCTTTGGAAATAAATTTGGCAACATATCAAGGGTCATTAAAATGTTTAATACTCTTTAACTCACTAATTTCACTTCTTAGAAGCTGTCCCAAGGAAATAATACTAAATATGAAAAATTTTATGTTAATCATGATGGTTATTATAATAGTTAAAAGTTGTAAATAGATGTTCTTAAACTAAAAGAAAGGCTAAGTAAATTGCATAATAGCCACTTGATGATATAGTTAAAACATGTCATCTGTTATCTATGATGTTAGAATGGGAGCAATTAACATGATGTTTTTTAAAAAACTTTTTTTCTATTTCCAGTTTTTTACAGTGTTCGCATGTGAGTTTTAATGACCAAAAATATTTAATTTTTTGAAAATCTCTGAATCAGGGAGACGAAAAGTACAAATCCCAGTAAGCTTTGGTTAATTTAAAGCTTCTAATCCTAAACTCATTAGAATAATGTCCTCACAATTCATTAGTACAGAAGAGCTCTTTGGGTTCTGGCATTGGACATGGATTTACCTCCTTTCCTGAAAATCCTTGCTCTAGTCACACAATGACATGCGTGTTTCAAGGGAGAAAATCAGAAAAAGATTCACGGGGCTACTGCTGACAGGTGGCTGCCTTGTTAAAACTCATAACTTAATTTGTTAACCAACACACTTGCCTGAGGTGTGATTCCGCACCAGAAATTAGAGTACAAGCCCCGAGACTCCAGCATGGGGGCCACAATGGTTTTGTTTTCTGCGATCAGTAGATTGAGGGTCTGCGGATTAGTCAAGAAGTTGTCAACATCTATAAACTAGGAAAAGAAAAGGAACATCAGATGAAAAGGTACTTTTCAGTAATGGGTGTGCTGCTGCTGCTGAGGCAGTCGTGTCCGACTCTGTGCGACCCCATAAACGGCAGCCCACTAGGCTCCTCTGTCCCTGGGATAAAAGTAACCTAACACTTGCCAAAGGATCACGGAAACTTGCCCATGACATACAGAACCAGCTCTCCATGTTTTTCTTATGGAAACCCCTTGGGGCTGGATAGCTTTCATTTAGGCAAAACGCATCAGTCTAACTTCCACATGTTTAGCTCTGCATAAGGCACCAAGCAATGAATTGGTATTATCGCTGGGCAAATACTAGACTGGAACTCAAGCTACACCTTGGTAAGTATAAGATATGAATGGGTCTCAAGCCCTTAAAAGATTCATTTGCATTTATTGCATGCTCATTCTAAGTACAAATGAACAGACCTATTTAGGTTGTCTATAGTAATGTCAAACTGGCCCCAAATGAATCCATCAATGCTCTCTTAATGCTACAATTAGATTTTTTTGTTTAAAGTATATTACATACTAGTGAAGCTATTTCCCATTCTCATCAGAAATCAGTGTTAACACATTCATTTACAGGGACAGCATAGAAGTTTCTATTATATAAAATAATCACACTGAGCTGTGCACTTAAAAAATTAAGATGGTAGAGTTTATGTTATGTATACTTCCCACACACACAGAAAATAAAACCTCAGAAGCTTTCATTCTTTTGATAGTCGGTCTCTTTACTCAAAATTCTGTGGCTCAGCACTTGTACGCTTCACAGACATTTAAGCAGCTATGCAATGTTAAATATCAGCACAACTGGAAACTTCTATGAAATTATTTGTATTGAAAATGGGTGTGTGATAAACTATCGGGCTGATTTCTGTTGTGACTGCGAGGCTGAGGGTGGTCAAAAGTGTTCCCTTTAGGAGTCAGAGAACAGACGTCCATTAGTTTTATGAAACATCACTGGCTTTGTTTCGTTGGTGGTATTTCTAGTGTTGTACTGAAAAAGGTTTGCCAAAAGAATTAAATGGGTTTGTGGGGGCGCACACAGAGGAAGAACTTGGTTGCCATAAACTTGTGGAGAAAGAAGACTGTCAGCTTTCAAATGAGAACAGGGACTGCGGCTCCTTACTGCGCAGGTCCCAAGAAGTTAAGACCTTTACTATTGCTTTACCCACAGCATTCCCTCTGAACTAAAAAGATTTAGGGTTTTTCATGTTTACTACAATAAAGAGATAGAACAATTCAGGAGCTTATTTGCTTACTCACTAAAAATGCATGTGAGGAATGGGTCTGAGATGAAATCTAGGTCTCACGATATTAAGCTCTCCAGACTTATTCTTGTGCCTTTATTAGAACACTGAGGAGGAGAGGCCTAAAAAGGGTCGTTTTGATTGCTCCCACGGTCCTAGATTATCGACAATTGCTCTGGACACATTCTAGATAACAGTTGTCAAGAAATTAAACATCTGTTTTTACCAGAATGTAGTCTGACCATTTTTCCCTCGCAGTTCGAAGGGCTGCCTGCCGTAGTTTCATCACGTGGGCAAAACGGGAGGCAGGCCAGTGCTTTGGTCCAATTTCATCAGGGTAAGACCTATAATAATAATAATAATGATGATGATGATGATGGCTAATAATTATTGAATGCGTGTATATTGCAGGCACTACATACTAATCCATTTTATCTTCCAGTAGTAGCCCTAGGAAGTCGATATTGTTATAGTTATCATTATCCCCTTATTACATATAAGAAATTGGAGCAAGGAGAGATTAAGTAATTTTCTGCTTCCCATACACAGGAATCTTTATACAAAACACTAGGCTGGCGAAAAAGTTTGTTTGGGCTTTTCTGTACATCTTATGGAAAGACCTGAAAGAACTCTTGGGCTGACCCAATATTTCAGTTCTCATTAGAATTCACTCTTTTTATGATGAAGTGCTACCACTCTCCCCTCTTTACAGCTGAGGAAATTGGTCAGAGTGGTTAAGTCATTTGCTTAACATTATGCCATTAATAAGGGGTATAGCCAGAATTTGAATCTAGGAATAACCCCAAAGCTCATGTTCCTAGACACTGTCTCATACATTCAGCCATCAGATACATTTGAAAATGTTACAGCATCAAATTAGGAGCTTCCCGGGAAAAACAAAGGTTTATTTTCTGTGGTCAAGTCTCAGTAAAGGACTCTACAGAGTCCAACATGTTGATCTCCCCCAGACGGAGTGAGATCACGGAGCAAATACATAATGCTGGAATGTCTCTCAACACCCACAAGGCTGCCAGGACTCATCCACGGCCATGGAGGCAGCCGGGTTGGCTCACCCTTGAGAACCTTTCTGAAAGCTCCCACCTGGTACGGACATTGATAAAGTCACAGGGGCCCCAAACTGGCCACCACTTCAAGTCCTTGTAGCTGCACACGGGCAGGACATCTGCCTCAGTAAAAGAGAAACCACAAAAATGAGACCATAACCATACAAACAAGATGAATAAAACTGTTTATTACACAGGAAGTCTCTGAAATGTTTTCCCCAATCATTTCTACAAAACTCAGTGGAATTCCTGTCTTTTTTTTTTCTGAATATGTTGCCCCTAAAAATACCTTCTTTGATATTTCTCACACTGACCTTGGCATACAATATATTTAGTCAAAATCTGGCTATGGAGAAAATTACCAGGATTTGGGAGAGGTACATAGAGTTTTTCTGGGCCACTCTAACTGGGCCAAATTCCATTATAAGTAACTCCAAAAAAGTGTTCAGAATCTTTTACAGTGTCCACATTTGATTGTTAAGGTTTGCTCCATCTATAGACCATATGCTGAGATTGAGACATAGATGTAGATACATACACATGTACATGTAATAAAAAATATTATACAGTGAGAGACTAGAAGAACAAATTTTGTTCTGGAACAGCATTTATTATTTCTATAATACATATTCAGTTTCCAATAAATGACTTATCCTGGGAAAAATTTCAGCAGCTCAATTCATCCCACTTCTACAATTCCTTAATCTAGAACTATAGTAGCCTGGGAACATTTAGAGTATTAAGTTTGAAATATATTTATTCATATTCCCATTCACTCATTTGTTTATTCAACAAGCATAAATTTAGTGCTTACAGGAACATAGCACTGAGTGAAACATAAAGTATTTGTACATTTTAGCCCCTGTGTAAAAAATAAAATAACTTAGAAAAAATGCATGAATTAGATAGTCAATGTTCATTAAGTTTATTGTTGTGCCAAACAAGATGATACAGGAAATAAGCAATACAAGTGTTAAGAGAAGGTAGACATTTGTAACTGGAATGATTAGCCACAGCCTTTGGTAGCAGGTAGAATTTGGGATAAAGGTTATCACAGAGAAGGGAAGGAAAGCCCGGGGTCGAAAATAAAAGTAACATCTGGATAAGGCAGTTTTCTTTTAGGAAATATTGGTATAAAGATATGGATATTTTTTAAATATTTATGAAATATTTCAAATCAGGCATTTGAACTTCATTCTGTAGGCAGTAGAGAGTCACTGAAGTTTTTTCAACAAAGAAATGAAAGGCCATCATTAATATTTTAGGTAGATTGATTTGACAGTGTGGTATATAGTATCATTTTGAAGATAAAGCAACTAAGAAGTTGCTGCAGTAGGGTCTTCCCTGTGATTCAATGATTAAGACTCTGCACTGCCAATGCAGGGGCGCAGGTTCAATCCCTGGTCCCGGAACTAGAATCCTGCATGCTGTGCAGTGCAGGGAAAAAAAAAAAAAATTGCGAGGGTAAAGACTGGAAATAGCGTCAATGTCCATTAGTAGGAGGATGATTAAATAATTATGGTTCACCCATCAGTGGATACTCTGCAGTCACAAAAATAATGAGCTACTCTTTAACTCTTGCTATGGCTCAGAGGTTAAAGCGTCTGCCTGCAATGTGGGAGACCTGGGTTCGATCCTTGGGTCGGGAAGATCCCCTGAAGAAGGAAATGGCAACCCACTCCAGTATTCTTGCCTGGAGAATCCCATGGACGGAGGAGCCTGGTAGGGCTACAGTTCACGGGGTCACAAAGAGTCGGACACAACTGAGCGGGCAACTTAACTTATGGTACAATTACCAAGTTACGATGGGTTAAAAAGCAAGGTATATATAAGAATAATACAAACTTTTCACTATGATCCCTCAAGTATAAAAGGTTAATACTCAAAGTATGAATAAGTAATATCAATATTTTAAAACATACACTACTGTGTTAATTTACTTGAAAACTAATGAGAGTCTGAACTTGGCTGGTACCTGCATGAGCAAAGAGGAAAAGAAATACAAAGATCTGTCAAAGAAAGAAATAGCAGGTCTTTGTAACTTACTATCAGTTACAGAGACAAAAGACAATGAAAAATCACATGTGCCTCTAAGATTAGAAACCTAAGTGACTGGAAAACTGATTAAGGCGGGGGAAGGGTAAACAACGAGTTCACAGAATGTTCTCTGCTACTCACTCAGGTTCATCCATAGGCCTCCACTCCACATAGTGATAGGCTTTCTGTACATTTTTCAGCCACTCCCTGAGTATTTCTGTTGTATTATCCACATTGTGGTCAGTGGCCGCCCTGCATGAGAGAAAGCACCACACAGTTCAGTTATTATGTCATCCAAAGACCAAGGAAGGAAGCCAAAGGACTCCAGATAAACGAAAGGAGAACGGCCAGTTCTAGACACTGTGTACATGAAAATGACTCCCTCATGTTCCAATCTAGACAATTTCTGAAGCGAGAGAGATGGCTTTCAACCATCTCTGTGTCATTAGATCCCTAAGCAGGACTTGGCCAACGGTAAAAGAGATGTAAAAAACAGTATATGTGTAAAATGAATGGGTTAGTTAACTAATATTCTTGGAAAGTTTTCCATTTGTTTTAATTTTTAGGTATCCGATTTTTAGGTATTACCTTTTAACTTCATAAGAGCAACTCTCAATTTAAGCAATAATTCAGCTGCATTTTCAAGTCCCACAAAATTTTTAATCAGTGCTGCTTTAATCACACACACACAACAGAGGGGAAAATCACAATAACAGTTTTCAGTATAAAATTCAAAGCCCAAGGTATCTTCACTTATTTATTTTGGATAACTTCACCATCGCTTTCATAAGATAGAATACCTTCAGAAGTCTACAATGTATGTAAACTGGTTTCTGCTCTATCCTGAAAGTTTAACAAACTGATTCACTTAAAAAGGAGTTTAAGTCATTTATTAAAACATAAATGTTTTCAAACAGTGTCACAAAGCAAACACATGCTATGTATAATATAATGCATCTAAAGACTAATAGAGTTTTGCCAAGAAAATGCACTGGTCATAGCAAACACCCTCTTCCAACAACACAAGAGAAGACTCTACACATGGACATCTCCAGATGGTCAACATTGAAATCAGATTGATTATATTCTTTGCAGCCAAAGATGGAGAAGCTCTATACAGTCAACAAAAACAAGACCAGGAGCTGACTGTGGCTCAGACCATGAACTCCTGATTACCAAATTCAGACTTAAATTGAAGAAAGTAGGGAAAACCACTAGACCATTCAGGTATGACCTAAATCAAATCCCTTATGATTATACAGAGGAAGTGAGAAATAGATTTAAGGGCCTAGATCTGATAGATAGAGTGCCTGATGAACTATGGAATAAGGTTTGTGACATTGTACAGGAGACAGGGATCAAGACCATCCCCATGGAAAAGAAATGCAAAATGGCTGTCTGGGGAGGCCTTACAAATAGCTGTGAAAAGAAGAGAAGCAAAAAGCAAAGGAGAAAAGGAAAGATATAAGCATCTGAATGCAGAGTTCCAAAGAATAGCAAAAAGAGATAAGAAAGCCTTCCTCAGCGATCAATGCAAAACAATAGAGGAAAACAACAGAATGGGAAAGACTAGAGATCTCTTCAAGAAAATTAGAGATACCAAGGGAAAATTTCATGCAAAGATGGGCTTGATAAAGGACAGAAATGATATGGACCTAACAGAAGAAGAAGATATCAAGAAGAGATGGCAAGAATACACAGAAGAACTGTACAAAAAAGATCTTCACGTCACACCATCAGATAATCACGATGGTGTGATCACTGACCTAGAGCCAGACATCCTGGAATGTGAAGTCAAGTGGGCCTTAGAAAGCATCACTACAAACAAAGCTAGTGGAGGTGATGGAATTCCAGTTGAGCTATTTCAAATCCTGAAAGATGATGCTGTGAAAGTGCTGCACTCAATATGCCAGCAAATTTGGAAAACTCAGCAGTGGCCAACAGGACTGGAAAAGGTCAGTTTTCATTCCAATCCCAAAGAAAGGCAATGCCAAAGAATGCTCAAACTACCGCACAATTGCACTCATCTCACACACTAGTAAAGTAATGCTCAAAATTTTCCAAGCCAGGCTTCAGCAATATGTGAACCGTGAACTTCTTGATGTTTAAGCTGGTTTTAGAAAAGGCAGAGGAACGAGAGAGCAAATTGCCAACATCCACTGGATCATGGAAAAAGCAAGAGAGTTCCAGAAAAGCATCTATTTCTGCTTTATTGACTATGCCAAAGCCTTTGGCTGTGTGGATCACAATAAACTGGAAAATTCTGAAAGAGATGGAAATACCAGACCACCTGACCTGCCTCTTGAGAAATCTGTATGCAGGTCAGGAAGCAGCAGTTAGAACTGGACATGGAACAACAGACTGGTTCCAAATAGGAAAAGGAGTACGTCAAGGCTGTATATTGTCACCCTGCTTATTTAACTTCTATGCAGAGTACATCATGAGAAACGCTGGACTGGAAGAAACACAAGCTGGAATCAAGATTGCCGGGAGAAATATCAATAACCTCAGATATGCAGATGACACCACCCTTATGGCAGAAAGTGAAGAGGAACTAAAAAGCCTCTTGATGAAAGTGAAAGAGGAGAGTGAACAAGTTGGCTTAAAGCTCAACATTCAGAAAACAAAGATCATGGCATCTGGTCCCATCGCTTCATGGGAAATAGATGGGGAAACAGGGGAAACAGTGTCAGATTTTATTTTTCTGGGCTCCAAAATCACTGCAGATGGTGACTGCAGCCATGAAATTAAAACACGCTTACTCCTTGGAAGGAAAGTTATGTCCAACCTAGATAGCATATTCAAAAGCAGAGACATTACTTTGCCAACAAAGGTTCGTCTAGTCAAGGCTATGGTTTTTCCAGTGGTCATGTATGGATGTGAGAGTTGGACTGTAAAGAAAGCTGAGTGCCGAAGAATTGATGCTTTTGAACTGTGGTGTTGGAGAAGAGTCTTGAGAGTCCCTTGGACTGCAAGGAGATCCAACTAGTCCATTCTGAAGGAGATCAGCCCTGGGATTTCTTTGGAAGGAATGATGCTAAAGCTGAAACTCCAGTACTTTGGCCACCTGATGCGAAGAGTTGACTCATTGGAAAGACTCTGATACTGGGAGGGATTGGGGGCAGGAGGAGAAGGGGACGACAGAGGATGAGATGGCTGGATGGCATCACTGACTTGATGGACTTGAGTCTGGGTGAACTCTGGGAGTTGGTGATGGACACGGAGGCCTGGCGTGCTGCAATTCATGGGGTCGCAAAGAGTTGGACATGACTGAGCGACTGAACTGAACTGAACTGAACTGAACTGAAAACAAAGTTATTCAGAACAGCCCAAAATGAACAGATATGCCAGTCAATTGGAAAAGAAAGAAGGAAAGCATGGGTTGTAATCTTGACATCAAATAAGGTAGAATTCAGGCCAAAATTATTAAACATAACAAGGCAAAATTGTAATTATAATAATAATGCTAAATAATGTCATTCACATCAATGATATAATAAATGTGCATATCCATGTACCTATATATAGTACAGGGGTTAGCAAACTTTTCTTTAAAGCCAGACAGTGACTATTCTAGGCTGGTAGGCTGTATATTTTCTGTTGTAACTACTTAACTGTCATTGTAGCAGTGAAGCAGTCATTCATAACATGTGAATGAATGAGCATTATTGTGCTCCCGTAAAGATTTGTTTATGAAAGTAGGCAACAGGTCTACAGGCTGTGGTTTGCCAACCCCTATACATAGAAAGGCAAAGCAAGCACCTTTAATAAGCACCTTTAGAATAATAAGAGTGTTTAATATACTACTTTCGGTTAAAGAAAGTACAAAGGGGAGAAAGTAAATATGTAAAGAATCTACGGAACACAACAATAGAGATTCTACTTCTTTCTCAAGTGCACATGAAACATTCACAAAAATTGACCAACAATTACACTATGAAGAAAGCTTTACAAAATTGGAATAATATTTATCGCATTCTCTGATCACGTCATAAAATCAAAAATTAGTAATAAAACCTCCAAAATTCCATTAAAAGCTCTCTATTAAACAACTATTAAGGGAAAGAAGAAATACAAATCAACTTTAGAACTTCTAAAGATAAATAATAAAAACACTAGAGATCAGAACTGAGGGATACAATTAAAGTAGTGGTCAGAGAAAATTCAGTTTTTTATCCTTAAATCAATAAAAATTAATGAGTTAAACTCCTACTCCAAAAGCTAGAGAAAGAGCAACAAAACAAACAGGCATAAAGATGAAAGTAGAAAATCATGAGGTAGAAAACAAAGAAAAAGCAGAATTAATAAACAAAAGAAATGTTACTTTTTTTAAGTAAAAAAATCAACAAAAGACAATCACTAGTTAATATAACCCAGACAACACAAAAATTAAAAATAAAAAAAGACAAAGATGAAGGGAATATGACTGACATGAAAGAATTTTTTAAAAAATCATATGCAATTAATTCATATAACTCAATGAAAAATAAATTTGAAAACTAGATATAATAGATGTCCTAGCAAGACGCATGTTAGCAAAATTGATTCCAGTTGAAATGTAAAACTTAAAAGAGAACAGTTTTCTTGGAAGAAATTAAGAAAGAAACAAAAAAACTCACACTAGACCCAGATGGTTTCATAGGGAAATTCTACCAGATATCTTAAGAATATGTGTGCATGTGTGCACACTCAGCCATGTTCAACTCTGCAACCCATGGACTGCAGCTTGCCAGGCTCCTCTGTCCATGGGATTCCCAGGCAAGAATACTGGAGTGGGTTGCCATTTCCTCCTGGGGGGGTCTTCCCAACTCAGGGATCAAACCTGCATCTCCTTTGTCTCCTGCATTGGCAGGCGGATTCTTTACCACTGAGCCATCTGGAAAGCCCATCTTAACATTAGCTACCTCCATAGTTATGTGGCTTGTTCCAAGTCCTTTTAATAATGCAAGTGCGACAGTGATAACTAAACCTGATAAAGACACAACTACAGAACAGTTATCTTTCAATGAATATGCTGCAAAAATCCTAAAGCATTAGTGAAAATTCAACACTAGTCCTGATTTTTTAAAACCACACTGAATAAAATTAAAACAGGATGGAAGGGAGGAAAGAAGGAAGGAAGAAATGGAGGAACAATGGGAAAGAAAGAGTCATGGGAAAATAGAGGTATCTGAGACACTTAAGTGAGAGTAAAAATATACTCTCACTTATACTTTATTGGCAATTTATACTTTATTGGCAATTCAGCAGTTCCTACTGGGGAGGGAAAGCTGTTGGCATTATCAGCAGTGGTGGTTCCCTGGGAGCATGGTCTTGACAAGAGCAAATGAAGAGAGGTGAACAGTGGTCACTTCTTCCATTTATAGCAATTCAGTACATAGAATTTTGTTAAACCCAATCTATAATGGTTTTTATTCTTCCTACTTGAGCTTTTGGGGGTCACGGCTGCTCCAAAAGTAACAAGTGAAATCTCTAAGAGAGGATGAGAAATCTTTAAGAGAAATAATGTTCAAGAGAAAAAAAAAAAAAAAACTGTTAAGCAAAGCATAGTGAAAGGCCATGTTACACAGGGAATAAATTTCTGTAAAACACCAAGTAACATGATGATATGTAGCTTATGTCACAAGATATAGAAAAATGAAGGAAAGAGGGGTATGACTAATATTTGAAAATCTTATTTCATAAAATGGATATGTGAATGAAAACTATCCTTATTTAAAGCATTATTCAAAAAATAGAGGATCAGGAGGTGATGCCAATGGCCGATTCAATCTACTTTCAAGTCTTTTCTGGAAATCAGATTAGAACCAGCTCCTTTCTTTGAAACAAGATGTAGGAGGGAGAGACCCACAAACCCACCTGGACATTCTACTTTCTGGAGGGAAGAGAGGTGATGTGTGTAGCTGATAGTGTTGGGGGACAACAGGTGAGCATGTTAGGACAGAGGTGGGGGAGTACAAGCAGGTGGGAAAATGGGCCAGGAAGCAATGTGGGAGGGAGACACGGACCCCATCCAGCTTGCAGCTGTGCTGAGAAGTACAGCTTATCAGCAAAAACCACATCCACAGTCACACACAGCCACAGCCACCAAGGCCCAGCACGACGTCCGGCATCATAGCCCGGAAGGGCACCAGGATTGTCAACCCACTCATCTCACGGTATGAAGCACGTGTAGAGCAAGTCCTGAAACTGAGAACCTGCTCTAATGCACATTCTTCTTCACTCAAAGTATTATGGGTAAGAGTAAGTTAAAACAAAACCAACCCCCAAAATCTCGACTGCAGTGCGAGCCAAAAGTTTTAGGAATTCCATATTATTCCCAAATGCCTTACGGTGTAGGCAACTTCAGACAGCATCTACTTCTTTCCTTGACTGTTGCTTCTGCATTACATGGGAATGACGTTCTCTTCGCCCTCCCTACTCCTTGGTGCATTTCCTCCTAATTATTTTAACAAAGGTCTCATCGTATGAAATTTACTTTCCTGGTGTACAGACTAAACAACTCCGAACTCTGCCTAAGTATCCACTACTGCCAAACATCCTGAGAAATTAGCTGTGCGGAATCTGCAAAGACAGATGTGTCTAATTAATATATATATATGGAATTTAGAAAGATGGTAACAATAACCCTGTGTACGAGACAGCAAAAGAGACACTGATGTATAGAACAGTCTTATGGACTCTGTGGGAGAGGGAGAGGGTGGGAAGATTTGTGAGAATGGCATTGAAACATGTAAATATCATGTATGAAATGAGTTGCCAGTCCAGGTTCGATGCACGATACTGGATGCTTGGGGCTGGTGCACTGGGACGACCCAGAGGGATGGAATGGGGAGGGAGGAGGGAGGAGGGTTCAGGATGGGGAACACATGTATACCTGTGGCGGATTCATTTTGATATTTGGCAAATCTAATACAGTTATGTAAAGTTTAAAAATAAAATAAAATTAAAAAAAAAAAAAAAAAAAGTAGAGGCAGAGACTTTGAATACTCTCCTGATTAAGTTTTAAATATTTCCTATATGGTTGCTTCCCCCAATTGTTCAGATTCTCTTTGTTCTCAGGCTTCCGAGGAAATGAGCAAGTCCTTCCACTGTGGTTGCAGGTCCATCCACACCTGCCTTTGATGCCCACGGCCAGTCTCCCGCCTTGTCCCAAAGGAAGAACAGAGGGGCCAGCTCCAGGCCACTGAGGAGGGCTTGCAGTCCGCCCCCTCAAGAACACCACCCTGTTCCTCCACTCCCCTGGCGAAAGCAAATAAACAGAAATCCAGGCAGACACTTCTAACTGCTGCTTTTTAATCCCTCTGATGAAAATGTGTTTCCGTTCGAATACATAATCATGAAAGCATGCAGGCACTGGTGTCTTCAGAGGGTTGGAGAGAGAGAGACAGAGCAAAGGCCCAGATGCAAGCTCCCTGAGGAAATGTGAGGCCTGAGTTAAAGGTTCTGCTTTCAGAGCCCTGTAGAAAATGTAACAGTGTAGTGCCTGACCCGTCCTACAGCTCCACCAGCTGCAGGACACACAAAAATCTGCAGCTGGACGGATTTCTCCATCAAGGACACAGAGTGTGCAGGAGAAGCCGAGGCTTTCTCTCAAATCCACAGCTCCTTCCAGTCCCATGGAAGATGAGTCTGCCATCTACCCCCAATGAGATCAAGAAAAGCACTCCGAGAGGTAATGGACATCGCTAGAGGATTCCTTGAAGAAAGCAAGGAATGATGTGAAGATACCCCTGGAAAGGTGACCGACAAAGTGATACACAGCGATTAGTGATTTCACCAATCAGACTGGAGCACCACTGTTTATGAGGCACAAACAGGTACTGGCTGGAACACCAGGCTCCTGGGACGCAAAGCCTGTTCAATCGTGGCCTCAATTCTCCCAACCAGAGTAGAGAGTCACATTAAATCATCTTAAATCATCTCTCCGGCTCCCAATGACATAGCAAGGAGAGCTCAGCTCTTGAGCTGTGCCAATCCTCATGCAATAAATTTTCTTTGAAGGCCTCATGGGAGAGCGACCTGGAGTCCCAGGAGTACTGGAACCTCCCTCCTCCACCTTCAGGAGAACCGTGGCCCTGATACTCCTGAGATGCTCATGGTTGGTCCCCTCTCTGTCCATTAGTCTTTGCTGGCTTTCTTTGAAGCTGGTGGCACCTGAAATGCAAGACCTGGCAGATACAGGGGCAACATCCATATGGCCTCAGGAGGGAGTCTAGGTCACGTCTCACCATCAAGCTGCATGTCTGCTTCCTCTGCTTCTGCTTCTAGTTCCTCTTGCCTCTTTCTCTTCCCTACCTGTGCGTGTCAGCAAAGGCCCATGAGTCTTGGATTCAAAGTCAGATTAGGACAGCAGTAAATACATACTGCCAGCTTCCCAGGTGGCTCAGTGGTAAAGAATACACCTGCCAATGCAGGAAATGTAAGAGACATGGGTTTGATCCCTGGGTCAGGAAGATTCCCTAGATGAGGGCATGGCAGTGCACTCCAGTATTCTTGCCTGGAGAATCCCATGGACAGAGGAGCCTGGTGGGCTACAGCCCAAAGGGTCACAAAGAGTCGGACATGATTGAGCAACTTGGTACGCATGCACGCGCATACTGCAAATTCAGTCAACAGCATGTACAGGGATTTTCTTGGCTGATGAAGTCCCCAGGCCAGCAGGTGCATGGTTACTGTTACAGGGGAAAACAAGAGCCTCTGCAGCAGACCAGCAGATAAACAAGTCTTCAGAGTGACCAAGTTTTCCTATTTGGCTGCGGCCAAAAATAAAACTGAAGTTTCTTTGGCGACGTCTAAACACACTGACTTTCCTCCTTGTTTTAGAAGGTCAGTTTTCATTCCTCAATCTTGGCTCCTAAACAAGTAGCCAATTTGAAATAATTGCAACTGGCTCATTTCTTTTTATAAGAACTACTGAGGTTGTGAGAGCTAAACTCACATTACTAAGTGAGGGGCCACTGGAGCCAAATTAAAGAGCCAAATTAAAGATGCAAACTGGACCACTCTGCAAGTGGAACATGGACACTGAGGACATGGCACTCCTGATCACCTCCCTCTGCACTGACCCTCAGGGAATGTTCTTAGCTTGCCTGCCACCCCAGAAAGTCTAGACTTCCAATGCTACAGAGCAACAGGCCTGCAGTCAGTGGGGCAGGAGGAAGGCAATGCTGTGCAGCAATTGATCTTCGCTGTCTTGGAACCTGCAAGAGGCTCAAGAGAGCTGTGATGGAATGAACAACAAAGTTAGCCACCACCTGGACCATTCATGCCATGACTAGCAAGCTGGCAAAAAATGAATTTTCCAACTTCAGACTTCAAAATCTGAATTGCCTTCTTAATTGCCTGAAAACTTAATTGTTTTCATCCAGCAAGGAAGACTCATTGGTGTAGAAAATAAAGAGCTCCACCTACAAATAAAATTTCACTTTTAGAAGCAACTAGTGAAATTCATTTTCAAGAAAGGGCTTGTCATCAAGTCCCATCATCTCTGTCTCTGCTCTCAGGGACAGGCTCACCAGCTGCTGTCCTGCCAAGGTGGGAAGAGACATGCTTGGCCACTTGGCAAAATACGACAATGGATTCTTGCTTCCTGGCTACTGTGTAGTGTTGTTTAAAGAACTAGACTCTGTCTGCTGGGTGGACTAGCTGTGACTATGTTTCCTATCAGATACAGATATGAACTGGAAGCTGGGAATTTCTTCCAACAACAGTCTTCTCCTAGATCCTACCAAATCAGTTAGTAACAATTCTTCCTAATGAACTAACTAATCAGGAAAACTCACTTCTCATGAAACCCTCCTCACCAACAAATAAATATTTCTATTTTCTTGGTGTCCTTCCTTAGTATGAACCATTCAGTCTCAGAAACAATCATAGGTGTTACATCTAAAGACTGCGTAAGAGTGATGTAAAAAGACATGCTAATTCTGGAAATGGAATCAACCAAGTAATCAGTTGCACTCCTAAAGAGCAAGAAGAAGCCATGGTTAAATTTTGCAGATTGACCAGGTAATGGTGAATTCAAAAGCCCATTATCATTTTAATAAAATCAGAATGAACTTAATTAGACATATTACAAATAGACCATTTCTTGATACTTTCCATCGTGAGCTAGATTTTCCTCTCTTGGTGTTAAGAACCCCTCACCCCCGTATGTCACACACTGTCCCATTTTGAGCTTCATGTTTAGCTAAGATAGACATTCTTTTTATTTCTCCATGTTAGGGCTTCCCTGGGAGCTCAGCTGGTAAAGAATCCACCTGCAATGTAGGAAACCCCAGTTCGATACTTGGGTTGGCAAGCTCCCCTGGAGAAGGGATATGCTACCCACTCCAGTATTCTTGCCTGGAGAATCCCCATGGACAGAAGAGCCTGGTGGGCCTTAGTCCATGGGGTCACAAAGAGTCAGACATGACTGAACGACTAAGCACACAGACACACACATGTAGATGAGAAGGCTGAGGATGAGAGGTTATGTCTTGCTGAAGCCATATAAATGGTGGGGGTTAGAGCCTGAACTTTTCCTTCAGGCCTTTTGATACCCCTCCCAACACTAGCTCACACACCCCACCACACACATCCACAGACAGTGATGCCCACCTGTTAAACTGGAAGGAATTCTCTGCCTGATCAAGCAGATTAATCAATGTGAACATCTCAACATGAAAGGATGACAGGAAATAAAACAAAAATGGGAAGATTCATTAGTTCCACATAAGCTTTGTCGAAGTTCCCTTTGGCATAATTTTTCTTGGAGCCAAAAACCTTGGCATTTCATGAAAGCATCAGTGGCAACATGTGAGACAAGATAAATATGTCTCTCATTTGTCTAAGTACCCTTTTTCCTGTTTTTCTTCTTTCTCCTTTGTTTATTCTTCTTCCCACTCCTTTTCACCTACTCTTTATTTCCTCTTTTCCTTGCTGGATTTTCCAATTCATTTACGTTTTCTTAATTTGTGGCTATGCCCTGAAGAGATGGAGTTACTAGTGAAATGTTCTTCAATGGGTCAAAAACTAAAGTTATGATACCAGAGAGAAGATACCACCCTATCCAGGGACACACTCGCCAGGAGCCCTGAACCTCCCGCCCCAGACCTGCAGCCACACGTCGATTCCCTGCCCGTACTCCCGACATCACAGCTGCTCTTGCACTGCTTCTGCCTTTCTCCATTACCTGAGTCTCTTCCCTGTGGACAGGACTATCCCAGCACCTAATAGAGCTCACCATGTAAAGCAGGCACTAATCATCAGTTTAATGAATGACTAAATGAGCAATTTCAGGAAGATGTTCCCCAGTCCAACCCAAATGCCTACAAAGGCTGAGCACAGATTACATACAGGAGTGAGATGGGCCCGGTCTGAGGGCGTGAAAGGAGAACTGTAAGGCAGAGACACACGCAGACGCCCTCCAATTGCTGCCATGCTAGAATGTGTGCCCAGATTTCCCAAGAAAAGCCAGATATTCAGGTTTAGAGATAAAAGCCCGTTTTAACCGGTTAGGTTGAAATGCCATAAATATATTCCAGCATGGCAGGCGCTCTGTGGAAACAAGGGACCCAACACAAAGACCACATTATCTCAGCCCTTAGTAACCACTGCCCATCCATCTGCACATGCTCAGGGCACATATTTCAGTAATTAAATATTTCAGGCATGGTTGGGAGGATAGCAGTAATATCACTGTCCTGCTTCCACATACTCAGAAAGCATCTTCAGGGAAAAGAAAGACTGACATGCACGGGTTGGGTAAGGTCTAAATAATTCTCTCAGTCAGTCTAATAGCAATAGAGTCACTATTAGAAAAAAGAAAAAACAAGGAAACTTATCGTAAGCACACAGGTATACTTGCACAAACGCCATCTACAACATCTCTTCCCAGAGCAACTAAGGCATATTTAATCCTGCTCCTGTTTGTAAATAACAGCTTTATTGAGCTATAATTCACACACCTAGTATCACCCTTTGAGAGTATATAATGCAGTGGTTTTTAGTGTGTCCATAGAGCTATGCAACCATTGCTATGCTATGCTATGCTAAGTCACTTCAGTCGTGTCCGACTCTGTGTGACCCCATAGATGGCAGCCCACCAGGCTCCCCCATCCCTGGGATTCTCCAGGCAAGAACACTGGAGTGGGCTGCCATTTCCTTCTCCAATGCATGAAAGTGAAAAGAGAAAGTGAAGTCGCTCAGTCGTGTCCGACTCTTAGCGACCCCATGGACTGCAGCCTACCAGGCTCCTCCGTCCATGGGATTTTCCAGGCAAGAGTACTGGAGTGGGGTGCCATTGCCTTCTCCGATGCAACCATTACTATGATCTAATTTCAGAACATTTTCATCACCCCAAAAGAAGCCTTGTACCCATTAGCAGCTACCTCTCATCATTCCCTCTCTCTAGCCCCTGGTCACCACTCATCTACTTTCTGTCTCTATGGATTTGCATTTTCTGGAGATTGTATAGAAATGGAATCATTCAACTGTGGCCTTCTGGTATCTGACTTCTTTCTTGAGCATGATGTTTTCAAAGTCCATCCATGTTGTAGCATGTATCAGTACTTCATTCCTTTTCATGGCTAAACAATGTTCCCTGTATGGATAGACCACATTTTGTTCATCAATTGACCACTTAATGGAGGTTTGTTGTTTCACTTTTTAGCTATTAGGAACAATGCTATGAACTTTCATGTACAAGTTTTTGTATGAACATGTATTTTCATTTTCCTTGGGATTGTTGCCCAAATTTTGATTATTATGGAAAGTGAAGAAAATAGATTTTATTTTATTCTCTCTGATTTTTGGAGAATCCACTATGTTCTGGGCACTAAGCTGGACATTTCCTATCTATATCTCTAACCCCTACTGTAATTCTCAAGGTAGGTATATCCTCATTTTACAGGGTGAGGAGCCTGAGATTAGAGACTCTCTCCCAAAGCTTGCTCTCTTTTCACTTCCACTTCATCACTGATAAGTATTTTTCTTAATTTCTGAAACCCTCAGTTTTCTGTTCCAATGCAACAAATGAGACCCTTTACTCTGCTATGTGAATGTCCTGACTGTAAATGACAGGAACATATGCAACCCAAGAAGATGATGCAGTCACCAGCATGCAAGGAGGGTCAGTTCTCAGCCAAGGAGCTAGGAGAGGCTGTCGATATAAACTGTTGGTCCTCAGCCCCGGTGGGGAAATGCGCTGGCCAAACACAGAGCCATTAAACATCGCGTCATGAGGAACTGGAGCTAGGGTGACCACAGAGAAAGTCCCAGCCCAAGGACTGGGTGGGCTCAACAAAGCACAGTGGGAGATCTCAGCATCAGTATCCAGTCTCCGTGTGAAGAGGAACACTGGCTGATCTGGGCAAAACATGTAAAGGAAAGGCGGGCATTTGCATGGAGGATCACAAGGACGCTGAAAGAAGGGGCCGTGTTCTGTACAGAAAGGTTTACTTTGATTCATTTCTAGAGACGACTGCAGTTGAAAACAACAGTAAATATTTCAGTCACCCAGTGAGCCGGAGTTACTTGCCAGATTATATAACTAACCACATCCTTAACCAAATATAAAAGTATCAAGTCAGAAGACATGGCTCTTCTGCCTATTAGCTCTCTCATCTTTAAGAATTTACTTGAGCTCTAATTTTTCCACCTGTAAAATGCAATAATAACACCTGCTGTTCATACCTAACAGTGGGTTATTGGGAGGAGACAACAGCACCTGGAGTTTTCAATAGCTTATTTTGAGATCTGGCCTCTCCCTAACCATCCCCAACACACACACACACACACACACACACACACACACTCACTCAAATAAGAAAGTGAAAGTGGTAGTTGTTCAGTCGTGTCCAACTCTTTGCAACCTCATGGACCATAGTCTGCCAGGCTCCTCTGTCCATGGGATTCTCTAGGCAAGAATACTGGAGTGAGTTGCCATTCCCATCTCCAGGGAATCTTCCCAACCCAGGGACTGAACCCGGCCCTCTGGCATTGTAGGCAGATTCTTTACTATCTGAGGCAACAGGGAAGTCCAAATAAGAAATAAGACAGCCTATTCAACAGGCTCTTAAGATGCATGATAAAATTCAACATTGGCATTTAAGTTAAAGAAACCAGAATTACCACAGTCTACTATTTTTTAACCATCAAAAAAGTCACTGTAAAGCGAGTGCAGAGAAAAAGAGAGTGAGCTGGGCAGTCAGGCAAGAAAAGGGAAATTTATTAGAGGGCAAAGATAGGGTGACTGCCTCTTAAGGAGAACTAGCAGTCTCCCTTCCTGACAGGGTCCTTCTTATACCCCACCAGTGAAAAATTCTCTGAAGGGATGGTTACGTTTTAGCCTATAGTTGAGTCCTGTGGTCACGTAGCTGGAGGTCTGGAATCTGGTGGTCTTGCAGCTTTGAGAAGACAGATGCCAGTGAGAAAACAGAATGTCATTTGGGCAATTTGGTCAGTCTCACGGATCACTGTGATCTTATTCTTCGTTTGCCAGGTGGACATAATGAGCCATCTTATCAATGAGACCCCACGTGGGCCCTATCGGTCACATGTCCATTACACACAGAAAAATGCAAAGAACAGTGTGGCAAAGACTACTAATTGTCTCAGTATCAGTTTTTCCTCTTCTTCCCCAGTAATTGAATTTTTAGCTGAGCCCACGACCATCAATTTGAGACGAAGATTTTAAGTACTGTGACGGCAGGTCATTTGTTTGCTCCGGTCACTGCCCTATGCCTAGCATTTCAGAGAGGCCTGGCACGTAGTAGGTGCACAACAAATATTTGTTGAATGATTCGTTTCCCATTAAACTTCCAATAAGCAATGTAAACACACCTGTATACTGCTCTCAGTGCAACAGACACCTACGTATCTCCTAAGCACCTCCTCTGTGCCAACAACACAGCACGTGCTGGAAAACAAGACAGTTTAATGAAAAACAGAGGTGTGCAGATGGTTTCTGACTGAACAATGGCGCAAATTTATGATGGTGCTAAGGTGGCTCGGAGGTTAAAACGTCTGCCTCCAATGCAGGAGACCCGGGTTCGATCCCTGGGTTGGGAAGATCCCCTGGAGAAGGAAATGGTAACCCACTCCAGTATTCTTGCCTGGAGAATCCCATGGACAGAGAAGCCTGGTAAACTACAGTCCATGGGGTCGCAAAGAGTCTGACACGACTGAGCAACTTCACTTTCACTTTAAAGCATTTCCCATTCCATAGAAACCATACTTCAAATTCTGAATTTTTAGTTTTTTTAAAGAACCTCCATACTGTTCTCTATACTGGCTATACCAATTTACATTTCTACCAACAATGCAAGAGGGATCCCTTTTCTCCACATCCTCTCCAGCATTTACTGTTTGTAGATTTTTCTGATGATGGCCGTTCTGACTGGTGTGAGGTGATACCTCATTGTAGTTTTGATGTGCATTTCTCTAAGAATGAGCGGTGTTGAGTATCTTTTCATCTGTTGATCTCTTCCTGGGTTGGTGATAAGCTGTAAAATAATCTCTAGTGGTTATGGGCAGGGTCGGCAGCTGCAGCTCCCAATAAGCCATGGGATCAGGAAGGTAAACACTGAGAGCCATTCTGTACAGAGACAGCCATTCTGCTTTTCACTTTCAGTACAGCATTCAATAAGTTACACGTGGTGGTGGTGGTTTAGTCACTAAGTCGTGTCTGACTCTTGGGACCCCATGGACTGTAGCCTGCTAGGCTTCTCGTCTGTGGGATTCTCCAGGCAAGAATACTGCAGGGGGTTGCCATTTCCTTCTCCAGGGGATCTTCATGACCCAGGAATTGAATCCGGGTCTCCCATGTTGCAGGCAGATTCTTTACTGACTGAGCTACGAGGGAAGCTTTCAAAATTTTATTATCGAGTAGGTTTTGTGTTAAAAGATTTTGCCCAACTGTAGGTTCATGTAGGTGTTCTGAGCATGTTGAAGGTAGGCTAGGCTCAGCCACAATGGTAGGTTAAGTGTATTAACTGCATTTTCAACGTCCAATATTTGCAATTTACAGTAAGCTTACTGGGATGTAATCCCAACATAAATCAGGGATGATATGTACAAATAAATAACTGTAACTGGGCGTGACATCTGCAGTGGTGGATGGATGGCAACGTCTCCAAGTGCCAAAGAGGAGAAAGTGGCTGGTAAGCTGCGGGAGGAGGCAAAGGATGAGAAGGCAGGGATTTGAAGAATGAGCAGGTATCTAGAGGGAGGTGGAAGGTAGACAGAACATTCCAGATGGAGGGACAGTACACGTGGAGGCAGAGAGGCATGAAACAGTATGACATGTTTGTAATTTTGGTCTAGGAGTTACAGATCAAAGGACTGAGATGGCTGCTGATGTTAGGGATGACACAGCTGTCCCTCAGGAAGGGGATAAGCGCAGGAAGCAGTGAAGATGTGTGTCCCACTTCACTGGGTCCTCAGCATCTTCCCCTGCTGGAAAAGATAAGCTGATGAATAATTATCTGAAATAATATATTTTGCTTGATTGTGACAGGTATTGCCTTTAGCAAGAGTCTATTCTTTGAATTCCTCAAAGGAAATGCTGAAAATACATACAAAGTGCTGGTTCACTTTATTCCATTTTCATGCACAGGATGGCTGCCATACATGATGGGTTTTCTGGGAAGGAGTGATTTCTAACATTCTGACCCATTTTCTTCATAAGTTCATTTATACTTCTTAGACCACATTTACAAACTTTCTCACTCAAAATCTGCCTTCTGCATAATAAATAAACAGATGTGCTTGTTGAATGACTAAAAGAATGAATTAGTGTTCACATAAATTGATGACAAAATAAAAGCCTCGTTTCTGTATCTGCATGTCTACCATGTCTATCATGCAAGCAAAAGAAGCAGCAAATAGAATAATATGAAACTCATATTAACCATTTTGATTTTTTCATAAGCTTTCAACCTTTTTCCTTATTGAAACAGTTAGGCTAGAAACATGAACAGACAGGAAGTGTCTGATTTGCCAGTTGACTTCAAGGCTGTTTTTTTCCCACAGAGTCACCCAGAATGAGAACTTGGCTCCTGCTGATGAAAACTTTCTGCCCAGACCATTGCTAGTACCCAATACCTGTTGTCTTGGTTCCAGGAATAACATACTTGGTCAGCTCAGGAGAGAGAGAGGAAATGTTTGCCTTGAATTTACCTGCTTTGCAAAGTTGTAAGTCTGGCCTCCCTACATGGCTTATTTGGGGTTTCTTTCCAGGGGGTGGGAGGGGGCAAGAGGCAGGGACTACTGTTTGGCAGGTGTTGGATCCACATTCATAATCTATATTCACTCATGCAAACTGAAGAGTACCAAGACACATTTTTGAGGCATTTCAAGTTACTTTATTCTTATTTTTGGTGTCAGAGGCAAACAGGAGGCTTATTCTGATGGTATTTTTTCCAGTCTCTTTTATGGAAAACTACTGTTGGAGGGAAGGAACACTCTGTGGTCCTAACATTTCCAGGATCCATATGGCTTTTAACACAAATACATGGGGCCTCGATGAGTCCCTGCTACCTTTATTACTCATTATGCTTCTGCAGGGAAGGGGCCTACCTCAGCTGAGTGCTCACTACCACTCAGGCCCTGAACTAGAACCCATTTTACAGATCAGGAAAATCAGGTCCAGGAAGGGACATACCATGCCCCAAGTCTCAAAAGCATAAGAGAGCCAAAGTCAGACAACAGGACTCAGATGATTGTCTGTCCACACCTAAGTCTTATTTTGAAATTGTACTTGGAGTGAAGTTTAAAACAGAAGGAAATATTTTACAAAAGGTAGAGGGTATATTGTAGCTTTGTCTCCAAAGTACTAGATGTATCAATAGACACCATGTGATTAGTCAAATGGCTGCAGCCGCAGGACATTTACATCATTTTAGAGCCCCCAGGGGTCACTGCACCTTTTATCTTCAGGCCTTAGGAACAAACATATCCAACCAAGTGCTCATAATTTTGAATAAAGCCTTGAAGAGCAAGTGACACTTAACAATGATTGATTTCTTTAATGCTTCTCAAAGCTTTACGCTAACTTGGTTATCTTCTCTCTAATGGAGAGGCTTAAGGATCTTTGCCTTTCTTATGAATGGAGACACTGGATTTAAGGAGACACAAACATTTTTTTTTAAACTTTAATTGGTTATAATTTATTATTCCTTTAATATAGCATTGGATTTGATTTGTTAGTATTTTATATAGCTACATAATCCCTTACCTAAAACCCTTTGGGTGAAATGTGTTTGCAATTTATATCTTATTAGACTTGAGGAAGGTAATCTGATGCATATACTGTGAATGTTATGAAATAATCCCCGTGGAGTCTGGAGAAGTACCCTGTAATCAAACACATTAATATTTAGCAGCCAAACATAAGAACGCAAAACTAAGTCAGATAAATAAATGCTAGAAATAGCCTCACGTCAAGAACAGCTGCAAAGAATCTGAGGTCAGATTTTCTGTCTTGGGATGGATTCTTCAGCAGTGGGCCTCCAGACAAGGGGTGAGGATGATGGATTAGGAAGTGTTCCCAGGAAAAACATTTCCCAGGACAAGTGTGAGCAGAAAGAGAAGAG
Organism: Bubalus kerabau; assembly: GCF_029407905.1. Taxonomy (NCBI): domain Eukaryota; kingdom Metazoa; phylum Chordata; class Mammalia; order Artiodactyla; family Bovidae; genus Bubalus; species Bubalus kerabau. Next base: position 119,974,131 of record NC_073628.1, read on the forward strand.
TGCCAGGGATGTCCTATGGAGGGTGACCTTGGCTCCATGTCTCACGGGGGTTCTGGGAACCAGGACTCTTGAGCTGTCCCCATGGGACAAGGGAGCTGCACCCCCTAGTTATCAGTGTGCCCCGAATGGATGAGAGTCAGAACAAAGGGAGTGGAGTTTGGATAGCACTGGCCGGCACCACCAAATGAATTAAAAACCAACCAACCAACCAAACAAACAAAAAAACAGGTTTCAGAGCTTTTTCATGTTCAGAATTCTAGATTAGAAATTGTGGATTTGTATTCAGTTTTGGTCTCAGTGACCCCAAGTGGCGCTGTTTTGTTGTTTCCCATCTTGGTAGCTGAGTCTTTCCAGTTGCTTAAAATGTACAGGGAAACCTCCGGTTTTCTGGGCCATGGAGTAGCTTATAAGGCACCAGAACCGTTGGTTCTGTAAAGGTTATTCAGAACGAGCCTGGAAGCCAACCATCACGCCACAGGTTTGGGAGGTAAATTTTGACAAATAGTGAAATTTTAAAATAAGGGTTATTGATTTAGTCAGACTAGCTCTTGACTTTATATTTCCCTGAAAAACAATGCCTTTCATTGTGATTTGGATTCCTGGTGTCATTTCACAGACCAGTCTCTCATATTTTTTGTAACTTTTGTTACAATGCAGTTACTTTTCTCTTCTCCTTTACACTGAGTTAAGTTAAAGCAGAGATTTTTGTCTAATTCATCATGGGACACAAGCTTTTTAAAAGCCTGCCCCAAATTTGATCTGGTGACTTTGGAAAGCAGGATAAAAATTCCAGATTTTAGGCTTCCAAGACCTTCCCTGACTTTTCCACATGGGTCAGATCCCTGGGTTGTGAGTTCTTTTGGTACCATATACCTCTTATTTCTAGTGCTTATCAGAGTTGCAATTTTATATGTATTTCTATGGTATTAATTTATTTCTCATGTCTGGTCTATACAGAGATGTGTCTGTCTTTGCCCATCCTTATATTATCAAGCCCGGGACAGCACGTGACGTCAGCACTGAGTAAAGTGATGCTCACTGAATAACTGAATGAGATCCTCACCCTCAGTTTTAATCACTAAACATGTAAAATGTGGACACTTTACCTGGAAAAATGAAACACACAATCAGACAAGACTGGGGAAATGTCTTTTGGAGCACTTCTGTTCTGCTTTCCTTATCCTTATCTGGAAAGTCTCACTCTCAAGTGGGCCCTGGAAACAGGTTGGAGTCAGATGCTATTTGGTACTGGGCTATGAAAGGCTCTGAAGGAGTCCAATAGCCTGTCCAGGAGGAAGTGGGGGAATGTCATCCATTACTTTGAAGGCAGTCCTTGGAGACATTTAACCAGGGCAGAGTTCAAGCAAATGGAATTGTGGTCATGGTAAATATGGCAACAGGTGAGTCATTCTTCCCGGCTTTCATTAGGGTGTGTCCCTTAAACCGAATTACAAAACCAGCAAAAGGACTTGGCACCCACTGTCATAAACAGAGTTCAGATCCAGTCAATTCAGGGAGAAAGCTTCAACTTCCCTTTTGACCTAAAAGAGGGTGCAATGGCTTTCCCAGGGCCAAGGAGCCCAACAGTAGCTCTCACCGCCCTTCCTTACCCAGCCTCAGGTCAGGGCAGGTCTAAGGCAAGCTTCAGTCTTTAGTTGCTGCGATGTTCTCTTGGAGGCATCATGGGAAGGGAGCCAACAACGTCCAATGTTCAAAAGTTCACTTCCCCCAGAATCTTCTGATCAATTTTTCGGTTCAATGTTTCTGTAAATTACCTCACTGTCACTGGTGAAACTTTCATTCCTACATAGTTGATAGAGAAAGACTCACTGACCCTAGTTTCTTCAGCAGAGGATCAGAGCATAGTCTGAGAAGAATCACATTTTTTTCTGGACTCATGCGAAGAGTTGACTCATTGGAAAAGACTCTGATGCTGGGAGGGATTGGGGGCAGGAGGAGAAGGGGACGACAGAGGATGAGATGGCTGGATGGAATCACAGACTCGATGGACGTGAGTCTCAGTGAACTCCGGGAGTTGGTGATGGACAGGGAGGCCTGGCGTGCTGCGATTCATGGGGTCGCAAAGAGTCGGGACACGACTGAGCGACTGATCTGATCTGATCTGATTTGTACACAGACATAACAGCAGCCTTTAGGTGCAAGGCAGCATTCAAGATGAGGATGTGGTAAAATGAAGCACATGTATTTTTTCATTAATTCTCACAGCATTCTAGGAAACACATTCTCCCCACTTTCTGGATGAGAAAAGTCACAAAGCTAGTAAATGATGAACCCAGGACTCAAGTCTAATTAACCTGGAAGTTAAAAGTGAATGTTCAAAAGCAATGGATGAAGAGATTTCCTTGTGGTAACATCTCAGGGATAGGAATAACAAAATACCTGGCATAAAATCAAGAATTTTATATTTGTTCAGGTTTTAAAAAATAGAAAATAAAGTCAAGTATATCTGACTATACTATCCACAGACAGATCCCATCCCATACAGCAGGCTGTGGTATTGATTGAAGTGGCTTCTGGAATGCTTCAGCTATTTAATTCTGACTAAATTATGTACTACCTATATGCCATTGTTTCATCAGTATTGTTATAAAAACTGTGAAACACCATGCCAAAAGAGTAAACCTAACAGAAAGAAGCAAAACGGAGAGAAATAATAGTACTGATATATACCTTCAACAGTCGTATTTTTAAATATATAAAATTTCCAAACTTACATAGCAAGACATTGTAATTATAAGTAGCTCATCAATAAAAGAAATATAAATTGTAATCCAGTAAAAGGCATTTGGTTCTGATTCAGTGGGGGAAAAAAACCTTCCAAATATACAAAAAATCTTAAAGAAATCTAATTTATTTGCAAAAATGATTTTTGGACCTCAACTCTATAATGAACAATTCCAAATATATATAGTTATGTCTGAAGAAAGATGAAAAAAGAATCTTAAAACCTTAACAAAACAGAACACAATGAACTCAGAAAAAGAAATGTTGACTTGTCCTAGTGAGGAAGTGGAAGGGGTGGAGAGAAGGGCAGGAGGAATCCCCGAGCATCCTCTTCAGAATGTGAGCACCCTGAGCCTAGGGGGAGCACTTTGAGCAAGTGCTCAAAGGCTCTGTGTATCACTGCCATGCTGCCAGCTGGTGTGTAGGGTTTTGTTTTTCTTTTATTCTTTTGTCTATTTATTTATTTTGGTTTGTCTATTTATGGGCTTCCTTGGTGGTTCAGATGGTAAAGAATCTGCCTGCAACTCAGGAGACCTGGGTTCGATCCCTGAATTGGGAAGATCCCTTGGAGAAGGGAATGGCAACCCACTGCAATATTCTTGCCTGGAGAATCCCATGGACAGAGGAACCTGGAGGGCTACAGTCCATGGGGTCACACAGAGTTGGACATGACTGAGCACTAACACTTTCACTTATTTATTTATTTAGTTTGACTTTTTTGGTTTGTTTTTCTAAAGAAACCCTTTGGATTTTCCTCACAGTTGTGTTGCTGTTAATACCTCAGTTTACTTATTTGTTGTTGTTGCTTAGTCACTAAGTCATGCCTGACTCTTTGCGACCCCATGGACTGTAGTTCAGCTGGCTCCTCTATCCATGGGGATTCTCCAGGCAAGAATACTGCAGTAAATTGCCATTCCCTTCTCCCGGGGATCTTCCCAACCCAAGGATCGAACCCAGGTCTCCTGTGTTCCAGGAAGATTCTTTACCATCTGAACCACCAGAGAAGCCCATAAATAGTCAAACCAAAATAAATAAATTAACAAAAGAAAAGCATTAAACACACACACACACACACACACACACACACACACCAGCCTCCTGCAAAATCTGTATGCAGGTCAAGAAGCAATAGTTAGAACTGGACATGGAACAACGGACTGGTTCCAAATCCGGAAAGTCAAGGATGTATATTGTCACTCTACTTATTTAACTTATATGCAGCGTACTTCATGAGAAATGCCAGTCTGGATGAAGCACAAGCTGGAATCAAGATTGCCGGGAGAAATATCAACAACCTCAGATATGCAGATGACACCACCCTTATGACAGAAATTGAAGAAGAACTAAGGAGCCTCTTGATGAAGGTAAAAAAGGAGACTGAAAAAGCTGGCTTAAAACTCAACATTCAAAAAACTAAAATCACTGTATCCAGTCCCATCACTTCATGGCAAATAGATGGGGAAACAACCAAAATAGTGACAGACTTTATTTTCTTGGGCTCCAACATCACTGCAAATGGTGACTGCAGCCATAAAATTAAAGGATGTTTGCTCCTTGGAAGAAAAGCTATGACAAACCTAGACAGCATATTTAAAAAGCAGAGACATTAACTTTGCTGATTAAGGTCAGTATAGTCAAAGCTATGGTTTTTCCAGTAGTCATGTGTGGATGTGAGAGTTGGACCATAAAGATGGCTGGACGCCAAAGAATTTATGCTTTTGAACTGTGATGTTGGAGAAGACTCTTGAGAGTCCCTTTGAACTATGAGGAGATCAAACCAGTCAATTCTAAAGGAAATAAATTCTGAATACTCATTGGAAGGACAGATGCTGAAGCTGAAGCTCCAATACTTTGGCTACCTGATTCGAAGAGCCAACTCATTAGAAAAGATCCTGATGCTGGGAAAGATTGAGGGCGGGACGAGAAGGAGACGACAGAGGATGAGATGGTTGGATGGCATCCCATCTCAATGGATATGAGTTTGAACAAGCTCCAGGAGATGTGAAGGATAGGGAAGTCTGGCATGCTGCAATCCATGGGGTGGTGAAGAGTTGGACACGACTGAGTGACTGAACAACAACAAATTACCTGAATACATTTAAGTGCACTGTTTTCATTTATACTCTTAACTGTAATTTTATGGGGCTTTCTAATTTGCCATCTTTCCTTAATATCTTTACGATTCTTACATTTTTTTCTTTAAAAAGTATAGCCCTTTTATTAATTTTTATTATTTCTTGTCCTTAATCTTCAATCCCAACTACAATACATGTATATGTGTTTTGCTCGTTTAGCTATCTGCTATCTAATGAAACTAATGTTAGTTTTCTTTTATTAATATTTTAAATCTCAGAGTATTCTTTGCAGCCCTGTCCTAACTAGCTGGACATTCCAATTCCTAATACAGTGCTGGCCCATGGAAGACATATGTGAGCCCTTCAGGCAAAGGAAAGAAAACCTACCTGAGGAACAGAATGCAGAAAATTTAAGATGATAATGTTTAGAAGCCACTAGAAGCTAAGTCCATCTAATGATAAAGTGATTTAAAGGTATAGAGAGTGACTGGGTTTCAATATTCAGTAAAGAAATCCCCAAAATCAGGACCGACGAGGCAAGTGGAAAGAAAACTATGAAGATGCAATAAGGAGACTGACCTCAAACCACAGACTCTGGAGCTCTGAAAAAGGAAGGATATTTTCTGCCAAGTTCTCTCTCCTTAGACAAAAATAAATGTTTTGACTTTCCTGCAGGCTCACTGAATTCTTCACCTTGTGAACAAAGACTAGCCTGCCTGGAGGCCAGGACCTCTCAGCTGATGTGCTGCTTATCTGCCCTGAAACCTCAGGGCACCAGTGTTTTTTAAACACAGACAAGAATGTTAACTGGAGAAGACTGCAACTCTCTCTAAAGTGAGAATACCTGTGGAGAGAAACTGGAGGATGGGTTAGGACACACAGCATGTATCTGAGATCCTGAAGAAAGCAAATACATGCAGGTTGAAAGACATGATCTAGCTGAAATATGCCAGCGAAGCCATCTGAACCTGGGCTTCTGTTTGTTGGGAGATTTTTGATTATTGCTTCAATCTCCTTCCTGCTGCTGCTGCTAAGTCACTTCAGTCGTGTCCAGCTCTGTGCGACCCCATAGATGGCAGCCGACTAGGTTCCTCTGTCCCTGGGATTCTCCAGGCAAGAACACTGGAGTGGGTTGCCATTTCCTTCTCCAATGCATGAAAGTGAAAAGTGAAAATAAAGTCGCTCAGTTGTAAACGACTCTTAGCGGCCCCATGGACTGCAGCCCACCAGGCTCCTCCGTCCATGGGATTTTCCAGGCAAGAGTACTAGTAATCACCAATTCAGATTTTCTGTATCTTCATGATTCAGTCTTGGAAGATTGTATGTTTCTAGGAATTTATCCATTTCTTCTAGGTTGTCTAATTTGTTGGCGTGTAATTGTTCATAGTAGTTTCTTATGATCCTTTTGTGGTACCTCTTGTAACATCTCTTTCATATTGATTTTGAGTTCTTTTTTTCATGGTGAGTCTGGCTGAAGGTTTGTTGATTTTGCTTATCTCTGCAAAGAGCCAGCTTAGTCTCTTTGATCTTTTCTATTGCTTTTAAATTCTCTATTTTGATAATTTCCACTTGGATCTTTATTATTTCCTTCCCTCTACTACTTTTGGACTTCATTCGTTCTCCTTTTTCAAATCTTTGGGTGTAGAGTTAGACTGTTTATTTGAAATTGTTTTTGCTTCTTGAGGTAAGCATGTATTGCTATGAAAGTTCCTCTTAGAATTGCTTTTGCTGCATCCCATAGATTTCGTTGTGTTACAGACCACCAAAAAAAAAAAAACAAAAACAACCCGCATCAGTCTTAGCGATGATTTTGTGGATTTGACTCTAAAGGCAAGGAAAGCAAAAGCAAAAATAAACAAATGGAACCACATCAAATATAAAAACTTCTGCATTGCAAAGGTAACCATCATCAAAATGAAAAGGGACCTACTAGGAGAAGATATTTGCAAATCATTTATCTGACAGGTGGTTAATATTCAAAATACGTAAAGAACTCATACAACCAGACAACAACAACAAAAAACCAAACAGTCCAATAAAAAATGGGCAGAGGATCTGGACAGACATTTTTTCAAAAAAAAAAAATATATATATACAGATGTCCAACAGGCACATAAAAAGATATTCATTATCACAAATTGTTAAGGAAATGCAAATGAAAACCACAAGACATTACCTCACACTTGTCAGAATAGCTGTTATCGAAAAAACAAGAAACAAAGTTGGAGCAGATGTGAAGAAAAGGGAACCCTCATACACTGTTGATGGGAATGTAAATTGGTGCAGCTACTATGGAAAACTCAAAAAATTAATAATATAATTACCATATGATCCAGCTATTCTGCTTTTGGTTACTTATCCAAAGAGCACAAAAACGTTAATTTGAAAAGATATATGCACCCCTATGTTCACTGCAGCATTATTTACAACAATCAAGGTACAGATATGACCTGAGGGTCCATCAATGGGAGAACAGATGAAGATATGTTATATATATATACAGTGGCATACTACTTAACTCTATAATAAAGAATGAAATCCTGCCATCTGTCCAACATGGTTGGACCTTGAGGATATAAGACTAGGTGAAACAAGTTCAGTGGAGAAAGAAAAATACCATGTGATTTCACTCATATATGGAATCTTAAAAACGAAATAAACAAAGAAACTCACAGATACAGAGTTCGGATCAGCAGTTATCATAGGTGAAGGGCACTGGGGAGTGAGCTAAATGGGCAAATGGTGGCGGCAGCGATCACTTTGTAGTATATACACGTGTTGAGCTATAATGCTATATACCTGAAACATATGTATATTAAGGTTAATATGCACTCAGAGGCCACTAGCACTCAGGTAATCAAGATAGTAAGTACTTAAGCTATTTACTTTCTTGAGCTTTATCTTCTTGAAAGAATCTTAATAATACAGTGCCTGAGTCACGAAGGGAGACAACACATATTCAGTTAATGAATAGATGAACAAGCAAGTAATGAAAAAATGAATTCATAGCATGGAAATGGTGAACTGCAGAAATATTTTTATAGAACAAGAGACTTGGATCTGGCTTCAGCCAACTTCACGTGGAATTTCAAGTTCAGTTCAGTTCAGTCGCTCAGTTGTGTCCGACTCTTTGCGACCCCATGAATCACAGCCTGCCAGGCCTTCCTGTCCATCACCAACTCCCGGAGTTCACTCAAACTCACATCCATCGAGTCAGTGATGCCATCCAGCCATCTCATCCTCTGGCGTCCCCTTCTCCTCCTGCCCCCAATCCCTCCCAGCATCAGAGTCTTTTCCAATGAGTCAACTCTTCGCATCAGGTGGCCAAAGTACTGGAGTTTCAGCTTTAGCATCATTCGTTCCAAAGAAATCCCAGGGCTGATCTCCTTCAGAATGGACTGGTTGGATCTCCTTGCAGTTCAAGGGACTCTCAAGAGTCTTCTCCAACACCACAGTTCAAAAGCATCAATTATTTGGCGCTCAGCCTTCTTCACAGTCCAACTCTCACATCCATACATGACCACAGGAAAAACCATAGCCTTGACTAGACGAACCTTTGTTGGCAAAGTAATGTCTCTGCTTTTGAATATGCTATCTAGGTTGGTCATAACTTTCCTTCCAAGGAGTAAGCGTCTTTTAATTTCATGGCTGCAGTCACTATCTGCAGTGATTTTGGAGCCCCCAAAAATAAAATCTGACACTGTTTCCATTGTTTCCCCATCTATTTCCCATGAAGTGATGGGACCAGATGCCATGATCTTCGTTTTCTGACTGTTGAGCTTTAAGCCAACTTGTTCACTCTCCTCTTTCACTTTCATCAAGAGGCTTTTGAGTTCCTCTTCACTTTTTGCCATAAGGGTGGTGTCATCTGCATATCTGAGGTTACTGATATTTCTCCCAGCAATCTTGATTCCAGCTTGTGCTTCTTCCAGCCCAGCGTTTCTCATGATGTACTCTGCATAGAAGTTAAATAAGCAGGGTGACAATATACAGCCTTGATGTACTCCTTTTCCTATTTGGAACCAGTCTGTTGTTCCATGTCTAGTTCTAACTGTTGCTTCCTGACCTGCATACAGGTTTCTCAAGAGGCAGGTCAGGTGGTCTGGTATTTCCATCTCTTTCAGAATTTTCCAGTTTATTGTGATCCACACAGCCAAAGACTTTGGCATAGTGAATAAAACAGAAGTAGATGTTTTTCTGGAACTCTCTTGCTTTTTCCATGATCCAGCGGATGTTGGCAAATTGATCTCTGGTTCCTCTGCCTTTTCTAAAACCAGCTTGAACATCTGGAAGTTCACGGTTCTCGTATTGCTGAAGCCTGGGTTGGAGAATTTTGAGCATTACTTTACTAGCGTGTGAGATGAGTGCAATTGTGTGGTAGTTTGAGCATTCTTTGGCATTGCCTTTCTTTGGGATTGGAATGAAAACTGACCTTTTCCAGTCCTGTGGCCACTGCTGAGTTTTCCAAATTTGTTGGCATATTGAGTGCAGCACTTTCACAGCATCATCTTTCAGGATTTGGAATAGCTCAACTGGAATTCCATCACCTCCACTAGCTTTGTTCATAGTGATGCTTCCTAAGGCCCACTTGACTTCCCATTCCAGGACGTCTGGCTCTAGGTGGGTGATCACACCATCGTGATTGTCTGATGGTGTGACGTGAAGATCTTTTTTGTACAGTTCTTCTGTGTATTCCTGCCACCTCTTCTTAATATCTACTGCTTCTGTTAGGTCCATACCATTTCTGTCCTTTATTAAGCCCATCTTTGCATGAAATGTTCCCTTGGTATCTCTAATTTTCTTGAAGAGATCTCTAGTCTTTCCCATTCTGTTGTTTTCCTCTGTATCTTTGCATTGGTCGCTGAGGAAAGCTTTCTTATCTCTTCTTGCTATTCTTTGGAACTCTGCATTCAGATGCTTATATCTTTCCTTTTCTCCTTTGCTTTTTGCTTCTCTTCTTTTCACAGCTATTTGTAAGGCCTCCCCAGACAGCCATTTTGCTTTTTTGCATTTCTTTTCCATGCGGATGGTCTTGATCCCTGTCTCCTGTACAGTGTCACAAACCTCTGTCCATAGTTCATCAGGGACTCTATCAGATCTAGGCCCTTAATTCTATTTCTCACTTCCACTGTATAATCATAAGGGATTTGATTTAGGTCATACCTGAATGGTCTAGTGGTTTTCCCTACTTTCTTCAATTTAAGTCTGAATTTGGCAGTAAGGAGTTCATGGTCTGAGCCACAGTCAGCTCCTGGTCTCGTTTTTGTTGACTGTATAGAGCTTCTCCATCTTTGGCTGCAAAGAATATAATCAATCAGATTTTGGTGTTGAGCATCTGGTGATGTCCATGTATAGAGTCTTCTCTTGTGTTGTTGGAAGAGGGTGTTTCCTATGACCAGTGCCTTTTCTTGGCAAAACTCTATTAGCCTTTGCCCTGCTTCATTCTGTATTCCAAGGCTAAATTTGCCTGTTACTCCACGTGTTTCTTGACTTCCTACTTTTGCATTCCAGTCCCCTATAATGAAAATGACATCTTTTTTGGGTGTTAGTTCTAAAAGGTCTTGGAGGTCTTCATAGAACCGTTCAACTTCAGCTTCTTCAGCGTTACTGATTGGGGCATAGACTTGGATTACTGTGATAGTGAATGGTTTGCCTTAGAAACGAACAGAGATCATTCTGTCGTTTTTGAGATTACATCCAAGTACTGTATTTCGAACTCTTTTGCTGACCATTATGGCTACTCCATTTCTTCTAAAGGATTCCTTCCCACAATAGTAGATATAATGGTCATCTGAGTTAAATTCACCCATTCCAGTCCATTTTAGTTCGCTGATTTATATCTCTGTTTTCTGTAGAATTAACAGACGTGTTATGAACATAAATATAAAATAAAGTTTCATTGGACAGCATTATATAAAGCTAAGAAATGACTGTTACATTTCTTACTGCAAATTACATCACACAGAAGTGAATACAACATATGCTTCAAAGAGTAGTAAATGCACCCACGTGCCCCTTTCCTTGCTTAAGGGGTATTAAGAAGCATTGTCAATACCTTTGAAGTACCCTATATGCCTTTCCTAGTCACTCCTCCTACATCTCAACCAGTAATCTTTAGTCTGAATTTCTGGTTATTAATTCCCTTGCTTTTCTTTATTTTCTTTATATTAATAGCTTTACCACAAATGTATATAACCCTAAACAAAGAATACTTAAGTTTGGACTATTTTTTAACTTTATATAATTAGACACACACTATGTGTGTTTTGTATGGCCTTATCATTGACTTTAAAATTCATGCATGTTGATGCTTATACCCCTAATGAATTCATTGTTAGTGCTATAACTCAGTGATCTACTGACTGTCAATGCACACTTAGGATGTTTCCAGATTTTTGCTGTTAGAACCATGTGCTATATGGCCTTTGTAATATGTATCCTCTGATATGCATGAACAATAGTGTGTTTAGGAGTGGAATTGCTGGGTCAGAGTTCTGAGAATGTTCACTTTTATTCACATGTTCACATTTCCTCCCAATGAGGAAATGCCATATTGTTTTCTAAGTAGTTGCACGAATCCACACTCCTCCCCTCAGCAGTATATGTAAGCTCCTGTTACACACTCAGCAATATTTGGTATTGTCAGGCTTTAAAATTTTGACTAACCTGGCAGGTAAGAAATGATATTTAATTGTAGCATGTATCTACATTTTCTTTATTACTGATCAGGTAGTATTATGTTTATATACTTGAGATCATTCATACTTCCATTTTGTGAATACCTGTTCATATTTTTTGCCCTTATTTCTAGTGGGTTCTTTGATTATTCTTATTTATTTATAGGAATTATTTATTCTCAATACTATAACTCTGTCCATTGTAAAAATAATTTCCCATTATTTTTAGGTGTTTTTTGATTTAAAAAAGGCCACCCTCACCTCAACTAGTTCTTCTGCTTTAGGAATGACATATGTATTCTTGGTATTCTTTGTGATTTCAGATAAACTTTATAATCAGCTTCTCAAGCTCAGCTGGTAAAGAATCTGCCTGCAACACAGGAGACCTGGGTTCCATCCTGGGGTTGGAAAGATCCCCAGGCAACCCACTCTAGTATTCTTGCCTGGAAAATCCCCATGGACAGAGGAACCTGGCAGGCTACAGTTCATGGGGTCTCAAAGAGTTGGACATGACTGAGAGACAAAGCAGACAAGGTTCATGAGAAATCCTCCTGGGATTTTCACTAGGAAGAATTGCATTAAATCTATATAGATCAGCTTGTAGAGAATATCGTTATTGAGTTTTCCTATGTACAAACATCTCTTGCTCCACATTTGTTTAGGTCTTTTTTGGTGTTTTTTAATAAAGTTTTAGAATTTCTTTATAAAAGTGTTTTTTGTTACCTATTTTTGTTAGATTTGTTCCTCTGTATCTTACATTTTTGGCTGCTGTTATAAATAATATCTTTTCTTAAATAGATTTTCCCTTAGTTGGTGGTACATAATTCAGTTGACTTTTGTATGTGGACTTTGCTAAATTTTTCTATAAGTTCTCATAACTTACCTGAAAATTCTATTAAGTTTTCTATGCAGTCATATCATCTTGGAATGATGATGTTTATTTCTTCCTTTTTAATCCTTAGCCTTTTATTTCTTCTTCTACTCACATTACCGAGGTCAGAATCTCCAGAATAATGCTAAATTAAAGTGATGATACTGGTACCTTTGTCTCATTTCTAATTTTAAAGGGAATGCTTTAGCATTTCAACATCAAATATCATGGTTGCGACAGTCGGCTTTGGTGTTTGGTTTTTCTTTTTGCTTTATTTTGGCTTATGGGTATCATTCACTGGGTTGAGAAATTTTTTTGCCTTCCTAGATGGTGAAATATCATAAAATGTTTTCTGCATCTATTGAAATGAACATATAGCTTTTCTCCATTAATATGTTATTATGATAAAATACATTTACAGATTTTTCTTATGTTGAAATAATTTTCCATTCTTGGTGTAAACCCAACTTAGACATGACAAAAATATCTCTTTGATATCGCTGAATTCAGTTTGCTAGTGCTTTGCCTAGAATTTTTACATCTGTGAACATTGTTAAGATCTGCCAGTATCTTCCCTGTCTGTGTTGCCCTTCTAAGGTTTTGGTATTCAGTTATGACTTCATAAAACAAGCTGGAAAGTATTTGCTGTTTATCTAGTAACTCAAAGAGGATACAGAATGTTGGAATTATCTGGTCATTAAATTGCTGGTAGAACTAATCTTGAAGAATCTTCCAGGCTTAATGGTTTCTTTGCAGAAACATTTTAAAGCTACTGACTAAATTTCTTTAATGGTATACAAACATAGAGGATTTTTCTTTCTTCATGAATCAGATTGCTGCATTTTTCCTAAGAACTTTTAATATTTTACCTAATTTCTCACACTTGTTAGTATAAACTTACAGTATTTTGTACCTTTGTTCTTACCATTAGTTTTAGTATTATTTATATATCCTCTTTTTCACCTCTTCTACTGTTTTCATGATCAGTCTTAGCAGATTTTATTGATTTTTAAAATTCTTTTTGTTGTTGTTTAGTGGCTCAGTCATGTCCAACTCTTTGCAACCCCATAGAATGCAGCACGCCAGGCTTTCCTGTCCTTCACTGTCTCCCAGAGGATAATTGTATATTGGATTTATTGGTTCTTTTTTTCACTGTATCTTCAGTTTTTATCTTATTAATTTCTATCTAATTTGTATTGCTTTGTTCCTTCATTTCTTGTAGGGTTTATTCTATTTTTTCCCCTAGTGACTGAATTTCACTGCTTGGCTTATTTAGTAATATTCAACCTTAAATGTCCTCCAAATTTTCATTATTATTTCTTCCTTGACCTTTGAGTTATTTATAATTGTGATTTTTACTTTCAAAATACATGGCAATTTTTGACTTATCTTTTTGTTGATATCTGAATAGTTGTGCTATAATCTGAGAATGCCCAATACAAGGGTGTCTGTGTAATACCATTCTGTTAAATGTTTTGAGGCTTGCCTTTAGCCTATATTGGGTTTAATTTTTGTAACCATCCCATGTGTGCTTGAGGAAGAATATCCATTCTGCAGCTACACTAGGTTGTTTTTTCTGTTTTTCCTCTCCTGACTTATTTTAGGATGAGATATTTTGCTCTTATTTCATTAATTTCTCCTCCATCGGTTATTAGTTATCATTGGTATACATGTATCTAACTTAACAAACTCTTAATCGAGCAACATTTTCACTCTCTGCAAACCAACACAAGGACCTTAGAATGATCTAACTGCAGTCACATCACATCCCAAACTAAATGTTATTGCTTTACTATGCTAAGTGGCTTCAGTCACGTACAACTCTGTGCAATCCTATGGACTGTAGCCCGCCAGGCTCCTCTGTCCATGGGATTCTCTAGGCAAAAATACTGGAGGGGGTTGCCATTTTCTCCTCCAGAAGATCTTTCTGACCCAGGGATCGACCCCTCATGTCTTATGTCTCCTGCATTCGCAGGTGGGTTCTTTACCACTAGCGCCACCTGGAAAGCCATATACTATAATTTAGTTCTGGCAGAGGAACCAGAGATCAAATTGCCAACATCTTTTGAATCATTGAAAAAGCAAGACAGTTCCAGAAAAACATCTACTTCTGCTTTATTCACTATACCAAAGTCTTTGACTGTGTGGATCACAACAAACTGTGTAAAATTCTGAAAGAGATGGGAATACCAGACCACCTGACCTGCCTCTTGAGAAATCTGTATATAGGTCAGGAAGCAACAGTTAGAATTGGACATGGAACAACAGACTGGTTTCAAATAGGAAAAGGAGTACGTCAAGGCTGTATATTGTCACCCTGCTTATTTAACTTAAATGCAGAGTACATCATGAGAAACGCTGGGTTGGATGAAGCATAAGCTGGAATCAAGATTGCCAGGAGAAATATCAATAACCTAAGATATGCAGATGACACCACCCTTATGGCAGAAAGCAAAGGGGAACTAAAGAGCCTCTTAATGAAAGAGAGAGAAGAGTGAAAAAGTTGGCTTAAGATTCAACATTCAGAAAACTAAGATCATAGTATCTGGTCCCATCACTTCATGGGAAATAGATAGGGAAACAGTGGAAACAGTGACAGACTTTATTTTTGGGGGCTCCAAAATCACTGCAGATGATGACTGCAGCCATGAAATTAAAAGATGCTTGCTCCTTGAAAGAAAAGTGATGACCAACCTAGACAGCATACTAAAAAGCAGAGACATTACTTTGCCAACAAAGGTCCGTCTAGTCAAAGCTGTGGTTTTTCCAGTGGTCATGTGTGGATGTGAGAGTTGGACTGTGAAGAAAGCTGAGCACCAAAGAATTGATGCTTTTGAACTGTGGTGTTGGAGAAGAGTCTTGAGAGTCCCTTGGACTGCAAGGAGATCCAACCAGTCCATCCTAAAGGAAATCAGTCCTGAATATTCATTGGAAGGACTGATGCTGAAGCTGAAACTGCAACACTTTGGCCACCTGATGCAAAGAGTTGAGTCATTGAACAAGACCCTGATGCTGGGAAACATTGAAGGCAGGAGGAGAAGGGGATGACAGAGGATGAGATGGTTGGATGGTATCACTGACTCAATGGACAAGAGTTTGAGCAAGCTTCAGGAGATGGTGAAGGATAAAGAAGCCTGGCACACTATAATCCATGGAGTCGGACACGGTTTCGTGACTAAACAACAACAACAACCACTTTACAAGGTCAATAATTTGTTAAAATTCACCCACATGTTTAACATTTTCCTTGCTCTGTATCGCTTTCTGTATCTTAAATCTTCTGTCTGATATCATTTTCCTTCTTCCTTAAATACAGGCATTTAGATACTTCTTTAGTAGGTATCTGCTTATAGAAAATTCTCTCAGTTTTGTTCTGCAAATGCCTTCACTGACTCTTCTTGTTGAAAGGAAGTTTTGCTAGCTAAAGAATTTTAGGAAGTCAGCTTTACTTCAGCATTTTAAAGATATTCTGGCTTTGATTGCACTCTTGAAAACTCAGCTGTAGTATGTTGCTCCGTTTTAGTGATTTATCTGTTCTCTCTGTTGTTTCTAAGGTCTCAGCTTTCTAAAAAAAAAAAAAATACATTTTGCAGTTTATGATGTATCACACTGTGAATTTCTTTTTACTTATCCTGCTTGGGATTCATTGGAGTCCACATCTGAAAACTGGTGTCTTTTACAGATTCTGAAAAATTCTTAGCCATGTTCTATCCAAAGATTGCCTCTCCTCTATTCTCTTTAAGATCTACTCCTGAATTCCAACAAGCATATATTAATTTTCTCATCCTTTCCTCCACATGTCTAAACCTCTGTTTCATAGTTTTCATCTTTTTGACTTTCTATGTTGAATTCAGGATAAATCTTCAACTCTATTTTCCAGTTTATGAATTTTCTATTATACTATACTTGGTCTTCATTTCTAAACTAAAGCATCATAATTTTTTCATTTCTAGAAATGACTTATATATCCCTATTTCACATTTTCATATATACAGAGAAGCACATTTTTTCCAAAGCACTTTCATTACAGGCCAATTCAATTCACGTTATTTTTAAAACTATTACTGAACTTAGTATATGAATCTATTTGTTATTAGGAAAGTGAGTTGGAATCACATAGAAATATTCTGTCTCATTTATAAAACCCCATGAAAAAGTTGGCTTAAAGCTCAACATTCAGAAAACGAAGATCGTGGCATCCAGTCCCATCACTTCATGGGAAATAGATAGGGAAACAGTGGAAACAGTGACAGACTTTATTTGGGGGGCTCCAAAATCACTACAGATGGTGACTGCAGCCATGAACTTAAAAGACGCTTACTCCTTGGAAGGAAAGTTATGACCAACGTAGATAGCATATTCAAAAGCAGAGACATTACTTTGCCAACAAAGATCCGTCTAGTCAAGGCTATGGTTTTTCCTGTGGTCATGTATGGATGTGAGAGTTGGACTGTGAAGAAGGCTGAGCGCCAAAGAATTGAGGCTTTTGAACTGTGGTGTTGGAGAAGACTCTTGAGAGTCCCTTGAACTGCAAGGAGATCCAACCAGTCCATTCTGAAGGAGATCAGCCCCGGGATTTCTTTGGAAGGAATGATGCTAAAGCTTAAACTCCAGTACTTTGGCCACCTCATGCAAAGAGTTGACTCATTGGAAAAGACTCTGATGCTGGGAGGGATTGGGGGCAGGAGGAGAAGGGGACGACAGAGGATGAGATGGCTGGATGGCATCACTGACTCGATGGACATGAGTCTGAGTGAACTCCGGGAGTTGGTGATGGACAGGGAGGCCTGGTGTGCTGCGATTCATGGGGTTGCAAAGAGTTGGACACGACTGAGCGACTGATCTGATCTGATGAAACATTCTGCTCTAGAGCCTTCTTGCCCCTGAATCTCAAAGTCATTACCTAAATCTTTTTAGGTCAAGTCAGAAGTCTAAACCCTTAGTGATAGTTGGGAATATCCCACAAGCCTGCAAGTTTGAGCTTTATGCTTCCCTGGTACAAAACCTCATTTCTTTATAAGGTTCTTTCAGCTGGAGCTTTTGAATGACAAAGTTTAAACTCTCTAGTTATGCTACCCCATGCTCCTTTTTTCCTCGTCCTTCTCACTCCCTTTTGAAGACCACGATTTTCTCATTTTATTGCTGCAGGAAGCACGCCCTCCTCCACCAGGGTTTTGGGATGGAAGCCCAGTGCTCACTGCCTACTGGTCCCAGGCTCCACAGGTGGTGCTCCTCCCACCAGCCCGTGTTTGAGAAGGCGAACCCAACAGCACAGTGTCCACCAGGCCTGGAGTGGACGGCTGTCAGGCGACTGCCCTGCAGGCTGCGAGGAGGAACCTGGGTTGGACTCCAGGCCTGCAAATAAACTCGTGGCCATCTGCATTCCCTTTCATGACTCAGCCGTTCCTCATGAAAGGATTCACTGTGTGTGAGGAGAAGGAGGCTAGACGATCTGGAAGAAGGCACAGCAGAGGAAACTGCAGAGATGATGAAGTCACTGAAATCAAGGTGCGAGGGCAGCTGTTAAGAGGCTGCTGCTGCTTCGCAGTGACAGGAAGAGAGTGTTCCATTTAAAGAATTCATGAGAAAGTTCATCTTTGTGTATGCAATGAAACACCACATGACAAAACAGGACCAAAGCACCTTACTGGGGTCTCAGAGGCAGTAACATAGAACAGGCTGGGTAAATGTTGAGTTTGTAACTGGAAGTCCCACTTTAGTTTGGAACAGCAGAAAAAAGACTTAGGTCTGAATTCTCCTTCCACACTTTCTATTTTGGGGACCACAGGCAAGTGTCTTACCATTTCTAAACTTCAGTTCCCTTATTTCAATAATGGGCATAATAATAATTGTCTCCATGAAAATCAGAGATGATACATATAAGGAAATGATAGAGAAATTGCTAGTTACCTCCTGATATCAATTCTCCCCTTCTTTCCTGGCAATAAGAACTATAATTTCATCTGGGCACACCCCTACATCGAGAAAAGGATACACAAGTCACATGCCTAGGGATGCATAAGATTGGGTTAAATATATATATATATGACAATGATAATATACACTGATATATAAGAAGTATTGAATATGATTCTCATGAAGTGCTCTTAAAGGAAGGAAGTCGGTGGCTTTTGTTCCTTCTTACTGCCTGGAACTTGGATGAGATGGCCAGCAACCATTTAGGACTAGGAAGAAAAAAGATAAATTTGTCTTTAATTCAAATCAAAAGAGAGATCCAGAGTGAAGAGTTGGAAGAACACTGGGTTTCTAAAGATACAATTGAATCACCATATTGGTCTTGGGTTCTTTATCTCCAAATTCCCTTATGGGTGAAAAGGATTTTCCCATGTGTTTAAGTCAATATTATTTTGAGTTTCTGTATTAAATTACACTCAACAAAAACATAATTCTGATGCAAAAAATTATGTAGTTTGTCGACCAACATTAAAATTTCACATTTTTAACCCACCAGTCCTACATTTAAAAATATATCCTATAAATGTACTGAGATATGTACACAAAAGATACAATCAAACATATGTATTACAAAGAAAATCTATTGCATCACTGCAGTATCAAAAGACTGGAAACAAACTACATGTTCAACTGTAGGTGACTGGTTAAGCAAATGATTTATATTCAAGTGGTGTACATTACTATGCAGCTGTTAGCTTGGGAGATCTATATAGAATAATCTTCAAACGGAGCAACTTTCCATTTAGGGCAGAGAAAAGAATATATACTATGTTTTCCAAAGATAGCTGCAGCAATATCTCCCATCTCATGACATGACTGTGACGGTCCTCCCATCAAGATACAGGGCCTAATTTTCCTCCTCTTAAATCTGGACAGCAGAAGTGACCCTTTGTGACTTCCAGGGCCAAGTCAGAAAGGTGAGGCCTTTCTCCTTGTCAACCAGAAGACTCACACCCAGAGCCAAAGTCCCCATGTAGAGGCCACCATGCTGCGAGGGAACCATGAGCAGATGCTGTGCTCAGTGGTCTCAGTCTTCAGTGCCACCCTGTCCAGGGACCAGACTCTTGAATGAATAAGCCTTCAGATGATTCCAGTCACCTACCCATCAAGTCTTTTGAGCTGAGGATCCAGGTATCATGGAGCAGTGGGAAGTCATCCCTGCTGTGCCCTTTCTGGATTTCTGAATCACAGAGTTGGAAAGCACAGCAAAATTGTTGTCTTTTTATCATGAAGCTTGGAATGGCTTGATGCACAGTAATAGCATGTTTTTCCGTGTATAAAAATTTTCAGGAAGACAATACACAAAAGCCATTAACCTTGACTGTTTCTGAAGAGTGAGACGGGGATCTAGCGTGGTGAAAAGACTTAGGTTTCACTCTATGCTTTTTCTTATCATTGCAAATTTTCTTTTATCATGTGCATGTATTATTGCACCTTTCAAGTTTGTATAAAAAAGAACATTTATTAGGAAGATATGTGATACCAGAAGTAAGCAGGTCTGCCAGCTCCTACCAGCAACAGGACTTGAAAAAACCCTAATCTCCATTTAGAACATTCACTAAAAAGTCCAAAGAAGATGAAGATAATATTACAGGCATTCCAGTTTCTAAAATTATGTGACATGTTGCCAACTTTAATAGAATCTCACAATGATACAGTCCTATCACTCTTTTTCCACAAGTTATTAGTAAAAAAAATTCCCCCCATCTAGCCTAGTGCCTAGGATCTAAAATGGCACTATTTTAATCACAGATTAAGGTGCATGTTAAACACAACTTTCACTACACATCTTCCAAACAGCAACCCGTTTCCCATCTAACCACAGGAGGCACTGGGCAGTCGGATAAGAACTTAAGATGTAAAAGGTAGTCAGTCCTTCTTCTCCAGTCATTGCAGGGAAGTGTGCATTCCGAGAACTCATACAAGTGCCCTGAAATCTGGTAATGACAGAAGAAAACCAACCTTACCCATCCACTTTGCTGAACTGCAAAGTTAAGGGAGAAAATGGGATGTAACTAGTAATTCAGAGGGCCTAGTCCAAACGACACCAGGAAATATAAATCATAAACCAAAACAACCGAAGGACTTCTCTGTGTTCTACAACAACTTCCTTAGGCATTTTAAAGTGTCCTCCTGCATCTTTAAATTTATAAAACCCTTTTAGGTGGAGTTGTAGCAAGAAACAAGCAGTTGTCTATAAAAATTACTCAGCAATTAAAGAGCATACATGATACAGAATTTTCTAATTCCATAATTTCTAAATAGGAAAAATGGATTGCAAATGTCCTGAGGGACAGACTGGGCCTCTTTTGACATTTAGAGATTAGTGTTCTGGGAGTTTTTATAGAAAAATCATTTTACTTTGCTCTATTACAAAACAATTTTAGTACACAGCAACAGGAAGCCAAGCCCCCAGGAGGAGTTGGGGTGGGTGGGAGTTGTCCACTGTGACTGGGATCAGTGGTTAGTCCGGGGACTGACCCTGAATGTCTTTAAAAGACTTCCTCATATAACGCATGCGTGTGCATGCTAAGTCGCTTCAGTCGTGTCTGGCTCTGTGCGACCCGATGGACTGTAGCCTGCCAGGCTTCTCCGTCCATGGGATTCTCCAGCAAGAATACTCCAGTGGGTTGCCATGCCCTTCTCCAGGGGATCTTCCCAACCCAGGAATCGAATCCGCATCTCCTGCATAGGTAGACAGGTTCTTTATGAAAATCATTGGGAATAATTACTATTTTACACCCAAAGGAAGCTGTTTTTTATACAAATGAGAAGGTAATTCCCATGTTGAGAGCGGGAGCCACCTGAAAACAGAGGGCCTGATGGAATGCTGCTGGAAAGTGTGAGCAGGTGCTCAGCGCCCCCTTTGCCTGTAACCAGGGTGGACCTACAGCAAAACACAGAGTAGCACGAAGTAGGGGCTCCGGAAACACTTTCCGAATGAATGAATGAATGAATATCAAGGAAGCCCCAGACTTCTGCAAGCTTCCCTGAAGTCACAAACCCATCAACGATAACTGTCAAGCCTTATTGACACTTGATCCTTCACCTGCCTACCAGGACCTCTAGCTCCTGCAGAGCTCCCCCGACCCTGTCACCCCACAGGAGCTGGTCGTCTTTCTCTCTCCTAGCTGGTCATTTGTCACTGCCCAGGTATAGGACTTCTTTGCTGGTGGCCAAACGACCAGGAGTGACATACTCAGCATTTCTACTCAGCTGCCCATCCTGCCTAGAACTAGTTTGATGGGATAACTTTTTTTTAATCGGAGTATAATTGCTTCACAATGTTGTGTTAGTTTCTGCTGTACAACAAGGCAAAATAGCCATAATTATACATATGTTCCCTCCCTCTTGGACCTCCCTCCCACACCCCCATCCCCATCCCACCCCTCTAGGTCATCACAGCATAACTGGCTAAGCTCCCTGTGCTATATAGCAGCTTCCCACTAGCTAGCTATTTCACACATGGTAGCCTGTGTATGTCCGTGTTACTCTCTCAATTTGTCCCATCCTCCCCGAGTGGGATAACTTTTCTCTGGGAAGCTTTCTCAGCATCTGGTATAGCACCCCCACATTCTGCCTGGCCATCTCTGCCCCACACAGCCTGTGTGTGCCATACAGATATGATCCCTGTGTACTGATACAACTTGAATTATTTCCCAGGAGACTCTGGGTGTGAATCATCAGCTCTCACCTGCCCCAGGCCTATTGTCATGGACAGAATGTTTGTGTTCCCCCCAAATTCATATATTGACACCCCAACCTCCAGTGTCAGAGTGTAAAAGTTCTAAGTGATAAGAAAAATGCATGTTTTAGTGTATCTGGCAGTTTTTCTTTCTTTCTCTGTAATACACAAAAGTCATGGTGTATCCTAGATTTGATAAAATACCACATCTTAAAATAACAGAAACTGAAGCAATTATTAATATAATTCATACTTGCAACAAATCATGTGGCTTTAAGTCTTTCCTTCCTAATATGCTGTCACTCTTTAAAGAAGAGTAAGAACAGGAGCTCATCCACTTGGAATGGTGGCTACTCTGAGAACCAAGACTACAGCCCCATTTGGTGTGGAGTCAGGTCCACAGCGCCACAGACTCCCAGGTTCTTCCTACAAACATCTTGGAAACAGCACCACTCTGCTAATCTTTTATGCTTTAATCTCTCCTTTACCAAAGTTAGCTCATCCTTCCCCCTAAATCTCTGAGAACTACTGAAGCAGAATATATACCCAGATCCATTTTATCTAACAAATACTCAGCACCTGCTATTGCCAGGTCCCAGGCTCCACCCTGAAGACACCTTGGCGCACAGAGAATGCTTCCTGCTAACGAGGAACTTAAAAATCTACTGAGGTGAACTACCAACTTCAAAAGGAAAAAATCACCATACAATGGAGACACTGGACACACAACTTTATCGCCAGAAAGGAGCAGAGAGACATCAGCCTCCAGATGGATCCTGAAGACATCTGCCTAATGCAGTATTTCAGCCCGAATGCCTAAACAGAAGCAAATCGTGAGGAAACATCAGAGAAACCAGACTGAGGGATATCTTATAAACGGCTGGCCTGTATAATATTTTAAAGGTCAGGGACACGAAAGATGCGGAAAGGCTGGCATTAAATATTTACTCAGATTAAAGGAGATGAAAGGGATGGAATGCAATGCAACAAATGATCCTGGGCTGGAGTCTGCTCTTAAAAAGAAGAGAAGGAGGAAAGAAAATTCTGTAAAAGTCATTATTAGAGCAATTAAGGAAATGGAAATATAGACTGTAGATCCAGGTAGCATTGTATCAATGTTAAACTTCTGAATTTGATATCTGAACTGCTGCCAATATGTAAGAAAATATTCTTGTTCCTAGGAAAAATACACTGAGTCATGCAAACTATCTCAAATACATAGAGAAAGAGAATGACAATGCAAATATAACAAAGGATCTGTATACAAGAATTTTCTGTATTATTCTTGCAACTTTTCCGTAATGCTTTAAATTACTTCAAAATAAAAAGTAAAAAACTGATAATCCACATGAAAGTCTTTTGTATATGCTTGTAAAGTTGTCACACAATAAAAAAGAACTCTATTCTTAGTTGTCACATGATGCAGCAATCCCACTCCTGGGCATATATCCAGAAAAGACTATAATTCAAAAAGACACATGCATATCAATGTTTATAACAGCACTATTCACAACAGCCAATACATGGAAAGAACCTAAAACCTGGTGGTCGAGTTGTTAAGAATCTGCATGCCAACACAGGGACCTCGGGTTCGATCCCTGGTACAGGAAGATTCCACGTGCCACGCTGCAGAGCAGCTAAGCCCACACACTGCAACCCCTGAGCCTGCACATCTAGAGCCCATGCCCCGCAACAAGAGAAGCCACCACAATGAGAAGCCCACACACCCCAACAAAGAGCAGCACCCACTCGCTGCAACTAGAGAAGGCCTGCCTGCAGCAACAAAGGCCCAGCACAGCCAGATAAATAAATATATATATAAATAAATATTTTTTAAAGTCTATTGACAAATGAATGGATAAGGAAGATGTAGTACAAATACATCATGGAATACTTCTCGACTATAAAAAAAGAATGAAATAATGCCATTTGCAGCAACATGATTGGGCCTAGAGATTATCATACTAGGTGGAGTAAATTAGAAAGAGAAAGACAAATGCCATATGCTATCACTTATACATGGAATCTAAAACGTGACAGAGATGAGTTTATCTACAAAACAGACATGGCTGCCAAAAAGGAGAGGGGGTGGGAGAGGAATGGACTGGGAGTTTGGGATTAGCAGACGCAAGCTATTGAATGTAGGATGGATATCCAACAACTACTGGATAGCACAGGGAACTATATTCAATATTCTGTGATAAACCATAATGGAAAAGAATATGAAAAAGAATGTATGATATGTATATACAAACTAAATCACTCTGCTGTACAGCAGAAATTAACACAACATTGTAAATCAACTATATTTGAATAATTAAAAAAAAAAAAAAACTCTATTCCTAAACTTAAAAAAAAAAAAAAAAATCCAGTGAGAAGTATAGACAAGTAAGCTTGCAAACCTTGGTGTCTGGAGTTCTAACACATTAATCTTGAGAAATGACCCCAATGAAGTCAAGATCGGAGAGGGAGTTGTCAGCATTAAACATGATTAACTAAATGTGAATTAAGAGCAAAAGAAATTCCCCCCTGTTTCAACATTCCTGAAATTACATTTTATTAAGAGATTGGCATTTTCCTAATCAACATAATTCCCTCAAATCCGTTTTGGAAATAGGTGAAGTATAAGTAAATTAACAGATGTATGATTCTTATCTTGGTCTCTTTCTCAGCCACATGCATTGCATTAGCCAATTATTTCAGAAACGTCTAACCAAACTAAAAATGGCAACTCTTCAATCTACTTGTCTTACACTCTGCCCTCCATTATGAAACCCCCTTCCTTTCTCTAAAGATCAAAACATCAGTTTTTTGGTTTCTTTCAGATTTTAAATGGAAACTGATGAGTAGATCATCTTGGGGATTATATTCAAGCTGTCAGTGGAAGATGACACGGCATTTTTTCCAATCTCCCAACATCCAGAGTACTGGTGGTGACAATCCAAGAAGTCAATATAGTTAAAAAACCAAAAAGATTTTGGCTTAAATTTAAAATTTGTGTTTATTACAGTATTTTAAAATATGACTTCTCTCCCTGCTTTCTGGACATAATTTATGTTCATTCCACTCTTGCTCATATTCTCTAGTTCACAAGAACAGTAGTTATTATAGACAGAAAGGAAAATGATAGGGCAACTAAAAATTTAAGCTTAGAGTTGCCAAACGCTCTGCTTTTGACCAACTGCTGGAGGAAAGAACTTCAAGATTCCTTTGGAGTTGGGCCTGTCTTTGCTCTAAAAGTGCTGGCCACCTGTCACAGAGGCACCCACAGAAGTTGTGGCCTGATTTTGGGCAATTGAAACAAAGGATCATCAGCTTCCAGGAGATGAATTGCAACTGCCAAGCAGGGAGCCAGTGGTACCCTACAGCCAGGGGAAGCAAAGACAACAGACCAGCGGGGAGGAAGGTCTGGTTTTAATTTTCCGTGGTACCATGCAGCAGTTCAGGGAAGGGCCACAAATTGGGAGAAGGCCATGGCTTGACATATAATCACCAGTGGCAGCAGACCTACCGAGGAAGCCGGTGGCGACCCAAGGGCTACTGCAGCCTTTTCAAGAAACAACTCAGAACTGGTCAGAACAATACCATCTATATTTCACTTCCCTTCTTACTGCACGTCCCCACCTACAGCTGAACACAGAGACACTGTGAACCCTTCCAAGCGAATGTTTGCTACGCAAGTGTTGACCACATGGTTTGTTTTGAGAGCCTATTTAACTGAAAGCTTGAATCTGGGCCAGAAAAGCTTTCATTTTGGCACCCCTTCTCCAACATAGCTTCCCTGACGGCTTAACTGGGAAAGAGAAATTATCCAGAAAGAAACAGCAGAGTGGAGACCATTCTGCTATTCACCATCTCCTGTCTCTTTCCAACCTCTGGTGACCTTCGAAGCTGTCTGATGCTGTCTGACCCAGGCAGCCTCCGTCTCTACTTAGCAGCTCTGATTTAAGATGCCAGCCAGTACGTGCAAAACCAACTTCCTCATTCCAATGGGCTGTCATGATTTTTGATCCATGGTCAGAGACCACTCTAACTAGTAATCCAAGGTGTCACAATCTTACACTTCCCTTTAGTGTCCAGTGTAATTATGTAGTTAGGATCCTTACGAGGTTCTCTTGCCTCACTTTTAGAGTGTATAAACCCTATGTGTAAAATCCGTGTGTCAGGCACAGGCAGGCAGCATTCTGATCCATTAGTTGATATGCTCCCAGACTGTCACATAAACCAATAATCAAGATGCCCTGACCACTCTGGTTTGGCAGGAAATGCAAACTGAACAAAATCCCCCCACTTACACTGGCTGGCGGCACAGAATCTGCCTGCCTGCCAGCGCAGGAGCCACAGATTCAACCCCCGGGTCGGGAAGATCCCCTGGAGGAGGAAATGGCAACCCACTGCAGTGCTCTTGACTGGGAAATCCCATGGCCAGAGAAGCCTGGAGAGCTGGGGTCAATAAGATTGAAAAGAGTTGGACACGACTGAGCCACTGAGCGCACACACACACACACAGGCTCTTATTATAAAACACTTTATTATAATATACTGTCATCTCCAAGAAGGCTATAAGAGAAGGAGAAAGGCAGAAAAAGAATGGTACTTCTTTGTCCTTCCTCATGCCTGCTGAGGATACATTTCTCAGATCCTGCTTCCCCAAAAAGAATGAAAAATAGAATAAAAAAGAAAAGGAGAGCAGAGATCCCCTCAAACTTCTCCTGACTCCAGTCCATCACGCCCACAGCGTACAGCATTTCTTCTGCCTCCTGCTTTAGGATGGTGAGTACAAGTGTTTCTTGTTTTTGTTTGTTTGTTTTTGTTGCACTGGATCTTCCCTGTGGCACAAGGGGTTCTTGAGATGCGCAGGCTTCTCTAGTTGAGGCGCGTAGGCTTAGTGGCCCTGTGACTTGTGAGGTCTTAGTTCCCCAACCAGGGATTGAACTTGTGTCCCTTGCATCGGAAGGCAGATTCTTAACCACTGGACCACCAGGGAAGTCCCACAAGTGATTTTTTTAATCCACTATTCTTACAAGCATTTTTGTGCAGACGTCTTTATAAGTGTTTGAAAATATCATAAAATGTTATCTGCTAATACAAACATAGAAAAAGAATCTGCTTCATCAGAGATTTTAGTAGTCATTAAATCAAAAGGAGACTGTGTGTGTGGCATCTAGGGTTATTAGAGGAGAAAAATGAAAACACCATCATGGATACATTTCAAAATTCTTTTTCTTAAAAGAGAGAAAAGATTGAATCTAATTTACGTAATGAAGGGGATTACTCTTTAAAACAATGAATCACTGTTTTAACAGAATATAGTATCATGACAGAAAAACTGTTTTCAGCGTGGATGTAGGATTCAAAGAAATGTGAAATTCACCCTCACTGTGTACTTCAAAATGCACTCCATTTCCATCATCAAATAAGCAAAATAAGAGACAGGATCCTACAAAAGAGAAGTCTAATTCCCCTGCTTCTGGGAAAAGAAGAATAAAACCTCAGTTCGGGTCCCAACTTTGTAACCAGACAAGGCCCAAAGGAACTAGGAGGAAACGCCTAGTTATCTTTGGGGGCCTCAGTATTATAATAAAACATAAATAGATAAAGTCAATATTGATGAAAGAATCTATTAAAATAACTTATTTACTCTTGGCTGAATATTTATTAAGCGCCTTCCCACTAGGCACCTCCATGCCAGAAACCGAGGATACAACAGAAGACAGGCCCTGTTAGCAAAGAAGTCATTAAAAACCTTTACAATGGACTTCCCTGGTGGCCTAGTGGTTAAGAATCCACCTTCCAGTGCAGGGGATTCGGGTTCAATCCCTGGTTGGGGAACTAAGATGCCACATGCTGCAGGGCACTAAGCCTGCGTGCCACAGCTAAGACCTAGTGCAGCCAAAAATAACAAAAATAAATACTAAAGGAGAAACCTTTACAAGAAAGCTCTGGAAGACACATGAAACCATACCACAGAGGTCTTGCCCAGATCACAGCCCCTGGGAGACCCTACTGGAAGGTGGTAAGGGCTGTTATAAGCCTTGAAAAATAGGCAAGTAAGGGTGAACAGGAGGCAGTCTGCATCCAGCAAAGTGCATTAACAAAGACCCAGAAATCAGAGGGAGTTGTGGTTCCCTGGAAGGCAGCTCAACAAGATCACAGAGTGAGACATAAAGAAGGGGGGAGGATGAACGCAGCTGGAGAAACTAGCAGAAGCCCTGTATCTTGACGGGCTTGGTAGGCCATTTTGAGATATATAGACTTTACCCTCAAAGGCCACTGGAAGTCAGAAGTAGCATAGCCTGCTTTTATTTAAAGAAAGAGCATACAGCTTACAGTGTGGGTCATGAATTGTTGGGGGTTGAGACTGAGGGCAGAACAAGCCATTAGGAGATGTGAGAGGGCAGTGACTTGAACTAAAGACATGACAGAGAGGCTAGGAAAAAGCAAAAAAAAAAAAAAAATCTACGGAGGATTAAGAAGCAGAGTGTGACAGAATTTAACTAACTTGATGTGAATGGTAGCAGAGAGGTCCATGTTTCTGTTGTGAGCAAACAATGCATGGCAGGAGGCACATGGGAGATGGAGCTGTATGAGAAGGTAGTGAGTTCAGTGTGAGATTTACAAATTAGAGGAATCTATGGATCATCCCCATGAAGATGACCAGGGGGATATTAGTTGTAGAGATCTGGAAAAACGATCAGGCACAGAATTAAGAGTTGGGGGGTCAGGCAACCCACCCCAGTACTCTTGCCTGGGAAATCCCATGGATGGAGGAGCCTGGTGGGCTGCAGTCCATGGGGTCACTGAGAGTCGGACACGACTAAGCGACTTCACTTTCACACACTGGAGAAGGAAATGGCAACCTACTCCAGTGTTCTTGCCTGGAGAATCCCAGGGACAGAGGAGCCTGGTGGGCTGCCGTCTATGGGGTCACGCAGAGTCGGACACGACTGAAACGACTTAGCAGGAGCAGCAGCAGCAACACACATATGGTAACCAAAGCTACAGGAATGGACAAGACCACTTAGAATGAGGTTGTCCAGTGAGAAAAAGGTCCAATCTAGATTCCCTGGGTAACACCACTTTTGAGGAATATGAGGTGAGAAAGAAGTAAGCCAAAGAGAAGACAACAAGTAAGAAGAAAATTAGGAGACAGGAATTATGGATCCAAGAGAAGACACTGCTATAAGAAAGGAAAGTGTGGTCCACATGATGGGATGCAGCAAAAAGATCACTGTAGAGAAGTTGTCCAAGGGCCACTGGATTTAATAATAACTGTATTGTGGTGATCTTGGCAAGGAAACTTTGAATGGAGAGGAGGTAGTGAAACCAGATTACAGAAACCAGAGGAATGAATGCAAAAGTGGCAAATTAGACCATTCTCTCAAAAAACTTGAGGGTTCTAAGTCCTTGAGGACTTGACACTATTGTATCCCCAGGTCTAATACACAACAAGCGAGAAATAAATATTCACTGAATTAATGTTAAGGGTAAGGAGATGAGACAAAATGCTACTGGGAGGATAAAGTCAAGGAGGAGGATGGAATCCAGAGCAGAAATTGAGACATTTACTTTAGGAAGATGAAATATCTCTTCTATCAAGATAGGATTAAAGGAGACAAGAAAATCGAAACCACTGTCATTTCCAGGTGGCGCTAGTGGTAACGAATCTGCCTGCCAATGCAGGAGACATAGAGATGCAGGCTCGATCCCTGGGTTGGGAAGATCCCCTGGAGGAGGAAATAGAACCCACTCCAGTGTTCTTGCCTGGAGAATCCCATGGACAGAGGAGTTTGGCAGACTATAGTCCATAGGGTCACAAAGAGTTGGACACAACTGAAGTGACTTAACACATATGCACATCATCAAATGGCTTGCACTCTCTTGATGAATTCAGAAGCAAGGTGATGTGCTAAAAATGTCAGTGGAGATGATGAGTGAGTAGGTTTAGGAAAGTGGAGAGAAGGACAAAAACCAACTGGGAAACAGAAGGATCCACTGAGCCCACTTGAGTGTGGACAGCTCGACTCATGTGGCAAAATTAGCATGAGCGGGTGTTGGAGGGATAAGTAGAGAATGACCATGACCCCAAAGTAGAGACTGCAGGAAGACTGATCTGGGATTGGGCTTTTTCTAAGTGAGTAAAACAAAAAGACAAGGGCATCTGAGGTATTTGCAACTGGGCCAAACTAGAAGGAACTGATGATGTAAGGGGCAAGTGGGACCAATGAGGCCTTACTGAGGACAAAGGTCAGATTGTAGAGGGCATGGCAGAGGGCGAGTTGAAGCCTCCTTATGGGGGGAAAGTGTGAGTCACTCAGCTGTGCCCGAATCTTTGTGAACAATGGACTGTAGCCCGCCAGGCTCCTCTGTCCATGGACTTCTCTAGGCAAAAACACTGGAGTGGGTTGCCATTCCCTTCTCTAGGGGATCTTCCTGACCCAGGGATCAAAGCAAGGTCTCCTATGTCACAGGCAGATTCTTTACTGTCTTAGCTACCAAGGAACCCCTATGTAAGGTAAACATATCTAATCCTGGTGCTTTTCTAAATGGCCATTAACATGGGGCCATAACCAACCTCTGCAACTTTGTCTCATTCACCCTCCAAGCTCTCAGAACACTGCCTTGTTCCTGAACCTCCTAGGCCTCTTTTGTGATTGCTGGGTTTCCAGAGGGTAGACAGAGGCAGTGTTTTACTCACTTTCAGAGCAAAATTCTTACCATTAGAAAGATTATCCACAACATTGGTAAATGAAGAGATAAAAGTATACCTCCATATCTTCTCATTTGGTGAAATGCAGAGTTTTTGTGCATTTTCCCTGTGTAGGTACATGTGGAACACTCTTAGTTCCAAAATCCACACAGCAAATCCCCAGCTCTGGGCCATAAACTAATGTTGAAAATTAGAAAAGAAGCTGCAGAAGGAGCCATGTGGCTGATGTGAAGAAGTGAGGCTTCAGTGGCAGATACAAGCCACAGTGTTCATAGGGCACCTCCTGAGCAAGTAGAGGATTCAGTAAATTAAATAAATAGCTATTTATGTAAAGCTGTGAAATAGCCTGAGTCCCAGCAGCAGATGTCATAGATGTGCATGAAAGTCAAACAGAAATTCTAACTCATTATAATTTTTGACAGCATATTATTAACTGTAGTGAATATGCTGAAGATCTTAAAATGTCAGAGGTGATGCTATGAAAATGAATTCTTACTCAAAACCTCAAACTGTCATAGGTGACTTTATTTACAGGCACATGGTGATTTCTGAGGCCATATGCAGTTAATAAAATGTGACAAAATGGGTTCTTTATGGACTAAGTGACCCTTAGTTACTACTACTCAGAGTCAAAATGATTTAAAATTTTCCACCATGACTATAAATTATCAGTCACTAAAATTTTTATCATTCCCTGAATTACACCAAAGATCCAGGAGCAAATAATACAGCAAGCCTGGAGTAGGGTGAGTTGTGCTGGAAACTGCCCCGCAGTGTGGCAAAGCAGACAGAATGTTTTCAAAGCATTTCACTAGGGACATGACTGTGGGTGTGGAAATACTATTTATAACTCTGAATTTGGGGATTTTTTTTTTCAGTAGTGAGATTTCAGTGTTAAATAAGGATAAATTTCATTAATTCAGAAAGCCCTAATATGAAATTTATTTGAAAGAACAGCTAGTTTGTGAGATAATCAAAGGAAAAACAAGGTTTGCAGGGACTATTTGTACAGTTTCAGTGGCAGAGTGGTACAAAAGGGCAGGAGCTGGGCTTGAAGTCTCAGGGCTTGGGCAGGACTGAAGCAAGGTTCTGTGGGGCTTGAAGCTTATATAAGTTTGGGGAATCCACTTTAAAAAAAAAGGAATACAAGATTCCAAATGTAAAATTAAGTATGGAAGTGAATATTTATTTAGAATGAGAAAATTACTATATAAATAATTATAACAAATAATACATTTGTTTTATAATTGTCATTATAACAAATTTTCAAAGGCTGAGAAATGCCACAGACATCCAAAATCCAGAAAAATACTTCTGACATACCTGACATACTTCTATAAACTAACTTTCTTGCATTTGTGTTAAAATGGTTATCATCAAAAAGTCTACAAATAATAAATGATAGAGAAGGTGTGGAGAAAAGGAGAAAAGGGAACCTTCTTACACTGTAGGTGAGAATGTAAATTGCTGCAGTCACTATGGAGAACAGTATGGAGGTTCCATAAAAAACTAAAAATAGAGTCACAATATGATCCTGCAATCCCACTCCTGGGCATATATCCAGAGAAAACTCTAATTTGAAAAGATACATGCACCCCAATGTTCATAGCAGCACTATTTACAAATAATCTAAATGCCCACTGACAGATGAATGGATAAAGAAGATGCGATGTGTGTGTATACACACACACACACACACACACACACACACAATGGAGTAACACTGTACCATAAAAAATAATGAAATAATGCCATTTGCAGCAACATGGATGGACCTAGAGATTATCATAGTAAGTGAAGTAAGTCAGGCAAAGACAAATATCGTATGATATTGCTTATATGTGCAACTTGAAAAATGCAAATGAACCTATTACAAAATAGAAATAGAGCCACAGATATAGAAAACAAACTTATGGTTACCAAAGGAGAAAGGATGGGATGGATGAATTAGGAGTTTGGGATTAATATGTACACACCACTAAAATAGATAACCAGCAAGGACCTGCTGTATAGCACAGGGAACTATACTCAATATTTTGTCATAACCTATAAGGAAAAAGAATCTGAAAAAGAACATATATACTAAGTATATAGATAAGAATATACATGTGTGTGTGTGTGTGTGTGTATACACACACAGAATCACTGTGCTGTACCCCTGAAACTAACGCAACATTGTAAGTCAAATGTGTGTGTGTGCGCTAAGTTGCTTCAGTCATGTCTGACCCTTTACGACCCTGTGGACCGTTGCCCGCCAGGGTCCTCTGTCCATGGGATTCTCCAGGCAAGAATACTGGAGTGGGTTTCCGTGCCTTCCTCCAGGGGATCTTCCTGACCCAGGGACAGAACCCACATCTTTCATGCCTCCTGCATTGTCAGGCAGGTTCTTTAAAACTAGCGCCACCTTTCTATTATTAACAGTGTAGAAAGCTTTGTAATTATTTCACTGAGCTGCTGATGGTTTTGAGAGTCATTTCAAACGGATCCGCCAGACTTTGTGAGGCCAGGATGCCTTCTGTCTGCCACAACACAAGCTGAGGTGTTGCAAGGCAGAAAAATTGCATGTACTCAGACACACTGCCTCTGGTTGTGATCTCCAGAGAGCAATTCTGATATATTCTGTTCCACGTAACTCCCATTGAAAAGAAGAAAAGCGTCCAATAGTTTTATAATTATATTCAATTGTAGTCACTGTATTATCAAGCATGTTTCTGATAGAAGAGAAGTTTAGTTTTGACCAGGAATTAATGAGAGAAATAAATCATCAGTTTAAAATTTGTCATGCCTGATGACTGAAAGTATTTTCCAGAGGTAAGTATCAATGGAATAATAAATGTATTCTCCTCTGCACCTCACTTACTTCTGAGATCAACTACACAGCAGAGTCTTTGGTCCATTATCTGGGTATTAAGTGGACTACAGAGTAATAAATTACATACAGAAGTGATCACGAACTATCCCACTATCCCACTATCCCCAAACTAAGTGCACCCCCCTTAACTCGATTCCAGATAACCCCCTGCCATTCTATCACAGCCTGAAACAAGGGGAAGAAGGATGGAGAGCAAGTTGCCTTAGTGGTCCTTGGACCACTGCTGGTGAAATATTTTCCCTTTGCACATTTCACCCAAACAGATGAGAACATATTGCAATGGTGCCCTGCAGGGGGACTGAAACTTAAGCCTGCTCAACTTCCAAGTCAGTCTGCCTCTGGCCAGAGTCAGGTCACTGCTCTGCCACTAAGCCCATGGCTCTGGAAAAACCTTAATTTGTATCAACTTCAGTTTCCCCTCTGTCAGATGACGCTGCCGCTAACAGTAAGTATTTCATGGGATTGTTGTGAGCTCTGAATGAGTTAACTCACGGAAAGTGTTACCGTAATACTCAGTGCACCATAAGTGTGTAATAAACATTAGCTCTCAGCATTAAGTAAAGGGTAAAATACTGCAGGGTACCATATAAGATAATAGGCTTTCCAGGTGGCACTAGTGGTAAAGAACCCACCTGCCAAAGCTGGAGATGCTAGAGACGTGATTCCATCCCTGGAAGATCCCCTGGAGGAGGGCATGGCAACCCAATCCAGTATTCTTGCCTGGAGAATCCTATGGACAGAGGAGCCTGGAGGGCTGTGGTCCATAGGGTTTCAAAGAGTCGGACATGACTGAAGTGACTTAGCATGCAAGCATATAAGATAATAAATGTGTGCTTAGAAAACTTATTCATATATCAACAATAAAGACAGTAAGCAGACACAAGCACCACATATTAATTTCAAATGATTTCTCTAAGGATAGCAATAGCATCACCCTAAATCACCATGTGTATTTGAAAACAATGAAACTATTTTTAAAAAATGTATTTGGGAGATTTAATTTGTACAAAACAAATGCCTCTTCTTCCTATCTCATTATCGTTGAACTGGAGGATGGGTGATTTGTTCCATTACAATATTACAGGGACAAGAAGGATGTTGCTTTTCTGGTATGAATTATTCTAAGTGATGTGTTATAATTCCTTTCCTAGGAAGCATATAAAGAATTCCATTCCCAGAAATCAAGGTTTCAAAACATCTTCAGAAGCAAAGTAAACAAAACGGAAAACAAACTTTAACAATGATTTCATTCATAGGAAACTTCTCATTGCTAATAACTTCAAGGAAGAGTATAAACCTTTCAGACTACACACATTCTTCATTTTACCTTCAAAATCTAGATATTCAATAAAGTATACATAGAATTACTGTACAGATTTTCTAAGTGAAAAAGCATAAGCTATTTTAAAGCCCCATTTGACATAGAGGCCCCTATAAAACCAAATATGTGACCTTTCAAAGTCATAAGTTAATATGCTGGAAGATGCTCCAGACAGCAAGGATCAGAATAAATTGAGAAGAAAGAAATATTTTCTCCCAGTAGCAAGCATCAAGAGTGCCAAATGTAGGGGACATAGGGAAGCTTTTGAAAAACAGAAAAGATCTTTGTGGAATCATACATCTACTTAAAGCAAACCAGATGATAATCATTACTTATTAGAGATTAAATTTTGAACCATCTTAAATTTGAACATGTGAATTTGAACGGCTCAAGTCCCTTCTCACAGTCCCCATAAATGTGCCTCTCTCTTCTGAAATAAATAAATCATTGCTCTCTGCTCTGCTGTTTGGCTTTATAATATCAACTCACTTCATGGTTGCACTGTATGGGAGGCAGAAGAAACATCATTGACTTAAGAAGCTAGATCTTAAGGGGTGACAGGCAGCACTTGTGAGGACTCAGGTATGAGACAGAAAAATCCTGGCAGTTATCTTATTTTTCATGAAGAAACCAGAGCTGAGCTTTGCCAAGCAGACAGCTATGAGCTCACCGGTCTGAAATAATTACTCATTGAGACTTTTCCCCAGGACAGAACTAATGGGTTTATGCAGAAAACATAACTCGAATATTGATTTACAGAGTTTTTTCTTTTTAAATCAGTAATCAGTAGCCTTTGCCTGTAGTTAAGCCTAACAAAGTTCTTGGGTACACTGACTAATAAAGTAGGAAATTAAAAAGGAAATCAATGTTCAACTAAAACAAATTGTTTTAAACTCACATTCTTTATGCCTAGTGGTCTCGTTTCTGTTTTAGGAGATGAAGAAATCAAAGCCTCAAACAACTGAAATGGATGAAAGCATTTTTAAGGAGTTGAATATTCCACAACTGCAACTCGGAAATTAAGCACAACTGAAGCACACCCAAAACAAACTGCTCTGTTTAGCCTAGAGCTGACCTGAGCAATGTTCTTTGTAATCAAGGCAAGATGTGCTGTGATGTTAACAGAGGGACCAAGGACATCAAAAGTGGATTGTATTCAAATGATTTCCGTATCTTTACGGAGCAGAATATAAACACCAATCTGCAGTTTTTCAAAATTGTGTTTCATGCCTCAAGAAAACAAGTTAAAGTACTGCGAAGAGTGTGTGTGCATACGCTCAGTCACTCAGTCATGTCCAACTCTGCGGCCCATGGACTACAGCCTGCCAGGCTTCTCAGTCCCTGGGATTTTCCAGGCAAGAATACTGGAGTGGGTTGCCATTCAAAGTGTATGTACCTAAAATTCAGTAAGGCATGCTCTGAAGCATCCTTTCTTCTTTTTTAAGATGTATTTATTTATTTGGCTATGGCGGGTCTTTATTGCTGCACGCAGGCTTTCTCTAGTTGCAGGGGTCGGGGACTACTCTCCAGTTGCGGTGCTCAGGCTGTAGAGCACAGCTTCAGTAGTTCTGGGGCACGGGCTTAGCTGCTCCACAGCATGTGGGATCTTCCCAGACCAGGGATTGAACCTGTATCCCCTGCATTGACAGGTGGATTCTTAACCACTGGACCACCAGGGAAGCCCAGCACTTTCTTTCAACACTCCTACTCTGTGGTTTAAATAAGAGATCTATGCAGAACCGACAATGTCCAGAATTCTCTTGTTTTTTAGATTCTTTGCTGGATGTGTAGAATGTCTTCACTTCTTATTTGGGTTTTATGTTGTGTTTAATTTTATTATGTCATTTTAAAACAAAGCACTTTTTAAGAATACTGCCCCCTGAATCCTATCAGTAATGGCACTGCCATTGATGACAATACAGAAAGATGCAAAAAAGTCTTTTGAGAACATTTCACTGTGTAATCAAGTTGTGTACATGCGGTGCATGCTAAGTCACTTCAGTCGTGTCTGACTCTGTGTGGCCCTATGGACTGTAGCCCACCAGGCTCCTTTGTCGGTGGAATTCTCCAGGCAAGAATATTGGAGTGGGTTGCCATGCCCTCCTCCAGGGGATCTTCCCAACCCAGGGATCGAACCCACATCTCCTGTGGCTCCTGCACTGCAGGCGGATTCTTTACCACTCACCCACCGGGGAAGCTCAATCAGGATGTAGGGGGTGCTAAAGTAGCGAATTTGCTGACATAATACTCAAAGGTTAATGACACATACTTATTTCCCAACTGGCGAGGGTTTAACTGTATGTCACAGAGGTTGATACACACATGGTTGGATAGCATGAACATGAACTTGGGCAAACTCCGGGAGATAGTGAGGGACAGTGAGGCCTGGCATGTCACAGTCCACATGGTCACAAAGAGTTAGACATGATTTAGAGACTTAACAACATATAGGTGTTGTTATACTATTGTTGGGGACTTCCCTGGTGGTTCAGACTGTAAAAGCGTCTGCCTACAATGCAGGAGACCTAGGTTTGATCTCTGGGTCGGGAAGATCCCCTGGAGAAGGAAATGGCAACCCACTCCAGTATTCTTGCCTGGGAAATCCCATGGACGGAGGAGCCTGGTGGGTCCATGGGGTGGCAAAGTACTATTGTTATACTATTGTTGATGATACTGAAAATGGACCATATTTTTCCCCTAAAGAAGAATGGAATGCTGGTTAGACAGCAAATCTGACAAATGTCCAAAACAGATCAACCGATTAACCTTCTTTTCCTCCAACAAGCATAACCTTTCTCTGATTTAGGAACCTGACTGGCTCCCCCTTTTTTTCTCCAGTCCTACCCTCCCTTGATAAGGTGATTCATTCTCATATTCAGGGCTTGGCTCAAATAGCACCCCCTCAAAAAGCCCTTCTCTGACCACCTTATATATGAAGCACTCTCCTGCCCAATGACTTCATCCATACCCTAATATTCTGTTTTGCTTTCTCCTTAACACATCTTTTCAAAGCATCTGGTTTGTTGTTGTTGTTATCATTGCTCTCCCCTAGTATAGGCTCCATGGACCCAGGGTCTATTTCTGTACACACAGCATCTCAAAAAATGACAAAGCTGATGTTCTTAGACTTGTAGGTCTGGTGTTTAGGACATTTGCACTTGGAATTTCTCATGGTCTTATAAACAGATGTCACCCAAAAGCTGGACTGGGGTGAAAAATTGACTACCTGGAGGATCCTTCACATGGCAGCAAGCCTTAATTCCTCTCCACGTGGATCTCTCCTTGGGACCACTTCAATGTCCTCATGGCACAGGGGCAGCCCTCAGGGCAAGCAATCCACATGACAATAGCAAAAATTGCAACGCCTTTTATGATCTGACCTCTAAAGTCACATACTCACACTTCCACCATTCCACTGGCCATGGGAGACAGCATGGGAGGAGGCTGGTGTCAACCACAAACTGGCACTTGTCAAGAGCATCAGCCAGTGACCGAACAACAAAAACATAGGCACTTGCCATCTGCCTCTGCAGAGACTGAACCCTGTTCTGCCGCAGCTGACAACCTTCAACACACCTGAGGGAAATTCAGGGTAGAGAATGAGGCACTCGGTGCTTCAGGGAAATGGGTGGGACAGGTCTTTATACAGTTAGATATTTTCTAGATTCATGACCCTAATGCTTGCATCCCTTCATAATTAGAAAAGCTCCTTGTGACTAGCAGAAAA
This sequence comes from Bubalus kerabau, assembly GCF_029407905.1. Classification (NCBI taxonomy): domain Eukaryota; kingdom Metazoa; phylum Chordata; class Mammalia; order Artiodactyla; family Bovidae; genus Bubalus; species Bubalus kerabau. The sequence goes on from NC_073628.1 coordinate 120,012,790, forward strand.
CCTTCAATAAAGTAAGTGCTTGATTGCACTGAATTCCCCCTCCACCAAAATCTTCTATATTGACCTTGCCCCGCTACCTCTTTGGAGCAGTGTCTCAGAGCTCTCTGAGATGCTGTTTCCTGGGCTGCAGTCCTCATTTTGCCTCCAAATAAAACGTCACTCGCAACTCACACATTGTATATCTTTTTATTAGACACTGGAAAGTAGTGAGCACCAGGAAGGAGGCACGGATCATGGGGAACCACCATGGAGGTCGGTCACCACACTGCTGGTTATAGTCAGTTCACTATTGAAATAGCAGGCCTTTAAGGTAAGGCAAGCAAATATCCATCCATCTCATATTTGTACATATGACTTCAATATTTGTGTGTGTGTGTGTGCGTGCTCAGTCGTGACCCCATGGAGTGTAGCCCACCAAGTTCCTCCATCCATGGGATTTTCCAGGCAAGAACAATGGAGTGGGTTGCCATTTCCTTTTCCAGGGGATCTTCCCAACCCAGGGAGAGAACCTGCATTTCCTTGTCTTCCTGCACTGGCAGGCAGATTCCTTACTTAAAACACTTTAAAAGAAATAAAATTTTCTACTTTTCTATGGAGCCTGGAAAAAATACTTGAATTTCTTCTTAGTGAAAGAATTAGATGCAAAGAATCAAAATGACGACGGTTGTCTCTTTCATTTTCGGTTTAACAATAGGTTGCTGGTTCTGTTTTAGTATCTACTTAGTTGGGGATATGCAGCACTCACGCTCTTTGAAGTGTAGAAGTGAGATTAAAGGCCAAGTTCAAACTGAACCAGGAGTTCACACAGTATTTGAAGCAGGTCCCCAGACAGGATCTGCAGCCCATGTGTCTTTTGAGACAATGATATATGCAATTCTTACACCAAAAATGACCTCACTTGTTACCAGTTGATTTTTCAGGGGTCTGGAAACCACAGTATATTATTTTACCACCCAGGGTGAAATTAACAACAGACTATAGCCATGTGTAACCTTGATCTTCTCAGGGATCAAGGCCAAGGAAGGTAAATATAGTTGTGTGTGTGTGTTTTTTTTTTTTTTTATGTTGCTGAAAACAAGAATTACCTGTCTGGATTTTTAAAATTCATAATAATTTTTCACAAGGTGATGTGAAGAATAGCTTCTCCTAATTATTTCAGATAAGACTCTTGCATTTTTAATATTGCTAATTCTATATGAATAAACTGATCAATCTATCAATAAATTAACCAAAACTACCTCGAAAAATGCTACTTAAAAAAAAAAAAAAGAAAAGCAAAGGATTGGGAAAGAGAAAATGGAGCCAAATCCATGATGTTAATAAGAGTAGTGAGTAAAAGTAGCAAGATTTAACTAGAATGGGAACCCCAAAAATCTGCTATGGAGAATTGATTTCAGAAGGTAAAACATAGACGATGTTTTTTTCATCTGCTGCCCCTTTTGACATTCAAAAGATAGAGCGTTCTTTCTAGAGAAACTATTTGCTTTCTAGCTCAAAGTTATAGAATGTCACTGCAACTTGTTATCTAAAACTTGACAGCTGATACACAGATTAGGGGGTGGGAGTAGTCACTCAGATCAGATCAGATCAGATCAGTCGCTCAGTCGTGTCCGACTCTTTGCGGCCCCATGAATCACAGCACGTCAGGCCTCCCTGTCCATCACCAACTCCCGGAGTTCACTGAGACTCACGTCCATTGAGTCACTCAGTTGTGTCCAACTCTTTGCAACCCCATGGACTGTAGCCCACTAGGCTCCCCTGTCCATGGAATTCTCCAGGCAAGAATACTAGAGTGAGTTGCCATTCCCTTCTCCAGGGGATCTTCCCAACCCAGGGATCAAACCGGGGTCTCCCAAATTGTGGGCAGATTCTTTACCATCTGAGCCACAAAACCACACAAATTAGGGGAAGCCACACCAAATGTCAGATACCCAGTTACAGAGAAGAGAGGAAAAACTTCAAACTCCACTTCACTTCAGGGCAGAAACTGACCCTTAAGTCATATTTACTTCATATTAGAAGAAAAACTCACTAGCACATTTTACACTACCATGCATGAATCCCAGTGTAACAAAGGCATTCTAGAAAATTCTTTCTCCAGAAACTCAAAACAGCTGGTGCTAGATGGTTGAGAATGCAGGCAGCTAGCTAAAAGCTTGAGTGTATCAGCAGAGTAGCCAAGATCAGAGAGCTGAGAGAGGCAGCCAGAGAGCAGGGCTTTCTCAAGATCATTCTGGTTCAGCAGACGGACTCCTTTTTTACTCAGTTCAAAAAAGGAAGAGTTTCATTTTAGACTGAATCCAGGAATGTAAGTCCAAGAGTCACCAATGAGAGTTCTCTCTGGAAAAGAAAACTGTTGCCTTCCTGATTTGATCTTTCTACAGCCCAGGCATGAAAAACCAACCTCTGCTGCTGTGTTAAAGCATCGGCAAGGGTAGTCACAGCTCCAACCAGCTCCATGTTACAAGGACCTTTCACAGGCACTCATGCCTCTGGTCTCTGGAGGTGTCATCGGAGACCGATCTTCAGCATCTCCACAATAAATGACACCGCTGTGAAGTAAAGCCTCTCTCTGGGGAGGCACTGTCACTTGAGTGCAATAGCCCATTAGCCTGGGGACACTTGCCTTCCACTGCTAGGTTCTGCTAACCCCAAAGTGCACACACAAGCTAATTCCCTTACACGGTAGACCGAGCAAAAGACACAGGCCTACACACTGACCAGCAGCTTCTGCAAAGAACAAACATGTATATTGTTTCCCATCACAATGGCAAATGCCAAACTCCTACTTCTGCCTTTTCAAAAAAAAAAGTGGGGGGAAGGGGGGACACCTTCTAAGGAAAACCTGCACTTACTTATTTTGCACGCATGAGAAAAGTCAGTATATACACTCATGCCACAACTATTTCACCCCAGATGTCCACAGCAATGGTTTCCCTAGCTTTCAGATCTGGAACTATCTCTTCTGACATAATTCTCTGGGTTCTTTTTCTTCTCAGCACAGCCCTTCTTTCAGCTCTTGTTGTTCATGAAAGAGATGGCATTTTCTTTCAGGATAAAGGTTATACTAGTCAAGGTTCTCCAGGGAAATGGAACCAACAGATAGCTGGAGAGTCAGAGAGAGAAAGAAGTGGGGGTAGGGGGAGACAAAATACATATAATATGTACCTCTATATAATATATTTACTATATAATATATTTACTGTTGTGGGGGGATATTTTAAGGAACTGGCTCATGCAGTCATGGATATTGGCAAATTCAAAATTTGTAGGGTAGGCCAGCAGGCTGGAGACTCAGGGAAGAGCCAGTGTTTCAGTTCAGGTCCAGAGGCAGTCTGATGGCACATTTCCTTCTTGCTGGAGGTCAGTCTTTTGTGTTGTTCATGCCTTCAACTGATGAAATGAGGCCCACCAACATTATGGAAGGCTTTACTCGAAGGCCACTGATTTAAATATAAATTTCAGCTAAAAACACCCTCAAGAAACATCCAGAATAATGCCTGATCACATATCCAGGCACCACTGACACATAAAATTAACCATCCCAAAGGGCAAAAAATATTTATAATTTGTTATAGATATGAACCATCAGTCTATTCAGCAATGATATGAGACAAGGCTAAGTCAAAAGTACTGAAAAGTTATATCTAAGTACAAATTTTTTTAAAGGCCCAAAAAGCATCTTAAATAATGTGGCGACAGACTAAGTTGTTTTATTTTTCATGGTATCAGTTGGGGAACTACAAATTCATAGCATGCTGTGGCTAGAACGGTCTTTAAAAATCAGCCTACCTGGCACTGGGCATCGAAGAAGAAACCAAGGCAAGGTGGAGAATTCAATAAAATCTGAGAATGGGGTGGTACATGGCATAGTTGATGCAAAAGTGCAAACAGCTAAGAAACCAGATAAAACTCACACTGGAATGCCTTATGTGGAATGTTTCTAAGATCAAAATCACACTCCACTGTCTAAATATACAACTTCTGGGCAACACCAAGATAGAGAGAGAGAGACAGCTGAGCAGGGTGCTGGATGATTGGACCAAGCTGATCTGTTATCAAAAGCTGGCCTCTGTGTATCCAAAAGACAGACCATCCAGGCACGGATAACTAAGAGTTCAGTTACTGCCTTTATTTTGATAAGCTCCATGGGAAAATGAGGCTTTGGCCACCACCATGCCAACATCAGCAAAGACTGGCTAGTGGATCTGCAGTTTCTATGCTTCCCAGAGGGACCCTTAGTAATCTGTCTCTCATGGGGTGGGGGTGGGGGTGAGATTCATCAAATATTAGTGAGTTACTCTCCTTTCCTCCTCAGATAGATGCCAGCAGTGGGTCCCTTTAGTTCACGAGCATTTGCAAAGGCCTTGAAAACAAGTTATTAAGATTCAGCACCATCATCAAAGGGGCCTTGGCAGAACCTAATCTCTGGGAGACAGCAAACTGGCCCAGAAGTGGGGCAGTGACCTTCAGTCACCTGCTGGCCTTGCTGCAATCTGATGCCTAAGAAATGGGGATTCAGTGCATCTTTGATGCCCAGTCAAGGCTTTGAAGCTGTGTCAAGACCGCAGGACAAAGGCAGCACTGTTTATGCAAATCTAGAAACAAAAGAAGCTAGACTCCAAAGCCATTAAAAGTAACATCAGAAATGCAATACCCAGGGGTGATTAGAGGCCCTGCACCAGTGTGAAACAGAATGCCTGAAAGTGAGGCTGGGCAGCACACCAAAACACACACTGGGAAGGAATCCTGAGTGGCCGCAGCCTGCCTGAATGTGCTTTGAGGCCTTGGTGCCCACAGTTCCTTAGCCAAGGGGCAGCCTCTGTGTGCCGCAGGAAGGAAGCCGGGCCACCACCGCTCCCCACCTGGGGCACACAGGCCAGTCCTGAGACGTTCCAGTGTGTGCTCTCAAGGCCAGCCCTCTTGCTGCCACGTCCCCTTGGCAGTTCAGTCATCATGTGGCACAGGCCTTCTGCAGGAGACAACACTTTTAGGGAACACCTTTGGGCACCGTACCCAACAGGGTGAACGCTGGTGGTAAAGAACCCGCCTGCCAATGCAGGAGACGTAAGAGGCGACGGCTCAGTCCCTGGGTCAGGAAGATCCCCTGGAAGAGGACATGGCAACTCACTCCAGTATTCTTGCCTGGATGATCTCAGGGACAGGGGAGCTTGGCGGGGCTACAGTCCACAGGATGGCAAAGAGTTGGACACAACTGAAGCAACTTTAACGCACACAACAGTGTGAAATAAAAATGAGCTTCCGAGAAAACTTAAGACTTTTTTTTTAGGCCACCCCCCAAAAGATCTAAAATTCAGCCTAGGGTCCAGGAAACATCAATCGTGCAGTGTCACATTTCATGAAAATTCTTTAGATTTCATTACTTCCATGAAGGGGCTTCCCAGGTGGCTCAGTAATAAAGAATACATCTGCCAATGCAGGAGACGAAAGAGACACAGGTTCAATCCCTGGGTCGGGAAGATCCCCGGGAGGAGGGCATGGCAACCCACTCCAGTATTCTTGCCTGGAGAAACCCATGGACAGAGGAGCCTGTTGGGCTACATTCCATAGAGTCACAAAGAGTCAGACAGAACTGAGTGACTGAGCACTTCCATGAAGGGACTACTGATGTCAGATCAGGAAGGGATCCCGGAGAACATCTGTCTCATCCAGGGATTCTTACGTTTGGCCACACAGTCCCATCCTCTGGGAAGTTTTCAAAATATGTCACTTGCCCTGATCCTATTGCAGAGATTCAGACCTAACTGATGCCTAGGTGGGGCCTAGGTATCAGTATTTTTTTTCTATATTTTAATCAAATGATTCTAATAAGCAGCCACATTTTAAAGCCACAGTTCTAGCACCTCTCTCTTTTGTTATGGAGGAGAAACTGAGGTCCAGAGAGAATAAGGGCTTGTTCAAAGTGACACAAGTGAACAGCACCTCCCTGTCCACTCACAGAAGTGAAGTGAAAGTCGCTCAGTCGTGTCCAACTCTTTGCAGCCCCATGGACTACACAGTCCATGGAATTCTCCAGGCCAGGATACTGAAGTGGGTAGCCGTTCCCTTCTTCAGGGGATCTTCCCAACTCAGGGATGGAGCCCACGCCTTCCACATTGCAGGCAGATTCTTTAAAAGCTGAGCCACCAAGGAAACCCACAAGGCAACATAAATTAGAAAACGAGGACATTTGCACACTGCAGTGGGCGGGGGAAATGGACGAGGCTGCTTTGGGCTGGAGGCCACGGTCCTGGAGGCCCCCAGTGCACTTGGCCTCACCTTCCTTCCCAGGTGATCATGATCTTCTTGGCGGGAGACACTGAGCTGTGGAATGCAGCTCACATTTCAGAGAAGGGGAAGGACTTGAAAAGAAAATGGGACACATACACTTGAGGACATTTACAGTATTACCTAAAGGACACGATATAACAAGGGTGTAAACAGTTGAGATTTAGCTACTGAGCTGTGATCGTCCCCAGAGAAGGCTGCCTGTGGGTGAGGTTGTAATAATGCTGCTATACCAACCCTGAACATACCATTGTGCAGCAGTGACAAACTCAGAAAAACCTTTGGTATAGTGGACTCGAATAGCGTGAATTTCCAAAAAGTTCTATTTTGGTTTCATAACCAGTGCAGACACCAGGTTAGGAACTTGGTAATATCATAATATTAAGGCTGAACTTCAACTCAACTGGGCTTCCCTGGTGGCTCAGACAGTAAAGAAGTTGCCTGCAATGCAGGTGATCCGGGTTTAGTCTCTGCATAAGGAAGATTCCCTGGAAAGGGGTGTGGCAATCCACTTCAGCATTCTTGCCTGGGAAATCCCATGGACAGAGGAAACTTTTAGGCTATAGTCCACGGGGTTGCAAAGAGTCAGACACAACTAGAGGACTAACACTTTTCACTTTTCAACTAAGCTTATTTAATAGACTGTTTATTCTTTTCACACATGACAGGAGGAGTTTTAATGGCATGCCAAAGAGAAAATCAAAGGTAAGAAAATTAAACACCAGCACAAAAGAAACAAGATAAGGGGATATGGATCCTGAAGTGGGTCACATGATTACCACTCAGTAGAAAGAAATGCACTGGTTTGATTTCCCTCTAGACTATTAAGAGATGTTCATCAGTAGACAGCTTTTCTTCTATAAACCTAAATACTTCATGAGCTCATGATGTGAGATAACTGAGCAAATAAGAGGGTTGGAGGGAGTGTCATTTTACATCAAGCCCCAATGCAAGGCTCTTCATATAATGGGCAATCTGAGGCACTCCCTTAAATTAAAAAAATTTTTTTTAAAATAGCCACTATTGGAAGGAGGAAGGACACATGTGCTTGACTCCATAAAAAATACAAATGATGCTGCCTGGCAGAGCCTCTTCTTCATAATCTTGTACATTACAATTTCTCTTAATAAGAAAGCCCCTTGGCCTTCTTGATTGCTTAAGCATCTGGAACCTGGGGTTTAGAAGATTCCAGCGAGTGCCAACTTTCCAAGCTTTGAAAATCCCATGGCCTGTACTTTGGATGCATATACAGCCCTCAGTCCCTCTATGAGGGCCCCCTTTTCTTCACAGGGCCCTCTAGGCACTCATCTCCCACAGTTCCCAGACCCAGAGGTGCATATAAATTACTTGTGCACATGTTTAAGATACAGATTCCAGGCCTGAGGCTGGGAAAGATTGAGGGCAAGAGGAGAAAGGGGTAACAGAGGATGAGATGGTTGGATGGCATCACTGACTCAATGGACATGAGTTTGAGCAAGCTCCAGGAGCTTGTGAAGGACAGGTGTGCTGCAGTTTATGAAATCGCAAAGAGTTGGATGCAACTTGGCGACTGAACACAGTGTCTAACAAGATTGAGGAAAGGCAGAGGGGAAGACTTGTGATTTTCTAAAATATTTTAGCATCCTGGCTGTTCTGAGCCTTACAGGCCAACTCTACAAAATCTATCTGAAATGCAAGACACGGTCTGACTGTCTGAATGCCCTTCCACCCCACCTGCTTCCAGCAGAGGGAATGCAGCCCTGGAAGAGCTGCATATAAGCTTACTGTTCGGCGGTGCAGCGATGACATGAAAAATCCTGATTCCACTTGGCAGCAACTTTCCACTATCTTGGCGGGTCTCAGCCATAATCACTGTGGTGTGTGGAGCTTGGACAAATTATGGGGCTGGCTGGAAACCAAGAGACGAAAAAGCAGTCCAGCAGTGCAGCAAGGGACTCTGTGTTGGAAATGCCATGGCTCCAAATGTCCATGACCATATTTCTCACAGATAGCCCAGAAATTTAAGTTCCACTGTTGGAAATTGTTGGAAATCCTGCTTTTCCCAAGACCCTGAAAAGTGGCAATTTCTCACCCAATATGACTTTTAGGGAGAATGTCAATCAACACACAACCACACATTCCTCTTTCTCACAGAATCATTTCTTACCCTGTAAGAACAGGAAAGTTGGACATGGTCCACTGCCCTCCCCACCTCCAAAATGTATACAATTGCTCTCAGAAAGCAAAGCAACTGGAGAGTAAGAGTTCTCTTCTTTACTGTTTAAAATGTAGGCACTTTGCGCTACCTCCATGGTTTTCCTGGGATAGACTAATATCTGGGCTGCTCCAACTAAATACTACAGACTGGGTAGCTCATATACAACAGAAATTTATTTCTCATAGCTCTGGAAGCTGGAAGTTCAAGACGAGGATGGCAGCATGGTTGGGTTCTGGTGAAGGCCGTCTTCAGGGCTGTAGACTTCCTGTGGTGTCCTCACGTGGTGGAAGAGAGGAGGGAGGTCTCTGGAGACCCTGTACGACAGCAGTAATCCCATTCTTGCTTCACCCCCCATAACTGAAGCACCCCCCAAAATCCCTACCGCCTAACACACTCATCTCTAGGGGTTAGGGTTTCAACATATGAACTTTGTGGTCCATCCGGGAGTTGGTGATGGACAGGGAGGCCTGGCATGCTGTGATTCATGGGGTTGCAAAGAGTCAGACACGACTGAGCAACTGAACTGAACTGAACTGAACAGATGTTCAGATCATGGCAATGGCCAAAATGGGGAAAACTCCATTTAAGGAACTTCCTCTCTCTAGCCTGATATGTCCCTCAATAGACTTTGAAATGATCCAACCTAGGAGGTGGGAAGAATGCTTCCAACATAGCCCATTCATCCCTTAAACTAAGTACTCAGGAGACTGCTTCATCAGGGCAGCCTGCCCCCCACCCCCGGCCACAGCCTTCTGCCGTCTTCTTAGGGGTGTGCAGCCTAGGATCATTACTTATGCTATCATTTATATTTTTTGAAATGTACATCTTCTAAGTGGTTTTGAAACATTAATCAAAAATGTTGGGGCAAAGGAGATTACTTTGCGTTATGTTTGCCGAGGAACAAAATCTCATCAGCTAAACCAGTTAAGTCAGGGGGGGAGGCATCAGCTTGCCGAACCTGACAAACAACTAAAATAATTACAATTACTGCCTCAATTAAATGAGATGTGTTATAAAATCATAAATTTAGCCTTGGCAGGATGTCGTGAAGCCATTATGGGAAGTCTGAGTCTGACAGGATTTCTGTACAGTGCTCCTAGAGAGGAAAAGAAATGCCCTCCAGCCAAATCTAAGGTTTAATTCATGCAAGAGACTTGGCTAATGTCACCGACCACAAATGCTCTGTTTTCATGGCTCTGAATGGCAGCAAGTTCCAGGGAATTAATTACAGCCACTCCTATTTATATTCTGCATGGCTTTTCAATTACCACCTATAACAAGATGCTTTTTTACCTTTATGAACATTCACACACAGCATTCCAACCATGGGAATGGAGAGCCGAGGGAAAAGTAATGCAGTTCTGATCATTTTACCACTAGGTCACTCTCTGGCAGCTTGCCAAGCCTTCTGGTTCTAGAAAGCACTCACTACTTGAGCCCTAGGCATCCTGAGAAGCCTGAGCAGAGAGCAGCGGTCACCATCCAATTGCCTACAGGGGTCAGGCAAGCGACATTCGAGAGTCGGACAGCAGGAGCCAATCGCAAGTGCATACAGCGTGGGCCTGATGGGGACATGACTGCCTGGACAAAGTCCAGGGGACAGGGGCTAGCCAGCCCCACAGTTGTTGCTGTGTACAATTTTCAGGGGGATTCCCCAGGGGTCCAGTGGCTAGGACTCTGCGATTCCACTGCAGGGGGCACAGGTTCGAACCCTGGTCAGGGAACTAGGATCCTGCATGCCATGTGGGGCAGCCAGAAAAATAAAAATATAAAAAACAAATTTAAAAAATTAAATAAAAGAGAAACAATCAGGAAAGAAAATGCTTGAAAAAATTAAGCGTTAGTCGCTCAAATGTGTCCGATTCTTGCAGTCCAGTGGACTGTAGCCCACCAGGCTCCTCTGTCCATGGGATTCTCTAGGCAAGAATACGGGAGTGGGTTGCCATTTCCTTCTCCAGGGGATCTTCTCGACCCAGGGATTGAACCCGGGTCTCCCACATTTCATGCAGATTCTTCACCATCTGGGCCACCTACGAGGACTCTAACAGATTTAACTTAAAAAAAAAATCAGCAATTTGATATGCTGAGAACATAAATGCAATTAAATGAACAAGTCACTCCTTTGAGAATAAAAATGTCAAGACATATACAGTATACACATTTTGTAAGTCCTGATGAATAATAGCCATGATTTAAACACTTACAGTGCAACCTCTTCATGGTAACTGGTAACCTCAGATGGCAACTGGTGAATAGAACTAACAACCAGGCTATGGGCTGATCATTTTCTCTCAAATTTTAACTCGACTGTATATTGTTACATGATTTGAAGAAATGTGCAGAACTGAGCCTTATAATAGTTCTACTATACTCTCTAGATAAGCCTTATAATGGACCTACTATAGTATGTCTTAGACTTGAAGACAGTGCCTCACAATCATAGGACCCATGAGGACATGTAAGTCCTGGGAAAAGGACTGAGGCACAACCAATAGCCTTTCTGATTACAAAGCTTTCATTGTTCATTCCTCTGACCACCGAGACAGTCAACGGAGAGGGACACAGGGAGCGTGCTTATATACCTGGAGTCGCAAAGAAACTCAGCAATAGAATCATAGGGAGAACCGAGTTGAAGACAGATACGTGAAACCAAACCCTGCTTAGAAAAACTGCATGTTCCTTTAAACCAGGAGCAATACTGGTTATAAACCACTCAGCATTATAAAATACTCAACCACTGAGCAACAAAGGGTTTAAAAATCTAGAAATCTGTTATTGCACCCCAACATTTATTCATTATATAATATACTGGGGGAGCATCCCTTAACTACCCTGTGCTTTGGTTTCTGCACCTGTGGAAGTCAATTAATAAAAGAGATCCAGGACAATTTAGGCATCCATTTTAACTCTGCAAGCAATTTGTCTGAACTCGAGCAACAGGATAGGTGACTTCAGTTTTTACCCAAAGGAAACATGTAATTCTGAGGTCCAATCCTGTTTTGAAATTGTAGGATGGGAGGCGGATTCATAGTTTTCTCCAACTACTTGGAAGAAAGTTGAGTTTATGTGTCAATCAAATCCAAGACCACTAATTAAAAAGGCTGAAAAGCTGACCCTCTGTCTTACCAAAAATGCTGCCATCACCATGCATATGAATAATGCTGTCGTATTCGTCACTAAAAATCCTTGATACATTTTTCTGTTGCTAAATAGCTGAGATCCTGGGAAGTGACTTGTATATTTATGTCCAACACATATATTTCGTCTCATTCTATTCCTATAAAATCTACCAACACAGAACAGAGTTTAGTAACTATAAAGTGCCTAAGCTAACTGATGAAATTAACAAGACAGCGGAAGGGAACCACTGAGTCCTCGTGTCACTCAAGCAGAAGGGGCCATTCTTCTTTGAAAGAAACACTGGCACTCTTATCTTCCTAAGTTGGGTCAACTGTCAGAAGCAAAAACTAGAACTAATTGGTCCTTTCTTGATCTTAAACAGACGTCTGTACTCAGTCTGAGACATTAACTGCCTGAATCTCATCCTGGCTCCATCCTGCACTAGCCTTGTGAGCCCAGACAAGTTTTTTAAATTCTCTGTGCCTCAGTCTCCTCCTGCGTAAAGTGAAGACATTGATGGCACTTCTCACCTGGGCTTTGCTGTCAGGAGTAAGTCAGTTATCATACCAAAGTGTTTAGAACAGCCCTTCCATACATGTTCATTTCCATTATGCTGATAATTTTTGTTGTAAGGAAGGAAATAAAGAGAGCTTGAACATATTTTCTTCTTTAAATTTTTCATTTTAAAATTTTAAAGAGAAGAGAAAGGAAGAGAAATATAATGGCAATGAGACCAAAAGGAAAAGACATATAGGAAATAGCAACTATTATCTATTTAGTAGCATATGTATAAAAAACATTGTATCACATTATCTCCTTTGCTTGTTACAATAACTCTTTGCAAACACGCTGCTGCTGCTGCTAAGTGGCTTCAGTGAACATGCTAAGTTGCTTCAATCAAGTCTGACTCTTTGTGACCCTATGGACAGTAGCCAGCCAGGTTCCTCCGTCCATGGGATTCTCCAGGCAAGAATACTGGAGTGGGTAGGCATTCCCTTCTCCAGGGGATCTTCCCAACCCAGGGATCGAACACTTGTCGCCTACATCTCTGGCATTAGCAGGTGTGTTCTTTACCACTAGTGCCACCAGGGAAGCCCAATAACTCTTTGAGGTATGTATAATTATTAGTCATTTCCAGATGAGGCAGCTAGGCTTAGAGCTGCACTGGTGTTCCCATGAGCATACAGGAGATTTGAGCCCTAGTCTATCTGACTCTAATTTTCATACTCTCCCCTCCAAACTAAACTACCAGGCTTGGAGGACAAAGAGGGGAGGAGGCAAGGGTAAGGTGAGGAACATAAAATAATGGATAGAAGTGGACTCAAGTACCATATGTGTTTTCAGCCATGAGCTGAAACTTCCATCTAGAAGTAAAACAAAAACACTTAATGTCAAGATGGTAATGATAAAATATGACATCATTCTCACTGCTGATGCACACTAGCATTAGTAGTAGTTTGGAACACTTTATAAACCACACTTATATTTGTATATCAAGTTAAACATTCAACAAAATGCTACTGGTTGGGCATTAAAATGTAGATATAAATCCAAGCTAATCCCCAAACGCTGCACAGATAAAACTGTGCGAAACATCAGGCTCAGCACCCTGCACAAGTAGAAGTTTGTCACGTCAGTGTTCATGCCAACAGAAACATCTCTTTATTTAAAAGCCATATGATGGTTTCCAAGTTAGCATACATATTACTTTTCAAAACTCTACCAAATGAAATGCCCAAATTGTTCTGTAATTACACGATGGTCACTGCCTTGTGACTGCACGGACTGTGAATCCCAACTGTCTTCCCACAGGGAGCAGCAGGCTCTCCAAAACACAAGCTAACGTATCTTTTGGGTCCAATGTCTTTCCTTGGGCCCAGCTCCATTTTTCATCATCATATTACTGGGCACTGTCCCCCTTAATCATAGGTTTGGGAAGCGGGGGATGAGGTCAGCCTTCCCTCTACTGCTAAGGCCACTATTCATGGCTCCACTGAATAGAAGAGAACCCACTCAAGTGCACTGCCGCAGGTCACAATGTTGACCAGTTCCCTTCATCTCAGCAGCGCAGGTTTTAATTAGAACACAAGGATTATCTTAGTTCCTTATCACCCATTGTGATAGCCGAACGAAAACAGTTTGGTGGGGTTTTGAGATCAGACAGGTAAATGATGTGACAAGTTCTCCCTTTTGCTGGTACAAAGTATCTCTAAAATATAAACTTTCTTTAACTCAGTTGAATACAAATAAACTTGATGCTGAGATAACTGCACTCATCCTCTGAAGAGGTTTTCAGGTCAATTTGTTGGTACTCAGTGCAGATCTGGTCCAGAACTTTAGCTGAGGGAAAAACATCACACTACTGGGAAATCTGAATGTGATCATTGAATCAGGCTCTTAATTACTCATACAGGAAAGAAATCTCATCAGATACTCCTCCCACCATTGTTAAAGGTAAGCAGAAGAATAAGAGTGAGTCTGCATAGAGTTACTAAAATAAGACGAAATCGAAGCTGGCAACCTGTCCCTACACTCAACATGGTTCTGTTTTATAAAGTTCTGGCCATTTTTGACACTGCCTATTTTTGACATCCTCATGTGTTGGCTCTGCAGAGTGGGTACTAGTCAATTTGCCATCTCAGAATGTTGAGTAGAGTGTGGGACTGGAGTAAGTAACTAGTAGAAGAACCTCAAAGCTGCAGCATCCTAAACCGAGTTACTGCCTCTCCTGGAGGGTTATAACCCATCACCTTCCCAGTCAAATAATCTTTAGCACTAGTCGTGAAGTCAGCAGCTCCAGAGTACAATGCAATGAGTTTGGAGATTTGCAAAACTTAGACCTGCCACTCACTTTATCTCTCCTGACAGGAAGCTCTGGTTAATGTCCCAGTGCCTTTTTCTGGAACCCCTCCTTCTTCCCAGGTTTTTTGTGGATTCCTATTTGTCCTTCAAAACTGAACTCAAACTGTCAACTATCCTACAAAAACCAATCTTCCATGACCACACAACTGCCCTAATCTGATTTAGAACTCTTTTGTCACTCTTCCAATAGCTACAAATGCCACTCAGATCACCTTACACAGCCTAGTTTAAAAAAAAACACAAAACACATATTTATCTATGAGAAGCCATATCTTATTCAACCTTTTCCCACCTGAACAGGGCGTAATGCCTGGTTCTCACAAAAGCAGGTGATTAGGAGCCCAAACTTACATGCTTGCACAACCTCTTTGTCCCTCGGTTTTCTCTTCTGTAAAAAGGTATAATAATAAGACATGCCTAACGGGGTTATTGTGGAAATGAAACCAGAAAATGAATTGTAAAATGCTCAGAACTGTGAGCTCTTATTATTAAATATCTGTGAAATTAACAAGCCAATATAATCTTTACTAAGTTAGTTACTTAAGACACAATATCTTCTATGAAATGGAGGTAATCTTATTTCTCCATAGGATGGTAGCAAACGTCAAAGGAGATAACACAGCTGGTACTTTTTTAAAGCTGTAAAGGACTATTTAAAAACTGGCATTTTATTATTTTTACTTAATAAATTATATAACAGTCTAAGCCAGAACTCAAAGAAGAGTCTTCAGTGGCTGGCTAATGCAGGGGTTGCCCAAGGCCTTACCCAAGCTGTGGGTTTCTTCCTTAACTTTCCAACATTGACCATAAAGGTACAGTCCCATAAACCACGAACAAGGGTAAGGGAAAAGAGATCCCTAAGGTCTATGCAGAACTGGAATGCTCTTTATCTAAAGAGAACACCAACATCCATAGAATCTGGAACATCCAGGGAACTGAGGATGTACAATCACTGCTCAATGATTATGATCATATCATACAATCTATGGAATTCAAGAGCCAGAAAAAATTTCTGAAATCACTTATTCTAATTCCCTTATTTTACTGATGAGGAAACTGATATCTGTGACTCCCAAGCAACTGGCCCCAAACCAAGGTCAAGCTAGTAACAAACAAAACAAGTCTCTTAATATGTAGCTTATAGGTTTATATACATTTTGCTTACATTGTGTTCCCTTTATCTTTTTGGAGGTGGTCTTTAGAAACAAACTAGGGTTAAAATTCCCATTTTAATCATTTATTAATTCTGTGAGTGAGTTACTAAACTGATCCAAGTCTCAGTTTCTTTGTTGTAAAATAAGGATCATAGTATCTCTCTTTTTTAATTTAATTTTATTTTTTAACTTTACAATATTGTATTGGTTTTGCCATATATCGAAATGAATCCGCCACAGATATCTCTTAAAAGTTTGCATGCGTGTGTGCTCAGTCACTCAGTCGTGTCTGACATCCTGCGACCCCACAGACTGTAGCCCTCCAGGCTCCTCTGTTTGTGGAATTTTCCAGGCAAGAATACTAGAGTGGGTTGCCAGTTCCTACTCCAGGGGATCTTCCTAACCCAGGGATTGAACCTGCATCTCTTGCATCTCCTGCACTCCCAGGTGGATTCTTTACCACTGTGCCAAGTTTACTATATGATAAAAGGGGTAATGTCTGTACATTGGATAGCAAAACCTGTGTCTCATACTCACTTCTGCACTCACTCATTTCCTAGTAACTATTGGGATGTTCTTCAAAATTAAACAATGCATAAAGACAGGCCACACTGTAAAGCATCTCTTTTGAAGAAAGCATCTGAGAACTGACACTTGCAAAAATTTTCTTTTGGTACTGAAATGGTTAAAAAAAAAAATCATCTGGTTTAAAACCTGGCTGCACCAATGTTCCCACTTTCCACATAACATGCCCTCCTGCGTGGCGGCCGGCACGTATAACGGGGTATATAGTAAGGCAGTGTATAGCACAGTGAGGTACTATATCTCATGTTTGCTTTCTCACCTCTGCACTTTGCCCACCAGGTACCCTTAGGCTGCCAGTTCCAGCTACTGCTTTATCCTTTCTTCTCCCTTTCTGCCCCACCAAGGCTTTAAGGATATCTTGTCTGTGGACAGCTCCCTTCATCAACACAAGACAGAAATCGTTCCCCAGTGACCAGGGCTCTATCTTCCTCGGAAGACCAAAGGCCTCTTGTCCATGTATCTGGTGGCTTATCTCCTCTGGTCAGGGTCCACCTCTTCCTCCACAGGCCCCTGAGCGGCTCACCTGGCCACCAAATTCTCACCCTCCGATACCTGCTTTTATACAAAGATGTGGGGGCAGGACCAACTTCTAAAGTTGAGATGGGCAGCCACCCCCACTGATGCCCTGACCCTCCCCTCAGCAAGCACCGGGACCAGGCCCGGGTCTCTATTCTAAGAGCATCAAATCTTAGCTGTTTGCCTTCCTGAGGCTGCTCAGTCCCCAGGAATCAGTACCCCAAGGCTCCCGGCGATGTTTGCATCTGCGGCCGCTTTGGGCCCAGGCAGGATGCGGGAACTGGACAGCTTGGAGCGCTCACACGAGACAGCATCCACGGTGGTGGCGTGGTTAGAACGCAGCGGGCTCCACCTAGCCTTAATCTCTGGATCCTGACCCCCTCTCCCCTTTCCCCTCACACCCGGGGAGAACCCGGAGCCACTTTTCCAGCCTCTGAGATGAAAGCCTGGCACCTGGAAGCCAGGGCGGCGCACCCCAGCCACTCCGGAGTACCCCGTTGCCAGCCGCAGTGACGGACCACGTCGCGTCCCAAGGAGCCGGCGGCGACGACGGGCACCTTTATTCCCTTGCTCCCGGACGAGGAATGAGAGGTGGGGAAAAAAGGAATCTTCGCGAGTGCAAAGGCGGAGAAGCTAGCACTTTTGCGGCGTCTCCCCAGCCCTATCTGGGAGAGGCACGAGGTCACCCCATTCGTACTGTCCCCGGGGGAGCTCCGGGCGGGCTGCTTATCCCCAGTAGCACCCGTGGCGCACACAGACGCGCGCGTCCTTCCCGACCGCAACCGCTGATCCGGCCAGGACCCGGGCAGGCAGCGAGGGGTGTGCGCACCATGTCTCCCGCGAGTCCTGAGCGGCCCCCTGGCCCCCCGGCCCCCCAGCCCGGCGCGGCCGGCTCACCAGATGGCCATCCTGCTCTTGGGGTAATCCAGGCGCTCCAGGCAGCCGAGGAAGTGAGGCAGCGTGTGCGCAGCGTTGCGCGCGAGGACGACCACCAGCACCGTGGGTCTCTGCAGGGGCGACTCGGGGAAAACCACCGCCTCCTCTTCGTCGTCCTCGGAGTCCGCCTCGGCGGCGAAGCGCGCTCGGCAGCCGCCGCGCAGCAGAACCCAGGAGAGGAGCAGCAGCGCCCAGGCCAGGGGGGCGGCGGGGCGCGCGGCCATGTTCAGGACCGTGGCGGGCGGCGGGACTACCCGGCGCGGATGCCCGAGGCCGGCGGCGAGGGGCGGAGGGGAGGCGGCTGGCGCGCGCGCACTGGCACGGCCTCGGCCGCCGGGACCCTCCCGCTGCAGCCGCCGCCGCACCGCCCAGGCCCCGCCGCGGGCGCTCCGGAGTACCTGCGGCCGCCGGCGCTCGCCTGGGCTCCGGCTCGCAGACAGTCGTGTCGGTGCGGCTGTTTGTCCCGAGTCCGGCGGAAAGTTCCTCTAGTTCAGGTTCAGCTTGTACTGAGGTCTGTGGCTTTCGCCAGGGCTGTGAGGTGTGGCCGTGTCTGCCAATGGGCGTGTGAATGAGTGTGTGTGTGTATGTGCGCGCGCGCGCGCGAGCGAGCGTGTGTACATAACGGTACAACTCCAAGAAAATTTATTCTGCTTTTGCAAACCGCAGTCTAAAGTCCTTCACAGTGATGCAATGTATCCAGTTTTTCATAATGCACCTATTGACTAAATGGGTAGAGTTCTAAAATAGAAAGTCACCCAGTGATTCATTACTATGATAAACAGGTTTTTTTTTTTTTTTAACTTCCACGAAGGCAGAATATTTGTATTTCCTCACCCTCAACTGCTCTTTAAATTCATTTTTGACTGAGTAGTCTCCCCAATAAGATCTAGCTGGAAGACCTGAAGAATTTTAGAGCCAGATCGAACTCTTCAAATTAAAGGAAAGCTCTTCATGGGGCATGTCCTCTACCTGACAACTCAGGGTCCTGAACTTCCTGAAAGGATGGTGGGTTAAGAACCAGATTCACTTCAGATGGTTTTCTTTTTCCTTAATGACCCAAACTGATAAATTGTAACAGACAGGGAAAATCTGTACATGCTGGAAGAGAAGGGAGAATAAGGAAGAAAGAAGGAAGGGTAGAAGAAGAATGCAGTTAGCAGGTAAAGTGAAAATGCTAGGAAATATACCATCAAAGGATATTTAATTTTGAACACAATGGAGGAAAGCTAGTAAAGAAGTTCTTTGCTGCTAAGTCACTTCAGTCGTGTCTGACTCTGTGTGACCCCATAGATGGCAGAAGTTCTTTACTAGATTTCTTTTTTGTGTGGAATTCTTTTTTTGGAAGTTCTTTGTGTGTGGAAGTTGGAGCTAAATTTTTGTCTCACATGTGTCACTTATTTGTGTGACCTTGGAGGCTCGACCTCTCTGGACATCAATTTCTTCCTATGTAAAAGCCTTTTAAGTTCCTGCCTTATTTTCTCATTCAACAACCATTTATGAAATTACTAAATGTCAATCATTCGGGTGCTGAGTGTTTGAATCCTTCTTCTCCAGAGAAAGGGGCAGAAGGTGGTGAACCCTTCTCCAGAGAAAGGGGCAAAAGATGTCCTGCCCTTTTTATCTGGCTGGGTCAAAGTTGGAGGAGGGAGTCTTGGCTGAATCAACAGGGCTAGTTTTTCCTGCACCAAAATACCTTTTGGGGGGCTTCCCAGGTGGCTCAGTAGTTGAGAATCTACCGGCCAATGCTTGCCAATTGCAGGAGGCATGGGTTCAATCCTGGGTCAAAAAGATCTCCTGGAGAAGGAAATGGCAACCCACTCCAGTATTCTTACGTGGGAAATCCCATGGACAGAAGAGCTTGGTGTGCTACAATCCATGGGGTTGCAAAGAGTAGGACATGACTGAGCATGCATACACATTGTTTTTTTCACTACTTGGATTTTTTTATTCCCTTGTCTTCGGTTCAGTTCAGTTGCTCAGTCATGTCCGACTCTTTGCGACCCCATGAATTGCAGCACACCAGGCCTCCCTGTCCATCACCAACTCCCAGAGTTCACCCAAACTCATGTCCATCGAGTCGGTGATGCCATCCAGCCATCTCATCCTCTGTCGTCCCCTTCTCCTCCTGCCCCCAATCCCTCCCAGCATCAGAGGCTTTTCCAATAAGTGTCTTAGCCAACCTAAAATCCTACAACATAAACATTCATTCAAAGTGACAAGTGTGCCAATTTTAACACTAAAGCACTTGAGATAAGAATATTAGGCAATAGCTTTGATATTCCTACATTTGTGTGAATTAAATGAGTTTCTAACCTCGATAGCTAAACTGAGGTGCACTATAAGAAGCTTTGATGAAGGGAACAGAATGGGATACATATATGGAGCATGGCACCCTTTATGACAAAGCAAGTTCTGTGAATTTCTGATATGTGCTTGAGGACTCCAAGTCCAAGTAGGGAAAGGATATGGAGAGTAGCGTGAGAAAAAGAGCAGTGGCTGAAATGGGAAGGGATAAAATTAAACTGTGCTACTTTCAAAGTTTTGTCTAAGTTCTGGCCCGTATCCAAGCACTATATAATAGTTACCATAGAAAAATGTTTTTCAATTCCAAACACATTTATACAAATTTGAAATACATTCCTTTTATCTCATTTAAAAAGACTAGATATGTTTCTCAAATTGTCTTCACTTATTTGTTTCAACATTTTCTCAGTGCCTACTGTGCCAGGGCATGGGTGCTGGAAATGCATGGATAATTAAGATATATTGAATGAATGAATAAATACCATAAACTGGTAGGAAAAGAGGATAAGGAAGGGAAGTGAGGATGGTTAGGATATGCCTCATTAAAGAAATGCCTTTGAACCAAGTATTGAAAAATGAGGGGCATATTTTAGGGAAATGATAGAGGGTTGGGAGAGGTTGGAATTTCATGCTGATGGCACTATACAAGCAAAAGAATGAGAGAACACAGAGCATGAGGAATGGCGATGAGAAGAGCAAGACTGGAGGGCAGGGTAGGAGGGGGGAAGAGAGAAAGCTGGATTATTATATGACTTTCATATAATTGTATGTATAACCTTTTATAGAAAAGCTAAAAACTTTGTTAAAATGGAAAAAATGAACTAAATATCTGATGTATAGTTGGCTTGCACAGTGCTTTCAAATGTCATATTGAATATATGAATATATGATATTGAATGGTCACAACCATATGGCAGAGTTGCAGGCTCCAGGTGATTAAAGTCTCAAAAGCAAAATTTTAGTTTAAATATACAGATTTTCAAGCTCAGTAATTTTGAATTTAAGAACCATTCTATTTTATAAACATATAAAAACATATTAAGGGCATATAAAAGCATATAGTTCTTCCCAGGTGGTGCTAGTGGTAAAGAACCCACCTGCCTATGCAGGAGACATAAGAGACATGGGTTTGATCCCTGTGTCAGGACTATCCCCTGGAGGAGGAAATAGCTACCCACTCCAGTATCCTTGCTTGGAGAACTCCATGGACAGAGGAGACTGGTGGGCTACAGTCTGTGGGGTCGCAAAGAGTTGGACACGACTGAGTGACTAACACACACACACACACACACATACAACTTAATATCAAAGAAAAAAACCAACCTGGTTAAAAAATGGGCAGAAGACCTGAATAGACATTTTTCATAAAAAGACATACAAATGGCCAATAGGCACATGAAAAGACACTCAACGTTGCTAATTATCAGAGAAGTGAAAATCAAAATCACAAAGAGATATCATCTCATACCTGTCAGCATGGCTATCAAAAAGTCTGCAAATTACAAATATTGGTGAGGATGTGGAGAAAAGGGAACCCTAGTACATTGTTTGTGGGAATGTAAATTGGTATAGCCATTGTGGAAAACAGTATTGAGGTTTCTCAAAAAACTAAGAACTACCAGATGATGAAGCAACCCGATTCCAGGGTATATATTTGAAGAAAATGAAAACACTAATTCAAAAACATACATTTACTCCAATGTTCACAGCAGCATTATTTACAATAGCCGAGATATGAAAGCAGTATAAGCATGCATCCACAGATGAATGAATAAAGGAGATGTGGTATGTATATATACAATGGAATATTACTCAGCCATATAGAAGATAATAGTTTGCCATTTGCAACAACATGGATGGACCTGGACAGTATTATGCTTAGTGAAATAAACCAGACAGAGAAAGACAAATATTGTATGTTGTCACTTATATGTGGAATATAAATGAACATAACAAAATGGAAACAGACTCACAGATAAAGAAAACTAACTATAGATTACCAGTGGGGAGAGGGAAGGGGGAGGGCAAGATAGGGATATGAGATTAAGAGGCTCAAACTACTATGTATAAAATAAATAAGATACAAGTATATATTGTACACGGAGCAGGCAATGGCACCCCACTCCAGTACTGTTGCCTGGAAAATCCCATGGACGGCGGAGCCTGGTAGGCTGCAGTCCATGGGGTCGCTAAAAGTCAGATACGACTGAGTGACTTCACTTTCACTTTTCACATTCACGCATTGGAGAAGGAAATGGCAACCCACTCCAGTGTTCTTGCCTGGAAAATCCCAGGGATGGAGGAGCCTGGTGGGCTTCCGTCTATGGGGTCGCACAGAGTCGGACACGACTGAAGTGACTTAGCAGGAGCAGCAGCATATATTGTACAGAACAAGGAAATACATCCATTATTTTATAATAATTTTAAATGGAGCATAATGTATAAAAATATTGAATCACTATATTGTACATCTGAAACTAATATAAAATTGTAAATCAGCTATAATTTAAAGAGGGACAAAAAGAAGAAATTAAACTTTATGGTGCAATTAGCAATCCAATTTCTCTTTATACCTACGTGTGTATATGTGTGCATACATATGCTGCTAAGTCGCTTCAGTCATGTCCGACTCTGTGCGACCCCATAGACGGCAGCCCACCAGGCTCCCCCGTCCCTGGGATTCTCCAGGCAAGAACACTGGAGTGAGTTGCCATTTCCTTCTTCAATGCATGAAAGTGAAAAGTGAAAGTGAAGTTGCTCAGTCGTGTCCAACTCTCCGAGACCCCATGGACTGCAGCCCACCAGGCTCCTCCATCCATGGGATTTTTCCAGGCAAGAGTACTGGAGTGGAGTGCCATTGCCTTCTACATACATATACATATACACATATTCATTGCCTCAACTCTGCATTACATCTGTAATGTCATCTCTGTCCGTATGTGCGTGACTTGCTACTTGATTCCACTGGTTTATTTATCTACCTTTGTAGAAATATCACATACTCTTAATTATAGACCCTTCTAAAAAGTTCTCTCAGTTTATTCATCAGAAGGGTCTTGGTTATTTTTGGCCCTTTGGGCTGCCGTCTATGGGGTCCCACAGAGTCGGACACTACTGAAGTGACTTAGCAGCAGCAGCATGCTAACATTTTGGAATCAGTTTATCAAGTATTAGACAAACCCCTATTGAGACTGTGATTGAAATAGCTAGAACTTACAGATCAGTATTGTAAAGTTGGCAATTTCCTCCAAACTGATCTATGAATGTTATCAAAGCTCATTAGAGAAGACCTAAATTAATGGACAGACAGACTTCTCTAATGAACTTCAGTAACATTTATTATGTTCTCCATAAAGGGTTTGCTCATCTGTATTCTAGGTACCTTATTTTTGTTGTTGTTTTGTTACAAATGTAAGCAGGATTTTTTTAAATTAAATATACTATAGCCTGATTCTTAAAATGGGGAATTTAGATTGCATTCTTAAATTTATGAGAAATGGAGAGAAGATATTTTGATTATTCTAAATTCTATATGTATGAGGTTCTTCAAACATATTAATGCATATGAGTAATAAAATATCATAGCATCCTAAATATTTTACTAAAAGTATAAACATCTTAACTATTCTCTGTGAAACACAGAAAATGGGAAATTACATGCTTTGTGTACAAAAAAGGAACAAGATACATATGAACATTCTTATAAGCAATGAATTAAAGCTGATCCAGAATGCTAGCCTACATTTTTCAGCTTGAAAAAAGTTTTCTTTTTAACACATTAAACATTCACATCACAATCCAAAGTTCGTTTTTCCTCTGGAGACTCTAACTGAATTAATGTCTCGGCTTGGACTTTATAGACTTTTTTAAGGGAATAAAATGGTCTGTCTCAGATATCAAGATGGGAAATCAGTAGAGCAAGTTCCAGATTACATGGAATTTGATATCACCCAGTATACTCAGGAAGAATTTTATTTGTTGTTACTTATCTAGCTTTTTTCCTAACCACTTTGGTTCTCTGATATATTAAACCATGGGAGCATTTATAAAAGGAGAAATTCTTCAGTCTATGAGAAGTTGAAACTCTAACCTGTTTTTGGGTGTATTTTACCCTGGATTACCACACTAGACATTGTTCACTTCAGTTCAGTTCAGTCACTCAGTCGTGTCTGACTCTTTGCGACCCCATCGACTGCAGCACTCCAGGCTTCTCTGTCCATCACCAACTCCTGGAGCCTACTCAAACTCATGTCCATCGTGTTGACGATGCCATCCAACCATCTCATTCTCTATTATCCCCTTCTCCTACCAGGCTGTTTAAGTAGTCCCAAATCTTTTGTTTTCTTTCTTAGCTACTCCAAATCACCAAGATTTATTTATAAATAAGTTTCCATTGCTTAGTATGGAAGCCAAGCGACAATCTATTTTCATTCTTCAACTCTCTGTAATAAACAATGACATTAAAAGTCAGAAACATCTAATATTCATGCTTAAATAGATCATATTTTTTCTAAGCAATAGAGCTTCATTTATTTGCCAAAGGCTAGCATTAGCCTGTTGCTTTTTTTTTTTTTTTGCTTTTTGCTTTTTTCAGTTGAAATATCTTTCTGTATACTTTTGGGATTCTCTAACCTCTCTGCCCCATACATCTTTTTTTTCTTCCCCTTAAGTTGAAAATCTTCCCCTGAAGATGTCTGGACCTGTTCACCTAGTACCTAGTTCCATTGGATCTCCTTATTTATAAAATTTCCCCTTTCCTCATATGAGCAACAGAATGCTCCTAAATGCTTCTAAATTCTATCACGTGAACTGATTGGGATCTTTAGATCTCTACTTACTTGAATTACTGTCAATGAACCTACTGCTGCTGCAGCTAAGTCACATTAGTCGTGTCTGACTCTGTGCGACCCCACAGACGGCAGCCCACCAGGCTCCCCCGTCCCTGGGATTCTCCAGGCAAGAATACTGGAGTGGGTTGCCATTGCCTTCTCCCAAGGAACCTACTAATTTCAGAGTTATTTGCTTCTTTAGGGCTTAGCAGCTGTTTGAAGCAGAGAAGGCAATGGCAGCCCACTCCAGTACTCTTGCCTGGAAAATCCCATGGATGGAGGAGCCTGGTAGGCCACAGTCCATGGGGTCGCTAAGAGTCGGACACGACTGAGCAACTTCACTTTCACTTTTCACTTTCATGCATTGGAGGAGGAAATGGCAACCCACTCTAGTATTTTTGCCTGGAGAATCCCAGGGACAGGGGAGCCTGGGGGCTGCAGTCTATGGGGTAGCACAGAGTCAGACATGACTGAAGCGACTTAGCAGCAGCAGCAGCAGCAGGGCAATTTATGAATCTTCATGTGTGGTTTTACATCACAGGATACACTTCTCTCTATACATAATGCATTTTTTAATGCATTCAAGCTTTTTATCTGGCTTTCAACAGTTTGACTTCAGCATGGACTTCACTGTGTCTATTTTACCTGGTAATCATTTAGTATTTTGTACCTGTAAATTTCTTTCATCAAACTTGGGGAATTATTAACTTCTTCATTTTTTTCTATTCCATTCTCTTTCTTTTCTCCTTTTAGTATTTCATTTACATATATGTTGGATTATCTGATATTACGTAGCAGTTCTCTGAGCTCTGTTTATTTTTTAAAAAATCATCTTCTCTTTGTTGTTCACTTTGGATGATGTCTTGGATGATTGCTGTACCTTCAATTCATTCATTTTTTCCTCTGTAATTTCCATCTGGCTGTTAAATCCACCCAGTGAATTTTGTATTTCTGAAATTTTAATTTTTAGCTTCAGAATTTCTATTTGATCCTTTTTTCCATTTTCTCTGATGAGGTTTGTTTGTTTGTCTCCTGAGAGTTTTATTCACTGAAAACATGCTGTGTTTTACTTCACTGAGGATAGTTATAATAGTTACTTTAAAGTTTTCATCTGTCAATCTCAACATCTGATTCATCTCAGGGTCAGATTCCAGAAAATGTGACCCACTTTCTTGATTTTCATATGTCACTAATTTTGAATTGTATCTTGGACTTTATGAATGATGAGCTGTGGATGTTCTGGATTGAATTATTTTGCTATGATGAGTATTATTTTCTTTGCATTAGCAGGTGATTCTCTTGACTAAATTTAAACCATAAACTCTCTTTCTTGGGGGACAACTTTAGTCTCAGTTCAGATTTTTTGTTTTTAACCGAACTGCTGGGATTTTGTTTCAGGTGGTTCAGGATCTGTTCAGAGGTGAAAGCAGAGTTAGGGCATCCTCTCTCTCTGGCTCCTACCCTTTGGGGATTTCTTGATGTCTTCAGCTTTCAAAGTTTCCTGGCTTCATCTTTTTGCTTCTCCAGATAAGAAAAAGAGTTTTCCCACATGTGCCCCTGCTGCTGTAGAACCTGCCTCCCAGACTGTACTTTATTGTTGTTCTTCAGTCGCTAAGTCCTGTCGGACCCTTTGCAACCCAACGGACTGCAGCACACCGGGCTTCCCTGTCCTCCACTATCTCCGAGAGTTTGCTCAAACTCATGTCCATTGTGTTGGTGATGCTATCTAACCAACTCATCCTCTGCCGCCCTCTTCTCCTTTTGCCTTCAATCCTTCCCAGCATCGGGGTCTTTTCCAATGAGTTGGCTCTTCCGCATTTAGCTCAAGCTAACTCCAAGAAAAGGGAAACCTTCCTTGTGGTGCTTCATCGCCCTCCTGACTAGGCTCAGGGTGCTTCTGTTTGCATTTCAGGGTATTCTGGAATACCTATTTTTGTATCATGTCCTTTTAGGTATTTGTCCTAATATCTATTTTCTATTTTTGTAATATGTCCAATTTTTATAGATGTTTTCTTCTGGGGTATAGTCTCAGTCTGTCATATTTGGAAGCAGAAGTTCTATCCCTGTCTGGCACTTTGACTCTTGAGAGAGTCATCTCTTGCCTTGGTTAATTAAGGCAATACCTCCTAAGCAGTCCCTGCTTCCACCCTTGACCCCTAAGATCTAGTCTCAGCACTTCAGGCAGAGGGACGCAGAAAACGTAACGGGAACTTCTAGCGTCCCCCTATTTCACTCACAGTAAATCTATAAATGCTTAAAATGTCCTACACTTCCTGTCTGAAACTGCTCAGCCTTCTTGACTTCCACGTCACATGCTTATGCTGGTTTGCATCCTACTTTTCTAACCACTCGTGTTTACATTCAACAACTCGTGTTTACTCTTGCTCCTCTACTCCTAAACGGTTCGTTCACCCTAAAAATATGGTTCTTGAAACTCCGGTCTCTCTCCTTTCCGCTTTCTTTGGAGATCTCATCCACTTCCACACTTTGAGCTGACACGTCAGGGCAAAGAGGTCTTAAGGAGCCCCCATTTTCTCAATAGAGTTGTAAACGGCGCTGATGTAAGAATTAAGAGCTTCTGATCCTTCTCCACGCTAGCATCCACCCAGATCTGAATAAGCTCGGACGGAGACGGGAGGGCGTCCTCTCAGATTAAAGTTATGTTGGTCTGAAGGTGGGGCTGATTCTCCCAGCACCTGAGCTCTCCCGCGCCGGCGCAACACACGACGCGGAGGCGGAACCCAGACGCGCGAGTCTCAGCTTCTGGCCGGGCGCGGAGAGCACGGCGTGGTGCACCACGGGCGCGCCGCACGGCCGGGCATGGAGGAGCGCGGCGAGTCCCAGCCGACCGCGGGCTGCGGCGATGTGCTCCCGGGCGACGATCGCGGCGGTGGCAGCGCCCACCCGTGGGCCCCCGAGGACGCCTGGATGGGCACGCACCCTAAGGTCAGCAGGCGCGAGAGGAGCAGGGCGCTTTGTCCAGGCCTGTACCCAAGGCGGGACCCCCGGGCCGGCTCCTCCTTGGGCCATTGACTCCCCACCCAATGGGATCGCAGAGTTTCCCCGCGAACCTCACGGAAAGGGGATTTTTTTTGCTCCTGGCCCGCTGCAGGCAACATTGTTTTTGTTTGTTTCAATGAGTTAATCTATTGTTCTGACACCGCCCCCTCCCGCCTCGCCTCCCTCGGACCGTTCTTAACTGGAGGGAACATCGTTAACTATATAGCCTCTGCAGCTAGATTGCAGCCGCACCATTAATCTGAGTTTTGCTGTTTAGGGCCGTTCTTGGAGATGGTCTTATTTAATCCTCATAGTAAACAAGCGGAACAGTCTGTGGGCCTTGAGTAAGCTGTAGTAGTCTACTATGGTCAAGGTTTTAGGCACAGTCCTCGTTTGCCTCTGTTGGCAAATTGCTGCCTTTTACCAGCTATGGCCCAAGCAATGAATGGGCAGTGAATGGATATGAGTTTTGCAGGAATCTCAGGGACTAAGTACTTTGGTCTAGTTGTTTAAATAGAATCGCATTCTCCTGCTGGAGAGCAGTATGTCATAGATAATCATCTACAAACATCCCAGAAAAGGAAAAATTTGAAGATCTTCTCATCTTCTCTTGCTTGATTTTATCCTTCTGCTCTGATCCCCTTACACCCTCTCAGGGTGAGGAAAAACAAACGATAACATGGAGATATTATTCAGTGCCATCAAAGAACCAAAATATGGAGGAGCATGGTGGTCAGGAGCATGAATTCAGACTGCCTGAGTTTGCATCCTGGTTCTGTCATCAGCTTTGTGATTTTTTTTTTTTTTTGTGGGGGAGGGAAAAAATATTTTATCTCATTGTTCCTCAGTTTTCTCTTCTGTAAAATGGAGATAAGAATAGTACTAACCTTATCGGGTTGTTAGAGGATTAAGTCAGTTAATATTAGTAAAGCACTTAACATACAGTAGCCACTACCTAAATATTTAAAGTAAAACACCAGTAATAAGTTTTAAAAGCTACTTTTAGATTTGATGTTACTATTTAATTTTCAAACTTGCAGGCTTTTTGTTTTGTTTTTTTTTCTTTAAAGTCAAACGTTCTATAGGCTCGAACCATCAAATCTTTTCCTTCAGTTTTTCTTCTTGAAGGATCTAATTGATCTTAAAAAAAAGAAAAGACATTAGTTGGTTTGATTTTCAGTCCTGCATTTACATCATTCAGTTTGAAAATTACTTTGGTTCAGTTGCTCAGTCGTGTCCAACTCTTTGCGACCCCATGAATCGCAGCACGCCAGGCCTCCCTGTCCATCACCAACTCCCAGAGTTCACTCAAACTCACGTCCATTGAGTCAGTGATGCCATCCAGCCATCTCATCCTCTGGCGTCCCCTTCTCCTCCTGTCCCCAATCCCTCCCAGCATCAGGGTCTTTTCCAATGAGTCAGCTCTTCTCATGAGGTGGCCAAAGTATTGGAGTTTCAGCTTCAGCATCAGTGCTTCCAATGAACACCCAGGACTGATCTCCTTTAGAATGGACTGGTTGGATCTCCTTGCAGTCCGAGGGACTCTCAAGAGTCTTCTCCAACACCACAGTTCAAAAGCATCAATTCTTTGGCGCTCAGCTTTCTTCAGAGTCCATCTCTCACATCCATACATGACCACTGGAAGAACCATAGCCTTGACTAGACGGACTTTGTTGGCAAAGTAATGTCTCTGCTTTTGAATATGCTGTCTAGGTTGGTCATAACTTTCCTTCCAAGGAGTAAGCATCTTTTAATTTCATGGCTGCAGTCACCATCGGCAGTGATTTTGGAGCCCCCCAAAATAAAGTCTAACACTGTTTCCACTGTTTCCCCATCTATTTCCCATGAAGTGATGGGACCAGATGCCATGATCTTAGTTTTCTGAATGTTGAGCTTGAAGCCAACTATTTCACTCTCCTCTTTCACTTTCATCAAGAGGCTTTTTAGTTCCTCTTCACTTTCTGCCATAAGGGTTGTGTCATCTGCATATCTGAGGTTATTGATATTTCTCCCGGCAATCTTGAGTCCAGCTTGTGCTTCTTCCAGCCCAGCGTTTCTCATGATCTATACTCTGCATAGAAGTTAAATAAGCAGGGTGACAATATACAGCCTTGACGTACTCCTTTTCCTATTGGGAACCAGTCTGTTATTCCATGTCCATTTCTAACTGTTGCTTCCTGACCTGCACATAGGTTTCTCAGGAGGCAGGTCAGGTGGTCTGGTGTTCCCATCTCTTTCAGAATTTTCCACCGTTTGTTGTGATCCACACAGTCAAAGGCTTTGGGATAGTCAACTTAGGTCAATCCAGTAACATAGAATCAGATTTATCATCCTTAAACACCACTTTGGTTATGTAATTCTCATATTTAGAGAATTTCCCGAAGGGTAAAATTCACACTGTTACCCTGGCCATCAAGACCTCGCCCCCTGGTCCCCAGTTGCCTTTTCGGTGTCATTTCCAAACTCATTTGAGGTTGAGGAGGACAATTAGTAGCACTCCTCTTTTCCTGCATCTGTACACACTTTGGTGGATGCTGATGGAAAGTGTGACTTTAGTACACCAGGTGGGTCTGCAGATGCCTCACCTCTGCATTGACCCTGCTCCCCACCTGCCTAGTCATTGACAGAGCGGGAATACCTCAGGCTTCTCCTGCAGGGGCAGGCCCTGAAGAGTGTTTGCTCTGTGCTGACCAACAAGCCTGAAAGCTGCAGCAGCTTCCTTGATCCTTTCTTTGAAACTCAACAGTTAACAAATTCCCTACTCTTGAGTGAGCAGGGGTAGGGAGAGAGGCCAGGAGTGCGCTTCTAGCACAGCTTCTCCACCGGCAAATGAGACCGCGGAATCAGAGGCTCCCACTAACCTGCCCTGACAAAAGTCCTATTAAGATGTCTCTACTCCTGGCAGGTAGGTTTCTTTCTAGGCCCTTGAGTCCATGTTGCTTATTTCCACTTTCATGTGATTACTCACACTGTCACTCTTTCTCTGTTTATTCAACTCATACATGTCCTTCAGGGCCCAGCTTGCATCCCACTTCTGCCAGGAAACATTCACCAACCAAGCCACCTGAGCGCAGCTGCTTTGACCTGTTGTGTCATGTTTTGGTTTTTGTTTTCCATTCACTTGGTTTTTAGCCACTTACTGTAATGCACTATTATTTATCTGCAATTGCAAGTGTGTATGTGTTTACCCTAGCAATCCATAAGTTTTTTAAAGAGATAGGGATCAGGGCTTGATTGCCAAGTAACTCCCACTATACCTTTAAGAGAGTCTTATACGTTATCTATTGACTAGTTGTTAATTGAAAGAAAATGCTAAGAGATTCTTCCTTCTCTCTTTGACAATTACATTTTGATTTTCAGTATTTAGAAATGATGGAATTAGATATAGGAGATGCCACCCAAGTTTATATAGCGTTCTTGGTTTACCTGGACCTCATGGAGAGTAAGTAATTTGTTTATTATTGGGGCTACGGTGGGGGAATGAGGAGTTGGGTCGGGATATAGTGTTTATGCATTTGCTGTTAATTTTGTCAGTGTTGTGATTTCTTTATTCATTAACACTGGGAATTATGAGTAACAGAAAATACTAGAAAGATAAAGGGACATAGCATTATAAGTGATGTTTGCTCAGCTGAGTATTAGGTAGATGTTTAGACCTTTTATCTTTTATTTTTGATAAATATTGTTGTCCATTCGATGATACACTTTCAGGTAAAAGCTGGCATGAAGTAAACTGTGTGGGACTACCAGATCTCCAGCTCATCTGCCTTCTTGGTACTGAGATAGAAGGAGAAGGGTTACAGACTGTGGTACCTACACCCATCAGTGCTTCCCTCAGCCATAACAGGTGGGCAGCTGATTTTGATTTTTGTTTAGCAGGTTAGCTCCTTTCCTGCATAAAGCGCTGCTGCTGCTGCTGCCGCTGCTAAGTCACTTCAGTCATGTCCAACTCTGCACGACCTCATAGACGGCAGCCCACCAGGCTCCCCCGTCCCTGGGATTCTCCAGGCAAGAACACTGGAATGGGTTGCCATTTCCTTCTCCAATGCATGAAAGGGAAAAGGGAAAGTGAAGTCGCTCAGTCGTGTCGGACTCTTTGCCACCCCATGGACTGTAGCCTACCAGGCTCCTCCGTCCATGGGATTTTCCAGGCAAGAGTACTGGAGTGGGGTGCCATTGCCTTCTCCGGCATAAAGCACTAGAAATCCTTAAATTAGAGGTAGTAATATATTTTAAAGGCTTCCCTGGTAGATCAAGGGTAAAGTATCTGCCTGCAACACAGGAGACACGAGTTCCATCCCTGGGTCAGGAAGATCCTCTGGAGAAGGAAATGGCAACCCATTCCATTATTCTTGCCTAGAAAATCCCATGGACAGAGAGAATCCTGGTAGGCTACAATCCATGGGGTCACAAAGAGTCAGACATGACTTAGTGACTAAACAACAGCAACAGTATATTTTAAAAGGAATTTGGGGTATAGGAATCATGGCTTTATTCTTGGTTATTTGAGAACTAAGTTAAATATGAGTGTTGAACAAGTGTTTACTGTAAAATGTTACTGTATTTTTCATGCTCGTTGGGAGTGGTTTCATTTTAGATATTTTTAACTTTATAAAAACGCATGTCATCTTTTGAGGCTTGCTTTATATTGTTAAGGTTATATTATGGTGTCTTTTGGCCGGGAGGGAGGGCTGCTGTACAGCATTCCATCGTGTGATTATACCTTAGTTTTCACATCTCTCCTGATGATGGAGTGTTGCTCATGTTTGACTTTAGGGGATAGTTTCAAACTATTTTCCAAAGTGGCTGCCTCAGTTTACTTTCCCCTGCACAATAAATAAGATCTTTGGAAGCTATATGGTCTCTGACGTTTAGTATTCTCTGACTTTTAAATTTCTGTCAGTTGAATGGCTTGTCTAATTGTGGTCTTAATTTGCAGGTCTCTGATATTGAACATTTATTTATATATTTATTATTTCCTCTCTTGAAAAATGCATTTTCACATCCTTTACCTATTGGATTATTTGTAGTTTCCTCATTGACTCCTAGGAGTTCTTTATATATTCTTGATAGTAATCCTTTTGGTTGTGTTTCCCAGCTTTAAAAATCGGTGTTTCAGGTATCTTTTGATGAATAACAGTTTTTAATTTGAATATAATCATATTTATTAATTTTAATAATCAATATCTGTATATTGAATATAAGAGCTATTTCCTAAGTAAAGATTTAAAAGAAATTCACCTGTATTTTCACTAAGAGTTTTGAAGTTGCTTTTTTTAATGTTATGAGAGGAAGGCTAGGGACCCTGTTTTCAGTTGGATGACCATTTTTCTCTGTGTCCAATTGCTGAATATTCCCTCCTTTCCTTATTATCTCACTACCATCTTTGTGCAGCTATGCTTTGATTTGTTTCTGGCCTCTCTTTATACTCTATTAGTCAGTATATTTACTCTTATGCCAGTACCAGGTTTTCCTAATTGCTTGCTTTGTAAGAAGACCTGGTATCCTGTTAAAAAGTCTCCTTTTCTGTTTTTCTTCTTTAGAAGCTGTGGCAGGCAGCTTCTAAGATGGCTTTTTGTAATCCAGCCTTCTGATGGTCACACTTGTGTAATTCCCTTCCCTGGAGTTTGGGCTGGAATCAGTGACTTGCTTTTTTGTTGGAGAGTGGGTGTTGTGCACTGAGCAGCTTGTGGGAACTTAGTTCCCCAACCAGCGATCAAACCCAGGTCCTCGGCCGTGAAAGCATAGAGTCCTAACCCTTGGAGCACCAGGGAATTCCCAGTGACTTAATGTTAATAAATAAAACTTGGCAAAAATGATGAGATGTTACTTCTAAGATCAGATTATAGAAGATGTAAGGCTATTTGGAGTCTTTTGTGTTTCCATACAAATTTGAAAATTTTTTGTTCTAGTTCTGTGAAAAGTTGTTGTTTTTCAGTTGCTGAGTCATATCCAATTTTTTGTGACCCCGTGGACTACAGCTTTCCAGGCTCCCTGTCCTTCACTATCCCCCAGAGTTTATTCAGACTCATTTCTATTGAGTTGGTGATGCTATCTAACCATCTCAGCTTCTGCTGCCCCCTTCTTTTGCTTTCACTCTTGGCCAGCATCAGGGTCTTTTCCAATGTAAAAAAAATACTCTTGATAATCTGATAGAGATTGCACTAAATCTATAAATTACTTTGGATCATATGGTCATTTTAATAGTATTGATTTTTCCTATCCAAGGACACAGTATATTTTTCTTTCTGTCTGTGTCATTTTCGATTTCTTTCATCAGTGTCTTATAGTTTTCAGAGTACAGGTCTTTTGCCTCCTTTGGTAGGTAGGTTTATCCCTTGGTATTCTATTCTTTTTGATGCAATGGTAAATCTTGAGAAAGAAAAATGGAGCTATTCTTGAGTAAATCTTGTGAAATGGAGTAAATCTTAAAAAAGAAGAATGGGGCTGGAGGAATCATGTTCTATGACTTCAGAATATACTACAAAGCTATAGAAATCAAAACAGTATGGTAGTGGCACAAAAGCAGACATATAGATCAATGGAACAGAGTAGAGAGCCTAGAAATAAACCCACACACTTATGGTCAATTAATCTGCCAAAAAGAAGGCAAGAATATACAATGGAGGAAAGATCATCTCTTTAATAAGTAGTGTTGGGAAAACTGGACAGCTATATCTATTAATAAAAGAAAGAAATTAGAACATTCTCTAACACTATATACAAAAATAAATTTAAGATGAATTAAAGACCTATGTGTATTGTAAAACTCCCAGAAGAAACATAGGCAGGCCATAATAAATCACAGCACTAGTTTTTGGATCTGTCTCATAGGGTAATGGAAACAAAGGCAAAAATAAGTAAATGGGACCTAATTAAACTTAACTTTTACATAGCAAAGGAAACCATAAACAAAATGAAAAGACAGCCTGTGGAATAAGAGAAAATATTTGTAAGCGTTCAACTGACAAGAGCGTATCTATCCATATGTGTGCATGTGTGTGTGTATATATACACACATATATACATGTGTGTCCAGTCTCTTCAGTCATGTCTGACTCTTTGCAACCCAAAGACGTTAGCCTGCCAGGCTCATCTGTCTGTGGCATTCTCCAGGCAAGAATACTGGAGTGAGTTGCCATGCCCTTGTCCAGGGGATCTTCCTGACCCAGTAACTGAATGCAGTTTCTCCTGTGTCTCCTGCATTGCAGGTGGATTCTTTACCACTGAGCCACTGGGAAAGCCTACACACACACACACACACACACACACACACACACACGCTGTATACCTGAAACATTGTAAATCAATGATACTTTGGGGGAAAAAAACAGTGGCTTCTCTTGGGCACTCTCTCTCTGACTTGTTTGTTCTGAGGTAAGCCAGCTGTGCTGTGAACTGTCCTAGAGAAAGGCTGAACATTGAGGAGTGAAAGTAACGAGTAATGGAGCCAAGTTTCTTGCGAGATGGGGAGGGGAGGATTCAGGAGACTAGTTAAAGAGATTAATCCTGAGCTGGAAGAGGAGCACCTGAACCTCTGAGGCTATGGGGCAGGTAGAAAGGACAGATCAAGACATAGGTGTATTTGAGTGGGTATATAAGTAGGGAAGAGGGCTTGGAGCTGTTGTTCAGTCACTAAGTCATGTCTGACTCTTTGTGACCCTATGAACTGCAGCATGCCAGGCTCCTCTGTCCTCCAGGATCTCCCAGAGTTTGCTCAGATTCATGTCCATTGAGTCAGTGATGCTATCTAACCATCTCATCCTCTGCTGCCCTCTTCTCCTTTGCCTTCAGTTTTTCTCGGCATCAGGGTCTTTTCTAGTAAGTCAGCTCTTCACATCAAGTGGCCAAAGTACTGGAGCTTCAGCTTTAGCATCAGTTCTTCCGGTGAATATTCAGGGTTGGTTTTCTTTAGGATTGATTGGTTTGATCTCTTTGCAGTCCAAGGGACTCTCAAGAGTCCAGAACCCTAATTTGAAAGGGAAGAAGGCAGAGCACCTTAAATTCCAACATGAAGCACTTTGATGGATATCTGCTTTTTTCCTAATTCTCTATGAATGCATACAGAATTAATACATATTGATTTAGGAGAAAGACCATGGACTAAAGCCAGAAGACCTGGATTCTGGTCTTGGTGCAGATTTTTGTTTGATGATTGGAGACACACAATTCTTGAGTTTCACTTTGTCTTTTATTGAAGGTTACAGGTTATCAGTAGATAATATATGAGATCCCTTCCAAATCAAAGCTACCATAATTAGTTATTTTTTTCATTGTGTGTATTCCATAAAATTATATTAAGCTAATTTTTAGATTTCTATTAAATATTTTTGGTATGTGTGATTTGTTATGAGAATTATCTTTTGATATTTCAGGCTATTTATACTATTCTTTGAGAGGCTTCTTACTGTGAGATTTTTCTGTGTTTTGAGAATCAGTACACAACAATTTAACTAGCTTTATTTCCAATAATGCTTCTATCTAAGAGACATGATAATTCACTCCTTCAGATTCTCCCTTTGTGTCTTTAAATTGCTGTAACAATGTCATCCTAGCTAGTATTATTGTTATATTATTTATTTGGACAAGGAACTATCATTTAGAATTAACGTATATTTAATCCTAAAAAAGAAAATGAATATAGTCTGTTTGAATCAAAATCATTTCATAAATCTAGAACTATAAATTTGCCTGATTAATTTCTAGTTTTTCCCTAATTGTGATTATTGATTTTCTAGCTTTTTAAGCTTGTTTTCTTCTTTAAGTAGAATTAGTTGGAAGGTTAAATTAGTAGTCCATTTTTGCACTCTTGTGCAAATGAAGCAGAGAGCTTAGTCTGTGTGTCTTATTTTTATATAAATATTCATGATTATATTAGGCAGTGGAATGATAATATAGAAAATGGCACAAATGGGACCCAATACACATTAGATTTATTATGCTTTCTATGGCATAAAATGTTCTCAACTCAAAGAATGCAAATAACATTTTAAGAAATAAAGATTTGTGTGTTTGATTTCATTCCTCAGTTTTTAACAGGAGTGATATTTTTAGGTAATAGGCAAACTTTAATCTATTTTTACTCTCATGTGTACTTTCTATATAAAATGTTACATATATAACAGTAATGGTGCAATTTCAGACATTTGTGGTTAATGTAGGAATTTTCCTTCATTAGTAACACAAAGAAAATTATTGACTTTGAATCTCTGGCCGCCTTGTATAGGGAGGAATTTCATTAAGTCCTAAAAGTATTTGGGTAGGAATTTATGAAGGTAACTCACCTTAAAAAATGCATTTTTTTTAAATTTAAGAGAATAAACAGGTGTTTATTTGATAATAAACCATCTATAAAAATAAATCACTGGGTTCACTTTAAAAATTATTATTGTCAGATAATATTGCTTGGACTTATTAGTCTTTACCTAGCAAATATTTATTGACTGTTATGTCAGGAGGTGGTCTGTGTTAGAGATACTGTGCTGATCAAGACAGCCTATTTCTTTTTTGAGGCATAATTGATATGCAACATTGTATTAGCTTCAGGTGTACAACATAATGATTTGATATTTGCATATATTGCAAAATAATTACCACAATAAATCTAGTTAAGATTTTTCACTGTATATAATTAGAGTTTTTTTTTTTTTCTTGTGATATGAACCCTTAAGATCTACTTTCTTAGCCACTTTCAAATAATGCAATATGGTATTATTAACTACGGTCACCATGCTGTACACTACATACCCATGACTTATTTATTTTATAACTGGAAGTTTATACTTTTTAACTCTTTTCACCTGTTTTACCCACTGCCTCTGGCAACCTCCGATCTGTTTTCTGTGTCTATGAACTTGCGTGTGGGTGTGCAATTCCACATATGCATGTGACCATATGGTATTTAAGACTTTCTCTTGAAAGTAATGTTCTAGCTCTAATTGTTGGCTTGGAAAATAAATTTTATTTCATTTTTTGGTAATTGTTAGATGAGATCTAGGGAAAAAAGTTGTCCTTTGTTCAGAAATTTAATTAACAGTAATTTGGGACCACCTCCAATTGAATAACAGGTCTTCCCTATTGGCTCAGTGTTTAAGAATCCACCTGCAATGCAAGAGACATGGGTTTGATCCCTGGGTCAGGAAGATCCCCTGGAGAAGGAAATAGCAACATTCTCCAGTATTTTTGCCTGGGAAATCCCATCGACAGAGGAGCCTGGTGGCCTGCAGTCCATGAGGTCACAAAAGAACCAGACACAACTTAGCAACTAAACGGCAACAACAAATTGGGACTATGCAATAACAGGAGTAGTAGAGTACTGATAAACACTTTACTTAAGGTTGTATCAGGACCCAGAAGGATGGGAAAAGCTTCCTGAAAGTGCTACGAGACCATGTGTTAGCAAGACAAGTGGAAGTAGTGACTGCCTACCTATTATGGAATCTGGTTCAGAGTAGGTGCTTAATGGCATGGGCTAAGGCCGTTAATGAACAAATGAATGTCTAGAACTCATGGGAAAAGAGGGATGGGTGGGAAACGAGGGAGGAAGTGTTACATACATCTTCAAGGACATCACTGTTTATACTTTTTGCTGTTACAAATTATACTGTAATGAATATCCATGGAAGTATATCCTAGTTCTCATGTATGAGAGTCTCCCTAAGGTAGAAATCTGGAGGTGAAATGGCTGGGACATACAGCATTTACATCTTCTTCTTTACTGCTTATTAGTAATCTGCTCTCCAGAAGGTTATCAGTGCATAGTCCCACTGACGGTATAGAAGTTTCCATAGACTAGGAGAAGAGATTTACTGATGTATAGCTGACAAAGATTCAATCAGAATATGTAAATAACTTGTGTGACTCAAGGGAAAAAGCAATCCAGATGAAAAATATGGGCAAAGAATATGAACAGCAGTTCACAGAAGAGGAATTAATCAGGGAAATATAGATGTAAGATGTGCTTGTTCATGTTTTAGCTTAATGATGCAGAAGCGTTTCAGACAGTTTATGATGTTGAATTTGACAGAAGTGAAAGGTTGTTGTTGAATCATGCGAATACACCGGGATTCTTGGCCCCTGGAGGAGAAGAATTCAATCCGGGGCCAGAGACGAGGCTTGATCGCTCAGAGCTTTTGTGTAATAAAGTTTTATTAAAGTATAAAGGAGATAGAGAAAGCTTCTGACATAGGCATCAGAAGTGGGCAGAAAGAGTACCCCCTTGCTAGTGTTAACAATGAAGTTATATACTCCAAAGAATGTCTGGAGGTTGTAAAGACCTCCCATAATTTACATTTTAAGATAACAGAATTAGCCAGAAGGTTTGATCCAGAGACTGTCCTCAGGCAGGATACATTATTGTTATATAATCCTAAGGAATGTAGAGAAGGAAAAAAAAGTTTGTCCTTTCTTCCTCCTTGAGAATTCCAGACCCCTCTCTCCTTGGGGACCCCTAGATTCCTTATCAACCTGTGTAGGAACTGACTCTCTCAGAAGGTAGATCTGGGAGGATGCTTGAACAGGCCTACAGCTAGCTCATGACTGACTTGCTTTGGAGTGAATTAGAAAAAAGGGACTCCCTTGGACATACAGAAAAAGTCTTCACCAGGATTCAGGTTTGGCAAGCTCCATCAACCAGATTTCAGACACCCTTGTACCTGGCACCTTTGTGCAAGGTACAGTCTGTACAATATACATGATTCCCTACCCCCGAAGCATGTCTGTTGAGTCCTAGGTTTCCAGAAGGAGCTCTTAAAAATTGCTGCTACATGGATGGTGTTGTGGAAGGACTTTATGCAGGGGAATGATGCAGTAGCTTATTCCATGTGGTTATAAGAATATTTTGTATTGGTAGAGAATGTTACAGAATTTCAGAGAACCTTCACTTGTTTCATTAGCTCTAGAACCCTTAGTGGTATACAGAGTTCTTGTTTTATCCAAATTTCATATGTAAAAAGCTGAGATTAAAAAGAGGTTTTTATTTATGCTCTACTGTTTCCAAAGATAATAAAGGATTCAATGAGTTGCACCAGGATCTCCTAGTAGATAACAAAGTCTCATAGCTATCATTGTTCTTACTTTGCTGGTGATTTTAAAATCTTCTTTGGAGAATAAACCAGATACAGAAAGCAGCACAGTATAAATGCATAGGCTGAGTTACAAAGAGAACATTTTGACTACTTGTAACCACCACCTAGTCAACAAATAAAACCTTTCCAGCTATCTCAGAACTCCTTCTGTGTGCCCTGTCCTAAGCATAACCTTTTCCTTTCACATTATTCTTACTTTTATGATAATAACTTTTATTTTGGTATACTACCCTATGGTGTACTCATGGTGCATTTTAATGTTTCCCTGTCCTCTGTATTTTCTGCAAATTGGCAGCTGGAATCAGGGCTTTGATTATTATCATAGTAATAAGACTATAGCTGGTGGTCTGTTCTTTTATCAGGAGGCATGTAATGCCCTTTTATTTTTTTATATACATTTTAAAATCAATTTCTACAAATAAAGCAGTTCCTTATTTGTATCTCTTAAATTTTGCCCATTAAAAAATGGTTTTGGTTATATCCTATAAAACTCTGTTAATCTGCAGTAGAGATCAACAAGCTATCCATAAAGCTCTAGATAGTAAATATTTTGAGATTTGCTGGCTGTTTGGTCTCTGTTGCAACTCCTTAGCTCTGTCACGTTGGGGGAAAGCAGCCCTAGACAAATATATAAACAGATGAGTGTGGGTGTGTTCTTATAACCTTATTTACAAGAACAGAGGGCATCCAGATTGATCCATAGACTAGTGGTTTACCAACTCCTAATGTGTGGGTTCTGCCTCTGTCCTCCTCTTTTCTCACAATTTTTCTGTTAAAGAACCTAGGCTGTTTGACATACATACTCTCCCATAGTATGGGTTTGTCGATTACTCACTCATGGTGCATTTCAGCATGTTTCCCTGTCCTCTGTATTTTCTGCAAATTGGCAGCTGAAACCAGCAGCTTGGTTAGATGCAATTGGATCCCATTAGTAAGACTCTAGCTGGTAGTCCATTCTTTCATCAGGAGACATGTAATGTCTGGTTTCCTCTCTGTGTGATCTTAGTAGCTACTGATGTTTAATGCCT
The DNA here is from genome assembly GCF_029407905.1 of Bubalus kerabau. Lineage (NCBI taxonomy): Eukaryota > Metazoa > Chordata > Mammalia > Artiodactyla > Bovidae > Bubalus > Bubalus kerabau. The sequence goes on from NC_073628.1 coordinate 120,053,695, forward strand.
AGCTGTGACTGGTGGTTTTAACCTTTATTTTAACTTTTATTTAACCTTTATTGTTGTCCTGACCCATGATTCTAGTCCACTTTCCTTGAACTGCAGTATAGATATACTAGAGCTTTAGTTTATATATTGTTCCCAGGACCTCTTTGTATTGACTCCTCACTTTGACTCTCACCCAAGAAAGCATAGTAGAATGTGAGTAGGTGAGAATGATGATATATTATGGGGAATATTAATTTTACATTAAAATATAGCCTGCCAACTTTGAAGCTTTGTTGTTAGAAATAAAGTACCACACACTTGTACGATCAACCTGAGCACATCAGCTGCAAATCACTATCCCAGACTGTGTTGCTTAGCTGCTTGATTGTGGTGTTTTTTTTCTTGTAAATGTTTTGTATCTTCACAAACTTAAAATGACATTTTTATTACTAGGGAATTTGGGTAGTATACAAAGCCCAGGAGCTGGAGGAGTTGGCAGTTGCAGTGGGTGCAATTGCATGTTATCCATAAAGGGTACAGTGTACCCAAGGCTTGTTAGCTGTTGCCTTTACTGAAGTCCCAAGTTTTAGAATCTGTTGTTTGTAATACTGGACCACACTCTGTTCATAGTTAATTAAACTTAATTATGGACTATTTCCCCAGTGATAATAATCTCACCGTAGTCCTTAAAACTATGGTAGTAACTATCTTGCAGCTTGACTACTGAGTGAGAGAGTGGCATATATATTTGAAAAGCTTATTCTTTCCATTATTTATTTTATGGTGTATATGTTTTGGTTGGCCAAAAAGTTAATTCAGGTTTTTTTCAATAACATTTAATGGAAAGTCCCCATTGAACTTTTTGGCCAACCAAATTATTTGGTGACTCCTTAAAAGGTAACAGTTCTAGGCAACATGTAATGTTGTATCTGTCAGTTTCTCAGAATGCCCAGACAGTTTTTGTATCCATTTCCTACTCATTTTCCCAGGGTTGGCCCCTGTTGGTTTTATGTATGTAGTTTCTGGCAAGAATACAGACAGATTCCATCACAGACCAAATGTGTGTTTGAATAGCAGTGAGTTAATGCAATGCTTTGAGCAAAAGTGCAGTCTGTGGTCATTGTTTTCTCTAAAGCAATTAATACATAAAATTTGTGTGTGTGTCCCCAGTCCTGTCTGATTCTTTGTGGCCCCGTGGACTGTTGCCCTCCAGGCTCCTCTGTCCATGGAATTTTCCAGGCAAGAATACTGGAGTGGGTTGCCATTTCCTACTCTAGGGGATCTTCCCAACCCAGGGATAGAACATGCGTTTCTCTCTCTTTTTTTTTTTTTCCCCAAACTTCAAGCTTTTTATTTTGTATTGGAGTATAGCTGATTAACAATGCTGTGGTAGTTTCAGATGAACAGGAAAGGGACTCAGCCGTACATATACATGTATCCATTCTCCTCCAGTCATGACTCTCATCCAGGCTGGCACATAACATTAAGTAGAGTTCCATGTGCTATACAATATTGGGCTTCCCTGGTGGCTCAGATGGTATAGAATCCGCCTGCAATGCAGAAGACCTGTGTTCGCTCCCTGGGTCAGGAAGATACCCTGGAGGAGGGCATGGCAACCCACTCTAGTATTCTTGCCATCCTGACATTGATATTTGTTGAATGTCCCTAAATGAATGAAGTCTATTACAACAAAATTAAGGTAGTTTTATAGTCTTCTGTAATAGTACTAGTATTATGGGTAGTTGTATATGGGAAAATACCTTCCTTAAGAAACTTAGACAAGGACCCATAGCAAATTGTGAGGGGAAAAAAATATTTTTGTGTTTTTTTAGCTGTCAGTTTTGTTTTATTTTTCCTGGTAGTACTTATGTCATCTTCCAATTTCCATATCAATTTAGTTTCCTCAGTAAAACATGAGAGATGTGCTGAAAATTCAAACCCCATTTGCCATATTTTAACCTTATCTGTTTTTATATATATGTTTTTTAAATAAGCCAAGCAGAGAATTTTTTTTAAATAGCCGAGCAGAGTATTTTTTACAATTACGAGATCCAGGGACAGTTAAGATACTGTTTTTTTAAAATGCTCAATAAATCTCTCTTGTTACAAAGGGCTATAGTTCCTTGCTTAGTAATACCAATGCATCATTCATTCTTTTAAACCTGACTAAATTATAAATGACTCTCTTCTCTCAGTGCCAGGGAAGGATAGTGGATAGCTTATGTGAGGATGGAACCTCTCCGATGACCGTTTTATCCCTCCACTTCCACAAATTAGTGGCATTTCTTTTGATGTATGGTGATTGATAACCTCTCTAAAATGGGTACCTTCTACTAGTTTATCTAAAAGGCAGTTTTTCCAAATGTTCTCTTTCTTAGCATCTTCCTGTCTGAACATCACTCTGGAAACTTAGAAAAAAAAAGCCTTTAACATTTCATATACCAGATTGGTCATCTGCTAGTTCAGCAGCCATAAGGCTAAAAGTCTAATAACTTTTGTCATTTGATTTGATCAGAACTCTTTTGGCGAGATCTTTATATAATTTATGCTTTAAGAGAAGTGAAAAAAACTCATTACACATAGAAATGAGTGTCAGAGCCAAAGTTAGACTAGAAATCCTGTGAATTTTAATCTGATGCTCAGCTTATTAAACCGTATCAACCTGCTTCCTGCAATGTTGTGGTCAAGGCTTTCAGTGTTTCAAAAGAATACATTCTTCCTAACTGCAGTTCTTTTTACTTTGTCGGAGTTAATGTAGCTTTTAAATATAGTTTTTAAGGCCTGTAAAGAGTAATTTTTCTTTTTTTAAAAGACATAATTATGTTAAAAATATTTTATTAGCTGTTTATGTGTTCTCACAGCAGTAACCCAAATAATAAAAATGGACCAGTTGTTTATTTTTAAATTCATTGTACTCAGTGTTTTTTTGAGGAAAGAGAAAAAAACCCATATTTTAAAACAAAGATGTGTAGGAAAAATTAAAATTTTATTTATTCTTCTTATACTAAAATAGTATAACTTTCAGTAAAAAATTTTATGAATATCCATAATTATATTTTCTCTTGAAGCATTAAATATGAATATAAATGAATTTTAATGGAATTATAGACCACCTAGAGTCAAAGAAGCATCTTTTTGAGGGGGAGGAATAAAAAGTAAATTGCGTATTGCTGCCTCATATTTTAGATTGCTCGTTCATTTATTAGGCATCTGTTGTGTGCTGGGTTGCCTTTTCGGTTTATGATTTCCTTTGCTGTGCAAAAACTTTAGAGAATTAGCCTGTGGTTACCAGAGGGGAAGTGTTGTGAGGTGGGATGGTCAGGGAGTTTGGGATTGACATGTACATACTGCTATACTTAGAATATAGCAATTGGATAACCAACAAGGACCTACTGTAAGCATGGGAAACTCTGCTTGATATTATGTAACAACCTAAATGGAAAAAGAATTTGAAAAAGAATCAGTTCAGTTCAGTTCAGTTCAGTCGCTCAGTCGTGTCCCACTCTTTGCGACCCCATGAATCGCAGCACGCCAGGCCTCCCTGTCCATCACCAACTCCCGGAGTTCACTCAAACTCACGTCCATCGAGTCAGTGATGCCATCCAGCCAGCTCATCCTCTGTCGTCCCCTTCTCCTCCTGCCCCCAATCTCCCCCAGCATCAGAGTCTTTTCCAATGAGTCAACTCTTCGCATGAGGTGGCCAAAGTACTGGAGTTTCAGCTTTAACATCATTCCTTCCAAAGAAATTCCAGGGCTGATCTCCTTCAGAATGGACTGGTTGGATCTCCTTGCAGTCCAAGGGACTCTCAAGAGTCTTCTCCAACACCACAGTTCAAAAGCCTCAATTCTTTGGCGCTCAGCCTTCTTCACAGTCCAACTCTCACATCCATACATGACCACAGGAAAAACCATAGCCTTGACTAGATGGACCTTTGCTGGCAAAGTAATGTCTCTGCTTTTTAATATGCTGTCTAGGTTGGACATAACTTTCCTTCCAAGGAGTAAGCGTCTTTTAATTTCATGGCTGCAGTCACCACCTGCAGTGATTTTGGAGCCCAAAAAAATAAAGTCTGACACTGTTTCCACTGCTTCCCCATCTATTTCCCATGAAGTGATGGGACCAGATGCCATGATCTTCGTTTTCTGAATGTTGAGCTATAAGCCAACTTTTTCACTCTCCACTTTCACCTTCATCAAGAGGCTTTTGAGTTCCTCTTCACTTTCTGCCATAAGGGTGGTGTCATCTGCATATCTGAGGTTATTGATATTTCTCCCGGAAATCTTGAGTCCAGCTTGTGCTTCTTCCAGCCCAGCATTTCTCATGATGTACTCTGCATAGAAGTTAAAGAAGCAGGGTGACAATATACAGCCTTGATGTACTCCTTTTCCTACTGGGAACCAGTTTGTTGTTCCATGTCCAGTTCTAACTGTTGCTTCCTGACCTGCATACAGGTTTCTCAAGAGGCAGGTCAGGTAGTCTGGTATTCCCATCTCTTTCAGAATTTTCCACAGTTTATTGTGATCCACACAGTCAAAGGCTTTGGCATAGTCAATAAAGCAGAAATAGATGTTTTTTTGGAACTCTCTTGCTTTTTCGAAGATCCAGTGGATGTTGGCAATTTGATCTCTGGTTCCTCTGCCTTTTCTAAAACCAGCTTGAACATCAGGAAGTTCACGGTTCACATATTGCTGAAGCAGAATAGATGCATGTTAAAAAAAAAAAACAACTCTTTATTCGTCTTCTTTCATAAATGGCAACACTGTTCATTCTGAAGCTCAGGCCAGAAACCTTGCAGTTATCGCTTTATATCTGTCTGTACTTTATCTTTTAGAACAATTTTAAATTTACAGAAAACTTGAGTGGATAGTATAGAGGTTTCCCACTAAAGTTTCAGTCCAGCACAGTGTTAATTAGTTACTATTGTCTTGCTTTAGTATGGTACATTTGTTATAATTAATGAACCAATATTGATATAATATTATTAAATAAGGTCCATAGTTTTACAATAAGGTCACTCTTTTTATTGTACAGGTCTACTGGTTTTAACACATGCATAATGTCACATATCCACCGTTACACACAATAGTTTTATTGCCCTAAAAATCCTGTGTGCTGCATATAGTCATCCCTTTGCCCCCACTCTGAACTGCTGGCTGCCACTGAACTTTTAACTTTCTCTGTAGCTTTGCCTTTTTCAGAATGGTGTGTAGTTGAGAGTTTTGATTAGGTTTGTGCTTAATTTATAGATCACAATGGAAGAATTGGCATCTTAATAATATTGACTCTTCCTATCCAAGGATATGGACTATTTCTCCATTTATTTAGATCTCCTGTGATTTCTTTCATCAGAGTTTTATAGTTTTCCTTAAACAGTTCCTGTGTATATTTTTCTTAGTTTACACCTAAAGTATTTAATTTTTTGGGTGCTAACGTAAATGGCGTTGTGTTTTTCTTTTGAAATTCCACTTGTTCATTGCTGGTATATGGGAAAGCAACTGACTTTCATATATTAACCTTGCTATATAATCTCTGATTAGTTTTAATCCACCCAGTTCTCAGACCTGCAAATTAATTTGTTAACAAATTCTGTCACTTTTCCCATAAAAGTTTATCTAAAATTTGACCATCTCTCACCTCTTTTGCTATACCATATCACGCTGGTACAAGCTACTAATGTCTCACCCTCTGTACTATTGCAACCTACGAAGTGGCCCTCTTTTATTACCACATTTATTGCTACCCAGTGTATTATGTATTATTTACTTTCTTCTTCCTCCCACTTCCTTGATGGAAACAGGAACTTTGTTCTGTTCATTGCTATTAATACTTCCCCTGCGCCTAACCTAGTACCTGATATCTGGTGTTAAATAGGTATTTGTTGGATGAGTGAGGGAGATGACTCAATTTCTGCAAAAAAAAGTTGCTGAATAATATCTTAAAGAACATAAGGTTGCTCCAAGCAACCTTACAAGAGTTTCTATAAAACTAGAGTGTCTACAAAATTCATCTGTTTGCAAGATTTTCCCACACTTTACACGGTAACTGAAACTGTCTACATCTGAGGAGAGAACAGTCACAGATCTGGAGAGTCCCTCTGCTGATGCTATGAATAGGCTCCTTACCTTTTTGTTAAATTGTTTTTCATCCATATCTTCACCGCTCAACACACCCTTCTTTTGCCTAAGTGCCTTGGAAGAAGGACTTATAGTAATGGTGGAGTAAAGGGTTAATAGAATTAACAGTTCCTCCTTTAGAACATTTTTAAAGATGTTCTTGGTTATAAGATTTAATTCTGAAGTGCTACATATTTTTTGAAGGATACTCCATTATCATTTCCCTGTAAAAAATGTTTCTTCTCTCCAAAAGTATATATTCTTTATTACAAATTCATTAAGTGATCATTATTTTATATGAGGCCTGAAGTCTGATAACTCCTGAAGTGGCTTCTGGCGTTTGTCTGCCTGCATATCAGAATGCGTGTCCTCATTCGACCTCTGCTGGAAATCTGCTGGTGAAACCACCCATTCTGGCAGCTTCTTTCAACTAGCATAGCATTTTTTTTTTTCTCTTACCCTCAAGGAAAAAAAACAAAAAACAAAAAAACAAACTTGCAATTTATTTTACAGAATGACTTCCCACTGGGGCAAATAGCCACACAGGCACTTAATTGTTAAGTAAACCCCCCCTGAGACTGTAGCCACCTTGATTTTTTATGAGGAAAGCATTGGCATGGTCCCTTAGCGGGTGGTCTGTTATTCTTGAAACTTTGAGGATTGAGCCTGTGGATAAGTAAGGCCCCTCGGGCACCAATTTAATCTTGCATTGTGTTTCAGAGTTGCATTATGGTGTGTCCTTTCAATATATCATAATGAGGCAGATCAGGGAGTTAATGTCTTTTATCAATGTAACTAAAGCATATATCAATTTGGCCACATTGAAGAGGACCGAAGAACTTATTGCGGTCTGTGGGGTGAAATTAATAATAATTTTAACCCATGATGCATTAAGATTGAAGTTAAAATTAATGTTGTCTTCAACTTTTTTGCCCTTTGTGCAAATCTCCAGAGATTACTTAGTCTCTATTGTAGGGTTCTTACCAAAAAAACCCATATATATATATATATATATATATATATATATATATATATGCTAAGATTTATCAAAAGAATTTAAATAGCTTGGAGAAATGGCAGTAGCCAAATAATGTTCTCTGTGTGTTTGCCTCAGATACGTTCTCAAGTTAACTTTGTTAAACTTCAGAATCACTGTTTTCAGTATGCTGAACTCCTTTCTAAACAGTTATAAGAAAGAAAAACCTGTTATAAACATCAAATTCTGTTACTGTTGATCAACAACTTTGATACTGATTTGTCTCTTTCTTAGGTGGGATTTTTCCCTTAAAATGTAATGAACTCAAAAACCTGAAGATCTTATTGTTAGTACATAGATTATATTTTACATATGTGAATTTCTGTCAGATATGAACTATAAAGAGTTTTATTATCTAAATTATTATTTTAGATCTGTCTGATGTAACATCTCTACAATATCTTTCCAAAGAACTGAGCTTTTAAAAAATATGCATATAAGGAGACTTTGTTCTGTGGTTTCTAAATTAAGATTTCAAACTATGAGCTTGTTAGAGGTTAAATGAGACTATAGTATTTTAGTGATGCTTCATTATCCTCAGCATCTTTACAATCACATGTGATTTTTAAAATAGAACTTTGAAACCTGTTGTTGGTGTCATATTGAGAAAGCACAGTCTATTGACTCAAAGGCAAAGTAAACATCTTTAGGAGTTTATTAGTACCCCATAAAGGGAACAAATAACACAGATCTCAAATAGACAAAGATGATGGCATTACCTTAAACATGAGTTAAAAATTGCCATTGACTAGAAGAGATCCTGAACAAGAATCTTTGTGAGACTTCCCAAGAGTGCTTTGAGTAACAGAGGCAGAGAAATGATTTAATTCTGTTATTACTGAGAAAATTCATTGGTAATTTCCCCCCCACACTTCCACGGAGGATAGACAGAGCTGTGAGATGGGAACTTCCATTTCATTTTTGACAGTGATTTCACTCAACTCTGAAGACAATACCCCCTTTACAACTCTGAGCTAATTTTCAAATGTGAGGGTTTCCCACATGGGTGTTTTGAGTAAGTCTGAAAATGTTTTGCTATTTATATCAAAGAACTCTGGAAACAAATATGAATGAGATGGAAATTTCTATCCTAAATTTCAGTATTTGAGCTAGAATTCCCACGCAGTTTACATTAGGGGAAAAAACCACATGCACACACACACACACATACACCTTTCTGACTTAAATCATGTTATATTGGGAGAAAAAGAAAATAGGTAAAAGTTGTCTTAAGTTTTTTTTTTTCCCCCTTCCATCTGTGTCCCATCTTCGTCATACCCTGCTTGCTGCTGCTGCTGCCAAGTAGCTTCAGTCATGTCCGACTCTGTGCGACCCCATGGACTGCAGCCTACCAGGCTTCTCCGTCCATGGGATTCTCCAGGCAAGAACACTGGAGTGGGTTGCCATTTCCTTCTCCAATGCATGAAAGTAAAAAGTGAATACCCTGCTTAGGGATATTGAAAGAAACTTATTTGTAAGTTATGTATATTGCAGTGGCTTCAGAGTATTACTCTCCATCAGTGCTGTGTAATAACACTACTGATTAATATTTATGGTTGTTTCATTTAAATATCTCTTTATAAAGTAAACCTCTGATATGAGCAGTAAGCTAGCTAATTGTCATACCATTCAACATAGGTGGAAATTGTTTTTTAAGAGGAAGGTAGTGATTACCATATTACGTCCCAGTTTTCAAAGAAGGAAATGTGGTATAGATAGTTGATAAAAATACTGTATTCAGTGACTGCCAGTCAGTTTGTAAAGCCTTTTCATGTATGCCACCCCATTGATTATTACAGTAATGCTATTTGTAGACATAGAGGTATACTATCTTCAGATTATAGCACTATTTGTTAAAAAGACTTTCTTCATTGAATTGCCTTTGTACCTTTGTCACAAATCAACATATCAGATTTATAGCATATTAAAAAGTAATACAGATTATAATATTAACACAAAGGATGGGGCTGTAAAGAAGCAAGGAAATGACATCAGAGAGTAACTTGAAGAAATACTAATACCAGAAATATTAAATATGTAGGTTAATATGTTTTGTTTCCTTTTTCCTCTTAACTTTTTTAAAGATATAAGATTGTATAAAGTCATAATATAACACTGTACTGAGCTTATAGTATATAGGCATAATATGAAGAAGACAATGGCACCCCACTCCAGTACTCTTGCTTGGAAAATCCCATGGATGGAGGAGCCTGGTGGGCTGCAGTCCATGGGGTCGCTAAGAGTCGGACACGACTGAGCGACTTCACTTTCACTTTTCACTTTCATGCATTGGAGAAGGAAATGGCAACCCACTCCTGTGTTTTTGCCTGGAGAATCCCAGGGACGGGGGAGCCTGGTGGGCTGCCGTCTCTGGGGCCGCACAGAGTCGGACACGACTGAAGCGACTTCGCAGCAGCAGCAGCAGACATAATACATATGACAATAATAGCACAAAGGAGGCAGAAAGGAATGAGATTATATTGGAGTTTCTATATTTGTTTTAGAATTGGATTAGAATTAATCTGAGTAAATTGTGATAAATTAAGGTACATATAGTGTGATCTCTAGAACCACCACCAAGAAACTCAAAAAAATACAGCTGACCCTTGAACAATGCAGGGGTTAGGGATGCCAATCCTCTGCATAGTTGGAAATCTGAGTATAACTTTATAGTTGACCCTCTGTGTCTGCAGTTCTGTATCCACAGATTCAATAAACCAGGCATCATAGTACTATAGTATTGAATACATATTTATTGAAAAAAAAAATCCACAGATAAGTAGACCTGCACAGTTCAAATCTGTATTGTTCAGGGATCAACTGTATAGTTAAAAAAAAAAACACAAAAAAACACAAAGTAATCAAAATAGTACTCTAGAAAATATCAATATAAAAGAAGGAGGTAAATGAGGAACAGAGGGACAAAAAAAGACATGTGATATACAGAAAGTGAAAGTGAAAATCACTCAGTCGTGTCCAACTCTTCGTGACCCCATGGACTGTACAGTCCGTGGAATTCTCCAGGCCAGAATACTGGAGTGGCTAGCTGTTCCTTTCTCCAGGGGATCTTCCCAACCCAGGGATTGAACCCAGGTCTTCGTCACTGCAGGTGGATTCTTTACCAGCTGAGCCACCCAAAACACATAGCAAAATGGCATACGTAAATCCAACAATATTAATATTATTTTAAATGTGAATGGATTAAACTTTCCAATCAAAGGACAGAAATTATAAGACTGAATATAAAAACAAGATCCAACTACATGTTCTCTGTAAGAGAGACATTTTACGTTCAGAGACAACAATTTTGGGAAAGTCTGAACTATTTCAATGGCAGCCCACTCCAGTACTCTTGCCTGGAAAATCCCATGGATGGAGGAGCCTGGTAGGCTGCACTCCATGAGGTCGCTAAGAGTCGGACACGACTGAGCGACTTCACTTTCACTTTTCACTTTCATGCATTGGAGAAGGAAATGGCAACCCACTCCAGTGTTCTTGCCTGAAGAATCCCAGGGACGGGGGAGCCTGGTGGGCTGCTGTCTCTGGGGTCGCACAGAGCCGGACACGACTGAAGCGACTTAGCAGCAGCAGCAGCAGCAGCTGTAGTCTAAATGTGTCCCCCTATGTTTCATACGGTGAAATCCTTAGCCCAGAAGATGATGGTATTAGGAGGTGAGATCTTTGGAGGTGCTTAAGCAATCAATGATGGTAGAACCCTCATAAATGGAATTAGTGCCTTTAAAGAAGACCTCACAGAGATCTCTTACCCCTTTCACCATGTGAAGACACAGTAAGAGGGTTCTGGCTGTGAACCAGGAAGAGGACCTCCACCTGAAAGAGACAATGCTGATGCCTTGATCTTGGACTTTTCAACTTTCAGAACCCTGAGAAATAAACTTCTATTGTTTATAAGCTGTGGTATTTTGTTATAGCAGCCTGAACAGACTAAGATACACACTATTCTCTCCTCATTTTCTTGCTGTAATTTACACATATGTTAGACTGATACTGCACTAAAGGCCTCTGATGTTTTATTTAAAGAAAAAAAAATGTTCTCCTTGTATTATACTTCAATTAAGTTTTTTGAGACCTGTTTTTAGGTTCATTAAATTCTTTCTTCTGTTGTGTCTAATCTGTCATTGAGCCTAGTCAATAATTTTGAAAATGTATTTTTAGATTCTAGAATGTTCATTTTCTTTAGAATTTTCATTCTTTTGCTTAAATTTTTCATCTTATCACTCATTTTGTCTGTGTTTTTAATCAATACCATAATATTTATTGTGGTTATTTTAGAATCTTAAATCCAGCATCTACGTTTTTCAACAGCCTTAGTTTTCTGATGGTCTTCTTGTATTGATTTTTTACTGTTGATTATTAGATATATTTTCCACCTTCTTCACATAGCTTTGAGTTTTTCATGGGATGCTGGCCATTGTGTATGAAGAAGAGACTGAGGTTGATAGACTGATGTGGATGCTACCTACCTGCCCCCCACCACTCCGCCCCCCAAAGAGCTCATCCTTTCCTCTATCTGGCAGGTAGAGGCAGGGTCTTATTTATTCATTCAGATCAGAAGTCAAGAGGAATCATGGCTGAGTTGCAGCTTTATAGTGTTCTGTTCTGGTTTCAAATGTCTTGAGAATGGAATCAGGCCTCTCTCTTCAGCAGGGCCTAGTGATTAGGGCTTGCCTGTTATTTTCTAGCCTCTTCCCCAGCTTTTCATGCTGCTGCTTAAACACAGCAGAAGTCCCATGAGTAAGAATTGGTGAACTGGAGGGACTAATGTCCCTCAAGATTCCAATCCACCACATCAGTTCAAGTGTGGCTTTTAGATGTTGTGCTATTTTCTCCTGGTCCCAGTGAAGTCACTTTCCTATGACTGGCTCACTCCTCCAGCCACAGTGACCAGACTTAGCAGTTGCCCTTGAGGGGTAGAAGTGGCTGTGTCTTGGTCACTAGTTTACCCAGGAAGGGCTCATTTCTCATTGGAATTTAGCTCCTTTATACCCCTTTGTGTTTACCTCTCTTTTATGGCATTAAAGAAAAATAGTATATTTTTAAGCAAATGAGGTCTTTTCTCTTTATTATCATAGGAATGGTGGTCTTTTGAGATCTTCTATATCCTAATTAGAAGTGAAATCTCTTTCTGCTCTGACTTTTGAATATGTAATATTGAAAAAAAGAAACTGCCTTGGTGATCATATCTTACAATTTTTATTCTTAACTTTTTTCATAGTGTAGAGTAGGGGTCAACAAACGTTTTCTTAAAGGACCAGGTAGTAAGTATGTTTGTCTTCGTGGGCACAGTGGCAAAATCAAGGCTATTACGTAGGTACTTATATGACCTTCAAAATGTACCATTTGAAGATATAAAGATCATTCTTAGGTCATGGGCTATAGAAAAACAGATGTCCAGAGTTTTCCAGGCCCTGGTGTAGAGACAAATGATAAAGCAATTTGAATGTTGTGATGACACGTAAGAGATGTGGGTTTGAACCCTGGGTTGGAAAGATCCCCTGGAGGAGGGCATGGCAACCCACTCCAGTATTCTTGCCTGGAGAATCTCATGGACAGAGGTGCTTGACAGGCTATAGTCCATAGGGTCGCAGAGTCGGACACAACTGAAGCAACTTAGCATGCATGCCCGTTGAACAAAAAGCAAGCAAATGTCAGATATTTTGAAGAAATTACTACAGATACTTGGAAGCATTCTGCTACATACTATTAACAATTTTTTTTCTTAGAAAGCTCTGACACTCAAAATTGGTCCAAGCCAGTGGAAACAGACACTTAGGTGTGTAAATACAAGGTAGTGATTACAGTAATGTAGGTTTACACAAGGTGTCTCTAGGATTGGAGAAAGAAGATGATGCTTTGCTGACTCTTGAAAAGGAATTAAGATTTTTTTTCAGGCAAAAATTTTATTTATCCAATAATACCAGTATTACCATGCTGTTGAATTGACTCTCTCAAGGTCATCTTAGAAATGGTTTGACTATGAGGTTTGACAAACTTAGAAACTCATTCTCTCCTTATGTGATTATATACTTGTGAATATTAAATGATAGGTAGTAGGTAAGCAGCCTTTTGTATCTGTTTTAAGAAACCAGTTATCACTCTGTAACATATTATGCAGTGACTAAATGGTAGTTTAGCAAGAACAATTCAGTTTCAGCTTTCCCAGAGGTTTATTGCTGTTTTAAATCACTTTTAAAATCTTGTCTTCTCCACAGGTTTTTTAAAAAGTATTATAATTACTGTACAAAGACTATTTCAAAGCAGAGACTTCTTTTTAGATGCTTTATAAATTAAAGAGCTAGTAGGATGGGTGAAGAGTCACCACAAGAATTTTTACTTAGAGTTGGCAGTAGAATTTAAGGGGGCAAATTAGACTTTTGCTAAAGAGAGTATAGTGTTATTTATGTATTCAGTTGTAGCATGTTAATATGCTAGTAAATCTTTTTCCAATTCCAGAAAATTGGTTAGCTTAATGAAAAAAACAGCTGATCATTTTTTATTTGCCCTTTTAAGAAGGCTCCCCTGGAGTTTACATTTTCCTCAATTACTAAACATAGGTTTTGTTAGGTAGGTAATAAGGATTTTTAGTTCATGGTAAGCAAAAGCTAACAGTGCTTTGAAGATCTTGATATTGGATTTAGTAGACTATTTTCCACAGCAAGCAAACCAAAATCCTTCATAACATTGATACTTGACATATAATTTTATAAAAAAAATTTTTCTCTCTGTATTTTTCTTATTGCTTTTATTAAGTATCAGAATACATGAAAGCCACAGAAATATCTGTATTCATATCCAATAATTCTGATACTTGGAAAGACCCAGCAGAATTATTTAAAAAGAAACTACTACCTGTAGAAAGATGATTATCACAGTTTATCTTTATTAGCACCATCTTCCTCACACACAAAAAAAAGACCTGAAAGAACATTACAGCAATAGGGGAATGATTGGCTACATTGTGAATCAATAGAATATTATATAACCTTATAAAGATTGTAATTTTGAGCACCATGTAGAAATATGGGGAAATATTTATTATAATCTATTAAAAAAAAAACAAAACAAAACCCTGAATACCAATTGTTTTGCTGTAAGATACCAAGTTGGAAACTTGGAAGATGAGTAATGAAAATTTTTGGCCAGTTCGGATGCACTAAATACTGTTAGCGTCCCTTCCTGAAGGCTCTCTAGGTACAGTTTTGATTCTCTTAGGTTTAATGATTGGGAGAGAGAAGTGAATACAAAAGAGGAGAACTGAAAATCAGTAGATAATGCTTATTTGTGGGATTTTCTGTATAAAAAGGTAACTTAAATGTTTATATTTGAGCCTTCAGACATTTCCTGAGTCAATGTTATGGATAATGTTATTGTGTACCTTGTCTCCAAGATTTTACAGTTTTTGACCTTATTATTAACTGAGTGACTGTGAACCCTACATGTGTTATGACTCTATTTTCAGGATAAGGGAAATCTTAAAGGCATCGCGAAAGTTGCAAGGTGATCCCGACTTGCCCACGTCGTTTACTTTGGCCATAGTGGAGTCCGACTCTACCATAGTCTACTACAAACTCACTGATGGATTTATGCTGCCGGATCCTCAGGTCAGTTTGGAGGCGACTAGCAGTAAAACAGTGAAAAAAGAAGAAAATTATGACATGATTTTAAGTGTGAATCAATGCATTCACAGAACCATTGCTTCTTTTGCAATATGAAAATTCAAGGGAAAAAGGACTTGATGTCTCATACCTCAGAAAACTAGCTATGTTCTGTTCAAAGTAACATGTTCCTAGTTGTTTTCACAAAAAATTATTTAACTTCCTCACTCTACAGAAAGTTTTATAGTTTCCAAGAGTCCTTCATGAAGTCATGACGCATTTAATTATTTGATGAGTAACTGGGGTGGAATATAAAGGCTTTTAATAGTTTTAACCAAAAGAACATTTAAGGAAATGTTAAATTGGTTGGCATTTTGACAGGAATAATTTAATACATAAATGTGTTTTATATGATTTCTTTACATACATTGTTAGCATAATTGAGATAATCACAGTAAATATCTTTCAAGTTTTAAGTTACATTATCTTTTGGGGAAAAGGTCCATCCTGATCTTCTTCTTTTTTATGTTGCAGAATATTTCCCTTAGAAGCTGACACCTATACTTCCCGATCTTACTTTGTTCACACAAGACTGGATTAAGCACCATCAGCCTGGTTCATCTTGTATCTCAGAGATAGTCAGGGCTGACTTAGCTGGTCCCATTCCAGAAGTTTTCTTTTTTGAAGAATAAGACTTTCCCATATAGAAGAATTTATTTTGTTAAAAAAATAGATAGTTACTCTAGAACTTTCTCACCTGGAGACAGTTTGATTATAGTCATATGCAAGTTTATGCCTATGGTATGTTCAGAAGGATAGGACATTCTTGAGACCACCATCTTTTTCGCTTACTCAACTCTCTGTGTGCCTTTTGGTCACTACAGCTAGTCTGCAGAAATGGAGAATTTACTTTAGCCTGCTTTTTCATCCCCAGTAGAAAGTGTTCTTTTGATTGGTTTTCATGGTACAATTAATGTTACTTCCTTCTTAGGTTAACTTTAAATCAAAATTAAAAATATGCTCATCCAGAGTATAAAATTGCATATCTAGATTAATAGGGACCAGAGAAGTGTTACCTACAAGAGCACTGGGCCTTTTTTTTTTTTCCCATTCTTACTACCTGCCATCATATTGTATCATAGATAGACTGTTGTAGGAGAGATATTAATAGTAGCAGACAGTGTGAACCTTAAAAACATCTTTCTTCAATAGACCTAGTTTTTCTACTTTTTCTTAATTAATTGTTGCAAAGAAAGGTATTTTAAAAGTTAAGGCAAGAGTCAGAAAAATTTTTCTGGAAAGTGCCAGAAAGGAACTATTTTAGGTTTTTCAGGCCATATAGATTTTCTCACAGCTTCTCAACTATCCTGTTTGTAGAATAAAAATAACTGTAGATAGTATGTAAATGAATGGATATGCCTGTATTCCAATAAAACTTTATTTACAAATGTAGGGACATAGTTTGCCAACACCTGGTCTGGGGAAATAGTCAATAAACATACGAAGGTAATGAATGGTGTGTTATGTACCCATTAAAAATTAGAAATGAGTATATTGTAAAACATGAGAAAATGCTTAGTAAAAAGAAAAAAGCAAGATACAAAAGTGTATGAATGGGTATGATTATGGCTGTAAATAACACACCAAGTATATAATAAAAAAGAGGACAAAATAAATTCCTAACTGTGGTTATAATAGGAGGGCAGGGCAGTAAATGGATGGCTTTGTCTTTCTTTAAGATTTTAGTTTTTCTTTGTTGGTATTACTTTTATAATAAAAATGTTTTAAAGTAAAAAAATGTATCCTGAGATCTATATTTGTTATTTGTTTTTGTATACTAATGCTACCACAAACTTAGCAGCTTAAAAATACAACACATTTAATATCTCAAAATTGGGTCCTTTGTAAGGCTGCCGTCACAGCCATGGTCTCATCTGAGGCTGTATGGGGGAAAGGTCTCCTTCCTCACTCATGTGGTTGGTAGCAGCTTTCTATTCCCCGTGGGCCCGTGTACTGAGGACCTCAGTTTAGTGGGCTGTCGGCAAGAGGCCGCCCTGTTCGTTGCATGAGCCTTGCCAGCATAAGTGGTTGTTTGCTCAAAGCCAGTGACAAGGAGAGAGTCGGCAAGGTGGACCTTGCAATCTTACATAATGTAGTCATGTATGTCCTGTCACCTTTGCCATTTTCTATGGGTTAGAAGCAAACCAGGGCTTATTACACTAGAAAACAGCAGGAACAAGAATGGAAACATGGCCAAAAGAAGGAATATTGTTTAAAGCATCATTCTTGAGCCATAGTTCCTGACTCCTTCCTTTGGTGTTATTTAAATTTGACTTTTCTTTTTGATGGAAGGTCTTGGTAACTCCTTCAGGCTCCTCTGCTTCCCCAGAAGGCCTGAAGATCCACCGATTCAGAACAAAGTGTGTTTCTGTAACCCCAGGTGGAAATTTGCAGACTTATCGGTTCTTAGGGTCTCTGCCATTTGACTCCTTCTGAGGCTTTTCATTGCAGTGTTAGAAAACAGTCTGTATTTTCAGTAAGATATGTAAGACTAAGTGAACATTAAATTTATGTGTCAGGCCTGGTGACCGGTGGGCCCCTAGGCAACTACAAGATCAGAAGTGCCTTGGGGTTGACTGTGAAAGGAGCTTTCTGTGAGAAAGCTCCAAATCTAGGTCTCAATCTCCCTGTATGTTCTGGAACGTTTACTCCTTTTTTGTAATGTTCCCTATGTACTTGACGGAAGTTGCTCTGTCCCAGGACAGCCAGATACCTGCTCGTATGAACAATGGTCCAGAACAGTTTGAAAATGGAGACAACTCAGCTCTGTTGGTCTCATTTTAGTGAAAAATAGGTAAACTGATTTCTTTTGTATGATCAAGTAATTAACCTTTTATTAGATAATTGCATTTACATCTACTTCTCTTGTTAGACAATGGGCTCTTTAAGAACAGAACAAAGAACTGTGTCCTTAAAATTTTTTTTATTAAATTATAGTTGATTTGCAATATCAGTTTCAGATATATAACATAATGATTCAATATTTTTCTAGATTCTACCCCATTTAAAGTTACTATAGCACAATGGTATATTTCCCTGTGCTGGACAGTGTACCCTTGTTGCTTGTTTATTTCACACATGGTAGTTTGTGTCTCTTAATCCCCTATCCCGGTTTTGCCCCTCCCTCTGCCTCCTCCCCACTGGTAACCTCTAATTCGTCCTCTGTATCTCTGAGTCTGTTTCTGTTTTGTTAATATTCACTAGTTTGTTTTATTTTTAGATTCCACATATAAGTGATAACAAATCATGTTTCTTTTTAAAATACATCTGTGTAGCTCATCACCTTTCACAAACTGGCATATAGTGAGCACTCAATAAATATTTTGTGAATAAATGAATGCTAATTGTAGACTTGTTTAGTTGTATAATGGTTTACTTTTTGCCAGAAGGCAAACTAAAATGATCAATTTGGACACCAGAGGGCACTGCTAAATAAGCACAAAATTTTCAGAGTTTAGAAATGAATTAACTTGAGAAGTGGTACTCCTGAAAATTTATTTTCAATCGATGGAAATAAATAAAAATATAAATGATTTTTATGTGCTCACACCTTCCCCCCGCTTTTTGCTTCTGGTATGACTCCAAAATTACACTCTCTACTGACATTAAATATGTGACTTGATTCATGCGTTACTGGAAATATAAATCTATATTTAAAAATAAAAGCTTGTTTGGGGCAAGAGTGGGTGGGTGGCTGTTTTTTTTTTTTTTCTAGAATATGGTTTTGTTCATATTCATTTGCCATGATGCATTTCATTTTTTCCATGCAGAAGCCTAATACATTAAATAAAATTTTCAAGAGCAGATGAGGTAGCAAGAGATACCAGCTCTAAAACACTCACCAAACTGGCTAACTCCTGGTGGTGAGAGATGTAAATTGCTACTGTTCAACCTATAAACTTGTCCACTAAAGGGACCTCCTCTCTAGATGGGAGCAGGATGGAGAAAAGGGTGTGTGACGGTTTCCCTCTAGTACTGTCTTTGCCTTTGTATTTTGGGGTCCCTCCTCAGTGTACCTTCTGTGCTGAGACAGCTCAGAACGCTGAGTGATCTAGGTCCTGTGACTCCAGACTGAACTTACTTTGCTTCCTTACCTGGGCTGTCTAGGAGAATGCGGTCTTAAACACTGCATATCCTCATGAAGAACAGAGGGTGGAGGCACTTAGGAATCCTAAGCTACAACTAGAATAGAATAGTCATCCACAAAGTTCATGGAGTCTGCAGTTTTTAAAAAAGCTGAAACAGCTTTACACTTTTATATGCCTGGAACCAAGTGACTTAATCAAAACTTGATGGTGTTTCATCTTCTCTCTCCGAGCGTTTCAGTTCTGAATTCCTCACTGAGGTCACTTTTTCCATTGCAGCCCCAGCAGGAGGGCTTTCACTGCAGCAGCACCGTGGTTCCTGCCAAAGTTTATAGTTCTTCTAGACAGAAGCTCTTTATCCATCTGCAGTATGTTACCTTGACTGTTTACATGTGCGGAATAATGTCGTATTCTCTGAACAATTAGTACAATTTCCCCTCCTTCCAGACCAGGAGCTGTCCATTCCTTACCACCCCAACTCCTACAGCTAATCCCCTTAATGCTCTTTGAATAAGAGCTTACTCAGGTTCACAAAGGAAGAAAATGGGAAAATCACAGGACTTATTGGATGGGTCTACTTTAAAAATGTTTAGATGATTCTGGAAGATAAACCATTTTAACTAAAACAAAGATTGGCTTTTTAGATTTCAGGATACTAATTGCAGGTAGTATTAGGGAGGTATTTAATTTAAAGTTTATTAATTTATTAACATTTAATTTATCTTCAGACATTAACTGGACTTCTCTGTGCTTAGATGATTATGGCAAGTGCTGAGGTAACAAAGATTAGTGAGATATGACCTGTGCTCTTAAGGAGCGCAGATAGCATATTACAACTCTCCTGGGCAAAACTCTTTAGAGTGTTTCCAGTGTGAGTGAGGAATACCTATCATACAGCATATGAAATATGAAGTTTATACGGTTTACTTAATGGTGAAGGGGTTCCACAACTGAACAGTTTTCAGAAAATCATCGCATGTTTATTATTTGTCCCAAACAACTGAACACTGGACAAGATACAGAGAAACATTATCTAGGGCACCTCTCAAAGACTTTTTGTCTGACTTACAAGGAGGAAAATCTTTGTGTACAGGTAATTTGAGAATGTTACAAGGCAGTTATTGCATATAAATGCTAAACAATAATTGTAGTCTTTTATTCACTACCATTAGTCTGTCTTTGCAGAGACTTCCCTGGTGGCACAGAGGGTAAAAGCATCTGCCTACAATGCGGGAGACCCGGGTTCGATCCCTGGGTTGGGAAGATCCCCTGGAGAAGGAAATGGCAACCCACTCCAGTATTCTTGCCTGGAAAATCCCATGGACAGAGGAGCCTGGCAGGCTATGGTCCATGGGGTCGAAAAGAGTTGGACACGACTAAGCGACTTCACTTCACTTCATTCACTACCGAGAGCTTCAGTACTATTTATTTTGATTCTCACAGCAGAGCTGATATTATTTACTTGCTGTGCTGTGCTAAGTCGCTTCAGTCGTGTCTGACTCTTTGAGACCTTACAGACTGTAGCCCTCCAGTCTCCTCTGTCCATGAGATTCTCCAGGCATGAATACTGGAGTGGGTTGCCATGCCCTCCTCCAGGGCATCTTCCCGACCCAGGGATTGAACCCATGTCTCTTACATCTCCTGCTTTGGCAGGTGGGTTCTTTACCACTAGCACCACCTGGGAAGCCCCGTTTACTTGCTTTTATTACTTTATGTGTAAAAGTATATGCATGTATATGTATAAAGTAATAAAAGCTAGATGATGCTTTTATTGTTGGATGGTATCACCGACTCGATGGACATGAGTTTGAGCAAGCTCCTGGAGTTGGTGATGGACAGGGAGGCCTGGCATGCTGGAGTCCATGGGGTTGCAAAGAGTCGGACACAACTGAGCCATTGAACTAAATAGATGCATTGGCAATGTATTGATAAAGTTTTATCCAAAAGAATAAATACATTCATGTCCATGCTTTTATGTAGGTAAACCTAAAACAATATTTAAGGTTAAATGAGAAAGAACTCAGAAAGGTTCTTTGCTTGTTGGAGCTAAATTTTGTGCTGGGACAAAGAGTAGACTTGGGGAACTTCTAAATGATGTTTTCACCCTCAATGAGGAAGGGTCTGGCACCCTAGACATCCCCCAGATATGCTTGCTACTGCTTGAAATCCTACCATAATTCTATTCTTGATCATGAAGCTTTGGTCCAATTTGACAAGACTTTTTGCAGGACCCCATGGCAAGGCCCAATGCTAAGATTCTGGGGAACTATAAGCCCAATTATTTTATTATTAGAATCAACAGATAAAGTTAATCAATTGAACTGTCATATGAATTTCTAAATGTTTAATTTCTATACTTACCTTATTACAGACCAGAGATATTTTGTGGATAGATTTCTGTGTTTGGAACACACTTTGAGTAGCATGCATTAGAGGTCCTGGTAGTTCAGCTGGCAAAGAATCTGCCTGCAATGCAGGAGACCCTGGTTTGATTTCTGGGTTGGGAAGATACCCTGCTGCAGGGGTAGGCTACCCACTCCAGTATTCTTGTCTGGAGAATCCCCATGGCCAGAGGAGCCTGGCGAGCTACAGTCCATCGGGTCACAATGAGTTGGACACGACTGAGCAACTAATACTCATTGCAGACCAGAGCTGTTTTGTGAATTGACTTCTGTTTATGGACCACACTTTGAGTAGCATGTGTTAGAACTCAGATGAGAAGTGATGGGCTACAACAGTAGCCCAGGTATGTCAGGATGGACAAGATTCTGATGCTGCTCGTTCACAACCTTGGAAATTTCCCAGGTGAAATATGAAGCTAGCTCTTGTAGCAAGGACAAGCAGAGACTAAAGAAACAAGCCACTTAGATGGGTATGTGGCAGTTTTAATAAGCAAGGAAACTTACATATAAGGCTGATCTTGGGCAGCTATAAGACAGGCAGATCTCTGCACCCACCCTCCAGAATGTTAAAAGTTTATATTCCAGTCCTTAACTGGATTCAGCCATGTATTCAGTCCAGATGGTCTCAACAACACATTACTATCTCACGGCTGCATCCTTCAAACTGCTTGCACTGTGGGAACGGTGGGCAGAGCATACCTTCGAAGGACAGGGAAAGGGTCAGGAGCCTTCAATTGCCCTGGTCCAGCTTGTGGGTCAACTGGGGGTCATGTGCTCTTAATAACCATTTCTAACAGATTCAGTTACAACCAGTGAATTAGTTAAATCAATGTTTATTTATTGCTCACATTACTAGTCTCCTGTATGTAGGTGTGGCATCCTTACTCTGGGAATCTGGTCCACAGAGCCTCCCACAGCTGAAATGTTGGTTTCAATGACAGGAAGAAGAAAGTACTATAGTGTCATGTATTGCAATGAATACTCCCAGGAGAACTTCCCTGATGGTCCAGTGGTTAAGAATCCTGTTTCCAATGCAAGGGATGCAGGTTCAATCCCTGGTCTGGGAAGAGTCCACATGCCAAGGAACTATTTAGCCCATGTGCCCTAGAGACTGCGCTCCCCAACAAGAGAAGCCACAGCAGGTGAGAAGCCAGTGAACCGCAACTAGAGAGTAGGCCCTGCTCCCCACAGCTGGAGAAACCCCGAGTGCAACAAGGAAGACAGTGCAGCCGAAAATAAAAAGTAAAAAGCAAAAACAAAACTTCCAGGAGTAACCACGTGTCATCCCTGCCTACGTTTTATTGGCCAAAGCAAGTCACGTGGTTGACCATGATCAACCTCAAGAAGGAGGGGAAGGGCATGTCCACCGTGTTCCTGTACTGAGGACAGGGGATAATCAGAGAAGAGCACTCCCAGGTAATGAAAAGGAGAGGAGAGGTAGCAAGGAGACCCATCTAACAACTCGTTAGCTGTCAAGAGTGGAGAAGGAAAAGAAGTTGAACCTCAAACTATTCTGAGTCCCTTTCCTTGTATGTGACTATTTCAGGTTGCAATGGAGAGATAGTGAGAGGACTTTACAAGAGGGACACAGAGGTGGGAAAAGGGCTGATCTACGGGCTTAGGGGGAAAGGAGAGTTTGGAAGACAAATTTTCCCCTACTTTTGTACTCAGGTTCTGGATTTAACATCTGAGCTCAGAAGGGAGATCTTTTATGTAACAGGAACCCAGGATTGCTGTAGACCTTACTCTTCTCCCTCGTCTGGTGTATTGTGGGCTATTACACAGACTGTGTTGTCTGGTCTTTACTTCCTAATGGTGCGGAGGTGAGGGGAAGTATTTGTGCCTACAGTTTAGGGGAATGAGTTGAACCCTGCAAGAGTATTTCTGAAGGATGCTGGTTAAATATGGATGCCTGCGTAGGGGTGGGTTTGTGAGGAAACTGAGGGCTTTCTTTTGGGGGGTGGATCATTATCTAGTGGGATCACAAACCTGGGGTATTCACGTAGGTCTAGGACGCTTTCCAAGGGTAGTATTAGCTTGGGCTAGGGAGAGAAAGCTGGGGATAGACACCAGTCCTCAGGGAGTCCCATCAGTCCCCGCTGGATCGGCTGAGCTGAGCATCGCCCTGCAGCGCCCCTGTTCCACCTGTCAGCGCTGTGTCCACCTAACCCCTGGACACGAGCTCTCTCAGTACTCTCTCAGAACTCTTGGGCACTTGGAAAAATATGTGGTTCTGACCCTGGACTCCACAGCATGGGGACATGTGCAGGCCATGTTGGGTCCCCTCCATCTAGATACACTTTCCTGCTGAACTTTCTTCTCTGCTGTCTCAGTAAAATTCTGGACAATTAGAATACAAAAGTTCTTCAGATTTGTGGTTGCCAAGGGAGAGGTGGGGGGTGGGGAATGGATTGGGAGTTTGAGATTAGCAGATGCAAACTACTATAAAGAGCATGGATAAATGACAAGGCTGTGCTGTATAGCACAAGGAACTATATCCAATATCCCATGATAAGCCATAATGGAACAGCATGTGTATGTAGAACGGAATCATGTTGCTGTACAGTAGAAATAAACACATTGTAAATCAACTATACTTCAATAAAATCTTTTGAAAAAAGATAATAAATAAAATGCTGGGTGAAAGACCATAAGGGTCTGGGGTCTGTGAGGTTTCACCTGAGACTGGAGGCAGCAGCAGGTGGTTGGTGGAGGGTCGGGGGGACGCGGCACTGCTGTCCACAGATTCTCATCGTGGAGAGAGGACTCCGGCTCGGTTGCCTGTTGTCTCTCCTCTGCAGCAGGAATGCAGCCCGACGAGGTCAGGGCGGGGCACGCAGCAGGGGCTTCTGTTCGGTGACCCATTCAAGCGTCTGCCTCTTCTGCTTTTGCTCTCGCCTCTCCCCATCACCAGTTGTGCTTCCCCTAGTTTTATCTTACTTTAGGCATAGGAAAATACTATCTATTTTTCTTCCAAATATATTGTTTTTGCCAAGATTTCAGGTTTTGAAAACTCAAAAGGCAAGAAGTTGCCTCTTTTGTTTTGTAGTATAATCCCATCCCCGAGGCAGTGTGCCAAGAAAGCCTGTGTGGGGAAAGGTTCACAGGTAACGGGAACTACAGAGAAGGGAAAACATGTCAGTTAATACATCAAAATATCCTGCTACAAACGCAAACAGGAAGTGTTAATTATCATTAACATGCATATTTATGCTCACAAGAACTATTTGATTTCTTAGTGTATATCATATCTTACCAATCAGACTCTACCCTACCTATTGGTAAAACAGTACTTGACACAGAGTAAGAGCTCAATAAATGCTTTATTTGATTACCTTCAAATGTTCATAAATGGACTACTCCTTACTCAGTCCTGTCCCTGCCATTCTAAGAGACAAAGCTGCCTCTCTACCCTGTCAGCCCTGTGTAGAAAGGGGAGCCCTGTGTTCCTTGGGCCACATGAAAGATGCCACATGCTCTTCTAAATGTGCTCATGCTATAACATCCATTATATTTTGATCTTTTGCCTCAGTGGTTTTAAGGAATCAAGACAGAGGTTTCTAAACAAAATTTATCCACTTAATATTTTATTACATATTCTTTTCTATGCTAAATTTGTACATTTTTATTTATCCAATGGTTTTTTGGGGGGATGTAGACATGTAAATATTGCTAAATTTGGAAACTCTACTTAGAAATGGCAATTCTCTACTCAAAATTATTAAATTATGGTGATTATACTTCTGTTGATGATCGCAGATGGGACAGTGTGGTTTTACAAATGGGAGAAAAATTGCTCACCTCTTCTTCCATCTCGTGTGAGAGCATTAGAAAACTCGGTTGCTGTAAATGTAATCACATAGGAGTCAGTACCTTTCCTGGACTATAGGTTCTCACCCCAATCCTTTAGGTTTAAATGAATATAATTCACCCACATTGGTAATTACTGTTCCACTTCTATAAAGTGAAGGAGTTGATGCAGACAATCTGAGCTCCATTCTGTCTTAAATGTTGCTCCATCTGTAACTGAGAGATCTTGCTGGGACTTCCCTTGGCAGTCCAGTGGTTAGGACTCTCAGCTTTCACTACAGGGGACACAGGTTTGATCCCTGATCAGGGAACTAAGATCCCACAAGCTGTGTGGTGCAGGAAAAAAGATCTTGCTGTATAGATCTTCCTTCTCATCAACACTTTCATTTCTCTCTTCCCATGTTCATCGTCATATTAAAAAAAAAAATTCTTCTAATCATGAGTTTTGATAATCAACCGTTCGAAATGCGCTCATGTGCTCTTGAATTTTTGAAGCTCAGGAGGCCTGAAAGACAGAGTTTTGACTTCAGACCATCCAGAGTGACATGGGAGAGGCAGGTAATCTCTTGGAGCCTCAGTTTCACATCTGTAAAATGATGGACAAAATATGTTTACAAAATATGTAAAATGATGGACAAAATATAAACTTAGCTCAGCACAGCATAAAAGCACATTGAAAAATTCCCTCTAAATAGAAGCTGGAATGTTCTTCTAGGTTGTATTTTCCTTGCAAGATGAACTGATTGTGTGGGGAAAAGCAAAGCCTGGAACATGATAAGATATCCGTGTCTCCTTCTTTTGCAGTCTCTAAGCCCTTCTCATTGATGAGCAAGTTGCCACCTCGAGAGGGAATACATTATAATCAGCTGAGAGCCAGGCCTCCCAGTGGGCCCTAGATGCACACTCAGGTAGGAAGAGGACACAGGAGGACACTAAAGATAAACTTGGCCCCTTGACAATTTTATCAGGCCTAACCCTGCGGCTGCTACTGCTGTTGGTGATGATGATGATAATGATAAAATATTTTGGTCCCATTTGGGGGAACGCTTTGAACTCAGATAAATTGCACAGGAATGAGACAACTACCAGCTATGTAGTTGGCAGCTCACATCAAGTAAGGGAAATTTCCACTGCAGAGAAGCTATACTGGGATAATTCACTGGGATTGAAAACAACCCGGTTAAACTTAGCTCAGCACAGCATAAAAGCACATTGAAAAATTCCCTCTAAATAGAAGCTGGAATGTTCAGGGTGGGTTTAAGTCATGGGACCTGGCATGCAGCCTTCTGTTGATGGTAGGGATTGGGCCTCTTCTTGAAAAAATGAATAAGTAAAGAAACATGATATAATGACTAACAAATTGTATTTGCAGAGCCTGCTTACATTAGTGTGAGGGACATAGGGACTTTATTTTGTTTTTCTTTGTGTCCCCAGAGCTTAGAACAGTGCCTGACACATAGTGGGTGTTGCCTAAATATTTGTGAAAGGAAGTAAGTAAATGAATACATATAATGTTGAGTGGTGATAAATGTTCTGAAGAAAGTAAAGCAGGGTGTGAGGATAGAGTGCCACAGGAATATAACTCTAGTAAAAGAGGTCAGGAATGCTTTTCTCTGCAGATAACATTGGAGCAGAGACCTGAAGACAGTGAGGGAATGAGTCTTGCAAGGATTAGTCATACAAGGATTAGCCTTGGGAACAAAGGAAGCTGCACGTGCAAATGTCTTGAGAACATAATGGGATCTTAGATTCTACATTTCAACAGGGTTTCAAGCAGTGCTGATGCAGCTGGTCCACAGACCACACTTTGAGTAGCAAAGGTTTGGTCTAGAACCTAAACATGGAGTCTGTAGTTGATATGAGGAGGTCAAGGAACTGAGAGGCAAGATCACTGCATGAGAAAAAGATGAAAAGCTGCCTATGCAAAACAATATTATTATGTAAAATGGATATTAAAAATATCAGTAGTATTTTCCTCAGTGAAAATACTATCCCATTCCTCAGTGAAAATAAATCCCATTTCAGGTGATTTAAATCCCCTTCTTTTTATTTAGATTGTTCCAAAATTTCCACTGTGTGTATCAGAAGAAAACTTTATTTAAGAAATCACTCTGACTGCCAGTGGTTAGAACCTAGAGGGATGGGGTGGGTAAGACTGCACTTAGAAAGACATTTGGAATATTTTGTGTAAGAGATTGAACTAGGTTGGTTACACAAATGATATAGAAGAAGGAGGAATGTGAAAAAGATAAGGTTGGGGTGTGCCGCACAGGTCTGGACTGTGCAGGCCTGCAAACCTGATGCTTGCCCAGCCTTATGACCAAAGAGAGAACCCAGAGGCAATGACAGAGACATCGATGGTGTAGTGGATGGGGGAGCTTATACATCTGCAGCCAGGTCCTGGAGCAGCCTCCTCCCCCAGCTCCACAGCACAGGGTAGGCAGAACATGACAGCAGTCTTCACTGATGGCGGGGGAGGGGAGATTACCAGTTAAAGGGGACCTGAGTTTGGTTCATCATTGTCAGGGAAACCAGAAGAGGGGTGTCCTCCTGACTGCTCCTTTGATAAACTATCAGGATAGTGATAGCTCTGATCTAAAGATTTGAACAGCTGGGGCCAGGGGCAAGTACTCAGGCATTTACTGATTAGGCTCTATGATGTAGAGGGAAGGTCAGTCAGGTGAGTAGGGTGTAGGGGAGGCAGGGACGGGTTGGGCAGGCGATGTACAAAGAGCAGCCATCTTGGAAACAGCCATTGAGCAACTTCATCTTACACACGGCGAGGAGGTGGTTTGTTCTTTTCATTAATTGCTTGGATGTGGAAAAGTAGTCAGAAGAGATGAGATCAGAAGAGAGAGAAGCTAGAATGAGTCCAAGGTTTCTGGCTTAGCTGATTGAAAGGATATAAAAAGGAAAAACTGGACACAGGACATATTTTATCCCAGGAGGATGGTAAGGGAAGATTACAGATGTAGATTTGGAAAAGCTTTGATTGAGGTAATTGTGGAGACAGAGGTGGAGAGAGCTGTGGACAGTTGGATGGGTGGATCTGGAGCTTAGCAGAGAAAACTAACAGCAAGTAGAATCGTCACAGAGCTTCGTCCATATACCAACACCGGGAAACACTGTGGAAGGTGCCAGTCTTCTCGGTTGCTTACTGTGGAAGCATAATAAGCTGAAGAGGAAGGAGCAGAGAGCCCCTTCAGAAACAGGCCTAGGGGTGCCTGTTTCCTGGCCCAATGACCCGGTCACTTGAGAACAAGAGAGATGCCACAGGAGCCACGCTGAGTGGGCATCGTAGAGGGGCAGGAACCCCTCAGCCTGAATATTGTACTGTCTCTTTGAGGGGGAGGAGGAGAAGGAAAGTGTTGGATAAGATATCAAGTTAACAATCCCTGTCTGGAGCGTGGTTGTTTATCTCGGACATCGTCTCCACCTCTGATCCTGACAGTGCAGTGTGTCCAGCCACTTCTTTCCATCACTAGATGTGATGCCTTGATGCCAGGGTTGAAACACAAAATACTTACAAGGTAGACAAGGAGAGGAGCCAAGCCAGTGCAGAGAGTGATACATTTGGCCAAAGGAAGCGGTTGCCTCTCAGCTCCCGGATTTTTTTGTGAGGTGGCAACGTGGGCCTGGTTGCCAGATATTCTTATTTTTTGTGTGTGTATGAATTTTTTGGTGTGGTTTTCACACTTTTAAATGTTGGGTAAATTATATTTAAAAACCAAAAACCAAATAAAACATGTCTGCAGGCTTTAACCAACCCCTAGTCCACCAGCAGTTGTCATTCGTCTGAATGCCTTATTTGTGTGCTTCTATATCATGCTTAATTGTGTTTTTCTATTTATGTTTCCTACTGTGACCACTAGCTTTGTGTGGGTTGCTTTTATGTGTTTGTTTTTTGTTTTTATTTTCTTTTTTTTTTTTTAATTTTATTTTATTTTTAAACTTTACATAACTGTATTAGTTTTGCCAAATATCAAAATGAATCCGCCACAGGAGAAAGTATAATGGGTCAGACCCTATATATTTATGAATCTTATTTCTGGAAACTGAACAGAACTGTGTGAGGTACTGAAACCCTTCAGGCTTTCAGGGACCTAAAACAACAGACCACACAGAAAACAGCATATTCCTCTGGCAGATTCGGGCCTCACAATTGAGGTGGGAGAGAAATAGCCAAGATGCACTTGGCCACATCTTGGTGACAACTCTTCTAATAACCTCACAGATTATTTAAAGTAGACCCTGTATTAGCAGTAGAATAAAACATCAAAGTCATTTCATGAAGGTAGAAATTCTCATGATGAAAAAACACTCTTTCCAGTGCTCAAGGCTGTAAATATATATAAGTTTAAATTGAATGAGGAATGAGGTAAGAGAAAATACAGGAAGAAAACTAATGAGGGAAAATAGAGAAATACATGGGATAAAATGAGTGTAATATGCATTACCCATGGATATTATGGAGCCATATGTCTTAGATTTATAGAAGAGAAGCACAGTTTCTCTCATCATATTCCGCATTCCCCTTCTTTCTTTCTTATCCTACGGGGCAGAGTTGCTACAGATTCTAGGACACTGGACCATGTTTGCCAGTAGGTGCATTAAAAGATCCTGGACTATTCATTAAAGGATTATGGACAAGGTCCACATGAAGAATTGCATATAAATGTTCAAAGCAGCTTTATTCATAATAGCCAAAACTGGAAACAGTTTAAATGTCCATCAGTAAGTGACTGGATACTCAGCATAAAAAAGGAATAAACTGCTGATATACGTATATACATGTAGGCTTCCCTGGTAGCTCAAATTGTACAGATTTTGTCTGCCAATTCAGGAGACCCAGATTCAATCCTTGTGTCAGGAAGGTCGCCTGGAGGAGGGCATGGCAACCCACTCCAGTATTCTTTCCTGGAGAATTCCATGGACAGAAGAGTCTGGTGGGTTACAGTTCATGGGATGGCAAAAGAGTCAGATATGACGGAGCAACTAACACTTTCATGATTCATAAAACATTCTGTTAAACAAGAGAAGTCAGAGTCCAGAGAGTTCATACTATATGATTCAATTCCTATTAAACTCTAGAAGAGGCAAATCTAATGTATAGGGACAGAAAACCAACCACTGGTTGCTTGGGGCTTCTGGTAGTGAAAAGTGAAAGTGAAAGTCGCTCAGTCATGTCCGACTCTTTGCAACTCCATGAACTATAGACTGCCAGGCTCCTCTGTCTGTTGAATTCTCCAGGCCATAATACTGGAGTGGGTAGCCGTTCCCTTTTCCAGGGGATCTTCCCAACCCAGGGATCAAACCCAGGTCTCCTGTATTGCAGGTGGATTCTTTACCGTCTGAGCCACCAGGGAAGCCCAGTGCTTCTGAGAGGGGGCATGGAATACAAAAGAGCATGAAGGAATTTTCAGGAGGGATGGATTATATCTTGATATTTGCAGTGGTTACGTGTATGATTATAATTTCAAAACTCACCACACTTACACTTCAAATAGGTATATATTATTTTATGTAAATTACACCTCCATACAGTTGATTTAAAGCAAAGGTCTTGAATAAAGATTGCGTCTCTGGTGCTCCCCTGTACCTCTTCACCTGTGCTGCAGAAGCAGTTGTTAAATCTAGCTCTCCTTTCTGCTTCCGTGTGGCCTGAAGGAGGGGAAACAAAGGCCCTTCCAGCTTAGGACACATCCAGCTAGCCTTTTGTTCACATCCTGCATTGTGAAGCTTCATCTGTTTGGGTTTTTGTCTTTATTTATGGCAGGTGCTTGCGTGCATGTTCAGTTGCTTCAATCACGTCTGACTCTTTACGACCCCATGTACTGTAGCCTGCCAGGCTCCTCTGTCCATGGAATTTTCCAGGCAAGAATACTGGAATGAGTTGTCATTTTTCTCCTCCAGAGGATCTTCCCGACCCACAGGTCAAACCCACATGTCTTGCATCTCCTGCATTGGCAGGTTGGTTCTTTACCACTAGCGCCACCTGGGAAGCTGTTATGGCAGGTGAGGTGTGGTGAAATCTTGAAGTTGACTTTGGACTTTTGGGGAGAAAAAGTGTTCCCTTTCTAAGCCTTCAGAGTTACGCAGGTGCCCCAGCCCAGCTTACAGAGGCCCTGCACTGGGGTAAGAGCCTAGATTTAGCTGAGACTGGAACCCTTACTTTGCTTTCTTTTACCATTGTTCTGTAGGTACACAGCTCCTTCAGGGATGTTTTGGAGAAAGACAGCTGAGGTTTAGGACTTGATTTTGGTAATCCTAAAACTCTTGGATAAATACTATCTAAACATCATAATTATTTCTAAAATAAGTCTTTCTTAGGTATCCTATGCTCATTCAGGCCTCAATGCCTTTGCACGAATCATTGCTACAAGCAGGAACGTCATTCTCCAGCCTGAATACGTCTCTGACTTGTCAGATACTTATTTTTCAAGAATATAGCTTGAGTCATTGTCCCTAATCTTTCCCACCCACCAGTCTGAAAGCAGGTTATTTCTTGTTCGATGGTACAAAAGAGGAGAAAGCGGCTTGAGTGTCATACAAATCTGAGTTCAAATCTTGACCTGCCACTTAGGTTAAAGTTATTTAACATCTGAGTCCCAGCATGTGTGTACATACATATACATATATGTATATTTACATATGCATATATGTATATTTACATATACATATATGTATATTTACATACATGCAGTCACTGAGTGGCTCAGAGGTTAAAGCGTCTGCCTGCAATGCAGGAGACCTAAGTTCGATCCTTGGGTCAGGAAGATCCCCTGGAGAAGGAAATGGCAACCCACTCCAGTATTCTTGCCTGGAGAATCCCATGGACGGAGGAACCTGGTGGGCTACAGTCCACAGGGTTGCAAAGAGTCGGACACGACTGAGTGATTTACTTCACTTTCACTTACTTCACTTCATACATATTTATGTGTTTTTTTCAATTCTAAAATGGCGACAATTCCTACGTTTTAGGCTGTTGTTTAGATCAATAAATTGATTGATAGATTAGGTAGATGATATGAGATAAAGTACATGATTTGCCAAATGAAGATGCATAAAATATTCTAGCTATAATTATTAGACACTGGTGGCAGAAACACCAGGCTGTTCTTACATCTGGGTGTGGACACATGGCCTGGAAACAATGAAATGTGAGTGCTGTGTGTCACTCCTGGGACATGGATTTTAGAAGAGGGTATCACTTCTCCATCTCTTTTTCCCCTTTCCGCTAGCTGGAGGCAGAAGACAAAGGGACTCTAGGAGATGGTGGGACCACAAGCTAGATGGAGCCACAAGTCCTTAAATCACCACCTGGAGAAAAGCCGTCTCTCACTCAGCAACATCTGCATTGGATTATATAAGGAAGAAACAAGCTTAATTTTTACTGGGTCCATGAGACTCTGGGGATTATATATTATGGCAGCATGTGTTAATTACTCTTGTGAATTTAGGAATGGGCACTTTGAAGTGAGGCTGAATGTAAGAAACACCTAAAATATGTTGCATCAGCTCAGCAGTTGGAGGGTGGGTGGCACAGGCACTGGTGTGGAAGTCCGGGAAGCTGGAGACCAGTGGAGGTGATGGCAAAGCATTTGGTAAATCTGTTGCTACTAATAATTTAAAAGGCAGGCCAAATGCCTGATAAGCCTTTGTCTCCAAGGGAGAGGATGATTATCACTTACTGCATTTAACAAGGTATAACAAGACAGAGACCTCAGATAAGAACTGGTTTGTGTATGAGAGCAGAAATGAAAGGTAGCAGATGGAGTCCAGAAATTTGTTGCTTAATAGGACTGGAAGAGAGAAAGCTACTCTTTGGCTCCAATTAGTAGAAGATACAACTGAAAAAAGACTTTGAGCAAGAGATGCATTTAAAAATCTCAATTTAATAGATGCCATGCTAGCTTCTCAAGAGGCAGGTCAGGTGGTCTGGTATTCTCATCTCTTTCAGAATTTCCCACAGTTTATTGTGATCCAAACATTCAGAAAACGAAGATCATGGCATCCGGTCCCATCACTTCATGGGAAATAGATGGGGAAACAGTGGAAACAGTGTCAGACTTTATTTTTCTGGGCTCCAAAATCACTGCAGATGGTGATTGCAGCCGTGAAATTAAAAGACGCTTACTCCTTGGAAGGAAAGTTATGACCAACCTAGATAGCATATTCAAAAGCAGAGACATTACTTTGCCAACAAAGGTCCATCTAGTCAAGGCTATGGTTTTTCCTGTGGTCATGTGTGGATGTGAGAGTTGGACTGTGAAGAAGGCTGAGCGCCAAAGAATTGATGCTTTTGAACTGTGGTGTTGGAGAAGACTCTTGAGAGTCCCTTGGACTGCAAGGAGATCCAACCAGTCCATTCTGAAGGAGATCAGCCTTGGGATTTCTTTGGAAGGAATGATGCTAAAGCTGAAACTCCAGTACTTTGGCCACCTCATGGGAAGAGTTGACTCATTGGAAAAGACTCTGATGCTGGGAGGGATTGGAGGCAGGAGGAGAAGGGGACGACAGAGGATGAGATGGCTGGATGGCATCACTGACTTGATGGACGTGAATCTGAGTGAACTTCGGGAGTTGGTGTTGGACAGGGAGGCCTGGCCCGCTGCGATTCATGGGGTCGCAAAGAGTCGGACACGGCTGAGCAACTGATCTGATCTGATCTGATGCTAGCTTCTATCAGTTCAGTTCAGTTGCTCAGTCGTGTCTGACTCTTTGCTGGTTTGTGTTGGCCTCCCTGTCCATCACCAACTCCTGGAGTCTACCCAAACCCATGTCCATCGAGTCGATGATGCCATCCAACCATCTCATCCTCTGTCATCCCCTTCTCCTCCTGCCCTCAATCTTTCCTAGCATCAGGGTCTTTTCCAATGAGTCAGATCTTTGCATCAGGTGGCCAAAGTATTGGAGTTTCAGCTTCAACATCAGTCCTTCCAATGAACATCCAGGACTGATCTCCTTTAGGATGGACTGGTTGGATCTCCTTGCAGTCCAAGGGACTCTCAAGCATCTTCTACAACACCACAGTTCAAAAGCATCAATTCTTTGGTGCTCAGCTTTCTTTATAGTCCGACTCTCACATCCATCTATGACTACTGGAAAAACCATAGCCTTGACTAGATGGACCTTTGTTGGCAAAGTAATGTCTCTGCTTTTTAATATGCTATCTAGGTTGGTCATAACTTTCCTTCCAAGGAGTAAGCATGTTTTAATTTCATGGCTGCAGAGATCTCTAGTCTTTCCCATTCTATTGTTGTCCTCTATTTCGTTGCATTTATCACCAAGGAAGGCTTTCTTATCTCTCCTTGCTATTCTTTGGAACTCTGCATTCAGATGGGTATATCTTTCCTTTTCTCCTTTGCTTTTTGCTTCCCTTCTTTTCACAGCTATTTGTAAGGCCTCCTCGGACAGCCATTTTGCTTTTTGGCATTTCTTTTTCTTGGGGATGGTCATGATTCCTATCTCCTATACCATGTCACATACCTCCATCCATAGTTCATCAGGCACTCTGTCTATCAGATCTAGTCCCTTAAATCTATTTCTCACTTCCACTGTATAATCATAAGGGATTTGATTTAGGTCATACCTGAATGGTCTAATGGTTTTCCCTACTTTCTTCAATTTAAGTCTGAATTTCTCAATAAGGAGCTCATGATCTGAGCCACAGTCAGCTCCTGGTCTTGTTTTCGCTAACTGTATAGAGCTTCTCCATCTTTGGCTACAAAGAATATAATTAATCTGATTTTGGTGTTGACCATCTGGTGATGTCCATGTATAGAGTCTTCTCTTGTGTTGTTGGAAGAGGGTGTTTGCTATGACCAGTGCCTTTTCTTGGCAGAACTCTATTGGCCTTTGCCCTGCTTCATTCTGTACTCCAAGGCCAAATTTGCCTGTTTCTCCAGGTGTTTCTTGACTTCCTACTTTTGCATTCCAGTCCCCTATAATGAAAAGGACATCTTTTTTGGGTGTTAGTTCTAAAAGGTCTTGTAGGTCTTCATAGAACTGTTCAACTTCAGCTTCTTCAGTGTTACTGGTTGGAGCATAGACTTGGATTACCATGATATTGAATGGTTTGCCTTGGAAATGAACATAGATCATTCTATCGTTTTTGAGATTGCATCCAAGTACTGCATTTCGGACTCTTGTTGACCATGATGGCTACTCCATTTCTTCTAAGGGATTCCTGCCCACAGTAGTAGATATAATGATCATCTGAGTTAAATTCACCCATTCCAGTCCATCTTAGTCCACTGATTCCTAGAATGTCAGTGTTCACTCTTGCCATCTCCTGTCTGACCACTTCCAATTTGCCTTGATTCATGAATCTAACATTCCAGGTTCCTATGCAATATTGCTCTTTACAGCATCGGACCTTGCTTCTATCACCAGTCACATCCACAACTGGGTATTCTTTTTGCTTTGGCTCCATCTCTTCAGTCTTTCTGGAGTTATTTCTCCACTGATCTCCAGTAGAATATTGGGCACCTACTGACTTGGGGAGTTCATCTTTCAGTGTCCTATCTTTTTGCCTTTTTACTGTTCATGGGGTTCTCAAGGCAAGAATACTGAAGTGGTTTGCCATTCCTTTCTCCAGTGGACCACATTCTGTCAGACCTCTCCACCATGCTAGCTTCTATAGAGGCTACAAAATAACTAGGGACTGTTATTTACCCTCAAAGAGTGTGCAGTTTATTAAAAAGGATAATAAACTGTTAATAAACAGTTTATTAAAAAGGATAAAGCATATATAAATAACTGTAGTAGACACAGTTAATCATGGGATTATCTGTGGCTATAAATAATGGGGCCTTCCCACATGATGCTAGTGATAAAGAACCCACCTTCCAATGCAGGAGACATGAGAGATGTGGGTTCGATCCATGGATTGGGAAGATTCCTTGGAGAAGAGTATGGCAGACCATGCCAGTATTCTTGCCTGGAGATTGCCACGGACAGAGGAGCCTGGTGGGCTACACAGTCCATGACATTGTAAAGAGACATGACTGAAGCAATTTGGCATGCATGCATAAATAATGAAGGAATTACAACCTTCTGGGGCAAGGGGTTCTCTGAGAGAAGGGGTTCTCAAGGGGGCTGGGAAGCTTGGACCTTGCTTATCCTGCAAGCCCTCAGACCCATGAATGAATGAACTTCGGTCATCTTTCATACTCTTCTTCCCCTTGGGGAGGGAGGAGGGAGGAGGGTTCAGGATGGGGAACACATGTATACCTGTGGCGGATTCATTTTGATATTTGGCAAAACTAATACAGTTATGTAAAGTTTAAAAATAAAATAAAATTAAAATAAAATAAAATAAAATACCAGAGTTCAGGTTTGGTCTGTGGAGTTGCAGCTGATACCCAGGGCCCTGAGCAACCCCTCCATCCAGCCTGTGACTTCCCTATTGAATTTTTCCCTGACTTCACAAGTAGTTCAGGCTGAGACCTGCTGAGGCTCCCTCCTTAGGGACTCAATTCTGTAAAGAGAGACGAAGACCCTGCTTACCCTCCTGAGTCCTCAACTGCCCTGGGGCTATGAGGCGTTCCAGCCTGTAAAGCACTGTGTGTTTGCAGAGGTTGCTTGTTTTTATTGTCTCTTGTTTTTTTTTTTTTTTTTTTTTTTAAATAATCATCTTTGGGCAAAGAATAAGACCTTGCAAGTTCTTAGTGTTTCCTGGCATGAGCCTAGTACCCTTTTAGCTTGTTTTTATTGCCTATTTGGCTGCCTGCACAGAGCACTTATCTAAATATAGAATGGTACACTGCTATGGACAGGATTGGAGTAAGATAACATTTTCTTTCCAATCAATTCCCTTGCATCTTCTAGTGAATGCCAGGTACTGTTCTCTGCTCAGAGTGGCAAGAGTGGGCAGCAAAAAAGAAATGATATTGAGTCATGGAGCTTTCCAAAGTAGAAGTTACTCACTGCAAGGCCTTCTGAAGTAGCAAGGTCATGGTAATTGGTGCTGGGCTATCTCTCCCATGACCTTGGGCGAACCATACAATGCTGGTTGGCGGCACCCACCTGTCCTTTGGCAGCAGGGTGGTGTAGTAGAAGGGGCGCAGGCCGCAGCAGACCCAGACTGGATCTGCTGCCAGTTCCTTATTTTAAGGGTGACCTTGGGTAAGTTACTTAATCTCATCTACAGAATAGGTGGTACTAATAAAATCTGTCTCTAAGGGCTCTTATAGGGGTTAGATGAGATGAATATATGTAAACTACCCAATGCATTTTCAAGAAATAGCAGCTATTATTTTTTGTAGGCAACTATTTTATAGCATCACTGTTTCAAATGTGACTATATTTTTAATTTTATTTCTGGAGCAATTATGTCAGTCAGTCAGTTCAGTCGCTCAGTCGTGTCCAACTCTTTGCGACCCCATGAATCGCAGCACTCCAGGCCTCCCTGTCCATCACCAACTCCCAGGGTTCACTCAGATTCACGTCCATCAAGTCAGTGATGCCATCCAGCCATCTCATCCTCTGTCGTCCCCTTCTCCTCCTGCCCCCATCCCCCCCAGCATCAGAGTCTTTTCCAATGAGTCAACTCTTCCCATGAGGTGGCCAAAGTACTGGAGTTTCAGCTTTAGCATCATTCCTTCCAAAGAAATCTCAGGGCTGATCTTCAAAATGGACTGGTTGGATCTCGTTGCAGTTTAAGGGACTCTCAAGAGTCTTCTCCAACACCACAGTTCAAAAGCATCAATTCTTTGGCGCTCAGCCTTCTTCACAGTCCAACTCTCACATCCATACATGACCACAGGAAAAACCATAGCCTTGACTAGACTAACCTTTGTTGGCAAAGTAATGTCTCTGCTTTTGAATATGCTGTCTAGGTTGGACATAACTTTCCTTCCAAGGAGTAAGCGTCTTTTAATTTCATGGCTGCAGTCACCATCTGCAGTGATTTGGGAGCCCAGAAAAATAAAGTCTGACACTGTTTCCACTGTTTCCCCATCTATTTCCCAAGCAGTGATGGGACTGGATTACATGATCTTAGTTTTCTGAATGTTGAGCTTTAAGCCAACTTTTTCACTCTCCACTTTCACTTTCATCAAGAGGCTTTTGAGTTTCTCTTCACTTTCTGCTATAAGTGTGGTGTCATCTGCATATCTGAGGTTATTGATATTTCTCCTGGCAATCTTGATTCCAGCTTGTGTTTCTTCCAGTCCAGCGTTTCTCATAATGTACTCTGCATGTAAGTTAAATAAGCAGGGTGGCAATATACAGCCTTGATGTACTCCTTTTCCTATTTGGAACCAGTCTGTTGTTCAATATCCAGTTCTAACTGTTGCTTCCTGACCTGCATACAGATTTCTCAAGAGGCAGGTCAGGTGGTCTGGTATTCCCATCTCTTTCAGAATTTTCTACAGTTTGTGGTGATCCACACAGTCAAAGGCTTTGGCATAGTCAATAAAGCAGAAATAGATGTTTTTCTGGAACTCTCTTGCTTTTTCCATGATCCAGAGGACGTTGGCAATTTGATCTCTGGTTCCTCTGCCTTTTCTAAAACCAGCTTGAACATCAGGAAGTTCAGGGTTCACGAATTGCTGAAGCTTGGCTTGGAGAATTATGAGCATTACTTTACTAACATGTGAGATGAGTGCAATTGTGTGGTAGTTTGAGCATTCTTTTGCCTTTCTTTGGGACTGAAATGAAAACTGACCTTTTTCAGTCCTGTGGCCACTGCTGAGTTTTCCAAATTTGCTGGCATATTTAATGCAGCACTTTCACAGCATCATCTTTCAGGATATGAAATAACTTCACTGGAATTCCATCACCTCCACTAGCTTTGTTCATAGTGATGCTTTCTAAGGCCCACTTGACTTCACATTCCAGGATGTCTGGCTCTAGGTCAGTGATCACACCATCATGATTATCTTGGTCATGAAGATCTTTTTTGTACAGGTCTTCTGTGTATTCTTGCCACCTCTTCTTGATATCTTCTGCTTCTGTTAGGTCCATACCATTTCTGTCCTTTATCAAGCCCATATTTACATGAAATGTTCCCTTGGTATCTCTAATTTTCTTGAAGAGATCTCTAGCAATTATGTAAATTTATTTTTTATAATAACAAAAAGCAGCTCTCACCCACCATATCTGTATATGAATCAGATACAAGCCTCTTACTCCCTTCATTCATTCTGGTGAAAGGATTTCATTGCTGGGGGCAGCACTGTGTAGTGATTAGAGCAAAGGCTTTGGCATGAGTCTTTGGGGCTCACATCCTAGGCTGTGATCTTGAGCAAGTTTCTTGATTTCTCTGGGATGCAGTCCTTTATCTGCAATTCCAAAATGAAGCTTTTTATGAACTTTATCCCACTTAGTATAAATCTTCCTAATTTTGATGTAGAAATATTGTGACTGAGTCCAGGGAACTCCCGAAAATTCTGAGAGGGGTTCTACGATATATGTTCATATGCCATACATTCATATGCTGAATTCTGAATTTCAAAGCTTATCTGGCTCCAAGAGTTTTGGTAAGGGAGCCTTGACACACTCTCATAAGGCTATTTTGAGCCACATTAACTTCATGTAAGCCTCTTAGACAGCAAGATCAAACCAGTCAATTGTACAGGAAATCAACCCTGAATATTCACTGGAAAGATTGATGGTGAAGCTGAAGCTCCAGTACTTTGACCACCTGATGTGAAGAGCTGACTCATTGGAAAAGACCGTGGTGCTGGGAAAGATTGAGGCCAGGAGGAGAAGGGGATGACAGAGGGTGAGGTGTTTGGATGGGATCACGGACTCGATGGATGGAGTTTGAGCAAGCTCTGGGAGATGGTGAAGGACGAGGAAGCCTGGTGTGCTGCCATCCAGGGGGTGTCAAAGAGTCAGACACAACTTAGCTACTGAACAATAAGCCTCTTGGAATGCTATTGGCTATTATTGTCATCTTTGGAAACAATACTTTGAGGAAGTTATTATCTCATTTTATAGATGAGGAAAACACAAAAGCATTAAGTAGCTAGCTAGCTCACACGTGGTAGACCTAGAATCAACCCAGATAAGACATTTCCAACACCAGATCCCATGCACCCTTCTGAAACAGGTTTATTCCCAGTGTCTTGGGCTTCCCTGATAGCTCAGTTGGTAAAGAATCCGCCTGCAATGCAAGAGACCTGGTTTGATTCTTGGGTTGGGAAGATCCCCTGGAGAAGGGAAAGGCTACCCACTCCAGTATTCTGGCCCGGAGAATTCCATGGACTGTATAAGTTCATGGGGTTGCAAAGAGTTGGACACAACTGAGTAACTTTCACTTTCACTTCACTTTCTTGTACTGGCCTTGGCAGAATTAATTCCAATTAAGATTCCACTCAGAGAAGTTAGAAAACACCTTCAGCCGGGGCTGCCCTTTACAAACATCTCCCCAGGGAGACTGGCTCTGATGTGGACTTCCCAACCTCTTCCCAGAGGGAAGAGTGGGGTGCTGGCAAGACTCCCCACAGGAGGCTGCCAAAGACGTGGCATGATGAGAGAGTGCAGTGCACACGCTGTCCAGCCATTTCTTGATGGGACACCCTGTCTCCTTTTGGGTCCTCCAGAAGCTGACACTGAGAAAAGGATTTCAGTGCAAGTGGTTGATTTGTGAAGCACAGGAAACATCAGAAAAGAAGGGGAAGCAGCCAATAAGAGGTACATTATTATCCATTTTCCACTGTGAGTCACTGAAAATCCACAGGGAAATGTGAGGTCATAGGATAAAACCCATGCCTCAGACTGATCCTACCCAAGGGCTGAGGGAGCTGAGGTATTTATACTCCATCCCTGGAGAGTCATTGGTGGAGGGTGACGCCCAGGGATGTCCTTGGCCCACAGCCAGAAGCAGCATGGCCTTCCTCATTCTGGAACATGAGGTCCAGGAGATAGGAGCGGAGCACTGACAGGGGCTGGTACACACCCTCTCGCCCAGTTTTGCGTAGGAGCAGGAATAGCCTCATTTGTGGAAAGCCCAGGATGGATGATGTCTCACTCACTGTGGGTCTGATATCCATTGACAGACTCACCCACCCTCAAAAACATTCCCACCATACTGCCTGCTTGGTGCCTGAAATCTGTGCCGTAGTCACCAGTCTCCAGAGACCACCAATAATATGTCAGGACATTACTCAGGAGAAGGAAAAAATGCACTATGACCTTTCCTTTCCTAGCCAGAACCCAGGGGAAAGGGACTCGGAACAGATATGTTTTAATGGAAGAAATATCAAGAAATTTCTGTATGAGGTGAGGATCAGGGAAGAATAGTGAGGGTGAGTCACTGCCACTGAAGACCCTGGATATTCTGGGGTGCCAGCTGCCGGACTGGAGGTGGACATGGGAGAGGCAGCCTCTGGGAAGGGTGGCACCAATGGGGAACTCACAAGGGTGTCTTAGAGAAGAAAAGGGTCCAGCGTTTAAGACTTCACCTTCCAATGCAGGGGGTACAGGTTTGATCCTTGGTCAGAGAACCAAGATCCCACATACCTCATGGCCAAAAAAACCAAAAACCATAAAATAACAGAAGCAATATTGTTACTAATTCAATAAAGACTTTAAAAATGGTCCTCACACACAAAAAATCTTTTTTTATTTAAAAATTAAAAAAAGAAAGGATTTGACCCAAAGAGATATTTCCTATTTCCCAGTTTTATCCAGATCAGGGGGTTGAGAAAAGAAGACTTCCTTCACTGCTGCTGGACCCCGAGCTCTTGGATGGTAGCAACCACGTCTTCTCGTCTTTATATTCAGAGCTCAGCACAGTGACCAGTGACTCATCTAAATGCACTCATCTTTCTTTTTTTAAGAAATATTTTATTTTGAAATATATTTTCTTTTTATCCTCTCTATACCTGGACCTATGACACCCCCATGAGTGCAGGGGAAAGCAGGGTTTTGGAATACACCCCAGTGTGGACTCTCCTGGTCTTTGTGTTCATGTAGTTGAACCACCAGACTTTTCACATATTTTATATTCTCCGTTCAGGCAATGATCTGCTGGACACAAAATTCTAACCTCTTCTTCAGGCTCTGCAGCACAGGAGGGCATGTCTGGTCTTTCCTTTGCCCTAGCTTCTTGCTCTCCCTGGATTCAGTGAATTCAATGCTCTGCTCTTGTTGCCAGCTGCCAGTTCCTCTCTGACTTTTCTACTAGCTACCCTACGTTCATACCCACGAGCTCCCTGTGTTTCCACTTCTCCTTCTACTAAAATAGCAACACCAACAACGTGCTGGCAGTGAAATTTTGGACAAATTATTTTACCCTTAGTTTACTCAGCAGCAAAATGTAGAGACTGCCCTGAACTTGTGGTGGGGACTCAGTGAGGTTACTATGAACTGAATTGTGTTCTAGCAAAGTTCACGTGTTGAAGCTCTAGTCCCCAGTGTGTCTGTATTTGGAATTGGAGGCCCCATAAGGAGGTAATCAGGTTAAAGTGAGGTCATAGGGGGAGGCCTTAATTCAGTAGGACTAATGCAGGAGAAGAAGGGGATGACAGAGGAAGAGATGGCTGGATGGCATCACCCACTTGATAGACGTGAGTCTGAGTGAACTCCGGGAGTTGGTGATGGACAGGGAGGCCTGGCGTGATGCGATTCGTGGGATCGCAGAGTCAGACACGACTGAGCGACTGAACTGAACTGAACTGAATGTCCTTATCAGAAGAGGAGGAGACACCAGAGATCTTTCACTCTCTCTCTCATCTTGTGTGCCTGGAAGAAAAGGTATGTGAGAACACAGTGAAAAAGTACCCTCCGCGAGCCAGAAGAGGCCTCAGCAAAAGCCAAATTTTCTGGCACCTTGATCTTCGGCTTCTAGCTTTCAGAACTGTGAGAAGATTAATTTCTGTTGTGTAAGTTCCCCAGGCTTTAGATTTAGTTATGGATGCTCTAGAAAACCAATACAGAGGTAATTCACATCAAGGGCTTTGACACAGTAGCTGACACAAGGTGGAGATTCATCAAGTGTAGCAATTGCTATTATTATTGCTTGTAACACCTTTCTAGGAGAGAAAGATAATTCTAGAAACCCTGTACCAAACAGTTGCAAATTCACTTTAAGCTTCTAATGAGAGATTGAGGACATCAGAAAGAAGGCAAACCACACTCGCTGAAATTTTCCAATCCTATTTTTGTGTCTCAGTCATAATGATTTGTGTCAAATAACATGACTGCGTCTTTCCTCTGAGGAACTTAATGTGCTGATGCCAACTACTTACCCATCAGGCCAATGTTTGCATCGAGGATAAGCGAATAGGATGTCTTAGATGGCTGGGTGCCTGAGACCAGGACTGTGCGCAGGGGAGCCCTAATAAAATATGATAATCACATTTGTTCCACTCTATCTGTAGTTTAGATTGTGCAGTCTGAAAGCGGGCCAGACTGGCCCATTTTAGGAATTGCAGGGTTGAGCTTACAGTACAAGACAGATTTTCCCTTCAGTTGGACTTGACTAATGACTGTTCCAGCTCTTTTAGAAGAAGCACAGTTAACTCTGACTCATGGACACATCAGGGAGAGGGACCTTCCAAAACTCCATTCTCTCCCCCAGATTCCAAGGTTCTGGTTTCATGAAGCTGTTTACATTCCTCAGGACACCTCCATCAGACCCTTTCAAGTAGACTTAAGGGCTTCGGCCCTCCACTGGACAGAATGCTGAGGGGGCAGAAGAGGCCTCTTGCACGCATGTGTGCTAACTCGCTTCAGTCATATCCAACTCTGTGCGACCCTGTGGACTGCAGCCCACCAGGATCCTCTCTCCATGGGATTCTCCAGGCAAGAATGCTGGATTGTGTTGCCATGCCCTCCTCTGCAGCCATGTGTTAGTGACCATTTCTCTGCTCTCCCACTAAACTGGAGCCCTTTGAAGGCAGGGTCTATATCTCTTTTGCCTTAGCATCCCCACTGACTTCAAGAGGGCCTATGGACTGTAGCCCGCCAGGCTCCTCTGTTCACCAGATTCTCCAGGCAAGAATACTAGAGTGGGTTGCCATGACCTCCTCCAGGGGATCTTCCATACCCAGGGATCGAACCTGCATCTCCTGCATTGGCAGGTGGGTTCTTTACCACTTAGCACCACCTGGGAATCCCCTAAGACGTTTCTTAAGAAACTGCAGTTCTTTTTGTCTTCATTTTTAACCCAAATGAATGCATTAGAGATGGTTCTAAAATCTATGTGGGAAAAAAGAACCATCTGAGATCAGAGTCATTGGTCAGAGTTCTAAGTGGTGTGGAAAGAGAAGAAAATGTGCTGAGTCCTGATAAATGGGAAGGGGATTATATTGGCTTAATTGAAACCAGTTAAAGGAGTTCTTTTTTTCTGTTCCTTTCTCAAATTTGTCTTTAAATCAGAATTGCCCAGTGTCCCCCTGAGCCTACATAAGACACAGCTCAAATTTCTATTGTTCTTTCCTGTTGCTGCCTCTCCACTGATCCTGGCTTCACAGGGAAGGATGTTGTAGCCTATAGGATCCCTTTATTCCTCTGTCACAGATGGATGAAGTGTCCAACACGAATCACTAAGCTTATTTCTTTTTGTATCTCCCATATGCTAAGGATTTGTTCCCTGATTCAATATCATTAAATACAAATATTTACTCAATACTCACTCATGCACCAGGCCCTCTTGAA
This sequence comes from Bubalus kerabau, assembly GCF_029407905.1. Classification (NCBI taxonomy): domain Eukaryota; kingdom Metazoa; phylum Chordata; class Mammalia; order Artiodactyla; family Bovidae; genus Bubalus; species Bubalus kerabau. The sequence goes on from NC_073628.1 coordinate 120,098,411, forward strand.
GTCAACAGGGATGCTAAGGCAAATGAGATGTAGACCCTGCCTTCAAAGGGCTCCAGTTTAGTGGGAGAGCAGAGAAATAGTCACACACATGGCTGCGGAGGAGGACAGAGCATGGAGAAAGGCTCTGAAGGGAGTACCAAGGGATACAGAGGTGACCTTCCAGGAGGGAAAAAAGAAGAGAAGCCCCTTAGCAGGAAGGAAAATGTAATGGGGAAAAAGAAGCAGCCAGCTGATTGTTTTTGAAAGAATCAGTCTTTTTGATGTATGACCAAAGGCAGCTAAAGTTGTTGGTGTAGGTTGCAGACAGCTTAAGCTTGGATACCAGGAAGTAGCCTCAGTTGGTGAAAGCCTGAGTGGAAGAAACTTTCTCACACAGAGCAGCACTGTGTAATCATCTGGCACTGAATGGAAGGAAGGAAAGAAGGGAGGAAGGACAGGAATCACCTTATATGCTTGGGAAAATATTATATATAAATGGATCTATCTGTCTCCATTCGATAATCCCAACTCTTCTTCTCAGGAGGAGCTAAGAGATTGGTCCATCAGAATCTTTGTTTAGATATCATAAGATACAATGAATAACCACCAAATTCATTGATTCCCTTATTTCTCAGACTATGAAGGAATGAATTTACCCTGTACAAAACCTGTGAAATTTTATTGATTTTAAGAAAAGCAATGATAATATGATGTCTTTTACTACATAGGGTGGTATTAAGATGGATAAAATTAAGTATGAATTATTATATAGTTTGAACACGATAGTTAATTCAACATGTTGGTGCCCAAAATCTGTTCTGTGCTGTGCTTAGTTGCCCAGTTGTATCGGACTGTTTGCGACCCCGTGGACCGTAGCCCATCAGGTGCCTCTGTCTATGGGAATTCTCCAGGCAAGAATACTGGAGTGAGTTGCCATGCCCTCCTCCAGGGGATCTTCCCAACCCAGGGAGCAAACCCAGGTCTCCCACATTGCAGGCAGGTTCTTTACCATCTGAGCCACCAGGGAAGCCCCAAAACCTGTTATTAATGAGTTGGAATTCTATTCAGGTTGTATCATTCTAAAAAAAGGTATCCAGAAAGGTGCCCTAGCATATACCTGTACGCAAGTCTAAAGCACAATTTAAGGATCGCTGTAAGCTTTTCACGTGAATTGAGGCCAGTGGCGAAACCTGTACAGTGGCCATTTGGGAAAGAAGGAGAGGCAGGGGAAGCAGGAGGTCTTCCTGAGAACACCCACAACCCCTCTAGAGTTTTCTAGCTACATTCTCTTATTTTCTAGCTACATCCCTTAATTTTCTCCCATTAACTCATTGGGCTTAACTAATAAAGTTTGATTTTGACTTTATCTGCTTACCTTTTTTAAAAACACATCTATAGATGCAAATTGTGGTGGTAAGGAAATTGACTCAAACTTGCTCAGCCCAGACATCAGATGCCTGAAGTCATGTCTTACTTATCTCTGAACCCTGAGTACCCAGAGTAGATGCTCAATATGTTCATTGTATACATTATCAGGCTTCCTTGATCCACCTATCTTTACCACTAAGAAGCCTAGGCCTTCAACAAATATGTATTAATTACCTACTCCTTGCCAGGTGATGCATCAGGCACTAGATTTATAAGAGTGAGCAAGAGGGACATGACCGTGTCTTTGTGGAACTTGTGGCCCTTAAAGAGAGAGAGCAGTTAAATCAAGAATTACAAGAAATTAAGATAACATCACAGTATGGGAAGCTGGGTGCTAAACGGGTCAATACCAGTGGGACCACATCTGTTGGGGAGGTGGATCAAACGATGTTTCCTGGTAAAAGTGACTCAGAGCAAGTTAGTCAGAGTTCTCAGTTCTCCTAGGATTTATAATCTATTTAGAGAAAGAAAACTGTCATGCGTACAAAAGTAAGAAACAGAATGATGTAAGATACTCTAGACTCAGTATTAGATCATGGATTATAGATGATAGAAAGGATGAGATCAGGGGGCAAAAGTAGGCATGGACATATTCAGGAGAAAGGTGCTCTTGCCTGTCCTTGAAAGAGGGGTGGCAGAGTAGACAGGAATTAGGGGAGAAAAGGCTCAGATGAGAATTGCACACAATTCGGCAGGTGAGGCCTAGATGAAAGAGAGAGGCTGAATTAGGCAAGGCCTGGAAAGTCAGGAAGAAATAGAAGTACAGTAAGCACAGTTGTATTGTAGTTATGATTTTTCATAAGGTGATAAAAGCTTCTGTCAAGTCCTAGTCTGGGTTAGGTGCTAGGACAGAAATGTTTAACAATAGGTCTACAAGCCATCCTCTTTCTTTACCAGGGAGAAGCACATGGGAAAGGTAACTCAATCAAATCTTCATGTGAACACGTTAATGATAGACATCCGAGTAAACAAAGTTAATCATATTTGTTAGCTGCAGGGTCCTTGTCTATGACATGCTCTTATAAGGAGAAACCTGATCTGTCTGGGTTGCTCATTTGTTACAAACCTAGAATCTAAGGATGCTTTGAGCATGGCTTCTGGGAAAAAGTAAAGTAAGTTAGGTAACTATTTGAGTATAAATATGAAGGTACTTCCCAATGACTCTTTTCTGTATAGGTAATGTGGCCACACATATAGCTCAAAGGTTTTCTGTGTTCATCTGGGTAAGAGAATACCTTGATGTGTCATAAAAGGGCCTGGAGGGCTGCTTTAGCCTTCAGATCACTCATTGCTTTGCCTGAATCTTACAATGATTTGTTTCATTGATGTTATTAGGAAAGCTTGAGATGCGATAAGATCTATTTTTTACGAGTCTGTTTCAACAACCTGATCCTTTGTGTTTTCTTAGGTACTTAACATATATTGGCTCACATCAACCCTCTAAAGTAGATGCTCAGAGAAATTAATGCGTCCAGTATCACACAGTGAGGGAGCAGCAGGCTTAAAATTTAATCACAGATCTGACTCCCTGAACCATACTCTTCCCACTGCTCTGTATTTTTCTACCTTTTAAACTTGAGTAAAACAGACCAGGTTGTAGGGGCAGAAGTGGGGCAGTCAGGCCCTAGAGGACCATTGGGAAGTCCCACAAGCCCTTTGAGGGCCACTTCCACAAATGAGTACAGTCTTGATGAGAAAAGTCTTTCTGGTATAAAACCTGATTCATTTGAGGCCCTAAAGGTAGCATTGATGTCACATTTTCCATGGACATTCGTTTCCACCAGAAGCAAAACACTTACATCTCCAATGGGACTCATGGAGAGCTTGTGTGCTATCAGGGGAATAATACCACATTCTTTGAATGCTGAGAGAATAGCCCAAAGACTCTGCCCGTGATCACAATCAGATGACATGAGCTGGAGTTTCTAATTCCATTTTTAGCCCTAAAGCAAGCTGGGTCTTGTGGGAAAGCTTGCTAATCCCTGATGTGTTAGATCAGCCATACTTCACATGGGCTGCTGTTTTATGAGGACATTTGTGGTATTCGTTCACAGCTCTGAGTTATGTGTGTGTGTGTGTATAACAAAGTCCTTTGTAAACATTATGTTCAGCTTCCTTTCAGGGAACTCAAGTTCCTCTTTTAAAAAAAACTAGTGTATGGACAATGGGAAAGGAAGTAGACCATATCAAAGAATTCGCTTTTCTGGAGAAGCAAGTGATTTAATTCTAGTTGCCTCATCGAGGAGTCTTATTTTTAGGGGAAAACTGCCCAGTGCAACAGCTTGTCGTTGTTGCCGTTCAGTGGCTAAGTTGTGTCCAGTTCTTTGCAACCCCATGGACTGCAGCACACTGGTTCTCTGTCCTTCACTGTCTCCCGGAGTTTGCTCAAATTCATGTCTATCAAGTCGGAGATGTCATCCAACTGTCTCATCCTCTGTCAATCCCTTCTCCTCCCGCCCTCAATCTTTCCCAACATCGGAGTCTTTTCTAATGAATCGGCTCTTCACATCAGGTGGCCAAAGTATTGGAGCTTCATCTTCAGCATCAGTCCTTTCAATGAATAGTCAGGGTTGATTTCCTTTAGGACTGACTTGGTTAGATCTCCTTGCGGTCCAAGGGACTCTCAAGAGTTTTCTCCAGCACCACAATTTGAAAGCATCAATTCTTCAGTGTTTAGCCTTCTTTATGGTGCAACTCTCACAAGCTATGGAAAAAACCATAGCTTGACTATACGGACCTTTGTTAGGAAAGTGATGTCTCTGCTTTTTAATATGCTCTCTAGGTTGGTCATAACTTTCCTTCTAAGAAGCAAGCATCTTTCCCTGTTAAAAGCACCACAGGATGTTCATTACTGGGATGTGACAGATTGCCCCATTCCTGGACCTCTCGCTCTGGACTGCCAGCATCTTTAATGAACAGATGGAGCCATCCTCCCTTCCTTGGCTGTATCTGTTTAATCAGCTTTGGAAGGAGCTATCATACACCAGCTAATAAAAGTCTTAATAAATATCTAAACTGCAATACCACCAGAGAGGTGTTTATGCTATTAGAAAAATCTGACAAAAGAATGCCAGGATTTTTATTTCAAATCAAAGCAGACACACACAGACCTTGTATCTATCTGTAGCAATATGTTGAGGGCTGCTTTAACTTGAGTCTTACTAAGAAAAGCAAAAAGTTTAGTCGAGAATTTCTGAAACATATAGATCTGAGCTGAGAGAAGACTGGTGTGATGTAGACCTTGGGTTTGTCTTCTGGACTCTGTGGACCCACTTCTTAGGCTACGCTGTTAATACCCTGCTCTGCTCTCCACTGGGTATTGCTTTCTTGTTTCTGAACCCTTACCATTTTCAGAGTCCTTAGTCTTTGTTTATACTTGTACCCAATGTTCCCTTTAAATGCAACCTTTCTCAGTTGCAAAGGAAAATGAGATTCTTTCCAGCGCATGGCGAAACACCAGCCATTCACTTTGTTTACTGCCAGCTTATTTGCTGATTGTCCTGGGCCCTTCCAAACCCAGCACTGGCTAATCTTTTTGTCCTGCTCTTTTTGTTCTTTATTTTGCCTGTCATGTAATGGAAGAAAATGATAATAAACACATTATTTAAGGAAAGAAAAGAACACATTTCAGCTGAATACAGATTTCCTGCAATGAGTTGTAAGGCTGTCTTTGTAACACTGTAGTTCATTGGAACCATCTTGGCTGCAAATAAATAAGTGCTAAACTAATAGTAACTTAAACAAGGAGTAAAACTATTTTACGAGGGTGATTAATATAGTTACAAGGTATTAAGGATTCCAGATTGACTATCAGTCATTCTTTAGTCTCTTCTTGTGAATGTAGATTAACTATCCAGCACTAAGCATTATGTCTTCATACAACAATATCCAAAGGAAGACAGGGAGAAAGTGTACACCATTTGAGTTTTCTCTCTCTTTTAAATAGGGGGGAAATTTTTCCAAAACTTTACCCCCTAGAAGATTTCCCCTTAGTATTAAGGGCCTATGCCTGTGCTTTGGGTCACATACTTATGCTTTACCTATGATGAAGCTGTGAAAGTAACTGCCCTTTTTAGCAGATAGGGTCACATGCCTATGCTTTAGCTATGATAAAGCTGGGAAAGTAAATGGCCTTTATTGTGGAGGTGGGCTGCTGTGTGTAAGGAAGAAGGAGGGGGAAAGCTGCTAGGTAGTCAACTACTGTCGTGGACTGAATGTTTGTGTCTCCCTCAAATTCATATGTTGAACACCTTTGGAAGGTAATTCGGAATAGATGAGATCATAAGGTTGGAGCCCTCATGAATTAGTGCCCTTTATGAGAGTCAAAAGAGAGCTTGCTTCCTCTCTGCTCTTTCTACCACATGAGGATATAAGCAAAAATCTGAAACCACAAGAGGATCCAACTATGCTGGCATCCTGACCTCAGTCTTCCAGCCTCCAGAACTGTTGGAAATGCATTTCTGTAAGCCATCCACTCTATGGTGTTCTGTTATGGCAACCTCAGGGCTTCCAAGGTGGCACTGTTCCTTGCTGTGCTCAGTTCAGTTGTGTCTGACTCTTTACAACCCTATGGACTGTAGCCCACCAGACTCCTTTGTCCAGGGATTCTCCAGGCAAGAAAACTGGAGAGGGTTGCCATGCCCTCCTCCAGGGAATCTTCCTGACCCAGGGATCAAACCTGTGTCTCTAATGTCTCCTGCATTGGCAAGCAGATTCTTCATCACGAGTACAACTTGCGCTAGTGGTAAAGAATCTGCCTGCCAATGTAGGAGACATAGGTTTGATCCCTGGGTCAGAAAGATGCCCTGGAGTAGGAAATGGTCACTCCAGTATTCTTGCCTGGAAAATTCCATGGGCAGAAGAGCCTGGCAGGCTACAGTGCATGGGGCTGCAAAGAGTCAGACATGACTGGGTGACTGAATAGACACACTTAGCAACCTCAACAGACTAAGACAACCACAACCATCAAATACTCTTGAAATGCAACAGCCCAGGGATGGATTATATTAATTAAGTTAACACTTGCTGTCACATGGGCTACATATACAGTTATTATGGAGTTATAAAAAAGACCCCAGAAGTTCAGTATAAACCCATTCTCTCTCCTTTAGGAATAGATAATTGTCTATCTCAATTTTTAAAAGTTGTGGTAAAATGCACATACCATAAAATTAATCATTTTAAGTGTGCGGTTTAGTGTCACTAAGTACACTCACATTGCTGTGCAACCACCACCATCATCTATCTCTACAAAGATTTCATCTTTCCATGATGAAACTCCCTATCCATTAAAGAGTAAAGTCCCCACTCCTCCTCTCCCTGGCAACTGTCATTCTACTTTTTGTCTTTTTTTAATTTGGCTATTCTAGTTTCCATAAATAAGTTCAAATAAATAAGTTACATAAATTTGAATTATGTATTTGTTCTTCAAGCTTATTTTCAACATATTTGGTAATCTCTCTTGAAATGCCCTGGGCTTTCCAGGGGGCTCGGTGGTAAAGAATTTGCCTGCAATGCAGGAGATGCAGGTTTGATCCCTGGGTCGGGAAGATCCTCTGCAGGAGGAAATGGCAACCCACTCCAGTATACTTACCTGAAAAATACCATCAACAGGGGAGCCTGGAAAATCCCATTGGGACTTGGCTATATCCCTGGGGTTGCAAAGAGGCAGACATGACTTAGCAATTGAGCACGCACACATACTTGAAATGCCTTTCCTGCTTCTCCTCCTTCTCTCCTCCTTTCAAAAACCATTCCATCCTCCAAGGCTCAATACCAAGATTTTCCAGTTGCTTCAGTCTCTGGGCATCTCTCCCTATGCTGACTCAGAGTACACAACTCCCCTACTCATTTGGCCCTTGTCTGTACTGTCTCAGGCCATATCTTGAGTTATTATTCTGTACTAACCATAATTTTCTGAGTGGTTGTCTTCTCTTGCCAACTGTGACTTCCTGAAGGGCAGAGATGGGATGTTCCTTTGTATCTTCCACTACTTAACCCTTCGATGCAACATACACTCAGTAAGTACTTGTCAAATCCCCTGCTCTTCTTTAGGAAAGCTGCATAAACCAGCTGAATAATCAAGAAGTTCTTGCTTAAGCCAGATCACACTCTCCCTGGTTGAAACTTAAGTCCTTGTTTTCTTGTTTGATCTTCCATGAAATGGAGAGCAAACGTCTGATGTTCTCACCAAACCTGTATCTATACTTGAGAAAGGCTAGTGCAGGCAATGGCACAGGCAATGGCACCCCACTCCAGTACTCTTGCCTGGAAAATCCCATGGGCGGAGGAGCCTGGTAGGCTGCAGTCCATGGGGTCGCTAAGAGTCAGACATGACTGAGTGACTTCACTTTCATTTTCACTTTCATGCATTGGAGAAGGAAATGGCAACCCACTCCAGTGTTCTTGCCTGGAGAATCCCAGGGATGGGGGAGCCTGGTGGGCTGCCGTCTATGGGGTCGCACAGAGTCGGACACGACTGAAGTGACTTAGCAGCAGCAGCAGCAGCAGTACATCTCTCTTAGCTTTTGCTTTTCCGGGCTAAGGCAGGATAACGAAGCAGAAGCATTATATTGACACAATACCTTGTTCTAAGAAACCCATAACATTTCCCTCATATTAAAATGAGTTCTTTTAGTAGTTAAAAAAGTCAACAAAGGTCTTACAATCTGGGAAAGCATTCGTCTTCTGAAAATCATAGCTGGGAAGGCCAGAGTCTCTGGTAAGCCTTTATTTTTTTAATCTTTTGGCAAAAACTCCTTTACCAACTTGGTTTAATGTCCACTAATTCCCTGAGAAGAGAAGCAAGCACACATACACACGTACCTGACTCCCTTTATGCAGCCTTGATCACAGCAATTCACATTATTGAATCATTTCTAAAATTAGAACAGGAGTTTACCAGAAAATAATCTAAAACACTCAAGGATTATAATTTTGTATACCAAAATTGTAGATGTAACAAGGGCTTGGGTGTGGCTTTGCCTCTGAGTATTCCTGGTTAAGGTGACTAGGAAAAATTCTATGATTCCAAGATGGCAGGGTAGAAGGACATGCACTCATCTTCTCCTGTGAGAACTCCAAAACTACAGCTCACTGCTGAACAACCATCAACAGGAGAATGTTGGACTCCACCAAAAAAAGATACCCCAAGTCCAAGGGCAAAGGAGATGCCCCAGCAAGATGGTAGGAGGGGTGACATTGCATTTAGAATCAAACCTTATACTTACCAGAGACACTCGGAGGGCTCAAACAAACCTTGTGTGCTCCAGGACCCAGAGACCCCATGGCGACTGAGCCAGAACTGAGTTTGAGTGTCTCCTGTGGAGGTACAGGTTAGCATCAGACTGCTGCAGGGACAGGGGCTCTGGGTGCAGTAGACCTGGGTATGGCATAAGCCCTCTTGGAGGAGGTCACCATTAACCCCACCATAGAGCTGTCAGAACTTACACAGGGCTGGGGAAACAGACTCTTGGAGGGCACAAACAAAACCTTGTGTGCATCAGGACCCAGGAGAAAGGAGCAGTGACTCCACAAGAGAGTGACCCAGACTCACCTGTGAGTGTCCAGGAGTCTCTGGGGAGGCGTGGGTCAGCAGTGAGCTGCTGCAGGGTTGCGGGCACTGAATGCAGCAGTGCGTGCATGGGACCTTTTGAAGGAGGTCACCATTATCTTCATTACCTCCTCCATAGTTGGCCTCAGGTCAAACAACAGGGAGGAAACACAGCCCTGCCCATTAACGGAAAACTGGACTAAAGATTTACTGAGCATGGCCCTGCACATCAGAAAAAGACCTAGTTTCCCCCTCAGTCAGTTCAGTTCAGTTCAGTTGCTCAGTCGTGTCCAGCTCTTTGCGACCCCTTGGACTGCAGCATGCCAGGCCTCCCTGTCCATCACCAACTCCTAGTGCTTACTTAAACTCATGTCTTTACTGGAAGTACACTTGGTAAAGACACCCAGATTCTCAACTCAGACGAGGTGTCAGAAGAGTCATGTTGGGGCGCAGATGCAGGGAGATTAGTCTGCTTGCTTAAAATATCCTGAAATATCAAGAAAATCAATCTGAATCTCAGAAAGTTTGTGAGCTAGTTGAAGGTTAATTAATATTTGCTTTGTTGAAGTGGCTTGTTGAGGGGTTTCATAGAAACCACAGAAATAACAGTAACGGTTGGGTGAATGGAGGATCACCCCAGGGCACCTGAAGGGAACCTTCGTGGAACTATTTCATGAAGTTTCTCTTTGCTTTGAGATTTGTGCTTTTAAAAGTCTGAGGAAAATTAAGACATGTTAGGCCTGCTTCATATTGGTTCATAAAACGCTCACAAAATTGTTTAATAATGCTTAATGAAGAAATTTTCTGTGTAAGCACACAGTTTTGACAGCAGTCATAAACATGAAAGTTGGGAGGAGTGGTAAGTAAGCCCTCTGGCAGTCCTGAGGTTCTTCCGCAATTAGAAGAAAAGAGTTGCCTGGGATACATGGCATTTAGGAATGAAGTATTTGATCCTTGAATTTTGGGTAGTTACAATGGAAAGCTTGTGAGATTAAAAAAAAAAAAATCTTCTCTAGAAAAAAAGAGCAGAAGGGATATTTAGAACAGGTTAAAAATAGGAATGTCAAGAAAAAATAGCGATTTCTATTTGATAAGAATAAGTAGATAGTTGTGGTCTTTTAATTTCACTTTAAAGCTCCAGAACCAGTGCAGTCTCCCTGGGGAACTCAGACAGCCAGGCACTTTCCTAATATTCATACATTTACCCACTCGTGTATTTTTCCAGTCATCACTTATTAATCATCTGAATGATATCATTTATTAGAGACCTATTATATTTCAGGCATTGGAGCTATGATGATGAATAAGAAGTTTTTCATCCAGAAAAATTTCAATTTGCTGGAGGCAGGTATATACAATAAATGGTTAAGAGTAAACATAATGAGTGTTATACTAGACTTAACTGCAGGTAGCTGTGTATACATAGGAAAAAGATCCCCTTGTTTATCTGGAAGAGTTCACAGAAAGTGATATTTGAAGTAGGTTTTGAAGGAAGCATAAGAGTTCAGGATAAGACAATCAGAGTAAGATGAAGAAGATACCACTGAGAGAAGGGAGCATAGAGGCCAGGGAATAGCGTTAGAGCATTGAGGTAGAGGACGAGAAACAGAACACGCAGGCGCAGTGCTGAAGGAGAGCTGGAACTGAGGCCACAGTGTATGAGGAGGCCATTTGTCCTCCAACTCAGGGGCCAGAAGGCACTGGTGCAGCCCGTGGGCCCTCCTGCCATTACACACACGCACCCCCCCCCCCCCACACACAGAGGAACACCTCCATCGGTTAACCCTCTCCTGAGAACAGAGCGGACTCCATCTGCCGTACCCCTCAGAGTCCAGCATTCTAGGAACAACCCTGTAGAGCACTTTGGTAGAGGACCCAACATTGGCTTTGCAACATGAGAATGGCATACACACAGTAGCTCCAGCCTGTAGGTTCACTGAGGCAGGACAATTCTGATATATGCCCTGCTTGGTCTCCTGCGAAGACCTGGCATGTAGAAGGTCCTCCTTAAGTATTCACTGCATGAATAAATGAACTAAACAAATAAAGGCAGGGTGGAGAATGGATTAGCCCAGGAGGAGGCTATTGTTAGACCTTTAACAAGTCTGTTATAGAAATTCAGGTGATCAAATCATGGTGGGGTTAGAGAGGAAGGGCCGGGATTTAGATCTGCACTCCCCAGTAGAACCTTCTGCAATGATGGATATGTGTTATTCTGCATTGCCCATTACACTAGCCACTAGCCACATATGACATTGAGTACTGACATGTGGCCTGTGAGATTAAGGAAATGAAGTTTTCATTTAAATTTAAATAGCTACATGGGGCTATCAGCTACCATACTCAACAGCACAATTCTAGGGTTTTCTATGACAGACCCAAAGAAACTTTTAACAAATTGGATTTATTAATAAATTCAATCAACAAATATTCATTGATTGTATACTAGATTCTGGAGGAGAAAATGGGAGCCAATCTGCAGCAACTGTGTGTGCCATGCCAAGTGTTTAGACTTTGTAATAAACGGTGGAAGAGGCTGGACAAGCTATTTTAGCAGGATTGGTCAGTGAAATCTCTCTGAAAGGTGACATACTGAGAGTTGGATAATGAGAAAATTATGGGGATGAAGAAATTTAAAAATCTCAAATCCAAAACAAGAACTAGAACTATCATTGATAAAGGAGAGCCATAAAATCCAACCTGTGTTAGTTATGAAGTTGTGTCTGACTCTTTACGACCCCATGGACTGTAGCCTGCCAGGCTTCTCTGTCCTTGGGATTTCCCAGGCAAAAATACTGGAGTGGGTTGCCATTTCCTCCTCCAGGGGGTCTTCCCGGTCCAGAGATTGAACCCAGGTCTCCTGCATTGCAGGCAGATTCTTTACTGTCTGAGCCACCAGGGAAGCCCAAAATTCGACATAAAGGCCCTTAAAACAAGAAGGTTCCTGTGCCATCTACAAGTCTAACTCACTCATTTCTGCTTCCAGAAAGGAAATTGAAATCCAGAGAGGTAAACACACTTACTCATGGCCACAGAGCTAATTAATAACTTAGCAACAGACTTAATCTCCTAACTTCCAACTCCATACCCTACTGGGTAAATCTGAATCTCCTTTTCCTTGTTGGTTAAAGAGATTATTGTGAGAGACAAAAAATGTAACATAGACAAGCTGTTTAAAATGGTAGCTATATTTATTGTTGGATTTGTTTTAATCTTACAGTGTTCCTTACAAGTAATTATATTATTAATAATAACTCTATTGGTTTTTTAGTAATACAAAAACATAATGCAAAATTTTAGTAATTTAATAATGACTATGCCAAAGCCTTTGACTGTGTGGATCACAATAAACTGTGGAAAATTCTGAAAGAGACGGGAATATCAGACCACCTGACCTGCCTCTTGAGAAACCTATATGCAGGTCAGGAAACAACAGTTAGAACTGGACATGGAACAACAGACTGGTTCCAAACAGGAAAAGGAGCACGTCAAGGCTGTATATTGTCACCCTGTTTATTTAACTTATATGCAGAGTACATCATGAGAAACGCTGGGCTGGAAGAAGCACAAGCTGGAACCAAGATTGCCGGGAGAAATATCAATAACCTCAGATATGCAGATGACACCACCCTTATGGCAGAAAGTGAAGAGGAACTAAAAAGCCTCTTGATGAAAGTGAAAGAGGAGAGTGAACAAGTTGGCTTAAAGCTCAACACTGAGAAAACAAAGATCATGGCATCTGGTCCCATCACTTCATGGGAAATAGATGGGGAAACAGTGGAAACGGTGTCAGACTTTATTTTTCTGGGCTCCAAAATCACTGCAGATGGTGATTGCAGCCATGAAGTTGGAAGACGCTTACTCCTTGGAAGGAAAGTTATGACCAACCTAGATAGCATATTAAAAAGCAGAGACATTACTTTGCCAACAAAGGTCCGTCTAGTCAAGGCTATGTTTTTCCAGTGGTCATGTATGTATGTGAGAGTTGGACTATAAAGAAAGCTGAGCACCAAAGAATTGATGCTTTTGAACTGTGGTGTTGGAGAAGACTCTTGAGAGTCCCTTGGACTGTAAGGAGATCCAACCAGTCCATTCTAAAGGAGATCAGTCCTGATGTTCACTGGAAGATCTGATGCTGAAGCTGAAACTCCAATACTTTGGCCACCTCATGCGAAGAGTTGACTCATTGGAAAAGACCCTGATGCTGGGAGGGATTGGGGGCAGGAGGAGAAGAGGATGACAGAGGATAAGAGGGCTGGATGGCATCACCGACTCGATGGACATGAGTTTGAGTGAACTCCAGGAGTTGGTGATGGACAGGGAAGCCTAGCGTGCTGTGATTCATGGGGTCACAAAGAGCCAGACATGACTGAGTGACTGAACTGAACTGAATAATGCAAAAAGCATAAGAAAGGCAATGAACATTCAACTCCTGATTTGTTTTAGGAAATAGTTGTTTGGAGTGAATCCCGGATTTAGGGCTGTGCAACCGACATCAGACACCACCTGCCACTGGCCGAGAGGCAGCTGCTGACGTTACAGATGCTCTGGGGGAAGAACTGTCCGACCTCTCCACTGCTGGCCTTGCAGCCCCACCGTGTTAAGTGGTGGCAAGCATCACCGTTCTAAGATTTTTTCTCTCTTCTTCTGAGGAGAGAAAAAAAATGAAGTTATGGTTTTCCCAACAGACAGAGCTGTCTTCAAGCTCCTTATGGAAAACTACTGTAGACAGGAGTTGAAAGGAAGATGAAGGCTTTAACACAGTGTCAAAGTTGAAATGATGAAAAGGGTGCACTAACATCATCCCTAGAAAGGATTTTTCTGCCTTCAGAATTAGGCCTTCCTTGGGTTACTCATCTTTTTATATCATATTCCTTCCCCACCACACCTCTGCCCTTTGAGCGTATATTTTTGTAAATATTCAGAAAGGATGAACAATATGATGAATCATCATGGATTTGCCGGAGTGACAGTGTTGAAATATACATGTTGGCTCTCCTTGCCTTCTCTGTGTCACCTTTCTGACCACACCTTTGGCGTTCAACCCAGGAGTCTGGACCCTGAGCCCACACTCTATCCTTCCTGTTGTGTTCGATGACTGTGGAGCCACTTGTGTGATTATCGTTAATCAATAGTTTCGTGTGACTATTGTGGAACCACCGGAGTAACACCGACAGCGAAGTGCTGAATAACTGCAGGTTGCATGTGAAAGGGTGACCTGAGAACCGCAGCTGAGGCTCACAGCCCCCTGCCTCATCACTCCAACCCCCACCCCCACCCAGGGCCAGGTTTCTCTCCCCAGACTGTAGCCCTACCACCTCCCATCATTCCCATCAGGATATTGCCTCTGCACCTTCCAGCCTCCAGTGTTCCCAATGCAATTCATAGTGGACACAGTGACATACTTGAGGCCACAGGGGCAGAAGGTCCAAGTCACTGAATCTAAGCAAGTGTGGATTCCAGACCTCTCTCTACCACTTAGTTCAGCTTGGACCAACTATTTCATCTCCCTGAGTCTCCAATGTGAAGCTGGGATAATGTCTACCTCATAGGATTCTAAAGAATTCTAAAATGTTATTATTATATATAAAAAGCTTTGAAACTAGAAAGCACTACTCAAATGAGCACAAGGCATTTTCAGTACTGTACACTACATATTGTTTTTTGTGGAAAAAGAAAACCTGATGAGTTTTAAATTATATTCACATCCAGGCAATATTTTATAATAAGTGTAGATGGAGTATGATTTTTTTAAATTGTGAATTACTACCTTGTACACCTGTAGCTTATACAATGTTTTACATCAGCTATATGTGAATAAAAAATTTATATTCACATCACTTCATCCATCCATCCATTCATTCATTTGACAAGTTATATTAGACAATCAGTCTGGGCCAATTATATGATTGTAAACAATTCAGGTTGTATTCCTCAGGGAGCTTACACTTTATTAGGTGAGAGGGACAATGTAAACCAACAATCCAAGCTAATACATCAGAAATTACAAAGTATGCTAGGTGCTATGAAGGGAAACCCGCACGTGGATAACAATGGAGGGGCATAAATATGAGACTCAGTCGAGCAGACTGGTGTGAAGCAGGAAGTGCAGAGGGGAAAACCTGAAGACAGGAGAGCACTGGGCGAATTCAAGGATCCAAGAGGCCCTTGCGGCTGGAACATAGGAAAGGAGAGGGTTTGGGAAGCTGAAACTGGACAGGCAGAGTGAGAGTCATAGATGACTCCTGGGATTCTCTTACAAGAAAGCTGGGAAGTGTGAGGCTAGTGGAGGAAATGTAAATAGAAGCTGTAAGGCTGAGAGAATGAACTTACTAGAGAAAGTGTGGCTGTGTGGTCCTTTTAAGCTGAAATAGGATAAATTCATAAATTCTACACTACCGTGTGTAGAATGGATAGCTAGTGGGAAGCTGCTGCATAGCCCAGAGTGCTCAGCTCTGTGGCTCTCTGATGACCTGAAGGGATAGGATGAGGAGCTGGGGTGGGAAGGAGGCTCACGAGGGAGGGAAATATGTACATGTATAGCTGATTCACCTTGTTATACAGCAGAAGGTAGCACAACATTGTAAAGCAATTATATTGTAATTTTTTTAAAAGTTTTAAAGATTCTAATATCTAAGGTGAGAATTTTTATAGCAGTGTTCAGGATTCAGTTATAGACACAGAAATTAATTTTTACTTTGTTAGCTAAAGTGGAAAATTACACTTTACACTGTTCTATGTAAACATTTCTACATGTTTGTAGCCTATAAATGTGTTATTTTATTAGCTGTGTAGTATTCCATCATGGTTTCTTCATGGTATTTTTGGCCCTTCTACACACTTGTATGGTTTTTCATTCTTTATAGCCTTTTTCCCTTAAAAATACTGCTGCTGGGAATATCTTTTCCCCACAGGTTATTTTCCTGGCTTATCTTCTCCTCATGGGTCATTTCTCTGAGTGTCAGATGGCCTAAAACCCTGTTGTGTCAGGCTTTGCTTGTCTTGCCTGGATGGGAGGGTACCAGCCACTTCTGGGAGGTGGGGGGGCAGTGGCAGGCAGGGGGAGGATTGTCCTCATTAGATGTACAGAGAATTCAAGTTGTTGTGTTCATATGCTTTATCCTGTACGATGTTGCCTCTCTTGGGGTTTTTTCTGCACTCAGGGTCTCCATGGCCTTTGCCTGACAGGTAGCTCATTCTCCTTCACTTTGCACTTTCCCCCAAGGGCCTTTTAAGTTCCTGGTGAGTGTTGTATGTGGAACAGAAAGATGCAAAGGTAGTGGCAATGAATTAAACTGTTGTTAGTAGGAAGTGATTGTGAAAACAGGCATAAGATCTCTGAGACTGTAATTAACTGAAAGTTACAATCACATCATCTAAGGCAAATGGTTCCCCAAGCGTCACCATGTTTACTTAATCCTTTATTTAATATTTCATTCTAAATTTCTAGATGTGGTTGAGAAATTAGTCAGGGACCAATTGACCAGGTCAAGCAGATATTAGGGAAACGCATCCAACAAATATATTTGCCTTTCCCTGGTCATAGTTCGCCTGCTCATCCGATCCAGCATATCTCTTTGGCATTCTTATTTTTCAATTTTGTAACTGAAGTATAGTTGATTTACAATATTGTGTTAGTTTTAGGTGTACACCATAGAGATTCAGTATTTTTGTAGATTATATTCTAAATTATTACAAGATAATGGGTATCCCTGTGCCTTGTTGCTTGTCTATTTTATGTGCAGTATCTTATATCTGTTAATCCCAAACCCTTAATTTGTCCCTCCCCCATCTCCCTCTCCTCTTTAGTAACCATTACAAGTTCGTTTTCTATACTTGTGAGTCTGTTTTGTATATGCATTCATTTGTATTATTTTTTAGATTCTACATATAAGTGATATCACGTAATATTTGTCTTTCACTGTCTGACTTATTTCACTAAGCATAATATTCTCTGGGTCTATCCACATTGCTGCAAATGGTAGTATTTCATTCATTTTTATGGCTGAGTAATATTCCTGTGTGTGTGTGTGTGTGTGTGTGTGTATCACATCTTCTTACTCTGGTCAAAAATTAATGAAACAAACAGAGTAAATTAACTCATTTACTCATTTGATATGGGATGAGAGTAGAATTTAAGTTCAGTTCTCTGTGGAAAATAAACCTCAATTCCCTGTGTCAAGTATAACATCTTATAATAATTTAGTCTAAAGTTCTTGAAAACTAGGAAATGCATTCCAGAAGTTTTCTCTACTTTATCAAAGCAAAAGAACATAAAAACCAACTTATCTTCTTTCTCAAAAAAAATATGTAAGAGAGGAGACATATTCTGAGATGATAGAATCTCAGCCGTTTTGCTCAGAGCCGCCGCCACTGGCAGTAATATCTGTAGTTAATAATAATGGCAAGGATGTTAACATGTGGCACCTGTAAGTTCTGTGCTGTACACTTTATCCTTATCTCACCACCATTTGAGGTGGGTTTTGTCAAAACCACAAAGCTAGTGAGCAATGGACTCAAGATTCAAAGTGATGGACTCCGATTCATCACTCTGCCTCTTTTCCACCCTGACGACACGAAGGCTGGAAGCTGCGTAGGGCCCAGGACAAGACTGGGCTAGAGCATAGAGAATCACTGGTCATAGCAGCCTCTAAACTGTGAAGTGAATTTAGAGACGTCACATAAACTCCTGGAGGTTTTGCTTTCTATAAAGCAGCAGGGACTCCTGTTTTCCCTAACTCCCATTGTGAAGACTTGCTATGTAATAGCTGTGAAAGTTTTTTGACAACCAACCATTAAGTCTGATAAAAACAGGGCTTATTATTTTGTATTGTGATCACTGATGATTGTGGCAAGATTCTCATATGAGACATGCCATGACTACTCTGGGGTAAGGATTCTCAGAGGAGTCCAATTTGAATATCACATCCAGTGAGGCTGAGGTTCAAAATGAATCATCTGATATGCTGACATGCCAGGGAATCAGATAAATCACAGCCAGGAGGCAACAGGAATCATGTATGTTGTGGATATGACTTGATTGATGTGGTGACAGATGTATTCACAGCATCTCCCAGCTCCCCAAACACATCTCCTTCTAGGAAAGCTGATGTCTGTGGGAGGCTCCCTCCGGTGACTGCAGTTAGGAATGGATCATAACAGATGGTGAAGTTTAATTGTTACAAGGCTGAGGGGTGGATCAAGAGTCAGGTGTTCTTCAGAGTGATCTTGCTGACATGGGCTCCATGACTCTGACTTGGGCTCCATCATGCCTTCGAATAATCACCACCTCTCAGGTCTTGGGTTTCTAGATGATGGAATATTTCCATAGTTGCTCCAGGAAGAAGGACATGGAGGCAAGGCAGTAAGGCAGTAATGCTGTTCACACTTGATATAATCCCAGTGGACTGGTGGGTCTCAAACTCCAGGGAGACTAAAACCTCTTAAAGAACTTGTCCAAAGGCAGATTTCTGGGGCCCATCCCCAGAGATCACTATTCCATTGGTGGAAAGTGGGGCCCAGAACTCTGCATTCAGACAAACACTTGAATAACGTTGCAGGCAGTGGGCACTTTCCATTTTCAGGGACGAATGAATGACGATTTAAAGAACCTTCACGTTGGCTGATCATTACTTAAAATTTTGAAGTTCCAGGCCTACATTTCTAAGTACCTGACTGTTTAAACATTCCATTTGATAGTTCTGCCAGCATCCCTTCTCCAAAACATATCCCAAATCAAATCCATCATGTTCCCCACCTAGTCTCTCTTCTCCAGATGAAACTGTCTCTGCTGCTGATGACACTGTCCTCGGCCGGGCTCAGAACCGCAACCGCCTGTGATGAGCCGTCCTTCTCTCTCAGTCATCCTTCCTGCAACCGCCTGTGATGAGCCGTCCTTCTCTCTCAGTCATCCTTCCTGCAACCGCCTGTGATGAGCCGTCCGTCGACAGTCATCTGTGAGAGACTTGCACACATTCTCTGGGCTCTGCTTTTGCTCTTCCAGCACCCTTATCACTGTCAGCGCTGCAGTCCAGATTCCTTTCACCTCGTGGCATCTGGACCACACTCTGGAAGCGAATGTTTCCCTTCTTTGCTCATCCTGTAGCTTCTTCCTACAGTGGCTCTGGAAAATTGAAACCGTATGATTTCTGAGCTCAAAATTTCTCCATGGTTTTTTTTTAAAAATTAACTTTTATTGGAGTATAGTTGCTTTACAATGTTGTGCTAGTTTCTACTGTATAGCAAAGTGAATCAGCTTTACATACACATATATCCCCTCTTTTTTGGCTTTCCTCCCCATTTGGGTCACCACAGAGTGCTGAAGAGGATTTCCTGAGCTCTACATTAGGTTCTTATTAAAGTTTTCTATTTTATACATAGAAGTGTATATATGTCAATCCCAATCTCCCAATTCATCCCACCCCCCTCCCTCCTATTGGTGTCTATACGTTTATTCTCTACATCCACATCTCTATTTCTGTTTTTGCTAATAAGATCATCTACACCGTTTTTCTAGATTTCATGATTTTTAATTGCTTATGAAAACTTTCTGCAACCAATTCCAGTGGTTTGCGGAACATGGCGGGTGTTCCACCCATACCACCAAGCGATTCTTGGACACCAGCAGGGTATCCTACAATTCAACTCAATTTTGACTCACCATCTACCCAGAGATGATATCAGACTCCACAAATTAAGGGGCTCAGTCTCACAAGATGTCCCTCTACTTCAGATGTCAATTGTAAGTCCAGGTTGTCACCTATATTTCTGCCCAGCTGGCTATAAACCAGAGGTATCCACAACCCCCTCCTTGGATCTGATGAATTTTCATGTGCAGTCCACAGGACTCAGGAAGTCAGTTGATTCACTCCATCAAAAGTTCATCACAAACGATATTAAAGGATCAGCAGCCAGATGCAGAGATACACAGGGGAGGTCCCAAAGAAAGGCACTTCTATCGTCTTGGAGTTTGGACTGGACGTGATGGCATGGGGATGTGTTCTGGTTCACCAGTCTGGAAGTTTGCCAAACCCTGTCCTTTTGGGTGTTTATGGGGGCATCATTACATAGGTCGGAGAAGGCATGGCACCCCACTCCAATATTCTTGCCTGGAAAATCCCATGGATGGAGGAGCCTGGTAGGCTACAGTCCATGGGGTTGCTAAGAGTCAGACACGACTGAGCGACTTCACTTTCACTTTTCACTTTCATGCATTGGAGAAGGAAATGGCGACCCACTCCAGTGTTCTTGCCTGGAGAATCCCAGGGACGGGGGAGCCTGATGGGCTGCCATTTAGGGGGTCGCACAGAGTTGGACATGACTGAAGCGACTTAGCAGCAGCAGCAGCAGCATTACATAGGTATGATTGATTAAATCATTGACCATTGGCCAGTTGAACTCAATCTTCAGTCCCTCTCATAACTTGGATGTTGAGGTAGGGGTACTCTAATCACATGGTTGGCTCCTGTGGCAAAAGACCCCAATCTTTAGGTTACATAAAGCTTTCCAAAGTACATCTTTATTCTCTCAATACTTAAGAGTATCCAAGGGTTTCAGGAGCTCTGTGCGTGAAAGAAGACAAAGGCCAAATATATATCTCTTATTATAAATCCAAATATCACACCTATTAAATAAAGTTCAAACTTACACAATTCAAAATCAGGTGTACATGACCGCCCATAATTTTACTCCATATTGTTTGTCTAGCTTTGCTTTCTAAATAATTCTTTGAAATGCTTTGCTGTTCACAGGGTTCACTGGTCCACTGGGGACAGGAGGCACAGTGTTTAGGGCCCATCATGCTTTGGGGGATCCATAAAATGTTTTCATTTTTCATGTGTTTTCATTTCTTTTAAAGTCAAAATAAAAAATGAATATTATCCAGCTTGGATTATATTCATATTTATAAAACATAATTTCAAATAATTTTTTATGGGAGGAGCTAATGAAAACAGAAGTATCTAAGGCCCATAAAGTCATCATGCAGCCCTGGCTTTTCATACATTCAAGCAATAAATATTAATTAAGCTCCCACTGTTTTTTAGACACTGAGCAAACAGATGTGATCTCTGTTATTAGAGACTTTGGATGCTATTGTTAGACAAGTAAGCAAAGATATTGACAGAATGATTATACACTGCAGCACACATTAAGATTTAAAGGAGGAGGCACTGAGAGAGATAACATTGGCAGGAAGGAATCCTGCTTGTTGAGGTGGTGGTCTTTTTTGAGGAGTTGACACGGGCTTCCCAGGTAACGCTAGTGGTAAAGAACCCACCTGCCAATGCAGGAGACATAAGAGACACGGGTTCGATCCTTGGGTTATATAAATCCCCTGAAGGAGGGCATGGGAACCCTCTCCAGTATTCTTGCCTGGAGAACCCCCATGGACAGAGAAGCCTGATTGATAGACTACACAAAGAATTGGACACCACTGAAGCATACTCAAACTCAAAACTGACCTAAGCTCAGAGCTGAAGGATAAGAAGGAGTTAGGCCTACAGAGAAGCGGGTGGAGCATTCCAGTGGAATATCTGGCTGAGAATTGGGAATCCCTGCTGTTGCTCTGTTTCCTGGGTGCTTTTAATGAAGGAGCGCCTGGTCTTGATGATGTCCTTGTCAGACGACACAACCTAAACAGTTTAGCAACAAGTTTGATGCCCTGTATCCAAGGGGAAGCTCTGCACAGACCGGAGGAGGACAGTACCTCACAAGCAGGGGAGCACTCTTCCAGGGGATCTCGGGGGAAGAGCGAGTTCTACCGAGAGTTAGAAGAGGCAAGTGGCAACAAGGCCTGGTTGACTAGGAGGTCCAGGATTTCCTGATAAGACTCACATTTCCCATCGTCAAGGGTGAGGGAAGCTGGCTAAAAATGCATTGGAAGGTTGTGATTGGTGTAGGTTTCCCTGACAGTGAATTTCTCCTAAGTGCAGCCTGACTTAGGTTTAGATCTGTGATATGGGCCAGGCCACTGGGGTGACCTCTGTTTTGTGGGTCCCAAAGTATGAACTGACTATAGCATCCTCAAACACAGTTTAAGTTCTCTTGTTTCTATGATTTTGTTGATACTGCATCCTCCTTTTAAAATTCATTGTCCTCTGCCTCCCTTCTCTGGTTTCCAAAGGCTTGTTCACCCTCCAAGGCTCATGTCAAATGCCACCATCTATTCACTGCCTCCAGGAGACCTTCTCTGGCCAGTTGAAGTGATCTTGGAAACGCCTTTGAAACTCCAGCTCACTAAGGAGTCTATCCTCTGCTGCCTTTGTCTTTCCTATCTCTCTTAATCCACACTACTTGCCAGTAGATTCCTTGAAAGTAAACACTATTTTATATTTCAGGATTCCTTGAAGCACCTCCATGGTGACCTTCACATATTAGCAATTTAGTGAAAAGTTTCTGGACACATGAAAAATGAATGGATGATTCCAAGGCAGACTGCATCTTAAAATTGTATTCCTTTACTTCCTTCCGTAGACTAGAGACCTCGATACTGGTGATGAGACCTTGCATATTGAAAATGATGCTGAGAGAGGAGAGTGATGAATGAGCTCAGGAAGATGTGATGGCTTTTGCAATGACGCTAATAAACGGAACACGGAATCCAGCTCCACTACTTAGGGCTGGAAACTAACTACGAACAAGTAGGCAAGAAAAGTGAACATGTGTTGGGAGGTGGTTGGGGGGAGCATTTGCAATAAATGAAAAGATTAAAAGCTCCATGTTGCTGATGGGACAGAAATGTAGGCTTTTTATAGGAGGATTCTTCTGTTTTTATTTTTATGCCTTTATTAAAAAATAATTAATGGGAAACCAATCTCCAGAAGTTTTTACACAGTCTGAGGGTCCATGAGTAAAACATACAGAGCTTGACATAGTAGGTGGTCTCCCAGCAGGCTGTGGATCTAAACCAGAGACCTTATGTGAACTGTCAGGCTGGGTGCAGTTGTAAACGTCACATCGACGGGCCTGGTGAGGAACAACACAGTGGACTGACTCACAGTGTAGCAGGGAGACAAGGAAACTGTGCTCATACTGAAACATGCCTTTAAAAGTGTTTCTGTCATGTCTTTGGTTGCTGGATTCTTAGAATAATATGGCAACTGGGAGACATTCCATTCTATCAGAAATACAAAGGGGTAGAGCAAAATCCTAAAGACAAATGAAAAGTGCGATGGCAATAGCAGGAATTAAGTGAATGCTGTAGGTCCAAGGAGATATTTTGAACAACTTGGTTTTGTGTGTGTGTGTTTTAAAGATCTTTCTTTGATGTTCAGTTCAGTCAGTTCAGTCGCTCAGTCGTGTCCGACTCTTTGTGACCCCATGAATCGCAGCACGCCAGAACTCCCTGTCCAATACCAACTCCCGGAGTTCACCCAAACTCATGTCCATCGAGTCGGTGATGCCATCCAGCCATCTCATCCTCTGGCGTCCCCTTCTCCTCCTGCCCTCAATCTCTCCCAGCATCAGAGTCTTTTCCAATGAGTCAACTCTTCACATGAGGTGGCCAAAGTATTGGAGATTCAAACTCAGCATCAGTCCTTCCAATGAACACCCAGGGCTGATCTCCTTTAGGATGGACTGGTTGGATCTCCTTGCAGTCCAAGGGACTCTCAAGAGTCTTCTCCAACACCACAGTTCAAAAGCATCAATTCTTCACTGCTCAGCTTTCTTCACAGTCCAACTCTCATATCCATACATGACCACTGGAAAAACCATAGCCTTGACTAGATGGACCTTTGTTGGCAAAGTAATGTGTCTGCTTTTCAATGTGCTATCTAGGTTGGTCATAACTTTCCTTCCAAGGAGTAAGTGTCTTTTAATTTCATGGCTGCAGTCACTATCTGCAGTGATTTTGGAGCCCCCAAAATAAAGTCAGTCACTGTTTCCACTGTTTCCCCATCTATTTTCCATGAAGTGATGGGACCAGATACCATGATCTTAGTTTTCTGAATGTTGAGCTTTAAGCCAACTTTTTCACTCTCCTCTTTCACTTTCATCAAGAGGCTTTTTAGTTCCTTTTCACTTTCTGCCATAAGGGTGGTGTCATCTGCATATCTGAGGTTATTGATATTTCTCCCAGCAATCTTGATTCCAGCTTGTGCTTCTTCCAGCCCAGCGTTTCTCATGATGTACTCTGCATTTAAGTTAAATAAGCAGGGTGACAATATACAGCCTTGATGTGCTCCTTTTCTTATTTGGAACCAGTCTGTTGTTCCATGTCCAGTTCTAACTGTTGCTTCCTGACTTGCATACAGGTTTCTCAAGAGGCAGGTCAGGTGGTCTGGTATTCCCATCTCTTTCAGAATTTTCCACAGTTTATTGTGATCCACACAGTCAAAGGCTTTGGCATAGTCAATAAAGCAGAAATAGATGTTTTTCTGGAACTCTCTTGCTTTTTCCATGATCCAGTGGATGCTGGCAATTTGATCTCTGGTTACTCTGCCTTTTCTAAAATCAGATTGAATATCTGGAAGTTCACACTTCACGTATTGCTGAAGCCTGGCTTGGAGAATTTTGAGCATTACTTTACTAGTGTGTGAGATGAGTGCAATTGTGCGGTAGTTTGAGCATTCTTTGGCATTGCCTTTCTTTGGGATTGGAATGAAAACTGACCTTTTCCAGTACTGTGGCCACTGCTGAGTTTTCCAAATTTGCTGGCATATTGAGTGCAGCACTTTCACAGCATCCTCTTTCAGGATTTGGAATAGCTCAACTGGAATTCCATCACCTCCACTAGCTTTGTTCGTAGTGATTCTTTCTAAGGCCCACTTGACTTCACATTTCAGGATGTCTGGCTCTAAGTGAGTGATCACACCATCGTGATGATCTGGGTCGTGAAGATCTTTTTTGTACAGATCTTCTTTGATGTAGACCATCTTAAAGGTCTTATTGAATTTGTTAAAATACTGCTTCCATTTTATGTTTTGGATTTTTCACTGTGAGGCATATGGGGTCTTAGCTACCCGACCTGGTATTGAACTGACACCCGCCCTGTACTGAAGGCAAAATCCTCTTTAAAAAAAAAAAAAAAAAAGCACCTTTTTTATTTATTTCTGCTGCACCAGGTCTTGGTTGCAGTGCTCGGGATCTTTGCTCTTCCTTGCAGCATGCATGATCTTTAGCTGTGGCATGCAAGATCTTTTAGCTGTAGAAGGGGAACCCTAGTTGTGGCATGTGGGGTCTATTTCCCCAACCAGGGGTTCAACCCAGACCCCTAGCATTTCGACTTTGGAGCTCCAGGCACTGAACTATCAGGGAAGTCCCTGGAAGGTGAAGTTTTAACCGCTGGTTTCCAGGGAACTTGTTTCAAGATTGAGCTTTAACAAGAAGTAAAAGATGGTAAAGAATGGGGTAAAAATATTGCCTGGTTCCCAAAGGGTCAGAGTCAGTTATCAAAACACATTGACATGAGATGTGGTGAAGTCTAGCTAATGGGATGGGGGCCGAGCTTCCTTGATAGAGGAAGTGATTCTTGTAAAGGGCCCCAGGGCTACACTCTGAGTGCCCAGGCTTGGGCTCTACCCACTGGTATTTTTCTGATTCCTGGTTGTCAGCTGTTTATTCACTGAACAAATATTTGTTGATGGCATACTAGATGACAGATACTGTCACAGGTAAATAAAGCAGGCAAAAATCCCAGCCCTATGGAATTACATTCTAAAGGGTCAGTATATTCTTATATCCCAGAGATTCTAAAGGCAGCTTTTAGACAGTCAACTAAAAATAGTCAATAAAAAAGGTAAAGAGGATGTGTAGTATGTCAGTCAGTGATTATACCAAGATGGTGATGGGAGCTTGGAAGAGTAAGGGAATACGGTTTTAAATAGGGTGACCAGAGAACATCTCACTGAAAGGATGATTTTTGAGTAAAAGCCTGAAGGAAATGAGAGGATCAGCATATGGATATTTGAGGGAAGAACATTCCAAGAAGGGGAAACAGTCAGTGCAGATGCCCTGAGGCTGAACGTGCTAAATGGGTTTGAGGAACACTGAGAAGGATGTGGCTGGAGCAGAGAAGTATTACAAGATAAGGTCAAAGAGGTCATGGAAACCGATCATGTAAGGCCCCCTGTAAGGACGTTGGCTGTGAATGAGATGCCTGCCCTTGGACAGACTGTGTTACCTTGTAATGACTTATAAAGTAACTTACCTTCCCTTGCCTCTCTTTTAAGAGGGCTCTGGAGTTCCTCCTCCTTCAAACACTGCTTCGCACACCACCCCCTACCCACCCTCCTAAAGCCATCTTCTGGACTTCAGTCAAGAGTCTAACATTTTGGTCCCACAGGAACTGACTGCTTGACTAGCAATAGCCAATTTGGGTATAGAACTGAGGACCGCAGAAATAGAGGCATTCATGTCAAGGGTCTTTGTGGTATACAAAGGGAAATATTCTCCTTATAGCTTCCTAGAATTTCCTAAGAAACAGATCTGCAGTCATAGGCAATGGTGAGAAAATGAAGCACAAATATTGCTTTTATCCATATGTTGATCTATTAAGTGACTGTGATACTTAGTTTTATGTGTTAACTTGACTAGACTAACAGATGTCCAGATAACTGGTAAAATGTTATTTCTTGGTGTGTCTGTGAGGGTGTTTCTGGAAGAGCTTAGCATTTGAATCAGTAGGCTGATTAACAATTACCCATACCTCTATGGGTGGGCATCATCCAATCTAGCAAGGGGCTGAATAGATCAAAAAGGAGAAGGATGGGCAAATTTGCTCTCTTTGCTTGGCTTCCCTGGTCGCTCAGAGGTTAAAGCGTCTGCCTGGAATGCGGGAGATTCGGGTTCGATCCCTGGGTCGGAAAGATCCCCTGGAGAAGGAAATTGCAACCCACTCCAGTACTCTTGCCTGGAGAATCCCATGGAGGGAGGGGCCTGGTAGGCTACAGTCCATGGGGACGCAAAGAGTTGGACACGACTGAGCTACTTTCACTCACTTTGCTTAGTAAAACTATCTTGACCTGCCCTCAGCCATCAATGCTCCTGGCCAGACTCATCAGCGCCCTGGGTTCTCAGACCTTCAGAGTTGGACTGAATTACATCATTGGCTTCTCTTCTCCAACTTACAGATAGCACATAGTAAACTTGCCTCCTCCATAATCATGTGAACCAATTCCTATAATAAATTTCCTCTTAAATATAAATATATATACATATGTATCCTATTGGTTCTGTTTCTCTATAAAGACCTTGCTCTCCCCATTTTGCCCACCCATTAGTATAATGTCTTCTAGCAACTTTTGATAACACTTCTCATCACCTCCTCTCTGAGACATCATAGTCCAAATCACCATCAACTCCCTCTCTCTTTTTAAAACAGACTTATTGAGGTATAATTATATACTATAAAATTCACCTATTCTAAGTGTACAATTCAATGATTTTTAGTAATCATTTAGTAATTAAATTGTATCATCTCCTGCTTAAGTTATTGTAATAGCTTAGTACTCCCTGCTTTATTATTTTTTTTTCAGTAGGGCTTAACCATCATCTGACATAGAATATATTTTACTTACATGCTAGAATATATAGGTCCTATGAGGCAGGGATTTTGTCATTTTCTCATTATCACCATATCCATAGTGTCTGCAACAGTGCCTGATGCATATAGTCACTCAAAAATATTTGTTGGATGAATAAATACATCACTGAACAAATGGCACCCTCTATTCTCTTGGACAAGTATAAAACTCCTCACCGTACCACCTGGAGGAGATCTGTGATGGGTCAATACCAGTGGGATGATGAGATGGGGTAGTCATAGGTAGACACTCTGCTTCCCCCCTTCATGTTTTTCCTTTGGGTTTATCTCTCTCCTTACATTCTCTAGTCATCAAAGTGGTAGGACCTGAGGACCAGGACTGGACGCAGATCTTGAGGAAATTGGCTACTGCGTTTGATTTTGACCCAGACTGCTTGGCTGCCTTTTCCAGGCAAAGCAACACCCTCCCCCACGGCCTTGCATTAGATGCCCCCGCGCTGCCAGTGGAGGTTAACGTCCAAATGTAGAGGGCGAGGGCGGGCGGAAACTTCAGAGGAACAGACAGCTTTCCCCTGTATCCATACGTTTTCCTCCTAAACCTGAAGAGGTAGTCTTAAGTGGCTGGTTAAAGATTGGGTGTTCACGATTCCAACCAAACATCATTCCATCTTAACACAATTGACACCGTTTACTCAGACCTACATCTTGATGTAGCTTTGAAATTTTAGGTTTATTCTGCTTTGGAGAACTATATTATACAACAGCTTTAGGGGAAAAAGCATCTAATATTTACTGAGTGCTTTTCATATGATGGCAAGATATTTCACGTGTATCCTATATATTAGATACTTTACATACCTATATATTTAATTAGTTAAAAATAAAAGACTAACTAATATTTTCCTTTTACTCATTAATATTAGGCCTAAGTTTTATAAACCACTCTTACATGGGTGTGTATAACCAACTGGAGCTTGGAGGAGTGATCTGGGCTAGGGACAGCATTTCGAGTATCAGTTATAAAAAAATAATAATTAAAGCTATAGGAATAGATCATATGCTCTGGAGAGTGAGAAGAAGAGAGAGCCTAGCTCAAAACCTTGAGAAATTTAACTTTTAATGGCTGAGTAGAAGATGATGAGCCTGGAAAGGCAGAGAAGGAACATTCAGAGAGGTTAGAGGTAAACAGGGAGAGTGTTAAACGCAGGAAGGTATCTGTCAGCTTTCTGAAAGCTTGCAACTGTCATAATAGAGTTTGTTTTGGGGGAGTCTAACTCCTAGTAAAGCATTTGTCATTTAATTAAAAATTATCATTAAGTGGGTGGTTCTGAACTTGTTTTTGACACTAGATAAATAGTTCTCAGCCAGATGTACCTACAAGACTGGAAAGATGTAGATTTTTGCATTATTAAGACATTGTGTTCAGCAAAATTATTTTTTCACTCCAATCTTACCTCCCCCTCTAAGTGTGACATACCCTTTCCAGATGCTCTATTATTCATCGATGGCTTTTTGGCATTCTAGTACTAAATTTGGATATTTGATGTTAGTGAAACAAGATGACAAGCATTGTACAAAAAATGTGGAATTATTACTGAAGCATTCTTGAGGATGAGATTATTATTTTTGTGTTTAATGTTAGTGACAGTAAATTCCCAATGAATTTTTATTTTATAGCTTTAGACTCAGCAACAAATTTATTTTGTTCATTCACTCACTCATTTATCCATCAAATGTATGTTAAGTGCCTACTATATGCCAGACACTAGGAATGTTAAGACACATCAGTTGTGATTCTCAAGCCTTGGTATGCATTGGAATCACCTGGAAGACTTGCTAGAAATACATATGCCCCAATCACCACCCCCATATTCAGTAGGTCCCAGGGTAGTTTCCGCGAATTCATGTATAACAAGCTCTCTGTGTGATCTTGATTCAGTTTGGAACTATTTTCTATGTAAAGGCATTTAGTGAAAAACTTAAATATAATAAAATGTAAGAGGTGTCAGATACAAGTACACACAGGGTAGAGTATATATTAAATTTTGTTACATTTGTACCTCCCTACAGCAGTAGATGGTACACTCAACAATATTATTGCAATTTTAAGCTCTAATGGAATTTTTTTGTTAGGGCTTTAAAGCCTTAGCAAAATGGTTTATTTTCATTAATATTGCAGAAAGTGTTAATGTTCATATAAATGATCATAAAGGTAAGAGAATGCTGTAAACATACACATATCATTATATCCATGCATACAGTTTCCCTTATAGGAATGAGGCAGCTTCTACTTAAACAGTGGGGAGCATATTCTGTGGTTGTTACAGGACTAGTCCTCTCGTAAATGAAAGGCTTCTTTCCTTTTCTTTTTTTCCTTTGTCTACGAGGCGCTTGTACAGCTTGTTGATATAAACAGCATTAGAGGAGTATTAGCAGCAGCAGCAGCAGCAGTTTCTAAACCCCAGCAATAGCGCAAAGTGCAAAATTCTATGTCTTGCATTGAGGAAAAGAAGCTTTCTTTTAAAGAATAACTGGTGTTTTCTCATTAAAATGAGGCACTCATTCACTGTGCTATTCACAAAGAAACTTAGGCTGAGAAGGATGGATCAATTCCACTTTCATTGTAGGGAACCTAGGATGTTCTTTGACTACAAGATTGAGTAGGAAGAGATGTAGATTAGAAGCAACTATTTAATAAATCTGATTTAAAATTGAATGAAAACAGCACAGGAAATTTGAAAAAAGTTCTAGAACATGTTCAAAATGGTGCTTCAAAATATGTCTTCTGAAAAAGATTTAAAAAGTGCAATATCGTGCCTACTGATCACCAAAATTCTTGATTTTCCTCTCTTTCCTGAGACCACAGATAAGCTATACTTCTCAGACACCTTTGCATTCTATATGTGGTCATATGCTAAGTTCTAATCAATTGAATATGAGTGGAAGTGATATGACGTACACCTCTTCTAGAGAGACCCATGGTGCTTGACCCATAGAGAATACCCACTGTGGTTCTCCATGCACCTTCCTGGATAATGATACCCAGGCAGATTTGAAAGTCACAGATTGAAAATTGCCAGGCTTCTGTCAGCCTGGGTTCTTGAAGAACTATTATGGAGCAGGGACTTCCCACCCCCACACTTCCCCATCCCAGTGCAAATGAACTTTGCCTGAGAGAGAAATCAACTTTTACCCTGTTAAGCTTCTGAACTGTTGGAGGTGGGTCATAACATCAGTTAGCTTACTTGAAGTAAGACAGGGTGTAAGAATGTAGGCACGTCTGTATCATGAGACGATGCGCTGATTATTATTTCTGGGCCCAGAGCCCTAAATATAGTCCCATCATCCTCTTGCAGAGGTTGCCTTTACCACAATCCCCACCGAGAAAATTCTGTAGAAAAGACTCCTCTGGCTCCTGGGGGCAGTACTTAGGCTGTCAGGAGTACTCTAGTCCTGCAAAGACAATTTTTTTTTTTTTTTCTGCAAAGACAATTTAAAACCAACATTTCTCTTGGTCAGTGGGACATGGTCCTAGCAGCATACAGATTGTAAAATGTACAAAATTCTAACTCCAGCATTTGGAGAAACCAGGACTAGATAGAAGGAACCAGAGGCATAGCCACAATGGAGCACAGCATGAATGCAGACAACACAGCACAGGGCCACCTTTTGGGCCCCTCAGGTGCACTCGCCACAGACTGGCAGGTATTGGCATTAAAATTTAAGAGAAAATCCTCCTGGCTCTTAAAAAGTTTTACTGCATGGAAGTTAGACACGGAATTTCACAGTATTCAAAGGCCCACTCCTTATGAAAAGAGAGATCTCCCTTCCCTTTTAAGATGATGACTGAGCCCCCTCTAGATCATCTCTCTCCCACAGAAGCCAGCCTTTCACACGCCAACACTCTGCCCACAGTGATTGCTTTCCATGGGGTAGCTATTTATGGCATCGCCTATTCCAAATACAATCTCAGTGGATATAGAAACTGCTTAAGAATTTGCAACCTGATTTTATTTTTAATTTAGGCTTGGTTTATATCCAAAATATTCCTCCAAGCCTTAAAGCTTTTCAGCCATTTTAGGTACCTCTCTCTCCTTCCTAAGTCCATTAAATAAGATAGCCACCACCCAAGAGACAGTGATTCTGTATCAGGCAGTATGCACGGCTTTTACATACATTATGCTACTTAATCTTCATATGAGATAAGTATTATTCTTATCTCATTTCGTGTATGCAAAAACTGAAGCAGCAAAAGGTTAAATAACTTGAGCAATCTCATATAACTAAAAGTGTATGAAAGTGTTGGTCGCTTAGTCATGTCTGACTCTTTGCAACCCCATGAACTGTAGTCCACCAGGCTCCTTTGTCCATGGGATTTTAAAAGGCAGGAATACTGGAATGGGTTGCCATTCCCTTCTCCAGGGGATCTTCCTGACCCAGGGATCGAACCTGTGTCTCCTGCACTGCAGGCAGATTCTTTACCATCTGAGCCACCAGGGAAGCCCTCGTATAACTAACTGCTGCTGCTGCTGCTGCTAAGTCGCTTCAGTTGTGTCCGACTCTGTGCGTCCCCATAGACGGCAGCCCACCAGGCTCCCCATCCCTGGGATTCTCCAGGCAAGAACACTGGAGTGGGTTGCCATTGCTTTCTCCAGTGCATGAAAGTGAAAAATGAAAGTGAAGTCACTCAGTCGTGTCCAACCCTCAGCGACCCCATGGACTGCAGCCTTCCAGGCTCCTCTGTCCATGGGATTTTCTAGGCAAGAGTACGGAGTGGGGTGCCATTGCCTTCTCCCGTATCACTAACTACTAAGGAGCAAAACCAGAGTTCAAAGCATTCACTGCAGCCCCAAAACTCCACCCTTAATCAGTGTACTCCACTGCCTCTACTTCAGTTTAAATTTTGCTC
The DNA here is from genome assembly GCF_029407905.1 of Bubalus kerabau. NCBI lineage: Eukaryota > Metazoa > Chordata > Mammalia > Artiodactyla > Bovidae > Bubalus > Bubalus kerabau. Next base: position 120,130,763 of record NC_073628.1, read on the forward strand.
CTAGAAGACACCTCTTGAAAGAGTAGTGATCCTTCAGGAAGACCAATAAATAATTCCAGCTCATCCGAATTTCTTCTCTGTACCTTTTTTTTTCATTCCAGCACTCGTGGAATTTGGGAACCTCTTACCACAGCACCAGTGTTCATTCTCTCAGGTACCTCCCTTCTCTGCATCTTAGCAGCTCTCTGGCATGGTAATCCTGGGGCTTGTTGCTACAGTCTTCCTGAAAGAGAAGCTTCTTGGCTCCTGCACGTTCTTAATGCTCAGGAGAAGAGCTGCGCTATGGGGCCAATCTGTCACTGGGTCTATATTTAGCACCATCTGCCAGGAATATTTCAAACAGCCTATTTTTGTATGTGCCGGTTTGTGCAAATGGACTGCTCCACCGCTAGTTCGTGGGAAACCAGGGGCATTAAGTGGATGCTCCGGGTTTTATGTTAAGTGTTGTGAGTCAGCCCTTCAACCACCCTTCAAATGAGACTTGGTAGAGGATGGAGGCAGGGTTTTCCCAGGGTGTGAGTCCCAGGGGTCTACACTTTCTGTGACTCAAAAGCAATCCAGGGGTGGCAGCTGCAGAGGAGGCGGAGGGGAGTTCTGGGTTTGGGGAAGATATATATCTTCTCCAAATATAAAAAGCTGAAGGCTTTTGCAGCATCCCTGAGGCAACATGCTGGCTTTTCCCATCTCAGAGCTCCCCTATGCCAGATCCATAAATCACTGGGCAGACTCTTTCAGCCTTAACCAAGCCCGTACTGCCTTTGTGATCCATCTCAGTGAAAGATAAGGTCTCCCATTCACTGAGGGCTTCGGTTTCCAGTGCTGACATTTATAAGCATCAGTTCGCTTCGTCCATTCGACATCCTTATGAGGGAGATTCTAGTCTTAGTCTCAGCTTAGAGCCTAGGAAACTGAGGCTGAGAGAGGCTCAGGGACTCCCAGAGTCAGAATCCAAGCTTGGACTTACTGAAACCAGACCATGATCATCAGCCAGACTCCGGTTATCATACTGACCAGTTCTGTATCTCCTACCCAGTGAATCTCTCTGCAATAGACACTGTAAATTTTTTTGCCTATTATTTCCATCTGCAGCTTATTTTCCAGATTGAATGTTTGACTGCATTTGAGAGTTTCTGGCCATAGGTTTGTTATCCGGCCCCACTGTGACTGCGCTGATTATTCTAAAAACCTCTCCCAGATTGGGCTCAGAAACGGCCCAGTGAGGCAGGGGGCTCTTGGTTTTGCCCTCAGCCTTGAGTAAGATGTGTTTGATGGAAGCCGTTGAGCAGCCTTATAAGAGTCTGCCCCAGCTTCAGAGGTGCAGAGACAAGTATGGAATTTGTCCTTGTAAATGACAAGTGTTGTTGGAATAGGAATTGCCACAAGGGATGGCATGGGCCTGGAGCTGAAAAGACTGACAGGGGAGTGCAGTTCATTAACCCAGCTGACCTGAGTGACTTATTAATCTTCAGAGTGGCTGAATCCAGGCAGATTCCGAATTGTGATAATAGGAAAATATTGAAAGCTATATGGACTTTTTTCTGAGCACAGTTCCTGAGGATGACCGAGCACCCGAGGATGGAAGTTAGTTACGCAGGCTCTGGTTTTGTAGGTTGGAAAGTAGAGGGACTGACAAACATGAGTGGCACAGAAACAGAGATTAGAAGTCAGACCTTTTAATAGACAATTCCACATTCCCTATTTCAGTTGTTTACTCTTATATAACAAGCCACCCTTAAACTTCAGTTCAGTTCAGTTCAGTCGCTCAGTCGTGTCCGACTCTTTGCGACCCCATGAATCGCAGCACGCCAGGCCTCCCTGTCCGTCACCAACTCCCGGAGTTCACTCAAACTCACATCCATCGAGTCGGTGATGCCATCCAGCATCTCATCCTCTGTCGTCCCCTTCTCCTCCTGCCCCCAGTCCCTCCCAGCATCAGAGTCTTTTCCAATGAGTCAACTCTTCCCATGAGGTGGCCAAAGTACTGGAGTTTCAGCTTTAGCATCATTCTTTCCAAAGAACACCCAGGGCTGATCTCCTTTAGAATGGACTGGTTGGATCTCCTTGCAGTCCAAGGGACTCGCAAGAGTCTTCTCCAAACTTAGGGGCTTAAAAAAAGAACAATCATTTTATTATGATCTCCTGTGGATGTGGGAAAGATTGAAGGCAGGAGGAGAAAGCGATGACAGAGGATGAGATGGTTCAGAGGCATCACTGACTCAATGGACATGAGTTTGAGCAAACTCTGGGAGACAGTGAAGGACAGAGAAATCTGGCGTATTGCAGTTAATGGGGTTGCAAAGAGTCAGATATGACTTAGTGACTGAACAACAGCGAGGATGTGGGGGCAGTTGTCTGGCTGTCTGGTCCTCACTAGGGTCTCTCCTGCAGTTGCAGCTGGATAATGGTTGGGGCTGGAGTCATCGTAAAGTCTTCCTCACATATCTGGAAGTTGATGCTGGTTGTGAATTGAGACCTCACCTTGGCTGTGTGTTGGGACATCTATACATCATCTCTCCACAAGGCCTGAATATCCGCATAGGAAGAGGGCTGTGTTCTCAGAGGGAGAGACCCAAGAGAATGAGGCAAACTCTATATCTCATCTTTTATTACTTAACCTCAGAAGTCACACAGTGTCACTGTATAGTCCCATCATGGTCACAGGCCAGGCCAGATTCAAGAAGATAGAATGCAGACACATTCCTCAAAGGGAGGAGAATCAACATGAATTTTTAAGAAAGGCATGTGAGATGGGATATATACTATGGTGGCCATTTTTGAAAGATGCAATCTTCCATACCAATCACACTGGACTAGGGAAGAATTTGAATTTGGGAGAAATTGGATGAGGGACTATAGCCAGGATTACATGCCAGAGGGCTGGAAGGGCAGGGGAGAATCAAGACTCCAAACAATTCCTTCTCATAGTCAACAAGTGTTTAGTGGGTACTTCTCATGTGCCAGAAATTGGGGATACAACAGTGAGCAAGAAGCAAGACCCTAGCCTTCATGTAGTTTATAGTCTGGTGGGGACATGATAAACACCCGCTCAAATAATTACAGTAACTGTAAAGTTGGGTAAGAAGACTGACAATAAAAGGGTGTATGTGTCTATTTTAGATAAAGAGCTTAGTGATGGCCTCTCTGGGGTGGGCAGACACTTAAGTGGATGAAGTGAAGCATGCTGACATTTGGAGGAAGGACATTCCAGCCTGAGAGAAGAGCAGGTGCCAAACCCCTACAGAAGGATGAGCCTGATGTATTCAAAGTATAACAGGAAGCCCTGTGGCTAGCATGGAGGGACTGAGTTGGAGTAGGGTAGGAAATGAGGTATAAGAAGTTACCAGTGGTTGAAGCTTAATTTGGGGCAAAATGTATTTCAAAACATTTCGTTTGTGAATGTTTGCTCCCCCAGAAGGACAAATCCCCGCTATTAGAAAGTATCCATCATGAATATAGGCTTCCTGTTTTTGAAACGTAAATGACCATGAGTCCCTTTGGGGCAGAGCTGACTGAATACAAATTTCAGAAAACATCTCTGACATGAATGTAGAAGCATCTGGCTCCCCTCAGGGTAACTTCCCACCACTTACCACAGCCAATCTGGTCTTTGTCAGGGCATCTTCCTTTTCAGGGTGTAACTATGACAACGGAGTGTGATGCTGATGCTGCGACTCCGCAGAAGCCCTCTATTTGCACACACGATGCTGTCGGAACATAGAATTGTGAATCAGATTAGTGTCAGCCCCTCCCTTTGTAGTGAACAAGTTATCTGCTACTTGATTCCATTAATGTTTTATTACTGGCTTTGTTTTTACTATGACTCTTTTATAACAAGATGATTAACATGTTCTATAATCGATGGCAGCATTCCCCAAATTTATTTGATCAAGACCCCCGTATTAGTTTTCCATTGCTGCTGTACCAAATCACTACAAACTTAACAGCATAAACAACACAAATGCCTTATCTTACAATCTGCAGATTAGAGGTCTCATGATGGTCTCTACAGGCTAAAATCAAGGTGTCAGCAGGGCTATGTTCCTTTCTTGAGGCTCAAGGGGAAGAGATATTACCTTGGTCATTCCAGCTCTTGGCAGAACAGAATTCCTTGTGGTTATAGGACCAAGGTCTCCAAGGTCTCCTTGCTAGCTGAGGGCTATTCCCAGCTTCTAAAGGCTGCCCCAATTCCTTGGCTCATGGCCCCTTCCTCTATCTGCAAAGCCAACAGTGGTAGGTTGAATAACTCACTTCTTGAATTTCTCCTCCATGTTCTTCTGTCTCATTTCTCTCTGACCACAGCCAGGGAAGATTTTCAACTTTTAAGAACTCATGTGATGAGACTGGGCCCACCTGGGTATACCAGGATGTTCTTTTCATCTGAAGATCCATGCCATTAATCACACCTGCAAAGTTCCATTTACCATGTAACACAACACAGTCACAGGTACCATGGATGAGGATGGGAACATCTTTGGGAGAGTCATTACCTACCACAGGCTTCATTCCCCAACCCCCATGGAATACAGTTTGGGAAGCACTGCGGTAGAGGGCTGAATTCTAGACAGGAAAGAAACCCATTCTTTAGAGGCCATTAAAATAACAAAAGCACTGAGTGAGCACAAGACCAGGTGAAGTTGGAGCCAGGGGTGCAGAGGAATAGATTTCAGTGAAGGTTTATCTTCTTGCTTAGCCAGAGTATGAATCAGGTAGATTTTCTGATTGGGCCCGTCTATCAAGAACTTCTGGCTCTAATGCCATAAAGGAGAGGAAGGTGTTATCAATCAGGGTTCTTGGCCTTCTTAATTGATAGAAATTGATCAGAGGCCAGACAAGAAATTCAGGGGAGATTTTATGGGGCCCCTGCTGCAGCAGAGGAAAGTGAGAACAAACAACAGTTTCCCTTGCTTGTTCACTCCCTGGAGGGAGGGCAAGCTTGTTCCTTATATGATTTGAGGTAGGGGTGTGTCCGGGGTCGGGGTAGAGGAGTGGCGTAGGTGGTTTGCGCACCTGTTAGGTGGTCTGCCCACCCATTAGGTGGTGTTGTGTGCAGGGGGCATGCACAATACCCTGCTTTTGTTCCAGGCTCTTGAAAAGTGGCAGCTGGGTGTTTTGGTCTCTTTGTATCTTTTGTCCAGAATTTGACCTAACTGTGCATGCATGCAGTTATTTTTAGTCCCATATAGTTTCCTTGTATTTTGTTTGAGGAGAGATGTGCCCAGGTGCAAGCTTTTCAGCCAGGGGTCTCAGGTCCCAGCCTGTCTCAAAGGGGACAGTTACTGCCGCAGGGGCTCTTCATAATCATCTCATATAATGGTCATGCTAACTTGTGGACATGAACCCTGCATTTGAATCTACATGGGTTGGATTCATTTGGTGCCTCACTTGGGTTTCCTTGACTGGGTTGGTGCCCCATCCTACAGAGATGGAGAGCTCACAGCTCCCCCTGTCTCTAGCAGTTACCCTTACAGCTGATGGGAGCTGCCTCAACTTCGAGGTTATGCCTCTGACCACACCTTCCCCCAACACACTCATCCTCCCAACCACAGAAGTCTGGCCTTCTTCCTTCATAGTGGGGACATTTCTGTGATATCTTTATACTTCAGAGTTCTCTGGGGATCAGATCTGGACTTCTTCCATGCTTTACTCTTTTCCTTTCACTTTTCAGCATCCCTTCCTCCCTTATAAGTTTTTCCTGAATAAATCAATAAATCAGGTGTCCCTAGAACCCTGTCTCAGGCTCTGCTTCCAAAGAACATAAACTAAGATGTGATGTGTGGTGTGTGCTAAGTCGTTTCAGTCATCTCTGACTCTGTGACCCTATAGACTGTAGTCCATCAGGCTCCTCTGTCCATGGGATTCTCCAGGGAAGAATACTGGAGTGGATTACTGTGCCGTCCTCCAGCGGATCTTCCCAACCCAGGGATTAAACCTATGACTTTCATGTCTCCTGCATTGCCATGAGGATTCTTTACCACTAGCGCCACTCAGGAAGCCCAAGATGTGATAAAAATTAACTCAAATATCAGGACCTTCCAAATGGAGGCCACCCTAGTGGCAGGGGCCCCCATCACAAATCTAAACATAAATAATTTCTCACTTACGTGGAATGCCTCATTGTCAAGGAAACCTAGTCTACACCAATCACAATCCTATAGCTGGCTTCCCTCAGCCTAGGAAACGGGACCTGCTAGCCTTAACAGGGGACCCTGACCTCCTAGGCCATCGTGCCCTGTGTCCTGTTGCCTCTTCCAACTCTCTATCTTGGCCTAGACTCAGACATCACCAAGAAAAAGGCAGGAGAAATATCCCTGACATGACTGGTACATGCCCCTTTGCAGGTATGAGGTTGAATAAATCAAATGATGCTTGATTATTTCTTTGTAGAAATGGGGGTGGGAATTCTGTATAGGATTCTAAAGACTAAATTTGTAGGAAAGGACAAGAAATGAGAATTGAATAAGTATGAATTCAACGGTCCCTCTCAGTACCAGCTCCCTGAGGGCCTTGTACACACCCTGTATTCCTGTGCCCAGCACAGAATTTTCCACCAGGCAGATCTGCAGCGATGAGAGAAGTGGAGAGAAGGAACAGGAGGTGAAGCTTCTGTGAGTCCACAGGCTAGGCCAGGAGAAAGTTGGGGAAAGGGGGTCTGTTCTCTGTAGCACATGCTGCTTTGTACCCTTCCAAGCTCTTCTGTGATGACCTCACTTCTCCCCGGAACTTGTTCATTGTTTGCAGGAAACTGTGGACTCAGACTTTCACCTAGAAAGCAACTCTTTCCGTTAGCCCCTTCTCCTCCTACACTTGGAATGAGCGCCAGCAGCCTGCTCATTGACAAAGGACAAGGCCTGCCCTTCAGGGATTTAGTGGACACCTGGGTTAGACTTTAATTATTTTTATTTGTATGTTATTTAGGGCTTCCCTGATAGCTCAGGTGATAGAGAATCTGTCTGCAATCCAGGAGACCTCAGTTCAATTCCTGGGTTGGGAAGATCCTCTGGAGAAGGGATAGGCTACCACTCCAGTGTTCTTGGGCTTCCCTTGTGGCTCAGCTGGTAAAGAATCTGCCTGTAATGTGGGAGATCTGGGTTCAATCCCTGGATTGGGAAGGGAAGATCCCCTGGAGAAGGGAAAGTTTACCCACTCCAGTACTCTGGCCTGGAGAATTCCATAGACTATATAGTTTTCGGGGTTACAAAGAGTTGGACAGGACTGAGCGACTTTCACTTTCACTTTATGTCATTTAAATTTGTGCAATCAAAAATCAGATATTAACCCACTTTACTTTAGTGCTTATATAAGACTAAAACAAATATATGGTTTCAGTTCAGTTCAGTCGCTCAGTCATGTCCGACTCTTTGGGACCCCATGAATTGCAGCACGCCAGGCCTCCCTGTCCATCACCAACTCCCGGAGTTCACTCAAACTCATGTCCATCGAGTCGGTGATGCCATCCAGCCATCAATATATGGTTTAAACGCCAAAAAAGTCAAAAAAAGCATTAATAACACTAACAAAAGGTGACATCATGTTGATTTCCTAAAGCTGAGTTTCTGTTCACAGCACAGTGTGGTCCTAACTGCCCAAGCCCAGCTCTTTCCCAGGGTGACCCTGTAACCCTGGCCAAGAGCAGACATACTCTCTCTCGCTCAGCTTTTCTCTCTTCCACCACTTCTAAGCCTTCTTTCAGATAAAAAGCTGGTTTTAGCTTCCAGCAGATGAAAATACATTTATAAGCTAAGTCCACCTCTATCCATTCTTCATTAGAGGAAAGTAAATAAAGTTATTTTATTTGGCATTAATGTGATCCCAGACACAAAGGTGGAGGCTGCAATCATGTGATGACTGTGGACTACACATTGGATAGTCAGACAATTTAGAATATATGCGCTTATAAGAACATATATTTATTTTACATACATTATACATATGTATGGATGCATATGCATTTATGTACATGAAATAATCATTAAATTTCAGTTTTTAAAATAAAAGAGTAAAACACTCTTCTCTTAGAAAATTTGTGGTCCCTTGTGGAAAAATACTGTTTTGGGGCATAATCTGTCTGGAATGCCATCTCTCTGTATATGACTTTATATCTCCTACCATACCCATGCATTTTGTCATGCCCAAGAAACAAAATTAATTTTCTTTACCTCCCTTGTTTGTGTATCCTGTCATCATCCTTATCTGTTCATCTATTCTAGAACAACCAATCAGCCATAATAAACATCTATCATAACTACTTCTTGACTTCACAAGAACTCTGCAAAGTAGATAATATTATTAATATTATTTTTATTATGATCCCAATTTAAAATTGAAAAAATCTGGAGCTCAGTTTGAGATGTGAGTTGCATTGGAGGTAGGGCTTTAACTCAGTTCTGCCTGACCTCAAATCCCACATTCTTATTCTTCACTGTGACCCCAAGGTATTGAAAAGTATATGTACATAACCAGTACTTAATAAACATCTTTTGAATGAATATTGTGAGTCCCTTGGACAGCAAGGGGATCAAACCAGCCAATCCTGAAGGAAATCAACCCCAAATATTCATTGGAATGACTGATGCTGAAGCTGAAGCTCCAATTCTTTGGCCACCTGATGCAAAGAGCCGACTCATTGGAAAAGACCCAGCTGCTGGGAAGGATTGAGAGCAGGAGGAGAAGGGGGCAACAGAGAATGAGATGGTGAAGGACAGGGAAGCCAGGAGTGCTGCAGTCTGTGGGATCTCAAAGAGTCAGCAAGACTTAATGACTGAACATCAATAGCAAAACAGCAAATAACAACGAGCTGTTTCTATTGTTCCAGTCAACTCTACTCACAGCCCGCAGAAGTCGGTCTCCTATGCAGATTCTACATGGACCCTGTAAATTGTTCCTCTACAGGCAGGAAGGCCCTACAGAGTAGAATCTAAGTATCCTTACCTCAGAATCCCCATCATACCTGGCACATGCTGCTGCTGCTGCTAAGTCACTTCAGTCGTGTCTGACTCTGTGTGACCCCATAGACGGCAGCCCACCAGGCTCCCCCGTCCCTGGGGTTCTCCAGGCAAGAACACTGGAGTGGGTTGCCATTTCCTTCTCCAAACCTGGCACATAGTAGGTGCCCAAATATTCATTAATCTGAATTGGCTTGACCTGCAAGGTAGTCATTGCCCAGCCTGGGATCGTCCTTCAAGGTTAATTTAGAATTAGGAAAAAAGGACTTGAGGAGGACAGTGTATCTCTGACAACTCCGGAAACGTCCCACCAGCAGCCTTGGTGAAGGAATGGGAAGTCTTGGCAACTGCTGAGGCTGAACTCCAAGCCCTGCTACATAATGTAGGCCAAAGCGTGTGATTCAGAGCGCAGCAAAACCACGGAGCGGCGGCCAAGTTCAGAGTCACTGAAGCAAGTGGTGTAAATGATGAAATTTAAAAGACAGAGACCTTTTTAGAAAAAGCCAGGGCGCACCGGAGTGACAGCATTGCAAAGCTGGGTTTGGGTGGAGATGACGCATCTTCCCCATCCCCCTTGCAGGAGGGCCTTGGAGAACACTTTTCCAAACGCCCTTTTTGGTTGCTGAAGGAGCCGTCCGCGGGATCAGCTAAGGCCAGGAAGTTCTCGTGACCATGTGCTGCATAACTGAGGCTCCCGCGTTCTTTCTGCCCCGGCTGCTCCTTGGGTCACATGAAATGCACTGGGGGCGCACGGTTCATTTGTGTTTCTATTTTCCCCCCTTGGCTGCCCTTGTTCTTCTGCTCTTCACAAGTCACCACGCTCTTGCTGCCCCTCATTGAACAGGAAACTTTCCTTCCCCCCAGATTATTTACAGCTTCCTCTCCACGCAGTTTTCCAGCCAGTGGAAGCCTCTTTGCGGGGGGCACCCACTGAGCAGCAGGCAGCTAGACCTGTGCTCACCCGCTCGCCTGGGCAAGGGATGGGGGGCAGGGGGAACAAGGCAGGGCTTCCTTGGGCTTCTGGAGGAGCCCCAAATATCTGCTAAATTGCAGGGTATTTTCAGCCACTGGGCACCTTTCCAAAGCTGGCACGTCTTTCTCTACCTCACTGGGATGGGAGATGGGCAGAGGGAGGGAAGGAACTGATGTTATGCGCAACCATCGGAGGCAGACATAGGACCAGGGGCCTGAAGGACATTAGCTGGAACGCTCACGGCTACCTGGCAGCCTCAGCTGAGTCCTCACTTGGCAATGAGAGACCCCAGATTTGCCAGAGACACAGCTATGACGAAGCGTTGCTTCAGTCATGTCCGACCCTTTGCGACCCCATGGATTGTAGCCCACCATTTCCCCTGTTTAAGGGATTCTCCAGGTGAGACTAACTACTGGAGTGGGTAGCCATTCCTCCTCCAGGGGATCTTCCCGACTCAGTGATCAAACCCGCGACTCATGTCTCCTGCCTTGGCAGGTGGGTTCTTTACCACTAGTGCCACCTGGGAAGCCCCAGGACATTGAAGAGCCAGGGCTCAATTCTAGGTCCCAGCCAGGTCCCCAAGCACTTTTCGCTTGAACATGTGGAGGGACCTTGGCTTCTCCTCTGACACCCCCACTTGCAGAAGGGAGAGTGCTCTCCCTCCCACTCCTACCTCCCCACCCCAACCCCACCACTGATTCATGTAGACATTACTGAAGTCAGGATTTGTAAAGTTTCATCTCCTGGATCCTCTCAGATACACTTCAGTTCTAAACACAGCATTGATTCCTGCTAGATTCTCCAGCATACTTTCAATTTCGTGCAATTCCATTCTTTCTAATAAGTTCATTTGGTTCCATTTTTGACTAAGTATGATCTCATTTTATACAATTTTAACGCATCTCATGTATAGCAAATTCAGAAACCAGATAAAAGATATTTTTGTCCAATGCCGTGCCCTGATTTTTGAATCAGAAAATTGTCCCCTCCCTAAGGTATGCACCATGTCTATGTATATTCGTGGTAATCGCTGCACATTAGTTCTCCTTTTAGCAGCACTTTTTTTTTTTTTTTTCTTTTAAGAAAGGAAGCTCTCTGTTTCAGGCACTGGAACAATCTCTCATGGCAGGCCCAGCTCTAGAATATTCTGGTCCGTTCTCCAAACAGATTCTTGACCACATGGTCCCAGTCCTTGCTCTGTATTAAGAGTTAAGACACTTTCTCAGTTCTGTCACAAATGGAATAGATGTTCCTGCCTGAGGATCCTTTACCCAGCGCCTGTTCCAGGGAAATGTGAGGGGGAAATCCAAGTGGAAGATGAGGTTGCTCTGTCTTGGCTCCAGAAAGAAAGGCCTGCCCTTCCCTGGTGAGTCCCCTATGGACCAGCTCCCCTCCCTCCCCAAGAATGGGGCTCCAAGTGGTAGGTACCTCCAGCCCTGCAGGAGCCCACTCTTTCCAAACCATTGAGTCATTTCCTTTCAGGGACTTTCTCATTAAAACCTTCCTGTTTGCTTTAGCTCTGGACCTCCGTTCTGAGTTACCGTTTCCTTCCCCATCCCTGCTGGGCTGGAATTAATGGCCCGGCACCTTCCAGCTCTCCCTCCCTTTGCAGTTTTCCTTCCCACTCTCATCTCTTGGCTGGAGTCTCCACAGTTTGTGCACATTTGTGTGAAGCCCCAGAGTTTCTAAAGCTGGGAGAGAAGTGGGGGATACCGCTCCTCTCCAGCAAGATATTGCTTGGAGAATAAATTGGAAAGATGAGTAGCCTAACTGCGAAGAGTCACCAGGGAGAAAGCCCTGTGACCAAGAGCTTGTCCCAGATCCACCTGACACAGCCTTGTATTGTTTATTCACTTTGTCACATTGTCATTATGACAAGCTTCTGGAAGATTTGCTTCAGGTAATGGGTTCACCCCTCAAATCCCATCATATTGGCAGCCCCCTGCCCCAGTAAGTGTGAGGCTCATGCAATCTAGGGACTGCTGATGTGGCCTTGCAGAATTCCAAAACCAGCATGCGGTCACTTGGAAAATCTGCTTTCAAAGTTGGTTTGTGATTGCTCATCATCACCAACTTGGTGACTTCCATAGGTGAGATTGCACAGTTGGGGTCCTGTTTCCTTCCCTGTTGGTTCGGAGGAAGCCTCATCAGCCTCCTCTGCTGCTCGTCACCTTATTCCCTCCTCTGTGAACTTCTGCGTCCTGTGCCATAAAGGATCTCTCCTTCTCCTCTTAGATTTTCAGTCTCTCCATCCCCACTGTGCTGTGTGCTGTGCTTAATCGCTCAGTCGTGTCTGACTCTTTGTGACCCCATTGACTGTAGCCGACCAGGCTCCTCTGTCCATGGGGATTCTCCAGGCAGGAATACTAGAGTGGATTGCCATGCCCTCCTCCAGGGGATCTTCCCGGCCCAGGGATCGAATCCAGGTCCCCACTGGCCTTTTCCAGATAGTCTACAAATTGCTTAACTCCTTTTCCAAACAGCTCTGTCTTCTGCCTGCTTCTTAAACGCTTCCCTTTATGTCCTCCAGGGGGCGCCACGCACACCATATTCTGGGTGCAGAAGTCCGTGCTCCAGGAGTTTCATTTAACCCAGGACGCAGCCTGAAAGCAAATCCTCCTCTTGCACCTCCTTGTGCAAAGATGGGCATCGCTGCGCTGCTTCCCTCCAGCTGGTGTCCTGTGTCCCTCCTTCCCTCTAATATTGATAACCATTCTCACAAGAGCCACCTCTGTTCCTTACCCCTCCACATGCAAAAGTCTCCGCAGACTTCCTGCTGTAACTTAACATCAGCGGCCTTTCTCTCTTCCTTCTGCTCGCCTGTCTGTAGCAGATAATTCACCTGAATCTTCCCTCCTTCTGGAAACACCTTCCTCCCCTGGCTTTCCTGCTTCCTCTTTTCTCTCCCGGCTCCTTGTCAGTCCCCAAGCAGCTCTCCACCTCCAGTCTTTTCTCTGAAATCTTGATATTTCTCAAGGCTGTGTCCTCAGCCCTCTTTTATTCTTCATGGTCTCTTCCCTGGATAATGTCGCTTACTCTCAGTTAATGATCTGAAACTTTCCATGTCAATACATCTTACCCAATTCCTAGTCCATATTTGATTACCTTAATCATTCCCTGAATGTCCTTTCTAGCTGGTTTGTTCACTTAGGACCTATTTAAGCATGTACAATATATGGCCATTTTTAAAGTCCCCTTTAAAAAATTAAGTATAGACATGATATCATGCTTGTTAAATGGATTTGGCCAGTTATACACAGAAAATCCCATCTTCTGGATTTGCCTGGTTGCTTCTTTGCAGTATCATTTAGCTTGTTTCTCTAATTCGCTTAATTTTTATAAACTGGAAGGAAAAAGCAAAGGCGTGATGAATTCAAGTTAAGCCTTATTAGCTAGATTATATCATAGAGATGGACTTTATACTGCCTTTCATCACAAGATACATATATTCTGGTTGACTCACTATTAAGGATCCTAGCATTAAACCATCGATGAAGGCAAATGGCAGTCTCATCCTTCCATTGCAGCATGAGGTTTTCCCTGTGTGACCAGCAAGTAAACTCTGTGGTATTATTTTGGCAATATACAAAAATGTCCACTGCCCCATTGACCATATGCTTGATGCGTTTATCACCAGTTTATAGTCCTGGTATAAGTCAATAATGCTATTAAGAGTTTAGTGATTATCAGCCAGGGTTCTTGATAGCATATGTTACACTTTAATTAATTAAAGGTTGATTAAGAACATTTTTAGGATGGAGCAGTTTACTGAGGTGTGGATCATCAGGGAACAGTGCAGCACCTGGGGGTGAGTGCCAGGTGGGCAGCTACTGCCAGCCCTCGTCCTGGAGGGGATTGGGGAGGGCATGGTGTTCTCAGCGCCCGGTGTGCTGCAGCCGTGGGAGGAGAGGTGCCCACTGGGAGCTGTGGCTGGTGACAGAGGAAGGCAGGTCTAACCCAAACCACCTGGCAGGGCAAACAGATGCAATGAAACTTTTCTGATAACTTTGTTTTCTATTTACTGCCTGGAACATAGTAGCAGAACAGGGGGTTACACTTGAGATATTGGAGAAACCATGCCATCTGAATAGCTGTTTCTGCACCAGGTTGACTGTAGGCATTGAGAGCCATCAAGAGAAACAAGGTGGATGACGCTTGGCGGGGGTCAGGGGTGGAGGAGGTTGACCTCTGGTCGCCAAGGCACAAGATGGGGGCGGGGGATCACATTCACAGTGGATGATTATATTTGTTAGCCCATCAAGGCCAGAGCTGTGTTGTCTCCCTGCAGGAAGCATATCTTCCCTCCTGAATAATTATTTGCTCCAGCCCTTGGATGTCTTTCATTCTCAGGTGTAAATGCACAGAAGAGAGAAGTTAATGACCACTTATCTTGTACCATCTTGGGAGGAGTGACTTCTGGTGCTAAGTATCAGGAAACATCCAAGGGAATGATTTCCAGGTAAGTATCCTTAGCTTAGGAATCAAACACTTCTGCTTTCACTCACTACAGTTTAATAGAAATAGCACCAATAACATGTGTTATGTTGTTCGATCAAGCCTTGGAGCCTGGAGGCATGCTGATTTCTCTTGTCTCTGGAGGAGGGTTCATTACCAAGTTTTCTTCCAGCTGACAAGCGGTTTGGGCTGTCCCCTTATTACATGCTGACAGCTTGGGCAGAAAAGGAGAAGGTTAGATTGACAGCTGCGCTATCACTCACTAACCAGGCGGCCTTGAGTGTGTTCTTTGATCTCCCCAAACCAGTGTTTGCAGCCATAAAACATAATAATCATATTCCTCTGGGTGCAGAGAAGTAGCTCTGACGAAGTAAGGTGGATACGAATGGATTCTGGAGTCAGAGAGATCAGAGTTTAAAGTCTACACATCTTACTGATGGTGTACATTGGACAGTCACCTGGCTCCTATGTCAGGTAAAACAAAGAAAGCAATGCAATTTTCCTCATAGTTTATTTTAAAGATTAAATGCTTAAAAGCACTTAGCACAGTGCTGGCGAGAAAGACACACCCGAGAGTTCATTGTTATTACTAATGTTTATTATTAATATGATCAGCTGCAGGTGGTAGGCAGGATCCCCTGATGTGGAGCTCTATTTAATCTCCTTGGGCAAAGCAGGGCCTGTGAATATGATGAGCTGTCATTCCCATGGCTGTGGTATGTTATATGGCGAAAGGGAGGTCATGGGTTGGACCTGACCTGGTCGGTTTAAAAGCACAGAGCTTTCTCCGCTGGTCACAGGGGAGAAGTCCTAGAAGAGGGCTCCTGCTGGCCTGGAAGAAAGCAAACATCCATGCTGTGAATGGACTATGGAGACCACAGGGCAAAGAATACCAGCGACCTCTGGGAGCCAGGCACCATCTCCAGATGACGGCTAGCAGCAAATGGGGAACATATTCCTACTAGTTGACCAGAAACTGAGTTTTGCCAACAATCTGGTTGAGCTTTGAAGGGGACCCAGGATGAGAACTCAGAATGGCTGGAGGCCTGACTGCAGCCTTGTGAGACCCTGAGCAGGGATCTAGTGAAGCTGTGCTCAGACTTCCGATCCATGGGAAATGGAAGAGAATAAGTTTGTGATGCTTTAATCCACTTAGTTTGTGATGATTTGTTCACAGTCACAGAAGACTAATATCCTACCTAGAGTTCATCAGCACTGTTGCTGTTCTCGCTGTGCCCAGTTCTGTTCCTAATTGCTGTCATCTGCAGCGATACCTGACTGCAGGAATCATGACATTGCAAGAATGGCAAGAGATGCTGTTCTCCAGCACAGCCCCCTTAGACTGGAAGGGTTCACTCTGACATCTCTTGCTAATGGGCTGGTGATGGTCACAGGGAGGCTTGGTTATCAGCCTCCATGGCTTTAGAAAGGCACACAAATATCATCAAAGCTGAGGCTTTCCTGGAAGTCTTGATTCATTATGTGAAAGCCCTTTTCTTCAGGGGCTTCCCGTTTGATACTACAAGTCTCTCGCCTACCAAGACTTCTCAGCACTGGAGACCAAACTTCGCCAAATGATTGAATAGTTTTAGGTCCTCACTGAGTTTGCAGCACATTGGGAAAGGCAGATGTTAAACAAGTCGCTGCACAAACACAGGAGTATAAACAGTGTGATGTGCCTTAAAGAAGAAGCATTGATTCCCAGAGAAACTTGATCCTGGAATTTCAGGGACGGCTTTTCCTGAGAAAATGATCCTTGCCGTGAGATCAGGAAGATGAATAGGGATTGACTCTGCCAAGGAATGATAAAAATGCTCTTCATCACAGGGAGCGGCTTGTGTACAGGTCCTGAGGTGGGGAAGGTTGTGGCCATTTTAAGAAATGGCAAGACTAGTGAGGTAGTAAGGAGAAGGGTTATGTGTGAGTGAAGGATGGAAAGAGAGTGGAACTAGATCTTGAAGGGCTTGTTAGGATAAATCATGCTAAGGATTTCAGCCTCAGTCAGGTTTTCCCATTCAAAAGACCATCCCTGGGATTTCTCTGGTTGTCCAATGGTTGGGACTCAGTGCTTCCACTGCAAGGGACTCAAGTTCAATCCCTGGTCAGGAAACTGTGATCCCGCATGCCATGTAATGTGACCTAAAGAAGTAAATTAATAAATGTGAGTTAAAAAATAAAAATAAAAGACCACACCCAGCTCTGATGGAGAAAAGGGGTTGTAGGGGGAAGGACACATGTGAAAATACTAGTTGGGAGGCAATTGCAGCCATCCAGCCAGGAGTTCAGGGAGGCTATGACAAAGATCGTGATGTGGACAAGGAGAGAAGTTAGATAAAAACAGATCTAATTTGGGGAGCTTTAACTTAGCCAGTTTTAAAAAATTAAGAAAACATTTTCAGTCAACCCTACCATTCTTTGAAGAATTCACATTCATTCACTCACTTATTCAATGAATATGTATTGTGTTATTTTTGTGTGCCAGGCACTATTCTAAGCATGGGAATATAGTAATGAGCCTGCAAGGAATTTAGATCATAAGCAAGAAAGATAAGGAATATATAAAATGTTTTTGTTAGCAAAAAAATGCTAAGGAGAAAATTAAAAGGGGGAAATAGGAAGTGTTAGAGTAAGATTGCTTTATATATATCCAGACAAGATCTCACTAGGAAGGTGATATTTTTTTTTTTCTATCGTGATTAAAACTTTTTTATTGAAGTATAGCTTGATTTATAATGTCAAGTTAGACTCAGGTGTACAGTACAGGGATTTAGTCATACATGTATATACAGATATAGATGCAAATATATAGATATAGGTAGATATTATTTTTTAGATTCTTTTCCCTTCTAGGCTATTAAAAAATACTGAGTAATACATTTATTCAATATTTATAAGTAATATATTTACTCATATATAAATATATTTATCCCTGTGCTATACAGTAAGTCCTAGTTGGTTATCTATTTTGTATATAGTAGTGTGCATTTGTTAATCTCAACCTACTAATTTATCCCTCCCCTCTCCTTTCCCCTTTGGTAACCATAAGTTTAGAAGGTGATATCCTACCCTGTTAGTGGGACTGTAAATTGGTACAGTTCAGTTCAGTCGCTCAGTCGTGTCTGACTCTTTGTGACCCCATGTACCACAGCACGCCAGGCCTCCCTGTCCATCACCAACTCCCGGAGTCCACCAAAACTCATGTCCATTGAGTCGGTGATACCATCCAACCATCTCATCCTCTGTCATCCCCTTCTCCTCCTGCCCTCAATCTTTCCCAGCATCAGGGTCTTTTCAAATGAGTCAGCTCTTTGCATCAGGTGGCCAAAGTATTGGAGTTTCAGCTTCAACTTCAGTCTTTCCAATGAACACCCAGGACTGATCTCCTTTAGGATAGACTGGTTGGACATCTTTGCAGTCCAAGGGACTCTCAAGAGTCTTCTCCAATACCATAGTTCAAAGTGAAAACAGTATGGAGTTTCCTTAAAAAACTTAAAATAGAGTTACCATGGTGGGAGACTTCACTGGTAGCTCAGCAGTAAAGAATCCACCTGCAAACAGGAGCTGCAGGAAACATGGGTTCGATCCCTGGGTCAGGAAGATCCTCTGGAGGAGGGCATGGGAACCTACTCCAGTATTCTTGCCTAGAGAATCTCATGGACAGAGGAGCCTGGCGGGCTACAGTCCATGGGATCACAGAGTTGGCCACGACTGAAACGACTTAGCATACATGCATGCAGAGTTACCATATAACTCAGCAATCCCGCTTTAAAGTGGTTAAGAAATCCACCTGCCAATGCAGTAGACATGGGTTCAATCCCTAGTCTGGGAAGATCCCACTTGTCTTGGGACAATGAAGCCCAAGAGCCACAACTGCTGAAGCCCAGGAGCTCTAGGGCCCATGCTCTGCAACAAGAGAAGCCACTGCAATGAGAAGCCTGCTCACCACAACTAGAGAAAGTCCATGCAGCAATGAAGACCAGGGGCAGCCAAAAATTAATAGATAAATAAATAAATTTTTTTAAGAAAGGAAAGGAAAACCACATTGAGTGGCCTGGCACATAGTCATGCAGAGCCAAGAGTGGTGGCAGTGTAGATAGGAGGCCTGGAGTATATGGTGTCCACATCAAGAAGGCCACAGGAAGGGAATTGTTAGGGCAGGCCAAGGATGCAAGGGCACCAAGGGACCAGGACTTCTGGGCCTGTGCCAGAACTGGGTCAGAGTACCACCAGCTGACAGGGTAGCTACCAGAAACAGCAGGAGGGCCCCTTCCTCCTGTATTCTTCCTTGAGAGCCCTCTACAGAGAAAGCTTAACGAGTGCTCTTTGTAAAGGAGAAATGCTTAATGGAATTCCATCTACTATTGCAGAGAAGGTTGTTGCTGTTCCGTCACTCAGTTGTGTCCAACTCTTTGCGACCCCATGGACTGCAGCATACCAGGCTTCCCTGTCCTTCACTATCTCCTGGAGTTTGCTCAAACTCAAGTCCATTGAATTGATGATGCCATCCAACCATTTCATTCTCTGTCGCCCCCTTTTGCCCTCAATCTTTCTCAGCATCGGGGTCTAGTCCAATAAGTCGTCTCTTCCCATCAGGTAGCCAAAGTATTAGAGCTTCAGCTTCAGCATCAGTCCTTCCAATGACTATTCAGGGTTGATTTCCTTTAAGACTGACTGGTTTAATCTTCTAGGGAGAGTCAAGGGACTCTCAAGTGTCTTCTCAAGTACCACAGTTCGAAAGCATCAATTCTTTGGCACTTAGCCTTCTTTATGGTTCAGCTCTCACATCCCTATATGACTACTGGAAAAGCTATAGCTCTGAATATACAGTCCTTTGCCAACAAAGTTATGTCTCTGCCTTGTAATATGCTGTCTAGGTTTGTACTGCAGAGTGAATTTGGATGAAAGATGATAAATTGCTAACTGGCACGACTTTCAACAGTACCCTAGTAAGAATGATTAATTACCAGAATAGTCAGATTTATAAAGAGAATAGTTACAAGGAGCTGGGGAAATGGAGAATTACTGTTTAGTGGCTTTAGTTTCAGTTTGGGAAAATGAAAAAGTTCTGGATATGGATGGTGGTCATGGTCATACAACAATGTGAATGTACTTAATGACACTGAATCATTTCCTCAAAAGGGTTAACATGTTAAGTTTGATGTTGTGTATATTCTACCACAGCTTTTAAAAGGATTGGTTTGTGGTTAGCATCTTGGTGCCTCACGTTTGCTCCTTGCCATACATCCATTTTCTTCTTCCTTTCCTGTTTCTCAGTCCACACACTAAAAACACAGCTGCCAACAGCTTCTGACCCAGAACAGCACTCCTTTTCTCAAGAAACCAGCCAGACTGTGTCTGGACTCACAAGTCCCTCATCCAAATTCTGGAGATTCTGCAGCAGCTTTGGTCTAGTGCTCACTTTAGTCATTTGGGCCAGTATAATTTGCTATAGACCTGTTTTCAGAAGTGTTTATGTGTGGTTTTAGAAGTAGGATGAATGAGGAGGGAACTTTACTGATAAAAGAAGAGGAAACCATTATAACCATGCAATGTAATGACTCCCCTTCTCTCCCCTCCAGAGTTTTAGCCACATAGAGAAGTCAGGCAAAATAAATAAATAAATAAATAAGTTATATATTTATGTGTGTGTGTGTTAGTCACTCAGTTATGTCTGACTCTTTGAGATGCCAAGGACCATAGCCCATCAGGCTTCTCTATCCATAGAAATCTCCAGGCAAGAACACTAGAGTGGGTAGCCACTCCCTTCTCCAGGGTATCTTCCCAACCCAGAAATTGAACCTGAATCTCCCACATTGCAGGCAGATTTTTCACCATCTGAGCCAACAGGGAAGCCCCATATATATATATATATATATGATGTTATGTATATATGGTATGTATTTGATGTTATATATATATATATACATGTTTGTATTTGATGTTATATGTATATTATGTATTTGGTGTAATTCCTGTGTGTGTATGTGTGTGTGTGTGTATATATATATATCACATTGAATGAAATCAATAGGTAAAAGGATGCCAGATCAGTCAAATATTTTTTCTCCTTTCCACCTGTGCTAGTAGTCTGAATAATATTAGAGGCATATGGCAGAATAATCAGAATTATTTATCAAGCTAATTAACCATATTTAGTTTCCTAATTGGCCATAAAATGGCAGAAATCATTTTATATACAGTGAGGTTTAAAAATTAATTTTAGTTGTTATAGTGATTGGCATTTTTTAGTTTTGCAGGCACAGCTCCTTGAAATGATATATATTCCCAACAGGTGCTGCAGAGAAGCACTGGTCTTCCTCCTGACAGACAATGTGCATTTTGGCAGCAAATTGTTGGATGGAAAAATACAGACATTTTCCAAGCCCTAAACACAGAGTGTGTTATCTATTAGTTTGGATTTCTTCCTTAACTATCATCACACAAATATGCGGTGGCTTTTCTAAGAAGAAATCAATCCAAATATGTCTTTGGACTCAGAATCCAGGAAGCCTGGGTTTTATCACTGGCTTGGTCACAGATGCACTGAAAATGGGCAAGTCACTTCCATCTTTGTCTGAATTTCTCCATCTGGCACATGTAGATTCTGACACTCACCATCAGATAATGTTTGCAAAATGTTTGACGGTCCTTGCTGGTAGACAGTATGTAATTGCAAACTGTTGGATGATTTTTTTTTTTCTGTCCTAAAAATTCTTCTCTTTTCTAGAAACTATTTTTAAATTAAAAATATCACTTTTAAAATATGGCCACATGGCAATAACAGTTCAGTTGGTAATGGAGAGTAATTAGAAAAACAAAAAGTACAGGTCTTTCTCCATGGCATTCCCTAGAGGTAACAGCTTAAAATTCTTTCCTCTTTAATCCTACTGAGTCCAACCTCCACAATAATAATTCATTACCCCTGTATCTTCAGTGTATCAACTTCAAATTATATCTGATAGGCCCCTTTATGAAAGATGAGGATTTTTCTCCCACTTCCTTTCAGCAACCACTGCCAGATATATTTCATTTTTTATTATTCTGTTAGACACTTCTATAGCTTTATACAATACATCCCTCCATTTCTTGATCCACCAATTTTAGACAGCATCTCTTGACTTCCCTCTAAGATTTGATAGTCTTACATTCCCCTCCTCCCTTCATGGTCACCCCCAATGTCATAGCTTCAGTTCATCATATATTTATTTCTATACAGTTAAAGTTTATAGAATTTATACCTTATTATATGTTTAATTTTTCTGTATTTTGACTCTTTATTAAGTTTAAAAACAACCAAGGCTTATTTTAATTAAATGAATATTAGTTATTATCCAGTAAACTTCATTCTATTAAAAAAAATTTATTGATTATATATACTCAGAGGTTAAAGTGTCTGCCTGCATCTGCCTGCAGTGCGGGAGACCTGGGTTCGATTCTGGGGTCAGGAAGATCCCCTGGAGAAGGAAATGGCAAATCCACTCCAGTATTCTTACCTGGAGAATCCCATGGACAGAGGAGCCTGGCGGGGTGCAGTCCACAGGGTCGCAAAGAGCCGGACACGACTGAGCTCACTTTCACTTTCATATACTCTTTGCCAGCACTGTTCTAAGTGCTAGGGTTAGATCAATGAATAAAATAGACAAAATATACCTGGCCTTCAGAGAGCTTAAATTTTAATGTATGTTTGGACTCAGACAAGAAGTGAAGAAATTCTATGCATATGACCTTGCCAGTAGAAAAAGAAATGTACATACCTAAGTTGGGAGGAGGGTTTCCCAGGTGGCTCAGTAGGAAAGAATCCACCTGCCAAGAAGGACATTTGGGTTTGATCCCTAGGTTGGGAGGATCCCATGGAGAAGGAAATGGCTACTCCATTATTTTCACCTGGGAAATCCCAAGGACAGAGGAGCTGGATGGGCTAAGGTCTATGGAATTGCAAGGAGTCGGACACGACTTAGCAACTACACCACCACCACCACCACCAAACTGGGAAGAGGGAAGAAGTAGAGGAAGCCAGGTGCTGAATGTTTATAATGTATTATTGATATATGCCTTCACTTTCTCACTAAGATAAAAATCTAGAATCTACAGCACTTTAGGGGATATTTAGTTTCTTCTTGAAGCTATTCTTTTCAGAGCACCCTGACTTGCTAATCTAACTTGGGCTGCTAACTTTCCAAGCCTCATTTTCTTTTATTTCTTTTTTATAATGTTACTTACTTCTTTTTGGCCGTGCAGGGGCTTCGTAGTTGTGCAAACTTTTCTCTAGTTGCAGCGAGTGGGGCCACTCTCCAGTTGTGGTGTGTGGGCTTCTCGCTGCAGTGGCTTCTCTTGTTGCGAAGCGCAGGCTCTAGGGCACCTGGACTTCAGTAGTTGTGGCTCCCAGACCTCTAGGGCACAGGCTCAATAGTTGTGGCACGTGGGCTTACTTGCTCTGTGGTATGTGGGATCTTCCCAGACCAGGGATTGAACCCATGTCCCCTGCATTGGCAGGTGGACTGTATACCACTGAGTCACTAGGGAAGCCCTGAAGCCTGGTTTTCTATGTCATTTTGCTGGGTGGTGGGGGGTGGGGGTGGGGAATGTTGTTCTGTTTATTGCCCAGATTTTTTGTTTTTGTCTTTTCCAGTTTCATTTTGTATTGAGCAGCTGAGTTTAGTCAATTATTGTTTGAATTGCTTGTCTTTCTGTTTTCTTTATCCTTCTGGAATTAATCCTCAAATCATTTTTCAAGAAGCAAAATTATGAAGATAGTAAAAAGATCAATGGTTGCCAGGAGTTGGGGACAAAAAAGGAGGAATGGATAGATGAAGCACAGAGGATTTGAGGGCAGTGAAAACACTCTGTATGACACTAGAATGATGGATGTATATTGTCATGCAATTTGTCCACATCCATAGAATATACAACACTTCAAGTAACTATGACTTGGGTAACTGTCCCAAGTCATCATTTGTAGGTTCATCAACTGTAACGAATATACTCCTCTGCTGGGAGATGTTGATAATGGGGAAGGCCATGCATGTATAGGGGTTGGAGGTGTATAGAGAACTTTTATACCTTCTTGTTAATTTTAATCTGAACCTAAAACTACTCCAAAAAAGTCTTTCTTTAAAAATTATGTTGACTAAAAAAAAGCCAGTCACAAGAGATCAGTATTGTATGATTCCATTTATATGAATTACCCAGTATAAGCAAATCTAGACAGAAAGAAGGATAGTGATTGCCTAGGGCTGGCAGGATGGTAGGTTTAGGAGTTGATGGCCAAAGGACACACAGTTTCTATTTGGTGATGAAAATATTATAAAATTCATTGTGATGATGCTTGCACAACTCAAATATACTAATAATAACTGAATTGTATGCTTAAAAAAGTAAGATTGAATCAGAAAGCAATATTAGTTTTTAACATTTATTTCTTTGTCTGAGTTAGGTCTTGGATGTGGCATGCAGGATATTCAGTCTTCATTGTGGCGTGTGGGATCTTTAGCTGCAGCATGCAGAATCTTGGTTGTGGCATGTGGAATCTAATTCCCTGTGGCACACGGGAGCTTTAATTGCAGCAGGTGAGCTGTTAGTTGTGGTATATAGCATCTAGTTCCCCGACCAGGGATCAAACCCAGGCCCTCTGCATTGGGCGTGTGGAGTCTGAGGCACTGGACCACCAGGGAAGTCCCAGGAGGTAATACTGATTAGGATTTCAATTCAGTTCAGTTCAGTCACTCAGTCATGTCCAACTCTTTGCAACCCCATGAACCACAGCACGCCAGGCCTCCCTGTCCATCACCAACTCCCGGAGTCCACCAAAACCCATATCCATCGAGTCGGTGATTCCATCCAACCATCTCATCCTCTGTCGTCCCCTTCTCCTCCTGCCCTCGATCTTTCCCAGCATCAGGGTCTTTTCCAATGAGTCAACTCTTTGCATCAGGTGGCCAAAGTATTGGAGTTTCAGCTTCAACATCAGTCCTTCCAATGAACACCCAGGACTGGTCTCCTTTAGGATGGACTGGTTGGATCTCCTTGCAGTCCAAGGGACTTTCAAGAGTCTTCTCCAACACCACAGTTCAAAAGCATCAATTCTTAGGTGCTCAGCTTTCTTTATAGTCCAACTTTCACATCCATACATGACCACTTGAAAAACCATAGCCTTGACTAGACAGACCTTTGTTGGCAAAGTAATGTCTCTGCTTTTTAATATGCTGTCTAGGTTGATCATAACTTTCCTTCCAAGGAGTAAGTGTCTTTCAATTTCATGGCTGCAATCACCATCTGCAGTGATTTTGGAGCTCAGAAAAAGAAAGTCAGCCACTGTTTCCACTGTTTCCCCATCTATTTGCCATGAAGTGATGGGACCAGATGCCATGACCTTTGTTTTCTGAATGTTGAGCTTTAAGCCAACTTTTTCACTCTCCTCTTTCACTTTCATCAAGAGGCTCTTTAGTTCCTCTTCACTTTCTGCCATAAGGGTGGTGTCATCTGCATAGCTGAGGTTATTGATATTTCTCCCAGCAATCTTGATTCCAGCTTGTGCTTCTTCCAGCCCAGCATTTCTCATGATGTACTCTGCATATAAGTTAAATAAGCAGGGTGACGATATACAGCCTTGATTTAAGAATACAGATTTTGAAGTTAGGTTTACCTGGATTCAAGTCCTGGCTTCACTACATATTGGTTATGTGACTTTATTGAGGTACTCATTCTCTCTAAACTTCACTGTCCACATCTGGAAAAGACAGATAAAGGTATCTGACTCAAAACACATATACACACCTCATTCTCAAAGAGTCTGCCAGGTGTCCTGAGAAAGATGGACAGTGGTGACCAAAGGCTCCCTGTCTCCTCTGTAGCAGCTTCACCTCACCGGCTGTGTGCCTTGGCACAGGGGTGGTTCTGCGCTGCCATCCTTGCCTCACGGAGGGAAAACAGATCAAATTCAGTGACACCTCAACTAATTGTCACCCTCTCTTGGCTCTTTCTTCCCCTCTGAATTTTATCAATTTTAGTCCCATCTCCATAACAGCCCCCTCATCTCAAAATTTGAAAAAGAGGAATAAAAAAAGAATAAGAAATTGATTTTAAAAATCTCTATCATGATGTTATACCCAAGGCTCCAGGTGCACTGTAGACAAAGATTGGACATTTATCATGTACAAACTCCAGGCTAGGATGAATTACTTCATTGGAGGTGGAAATTACAAGTGGTACTTAGTTGCTAGCTGACTTTGGCACTGACCAAGAAGATTAATCATTATGGCATAATATAAAGTCCAGATGAAGCAAAGTCAGCCTAGCAATTTTAGCTGGAGAGGGCAGCTGGGCAACTGGGCAAAAAAAATATAAACTGTGAAGAGCAGCCACTTCCAAACCACACCAAACTCAGGGACCAGTTTTCCAAGAGAATGTTTTATCTTAAGCCAAGTGGACCTAAGATTAAAGCCTGTTGTATCTACCAATCCCTAGTATCAATAAAAGGACCAATCATCCAAATAAAAACATTCCCAACTCCTTATTTTTTAACCTACTTTGCTCTGACCTAAAATTGACTCTTAGAAAGAAGATGACAAGGAAACTATGACTAACATTTGAACAGGAAGCAAATCCACCTATCATAGCACAACACTAGAGCTAGCCATCAGATGGTTGGTTCTTAGTAAGATGATAGTAATGCCATAGAGTCATGAAATTTCCAAGCTGAAGTGAATTTAAGAATATTTAACATGCCGAAGAATTGATGCTTTTCAACTGTGGTGTTGGAGAAGACTCCTGAGAGTCCCTCGGACTGCAAGAGGATCCAACCAGTCCATCCTAAAGGAGATCAGTCCTGGATGTTCATTGGAAGGACTAATGCTAAAGCTGAAACTCCAATACTTTGGCCACCTCATGCAAAGAGTTGACTCATTGGAAAAGACTCTGATGCTGGGAGGGATTGGGGGCAGGAGGAGAAGGGGACGACGACAGAGGATGAGATGTCTGGATGGCATCACTGATTCGATGCACATGAGTTTGGGTGAACTCCAGGAGTTGGTGATGGACAGGGAGACCTGGCATGCTTCAATTCATGGGGTCGCAAAGAGCTGGACACGACTGAGCGACTGAACTGAACTGGACTGAACATGATGACAATAATGCAATAATTATAGTAAATATTCATTAAGAACTTACTATGTCCAAGAAATATTCTAAATATTTCACATGTTTTAAATCATTGAGTCCCAACCATAGCCCTGTAAGGCAGCTACAATAAACATCCCCATCATTCAGAAGAGAAAATTGAGGGTAGAGACCAATTCTTTCTTTTGGCTCTTTTCAATATTGAGGCCAGGTGAAGTGAGGGATCTTGCATATAATTATTGAGACTTGTTTTATTTGCCTCCAGATTTTCTTCTCCATAAATTCTTCATCTTCTTCCTCTTTATCTCATTTCAGAGGCTCAATTATCCCTTTTTAAAACAAGGAAGTCTATTTTCATGAAAAGCTCCTTTATCAGCCTCTGACCCCTTAGTCATCAAGATCACTGATATCTAAGTGATGATGAGCTGAGTCCAGCATTAAATTCTTCATATTCCTTCTCCGTGCCTTATCAGTCAGGATTCAACAGAATTGATCACTCCCTTTTTCCTTGGAAATCTTTTCTTCCCTTGGCCCTTGTTGTACCATTCTCTTGATGTCCTCCTACTACAGTGGCCGCTACTTCGCTGTCTCTTTTACTGCTTCCTTGTTTTTTTCCTGACACCATGCTGGAGGCTCAGTCAGTGGACCTCTTCTCTTCCACAACTACAGTCCGTCCCTTGGTGATTACTTCTAGTCACATGGCTGTAAATATGATTCCTCAATTTATACTTCCAGTCAGGACACTGTCCCAGAAATCCAGACACATGTATTCAGTTACTACTTAGCATCTCCACTTGGATGTCTAAGAGACATCTCAAACTTACTATAACCAAAATCAAAGCTGTGGTTTACCCTTTCAAACCTGCTTCTCACACAGTTTTCTCCCCATTGGTAAATGGTAACACCACCCTTCCAGCTGCTTAAATTAAGAATGGAAGTCATCCTTGACTCCTCTCTTTATCCCATATTCAAATGAACAAATCCTGTGACTTTACTATCAACAGTATCGATATAGTTGAATACCAATATATATCTTCATTCTCACCATCTCCACAATTATTGCACTTGTCTGGCCCAAGCTTCCACCACCTTGCCTGAATTGTTATAATAGCATCCTAACCACTCTACTCCGTCACTTCTGCCCTACTACAGAAGCTAGAGAATTCTTTTAAAAGTATAATGTCCCAGTAAACACACGAAAAGATGCTCAATATCACTCATTATTAGAGAAATGCAAATCAAAACTTACAATGAGGTATCACCTCACACCAGTAAGAATGGCCATTATGAAAAATTCTACAAACAATAAAGCTGGAGAGAATGTGGAGAAAAGGGAGCCTTCTTGCCCTGTTGGTGGGAAGGTAAATTGATACACCATCACGGATAACAGTATGGATTTCTTAAAAAACTAGGAATAAAAACTACTGTATGAGCCAGCAATCCCACTACTGGGCATTTACTGAGAAAACCACAATTCAAAAAGACGCATGGGCTCCCATGTTTACTGCAGCGCTATTTACAATAGCCAGGACATGGAAACAACCTAGATGTCCACTGACAGATGAAGGGATAAAGAACTTGTGAAAGTGAAAGTATTATTAACTCAGTCATGTCTGACTCTTTGCAACTCCATGGACTGTAGTCTTCCAGCTTCCTCTGCCCATGGAATTCTCCAAGCAAGACTGCTGGAGTGGGTTACCATTCCCTTCTCCAGGAAATCTTCCCAACCCAGGAATCGAACCCAGGTCTCCTGCATTGCAGGCAGATTCTTTAGTGTCTGAGCCACCAGAGAAGCCCCCAAAGAAGTTGTGGTACATAATATAATGCAATTATTTTGTTGTTGTTGTTTAGTCGCTCAGCCGTGTCCAACTCTTTGCGACTGCATGAACTGTAGCCCTCCAGGTTTCCCTGTCCATGGGATTTACCAAGCAAGAATTCTGGCGTGGGTTGCCCTTTCCTTCTCCAGGGGATCTTCCTTACTCAGGGATCAAATCTGCATTGCTTGCCTTGGCAGGCAGATTCTTTACCGCTGAGCCACTAGGCACTCAGTCATAAAAAGGAGCAAACGTGAATCAGTTGAGCTGAGGTGGATGAACCTGCTGCTGCTGCGTCGCTTCAGTCGTGTCCGACTCTGTGTGACCCCATAGACAGCAGCCCTGTTCCTGAGATTCTCCAGGCAAGAACACTGGAGTGGATGAACCTAGAGCCTGTTATAAAGAGTGAAGTAAGTCAGAAAGAGAAAAACAAATATCACATATTAACACATATATATGGATTCTAGAAAAATGGTAGTGATGAACATCTGCAGGAATGGAGACACAGACATAGAGAACAGCCCTGTGGACTCAATGGGAGAAGAAGACAGTAGGCCAACTTAAGAGAGCAGCTTTGATATGTATACACTGCATGCATGCATGCTAAGTCACTTTAGTTGTGTCTGACTCTTTGCAACCCAATGGACTGTAGCCTGCCAGGCTCCTCTGTCCATGGGATTCTCCATGCAAGAATACTGGAGTCGGTTACCATGCCCTTCTCCTTGTATATTCACTACCATGTGTGAAATAATTAGCTAGTAGGAGGCTGCTATACAGTACAGGGAGCTCAAGCCGGTGCTCTGTGATGACCTAGAAGGGTGGGATGGGATGGGTGGGAGGGAGCTCTAGAGGAAGGGGATATGTACGTATATATAGTTATGACTGATTCATGTTGTATGGCAGAAACCAATACAACATTGTAAAGCAATTATCCTCTAATTAAAAAAATAAAATAAAATAAAGTGTAATGGCTTTATATGTCACTCAGAGCAATGACCAAATTTCTTCATTAGTTCATTGGCTCTATATGCTTTGCAGCATCCTGATCCCACACAAATACCTCAATCCTATATCTTCTCTTATCTTCACTTACTCTTGGTTTCCTTGCTGTTCTTGAATTATGAGTCATGCCCCTACCTCAGGGTCTTTGCACATGCTATCTCTCAGTCTGGAACACTCTTATGTGTATGGTTGGCATACACTCTAACCTTACTTACATTTTGTTGTGGTCAGTTCAGTTCAGTTCAGTCACTCAGTCATGTCCGACTCTTTGCAACCCCATGAATTGCAGCACGCCAGGCCTCCCTGTCCATCACCAACTTCCAGAGTTCACTCAAACTCACATCCATCGAGTCAGTGTTGCCATCCAGCATCTCATCCTCTCTCGTCCCCTTCTCCTCCTGCCCCCCTTCCCTCCCAGCATCAGAGTCTTTTCCAAAGAGTCAACACTTCACATGAGGTGGCCAAAGTATTGGAGTTTCAGCTTTAGCATTAGTCCTTCCAAAGAACACCCAGGACTCATATCCTTTAGGATGGACTGGTTGGATCTCCTTGCAGTCCAAGGGACTCTCAAGAGTCTGCTCCAATACCACAGTTCAAAAGCATCAATTCTTTGGGGCTCAGCTTTCTTCACAGTCCAACTCTCACATCCATACATGACCACAGGAAAAACCATAGCCTTGACTTGTTGTGGTCAAAAGTCACCTTATTAGAGAAGCCACCTACTGTAAATAACAATTCAACACCTCTTCAGTCCTGATAACCTTTATTTTGCTTTATTGTGAGCCTTAGCAATTATGACCAATTGATTATTGTATCCTTAGTTGTTTATTGTTTGATTTCATCCAATATACTATCAGCCACATGAAGGCAGGAACTTCAGTTATTTTGTTCACTATTATATCCCCAGCACCTCAAACAGTGCTTGACACAACTGAATGAAGGAATGAAGTTAAATCAGACTGTTACCTATTGCAGGAGTACTTGCGATTGAGATTTATCTCTCATTGCAAAAGTAAAGACATATCTCCTCTCAAGGAACTTTAGGATTTAGATATGTTGAGGACAAATGTATCCATGAAATTATCTGCATGAGGTCCCTGACTCTGTCATCATATGGATGTATCCTGAGTACTGTTTTCTCTAAGAATTTGCCTCAAAATTAAAATTAATGATAAAAGGGTAACTGTATTGCTTAAGTTTGGGCAGGGTTCTTGCAGGCATTAAAATGAGTTGATGATTATGACAGGTGGCTTGGCTTGCGTTCTTATGCCACCTATGTGCTATGGCAGGGGTCCCCAGTCCCTGGACCATGGACTGATACTCTTAGAAACCAGGCTGCACAGCAGAAGGTGAGTGACAGGTGAGTTAGCAAAACTTCCTCTGTGTTTACAGCCGCTCCTCATCACTCAGATTACCGCCTATGTGCCAACTCCTGTCAGGTCAGCAGTAGCGTTAGATTCTCACAGGAGATGAACTCTGTGAACTGCACGTGCAAGGGATCTAGGTTGCACACTCCTTAAGAGAATCTAATGCCTGATGATCTGGGGTGGAGCTGAGGTGGTGATGCTAGCTCTGGGAAGTGGATGGAAATACAGACGATCATTTAGCAGAGAGGCTTGACTGCACAGAGACCATAATAAATCGTTTGCAGACTCATATCACAACCCTATCAGTGAGCAGCAAGTGACAGTTAAGCGGTATCAGGCATCGATTTTATAGTGGCAAGCGAGTTGATGTACTTCAATTGTATAGCTGCATCTTCCCTCCCCCATCCCAGTCCATGGAAAAATTATCTTCCATGAAACCAGTCCCTAGTGCCAAAAAAGCTTGGACTGCAGTTCTATGGGAAGCCTTTTTGCCCCCTTCGCATCCCTTGGGGGAGAACCTGAATGATTGCAAATACAATGGCCTCAGCTATTCTCTGGGAACAGACTTTGGGCTGTGTCCCTTCCTTTGAAGAGCACACCACACATACCCACTCCCAACAGAAATACAATAACTGTGAGTCTGACTGCCATGGAGACACAGCTGCATCACAGACCCCACGCCAGATGAACAGAAGGTTAAAAGAAGGAATCTGCTGAAGAGGCCGAAAGGTTGGTCTGCTTACAGGCTGTTTCTTTAATCTTTGCACATTCAGCAACTATTAGTAACTGTTTTGTCGCTCTCCTCGCCCCCTCAGTATCCTGCAGGGTCATGTTTCCATTAGAGAGCACCTGACTTGTATTACTCTTCTTCTTTTTTGATGTTAATATGGTTGGGCTTGATTAAACAGAAAAGGAGATTTGAATGAATTCCTGTTTCCAAGGAAAGGAGGACCTGTTGATGTCTCACCCCTATCCCCTCCGCTTATCCTAGTGGTCACCTGCCTGTGGTCCCCACACACACCCTGATGAATTCCTGTGACTACCTGATGGCCTTGTCTAGCTGCAGGATTGAGCTCAGCCATGCTCCCGCAAGCTCTAAGGAGTGGAGTAGCCAATGGTGCTGATGACTCAGGAGCAGCCATCAAAAAATGCTTCATACCAACAATAAAGAGGAAAATTAAAACCACAGTGTGATACCACTAGAAATCTGCTAAAATCCTCAGTTATCAATGTGAATAACATGGTAATGCATGTTATCATTTGTATGATATTCAGATTAGTTGTTTGTTATGGTTTGTTATTAGGTGTCTGTATTATAGTATACATTTGTTATGCATGTTTCACAAATAATAGTCATTTATTAATTTAATTTATTGATTTTTTAAAAGCATGTTCAGGAAGTTCCAGAAATGAAAAAGCTTTAAAAAAAAAAAAACTCCAGAAATCTCTGTTAAGATCTTTTTGAACCTTGGCCAAGTATTAGGCTATACATGCACAGAGTGAAATTACACAAAGCTGTTCAAAGAATGCTGGTGAATTATAAACTTGCACAGGATGACGGTGTTCAAACTCTGATCATCCATGCTGTAGGGTCTTTGGTGATCACCTGGGGCATAGAGTGGAGATTCCTGATAGGTCACACCTTAGAAGTAAGTATGAACTATTCCTGGAGTAAAAACTACTTTAGCACTACTTACTAAAGCTTAAAAACAGTCATCAAGATTATTTTGATCTGACAGTGACTTAAGTATCAAATATAAAACCCAACCTTCTTTAAAAGATCACAACAAAATCTAGATGCTCAGCAATGTAAGATTTACAAAGTCCAGAACGAGTGAGTTTTTTTTTTTTTTAAACTAGATGTGATAAGAAGATGGAAAATGTGTCCTCTAATCAGGAGAAAAGACATTCGGTAAAAATAGACCCATAAATTACAGTGATGCCGGAAGTTATAAGATGATAGCACAGTTATTAATGTAATGTTCAAGGACATAGTTCAGTTCAGTCGCTCAGTCGTGTCCAACTCTTTTCAACCCCATGAATCGCAGCACTCCAGGCCTCCCTGTCCATCACCAACTCCCGGAGTTCATCCAGACTCACGTCCATCGAGTCAGTGATGCCATCCAGCCATCTCATCCTCTGTTGTCCCTTGTCCTCCTGCCTCCAATCCCTCCCAGCATCAGAGTCTTTTCCAATGAGTCAACTCTTCACATGAGGTGGCCAAAGTACTGGAGTTTCAGCTTTAGCATCATTCGTTCCAAAGAAATCCCAGGGCTGATCTCCTTCAGAATGGACTGGTTGGATCTCCTTGCAGTCCAAGAGACTCTCAAGACTCTTCTCCAACACCACAGTTCAAAAGCATCAATTCTTCGGCACTCAGCATTCTTCACAGTCCAACTCTCACATCCATACATGACCACTGGAAAAACCATAGCGTTGACTAGACGAACCTTTGTTGGCAAAGTAATGTCTCTGCTTTTGAATATGCTATCTAGGTTGCTCATAACTTTCCTTCCAAGCAGTAAGCGTCTTTTAAGTTCATGGCTGCAGTCACCATCTGTAGTGATTTTGGAGCCCCAAAAAATAAAGTCTGACACTGTTTCCACTGTTTCCCCATCTAGTTCCCATGAAGTGATGGGACCGGATTCCCCTTAGAAGTAAGTATGAACTATTCCTGGAGTAAAAACTACTTTAGCACTACTTACTAAAGCTTAAAAACAGTCATCAAGATTATTTTGATCTGACAGTGACTTAAGTATCTACAAATATAAAACCCAACCCTCTTTAAAAGATCACAACAAAATCTAGATGCTCAGCAATGTAAGATTTACAAAGTCCAAAACGAGTAAGTTTTTTTTGTTTTAAACTAGATGTGATAAGAAGATGGAAAATGTGTCCTCTAATCAGGAGAAAAGACATTCAGTAAAAATAGACCCATAAATTACAGTGATGCCGGAAGTTATAAGATGATAGCAGTTATTCATGTAATGTTCAAGGACATAGAGAAAGGCATAAATATAATGAGAAGAGAAATGGAATATATAAAAAAGAATCCATGAGAATGAGCTTCTGGAGAGGAAAAAAAATATTTGAAACGAAAAATTCACTGGAGGAGATTAAGAATAGATTTCACACTACAAAAGAAAAGACTAATGAATTGGAAGACGCTGCAACAGAATCTATCCAGAATAAAGCAGAGAACAAGGACTTTAAAACATGAACAAAACCTCAGTGGCCTCTGAGATAATATCAAGGAGTTCCAGATACGTGTGATTGGAGTTCCAGAATAAGAAGAAAGGGGCTGGAGAAAGCAAACGTATTAGATGGCTCAATGGCTGAAACATCTCAAAATTTGATGAAAACTATTAATTCACAGATCCAAGGAGCTCAGCGAACATCAAATAAGATATCGCAAATACCTACATACAGAGTGACATAAGGCACATTCAGTTCAGTTCAGTTCAGTCTCTCAATCGTGTCTGACTCTGAGACGCCATGGACTGCAGCACGCCAGGCCTCCCTGTCCATCACCAACTCCCGGAATTTACTGAAACCCATGTCCATTGAGTTGGTGATGCCATCCAACCATCTCATCCTCTGTCGTCCCCTTGTCCTCCCACCCTCAATCTTTCCCAGCATCAGGGTCTTTTCCAATGAGTCAGCTCTTCTCAGCAGTGTGGCCACAGTATTGGAGTATTGGTATTAGGCACATTATAGAATGCTAAAAACCAGTGATTTCAAAAAAATTCTTAGCAGCCACCAAAGAATAATGATAGTCTATTAAGAGAAAAAACATAATTACTGTATACCTGTGGTCAGAAGCTATGCAAACCAGAAGACAGTGAACAGGCAGATTCGTGTTGATGTAGGCAAAACCAATACAATATTGTAAAGTAATTAACCTCCAATTAAAATAAATAAATTTACATTTTAAAAAAAATAAATAAAATAAAATGTACTGTAAAAAAAAAATACTAGAAGGGGGGAAATCTGTATGTGACTAAGATATTCTTCAAAAATGTGGTAAAAATTTTTTTTCAAGCAAACAAAAGCTATGACAATTCGCCAGGAGAGCTACATTACAAGAAACGGTTTTACAAAGTTGCTTAGGCAGAAGGCATGATGCAAGATGGAGGTGTAGATTTATACAGAAGAATTAAATATGTAGGTAAATATAAAAATATTTTTTCATTTTTAAAATTTCTTAAATTATAATTTAATTTTTATAGTAATAATTAAATTATTATTATTATTATTATGTAGTCTGGGGTTTATAATAGGTGTAAAAGTGAAACAAATGACCCAAATGGCATAAAAGAAGGGAGGAGAGAAGTAGAAACACATTATAAACCTATAAGTGCCTTATATATGAATTGATATAATACTATTTGAAGGTAGTTTTATTAGTTAAATATATATTTAACTAATATAGAGCAACCATTATAAAAAGAGCCATAGGTAATAAGATAGTAGACAGAGATAAATTGACATGTTAAAATTAATAATTGAGAAAAACTGAATGCTAAAACATAATGAATTACTACCAAAAAAAAGACAGAAAGAGAGCAAATAAGTAAATAAATAAGTGGTGAATGGGGTGAATAGAAGAGAATAACAACAACCAAAACATATTGAATATTGCATTCAATATAAATGGTCCAAATGCCTCATTTGAAAAACAGATTCTCAAATTGAATAAAAACAAGATACAACTCTATGCTATCTGTAAGAAATCCATTTTATATGTAAGGACACAGGTTAAAGGAAAATAATAGAAGGTTTGTTACAAGAAACAGAAGAAACTATAGATAAATTGGACATTATCAAAATTTAAATCTTTGTGCTTCAAAGACCACCATCAAGAATGTGAAAAGACCACCCCATAGCATGGGGAAAATATTTGCAAATTGCCTATCTTATAAAGGACTTATATTTAGGATATATAAAGCACTGTTACAACTCAATAATAAAAAGATAAATAACCCAATTTTTAAATGATTCAAGGATCTGAATAGATGTTTCTCCAAAAAAGATACAGAAATGGCCAGTAAGCACATGAAAAGATGAGCCATCAGGGAAATGCAAATCAAAACCACCGTGAGATACCACATCATACCCACCAGCATGGCTGGAATCAAAATGACATAATAACAAGTGTTGCGAACACAAAGAAATTGGAGCTCCCATACACTGCTGGTGGAAATGAAAAGTGGCACAGCCGCTTTGGAAAACAGTCAAAATGTTAAACACTGCATTACCATAGGACTCCACAGTTCTACTGCTGGGTGTGTATCCAAGAGAAATGAAAACATATCCACACGAACACTTGTGCATGACTACTCATAAGAACATTAGTTATCATAGGCAAAGTGAAACAACTCAAATATCTATCAGCTAATGAATGGATAAGTAAAATATGAGAAATCCACATAGTGGAGGGTTATTTGGCAATGAAAAGGAATGAAACAGCGATACATGCTACAACACTAATGAGCTTTGATAATATGCTAAAGGAGCCAGACATAAAAGCCTACATATTGTATTTTTCCATTTGTACAAAATGGAAACTCTATAGATACAGAAAGTAAATGAATACTTCCTTGTCATCAGACAACAGAGTTGAAAATACTATTGTCCAAGGATACCAGGAAGGGTGGGACATATTGCAGTCTGTTAAACTGGAAGAAAAAAAAATAAAAGTCCCACCTACCAAATGGGTTAGAAAGCTTCTGCTATAAGACTGTCGGAACACATGGGAATATTGCCAAGCAATTCTGAGGGAAAAGACTTGTGGCCTTGTGTTCTGTATGAAAGAAAAAACATTAATTTATAAGTCATAACATATTCCCTAGAAGCCAAATTGCCAGTTACAATTCTATTTGCAAGCAGGTACAGGTCTTCAATATAGCTTTCACCTAACATCGCGGGACGATGCCTCTTTGTAATCAAATGTGATGCAAGTCATCTTTGCAGCTACATCCTCAGTGTTTCCAAATGTTCAGAAACATGGCAGGCTGGGAATGTTTGTAATTATAATGGCACTTATGTATCTGTTCTAAATGCAGCTGTTTGGTTTATACAGTACGGAGGAAATAAATCACCACATATAGAAGGAAGTGTTCGCTCTTATCCTTCCCAATGAATTGTTTCCTTTAGAAGTTAATATTTTAAACATGAATAAGTAAAGATAAAGGTAAAAGTTCAGTTTGTCTAATTCTGTGCTATTTGGAATATACGAGGTTACATTTTTTTAAAGTCCATAATACTTTAATCATAATTGATGTAATCCAACCTCACTGATGCTTTTTGTAGCTCTGCGTATAAATTTGTTTTCTCTGAAGACTCAAAAATGTCTGCAGGCCTTCATCATCACAGTTCTCACAGTGAAGACTGCAGGGGCTGGCCTAAGATTTTGATCAGTGGAAAGATAGGATGCCCTGTCATGCTCTTCTCCACCACTGGAATGTTCTCAGAACTTTTCTCTCTTGCTCTCCAAATCCTAGTAAGTTCAAAGCCTGCCTCCTCCATGAAGCTGCCCTTGATACCTCTGGCTGGCCCACTGCAATCTCTTGTCTTTTTCT
The DNA here is from genome assembly GCF_029407905.1 of Bubalus kerabau. NCBI lineage: Eukaryota > Metazoa > Chordata > Mammalia > Artiodactyla > Bovidae > Bubalus > Bubalus kerabau. The sequence goes on from NC_073628.1 coordinate 120,168,011, forward strand.
GAAGGAAAAGTCTGTATCTCTAGTTCTCCTCAAGGTAGTGCTCAGATCCTACTGCCTTGCATTGTCCCCTGATTATCAAGCTAACCTTCTTCTCTAAACAGTGAACTTCTATTTTTATTATTTTATTGAAGTATAGTTGATTTACAATGTTGTGTTAATTTCTGCTGTACAGCAAAGTGATTCAGATATATATATATGTGTGTGTGTGTGTGTATATATATAGACATACATATATATATATAAAACACATTCTTTTTTTATATTTGCTTCCCTTACATTTTATCACAGGATATTGAATACAGTTTCCTATGCTATACAGTAGGATCTTGTTGTTTATCCATGCTATATATAATAGTTTGCATCTGCTGCTCTCAAACTCCCATTCCATGCCTTTCCTAGCTCCCCTCTCCCTTGGCAACCACAAGTTTGTTCTCTGTGTCTGTGCGTCTATTACTGTTTCATAGATGAGTTTATTTGAGTCATATTTAGATTGCACATATAAGTGATATCATATGGTATTTGTCTTCTGACTTACTTTGCCTCGCGTGACAATCTCTAGTTCCATCCATGTTGCTGCAAACGGCATTATTTCATTCTTTGCTATGGCTGAGTAGTATTCCATCATGTATATACGCAGCTTCTTTATCCAGTCATCTGTGGATGGATATTTAGGTTGTTCCCATGTCTTGGCTATTGTGAATAGTGTTGTTATAGCATAAGGATGCATGTTTCTTTTTGGATTATTGTTTTGTCCAGGTATATACCCAGGAGTTGGATCATATGGTAACTCTATTTTTGTTTTGAAGAACCTCCACAGTTTTCCCTAGTGGCTTCATCAATTTACATTCCCACCAACAATGTAGGAAGGTTCTCTTGTCTCCAAACGCTCTCCAGCATTTGTTACTTGGAGACTTCTTAATGATGGCCATTCTGACTGCTGTGAAGTGGTACCTTATTGTAGTGTTGATTTGCGTTTCTCTAATAATTAGCAGTGTTAAGCATCTTTCCACACGCCTGTCGGCCATCTGTGTGTCCTCTTGGAGAGATGTTCGTTTAGGTGTCCTGCCCATGTTTCAGTTGCGTTGTTTGTTTTTCATTGTTGTTGAGTTGTGTGAGCTGTTTGTGTATTTTGGAAATTAAGCCCTTGTCAGTTGCACCATTTGCAAATATTTTCTCACACTCCATAGGTTGTCTTTATGTTTTGTTTACGATTTCCTTTGAGGTCCAAAGCTTGTAAGCTTGATTAGGTTCCATTAGTTTATTTTTGTTTTATTTCTATTGCCTTTGGGGACTGACCTAAGGAAACACTGGTGACATTTATGTCAGAGAATGTTTTGCCTATCAAACAATGAGCTTCTTGAAGTCACTTCCAGGTCCTGTATTTCTCTTTCTTGCTCAGTTCAGTGATGGATTTACAGACAGTAGCCCATAAATACTTGTTAGTAAAGTGACTGAGTAAAGAACTAGAAAATTTAATTGTTTAGGAACCAATTATTCAGGCTGCTCCCTGATAGTACGGAGGTTTGCGGTTATCAGTGATTTGGGGATTACTTATATGTCATCATTTTTGTCATCCATTTTCAGAGAGCTTAAGAAACACTTAGAGCTCCTGAGAGCACTTGCTTCTCATCTTTAGTAATGACTGGATTAGACCAAGTGCAAAACAAAGGCCTTTCCTAGGAATCCCAAGCTCTTTATGTGACACGAATCTGCTAGGATGGAATGGTGGAAGAGTGGGGGCAGGACGGGAAGTGGGGTTGGAGACCCACCTCTATTTTTCAGTCTCCCTCTGGCCCTTACCACCACACCTGGCTACACTGCTATTCTTCCATTCCCTCTCACAGACCCCTACATGTTTATGCCTTAAAGGATTGCTTTGAAGATGAGTATTTGGAAACATGTGTTTAGCACTTGTAAGCTCCTCCTCCAAGGCTTTGCAGAGTCAACAGGAGGCATTTTGATTATAGCCATTGGCTGTCAACATACAGCAAGTTGGCAGAAAATTAGAGGTCAGACCCTGCCTCTTCTTGCTCCTCAGGAGGAATCTACACAGCCAGGCTGCCTGTGACTACAGGACCGAACCGGGGAACACAGTCCTGGGAGCTGGGGCTCAGGGACGCTGTGACACCTGGGCGAGTGGCCTCCTCGGCAGTGTGGAAGCAGCAGAAGCTGTGCTGAACTACGAACCAGGAGGCTCCAGAACGTGCTGCTTACTGAGGCCGGGGCGAGTCACAGAGCCTGCGGCTGTCTCATTTATTTCAGGAACAGCGTTTCCACAGGAATCTTTAATTATTTAGTCTCTGGTCCTTAATTGGTTTCCTTTTCCACAAAAGGATCCCTCTTGTGATCAGAGCCCCTTTTATTAAACTGTAATTCTCTTAGTGTTCATAACACTATGTGTATGGATTTCTTTGTCCTGACTTCAGAAGTAATCTGTGTTTCTAGCTAGAGTATACCTTGGTGTTTAAAACTGTATTCTTTAAGTTCAACAAGATCTGGATTTGAGGTCAGGCTCTGCTACTTACTTTCTATTTGTGTGGGTAAGTCTTTTATCTGCTCATGAATACAAAATTAAAATTTTTGCAAGTATTAGATGAGATAGCATACCTGAGGCATGAGCAATTCTTAGTCTTTTTGTTGTTAGAGTGTTTCCACATAAAGTTTGGTTTACCCCCATCTTGGGGTTTCCTAGGTGGTGCTGGTGGTAAAGAATCTGCATGCCAATGCAGGAGACATAAGAGATGCAGGTTTGATCCCTGGGTTGGGAAGATCCCCTGGAGGAGGTCATGGCAACCCACTCCAGTGTTCTTGCCTGGAGAATCCGGTTGACAGAGCAGCCTGGTGGGCTACAGTCCATAGGGTTGCAAAGAGTCAAACACAACTGAAACGACTTAGAATACATGCACACCCATCTTATTTAAATGTAGCTTTATCTGTTTCATTTAAGTGTGAAATAGAACTTTTTTTGGTGAGTCTAGTTATGGTTTATTTTTAAAAAATTATTGTCTGGTTTTTTTTTTTAAATGTTTACTGAAGTATAGTTGCTTTACAATGTTGTGTTGAAATCTACCTTTATCTGTGACTTATCTCCTTAACCATTCTACCCACTGTCCCTCCTGCCCAGTCCTGTGGCTCTGGGCCTTCCCCAAGGGCCAAAGCCCTTCTCTGATCCATCCACCACAGTTTGAACTAGATCATACTGTTACTACTTCCAGATCATACTGGCATAGACTGAGAATGTGAAGCTAGATGGAGTTATTCTAAAATAATGCTTCTCAACAGTGTAGCCCATGGACCTGTCTATCAGAATCACCTATTCACTTGCAATTCCTAGGGTGCTGTGCCATTTTGGAGTAGAATCTTTTGTGAGCTTTGGGGATAGGACTCTGCATCATAATTAGTACCCAGGCTATTCCTAAGCTAAATAATAAATAAAATTCTAGAACTGTTCCAGTGCAGTCTTCAAACTTGTCCAAGTACAGAGTGGCCTGGGGATACTTCATGAAAACAGAGATTCCTGGGCCTCCCCCTCCCCAGAGGTTCCAATAGAGAAGACTGATGATGTGTGTTTTTAATGTTGTGTGTTTTTAATGTTGTGTGTTTTTAATGTGTCCTCAAGTGACTGTCAAGCTGGCAAGCAGAGGAATGCTGCTCTACAGTGACTGGCCAGTGATGTGATGGGTGGTGGCTGTAATGGGGTGAGGTAGTGATTCGGGAGGTTTGAATGATCAAACCTTGGGTCAAGGGCCCTTCTTTGGCTAACATCCCTTTCAGGTGTGAGAGTCTGCGTCCAGCCATTCTCACAGTGTTTGAGAAATCCAAGCCAAGCCAATCTGGAGAGAAGGGACAGAGCAAGAATGGCCACAAAGCTCCAGGGCAGACACGAGCAATACCAGGTGAATCACCATGGCACCCTGCCTAAAGGAAAGAACAGCTGCTCACCGTAACAGCAATTTCTGGTTCTCTCTTGTAGCCTGGCTGAAGTTCCTACCAATATTTTTTCCACAAATTGCCTCTTTTCCTTAAAACTGCCTGGGTGGTGTTGTAACCCAAATGGCTTTAATTCAAACACGGTCCTGCACCAGGCGCTGTCTGTGTAGTGACTGAGCTGCACCTCCCTACTCTCCTCTGAGCCTCTGGGCCGGCCTCTGGAGTCAGATTAGTTCTCTCAGAGCCTACTCTGCCTTCTCAGGGGGCTGGTGCTGGGTCAGAGCTTCTCAGCAACCCCAGTCCAGGGATGACAAGCTGTCATGCTTTGTGCACAAGTCTTATCTGTGGCAGGTAGAACAGGAGTGCTTCAGCCTCATCATTTGATTGACAAACATGGCTACCAGGTTGAAAAATCTAGTTGTTGGAAAGATGCTCTCTTGGGATACTCATCACCTCTCCATGGTGGCCTCCTTCCTCCCAGCAAAGCTAGAAATACTTCTCTTGGTCCGCTGTCCACCCCGTGATGGGAAGGCAGCCTCTGGTCCGAGCAGAGTCTGCCCTCTCTCCGTCTTCACAGCCGCGTGGTGTCTGCTCTGTAATTGTGCCCCCAACTACTTTGGGCCTGGCTCTACCACCCCTTCCTGACAATACTGCCTTTTCCTCTCTCTTCTTGTAGGTATCAGCTGAGATCTCAGAGGGTGGTAGGGCTTTGCAATAAGGAAGACTCTGATATCACTGTAGTCTTTCATTTAGCTTGTTTCATGACATTCCAGCCAACGAACACTTAATGACGAGGGCTTCTTTCTGGCCCACTGCAGTATTCTGGCCTGGAGAATTCCATGGACTGTATAGTCCATGGGGTTGCCAAGAGTCGGACATGACTGAGCGACTTTCACTCACTCTTTCTGGTGAGATATTTAGCAGGCTCGGAGGGGCATTCAAGATAAATAGGATAAAGTCCAAGCCAGAAAGAAATTCAAATGACGTTCCAGTGGATGACATATGCAAGGGTCAGCCATGCTATGAAAACATTAGAGTCAGGATATTAAGGAGAGAAATGATGTGGAAACTTTTTAGTTGTAGTGTATTTATTTATATCTTTACAGAAATCTGAAATATTAGCAGGAAACAGCACTGATAATGTGCATTGTATTAAATGCTGTGTTGTCAATCCATCTAAGTCAGTTTGGTCATTCACAACTGTTGGGTTCTTTTGGCAAATAATGGTAATCTCCAATGACTAAAAGTATAGGAAGTGTCTAGGTCTCATTCCCATTCACTCACTGCCGCCAAGTGGTCCATTACGAAGAAAACAAATCTCAGACCAAATCCTGTGACACACACACAAACCTTTATTAGCACACTAACATAAAGAGCCATAGAATATGCTCTTACTGGCTCCCTCCCTCGGTCCCTCTGCTAGGCCCCCTGCCTGACAATTTCACTAGAGGCAGATACAGAAATATTCTCTTGGGATGACCAGCTAGCCATCGAGTCAGAATCAGACAGTAAATCCTCCGGTTAGAGAGGACAGAGGACCAAGTGGGACTTCTAGGCTGGGGCATCTCACTGAGAAATATTAGGATGCTGCGTGGGACAGATTTACGCATAGGTGGAGGCATCTGTACCCTGTTAGTCACAATAGGATGCTACTCGAATTGTCTTTGAAAATTATGTCTAGCTCCACTAATGCTGAATAACCCCTCCACTGCTGATGGAGATAGAGATCACTGAAACACTCAAAGTAGTCTGGAATGTGGACTCCTCAGTGGGATTTTTTAAATTCTAGCTAAGCACATCTGGACAGTTTATTCCGAGTTAAGATGTTAAGGATATTAAGGTACTCCTAGCATGGAGATTTAAACCAATGCGCGCGCGCGCGCACACACACACACACACACACACACACACTCTCACTTGTAGCACTGTACTAAGCTAAAGTATTTTAAGGGAAATTTTAGACATCATACCAAGTGGACAAAGTAACAAATCTTCAGTTTTATTGTCATGATAATTTCAACGAGAAAATGAGAATGACTAAATTCACACTTAGTGAAAAACAAATACAGTCAATTACTAGTTAATTTGAACAAGATTATCTTAACAAAAAAAGAAAAAGAATATGCACTTTGCTTCTGATATTCAGCTGTAATGCCATTAAGGAAAAATCACATCTGAACAAGGGAAAACGTCCTGCCTTAGCACGCTCTGGTTCCTCATCCATCATCCGGCTTTGGATTCATGGTTTTCCACTTGACCAGCATTTACTGAGTCTCTGCACTATGGCCGGACAGGAGTTACAAAGATGGATACAAATGATCATTGTCCTCCAGGAGCCCAAAGTTCAGTGGGGAAAGCTGAATTTTAAACAGGAGTCACAAGTGGGCATTCTAGGTCATAAATTCAGGGTAGCAAGAATTGTTAACAGTCCTTTCTATAACTGCATTAAATTTCTGTCTTGATCTCTTATTATTCTAATAGTGAGAAACTGGCTAGAAAATGCCTAGTCAATTCAAACTGATAGACTTTTAGGGGTTTCCTCCTGGCCCTTTGCCCAGCTCCTTTAGCTCCCTTCTCAAATGGGGGAAGTGAAGCTTTTAGGAGCTCTCCTCCCCTCCTGGGCCATCCTCACCCACCCTCAGAATTACTTGCCAGTGACTTACTCCCTCTTGCTTCTGGCTCCCCTTTTCTCTTCGTGTCTGACTCTAACTGACCCCATGGACTGCAGCCTACCAGGCTCTTCCATCCATGGGATTTTCCAGGCAAGAGTACTGGAGTGGGGTGCCATTGCCTTCTCCAGTTCCAGTCCATAAGATCTTCCAAATCAGAATGAACTTTATGTTGTAAGATCCTCTGGACCTAGGCTTTTGATCTTTTAAAATGTTCTCCTTTAAACAATGAACTGCCAGCCTGAGTCTATTTGGGGAAACTCAAAAAGCTAATATTAACTGATTTCCTGCTCTTTGAATTTTTTATTTAGCAGCCTTTTACTCTGAAGGGCAGTGAGGAGAGACAGCTCATCTGCCTTAAATGGTGGAAAGGACAGTGCTATCAGAGAACACTAGAGAAAGAAGTGTAGATTTCTTTTCTAAATGCTTTCTCTACATTTTGGCAGTTTCGGTAGAGTGTGCTCAATAAGGGTTTTCTTACTGGTGTAAGGTGTGTTGGATGGTGTCGTGAGCACACGTGAGAGAGGCACTTAAAGCTGACTGTGAGGTTCAAGGAAAAGTGAAAGTGTTAGTTGCTCAGTCATGTCCAACTCTTAGCAATCCCATGGACTGTAGCCTGCCAGGCTCCTCTGTCCACGAAATTCTCCAGGCAAGAGTACTGGAGTGGATTGAATGATATTGGAGTGGGATCCCTTCTCCAGAGGATCTTCCTGACCCAGGGATCAAACCTAGGTCTCCTGCGTTGCAGGCAGATTCTTTACTGTCTATACCACCAGGGGGGTCCATCTTCCCTGGTAAAGGGAAGTTGCATGAGTGGGTAAACAGGTTTGAGAAAATAGCACAGAAATAGCAGAGAAAATAGCACAACAGCGGGCTATGACTGTAATGGCGAATATGTCATATTTGGGGATCTGTAAGCAATTTAGTGTGGCTGGAATAAAATTTATGGTAGGATGAGAGCCTAGTAAAATTCAGAATTGAACTGGTAAACTGGGCTCAGATAATGAAACATGCCATCTTAAAGGCAATGGAAAGTCACAGAGGATTTTTTGTAAAGGAGAATGACATCAAATATACACTATAAAGGTCAACTTGCCATTGGTGAGAATTAAAGGAAAGGCAGGTAAACTAGCTAAAAATGAGCATTCAGGAACCAAGAGAGAGATTATGAGGCTCTGATCTGATACAATGACAAGAGAAGATGAAGAGAAAGGAAGACACTGGAGACAAAATTCAGTTCAGTTCAGTTCAGTTCAGTCACTCAGTCATGTCCGAATCTTTGTGACCCCAGGAATCGCAGCATGCCAGGCCTCCCTGTCCATCACCAACTCCCAGAGTTCACTCAAACTCACGTCCATCGAGTCGGTGATGCCATCCAGTCATTTCATCCTCTGTCGTCCCCTTCTCCTCCTGCCCCCAATCCCTCCCAGCATCAGAGTCTTTTCCAATGAGTCAACTCTTCGCATGAGGTGGCCAAAGTACTGGAGTTTCAGCTTTGTCATCATTCCTTCCAAAGAACACCCAGGGCTGATCTCCTTCAGAATGGACTGGTTGGATCTCCTTGCAGTCCAAGGGACTCTCAAGAGTCTTCTCCAACACCACAGTTCAAAAGCATCAATTCTTCGGCACTCAGCCTTCTTCACAGACCAACTCTCACATCCATACATGACCACAGGAAAAACCATAGCCTTGACTAGATGGACCTTTGTTGGCAAAGTAATGTCTCTGTTTTTGAATATGCTATCTAGGGTGGTCATAACTTTCCTTCCAAGCAGTAAGCTTCTTTTGATTTCATGGCTGCAGTCACCATCTGTAGTTATTTTGGAGCCCCCCAAAAATAAAGTCTGACACTGTTTCCACTGTTTCCCCATCTATTTGCCATGAAGTGATGGGACCAGATGCCATGATGTTAGTTTTCTGAATGTTGAGCTTTAAGCCAACTTTTTCACTCTCCTCTTTCACTTTCATCAAGAGGCTCTTAAGTTCCTCTTCACTTTCTGCCATAAGGGTGGTGTCATCTGCATATCTGAGGTTATTGATATTTCTCCTGGCAATCTTGATTCCAGCTTTTAGGAGATAGAATAGAAAGGATTTAGTAATAGGTTGAATGTGTGTAAATATGGAAGATTTAAGAATAATTTCCATGTTTTTGGTGGATGATTCTCCATTACAAAGAATGTAAGGGAAAGAGCTGACTTTGGGAAGGAGGTGAGGTGGGAGAATGAAGAAAAAATATTAGTGTCTGTGAGACATTCAAACAGAATTGCCAGGTAGGATCAGGAGCTCAGGCAAGAATTCTAGGCTGAGATGAGAACTGGGATTCTGTTCCACAGAGGAGGGGCTAAAGTCCAGAGAGTGAATAAAGATGAGAGAAAGAATATACACACTGTAAGGAGGAGAGGAATAGTTCCAGATTCTTAGAAATCACCAACACTTAGCAGTTGATCCCTTTCGCGTTTTCTGTTTTCAAGCTAGTTTTCATCAGAATGGTGATTCGCTCATTTAGGAATTGTAATATCAACTGCAGAGAATTCTGTGTTTCTGTTTATAACTGTTGAAAGTTCTGATTTTGAGAACAGTATCTTCAACAACTGTTTTCAATGATGTTCAAGATGTGGTTGGAACGTAGTTTTTCTCTGTTAAACCTGTTGGCTGTGGAATGCCACAGCCCCCTGATGACTGGCACATGGGGTCTCCTACACTGGTCTGCCCTGTGGTAGGGGAGGGGAAGGGGACAGGAGGATTTTCATGGCTCTCAAACCTACAAGCAAGGAAAATGTCTAGGTTTTGTGTTGTTAAAAAGATCTCCATCTTTTCTCAGAAGTCCTCAACTCTTTTTTTTTTTTTTTAATGTGGACCAATTTTAATGTCTTTATTGAATTTGGTACAATATTGCTTCTGTTGTTTTTATGTTTTGGTTTTTTTTGGCTGCGAGGCATATGGGATCTGAGCCCCCTGACCAGGGATGGAACCTGTATTCCCTCTATTGGAAGACCAAATCTTAACCACTGGACCACCAGGGAAGTCCCTAGTCCTCAACTCTTACACTTTCTGTGTTAGAGAAGGAAAGGTTTTGGGTCTGTAACAGAACATTTATTAAAGTTTTGATATCACAAAACCCAAGTGATAATACTTTTATGCATAAACATATGTTTTTGTAAAAAACTATTCTGTTAGGACAATGAAATCCCCAAAGTTATATACAGTGAAAAGTAAGTGACTTGCTCTTGAAGGGTAAGGTAATGAAATTGCTTCAATACTTATCACTGTTGTGGTAAAATGGTTATTATAAGACTTAAAAGTATTTTTCCATTTATCACAGCACATTATTATTGTTCACAGAACACCAGTGTTCCATGGCATGCCATATGAGAGACACTGTCCTGGTGGTTTCATTGTGATGGTTCACAATCCTACGCTCATCGACTGTGACCTCCCTAACTTTAAATTTATTCATAAAAGGCAATCTCAGAAAAGTAGAAGGATGTCTCCAGAAAGCTGGTTAGTTCTGTCCTTCAGTCTCTACTGTCCTTGTCCTTAGCACTTTGGAGAAAGCAGGGCTCTGGAAGGCTGTAGACAGACCTTGCAGAGACTCTGCAAAATAAGAGGCAATGCTCTGGCCGCAGCTGCAGCAGAGAGGTGTAGGAACAGTCATTAGACTGGCCACCCGGAGGGCATGTTAGCCAAGCCACTGATTGCAACTGGCTTAGTTAGCAACAGTCCCCAGCACCACACCACAGATGCGCCAGGTGGAGAAGGCTGGGGCACTGTCCCAGCCTCATCTCCTGCTGTGCTCACAGCTGCAGCAGCACGTTGCAGATCTGTGTCACCCTCTCCCTCTCGGAAGATATATGACTGTGCAGAATATACTGTTACAGGATTTTCTTTAAAGGATAAAATCATGGTGCCCTACAAATGTAACATGTGTCAAATATTGTGTTTAATTCAATACGTGAGTGAACCTACAAGACATTACAACTGGTGTAAAGAATTCCAAGAAGCACACTGAAACAGGGAATAGGACTTTAGATTCAAGATGCGTCCACCCACAGGGCAATAATCAATTCATTTGCATTTCTATGGGTATGAATAATTTGTATCATTATCTGCATTCTACAATTTACAGGGTTAGAAAATAGCTCAAAGAATATGAAAGATGAAGAGAATCCAGACAGATGAGTTGCTTAGTCTAGTTTCTAGTTCATAGTAAGTTCAATGTAAGTTTTAGCTATCATTTATTATCCCTGATGGCTCAGTTGGTAATGAATCCGCCTGTAATGCAGGAGACTCTGGTTCGGTTCCTGGGTGGGGAAGATCCGCTGGAGAAGGGATAGGCTACCCACTCCAGTATTCTTGGGCTTCCCTTGTGGCTCAGCTGGTAAAGAATCCGCCTGCAATGCAGGAGACCTGGGTTCTATCCCTGGGTTGGGAAGATCCCCTGGAGAAGGGAAAGGCTACCCACTCCAATAGTCTGGCCTGGAGAATTCCATGGACAGTATAGACCGCAGGGTTGCAAAGAGTCGGACACGACTGAGCAACATGCACTTCACTGTTATTACTGTAACAGTATATTTGGAATCAGACACGCTTGGTTCTGAATCTCATCTTAGCCACTCACTAGTTGGGTAACCTTAAGCAGGGAAATTTATCTTTCTCAGCCCAGTTTTCTTAACAGTGTGCCATTATTTTGGGACTAAGAAGGAAAAACTAGAATAATGTTTTTAAAATATTCCATATAGGGATTATCACAGAGTAAACATTCAATACTGGTGGTATTATTTTTATTATTAAAATTGGCAATTTTAACAACGCCAAAGCTTCTGTTTATAGAGCCATTACTGGCGTAATCAGCTGAAATTCCTTTTGGATTTAGCTAAAATTATAAATCATAAACAGATACATAAACAAACCTCAAATATTGAGTCTGGCAAAATGGTACTTATAATTTCTGTCCTTATTTCCAAAGGTAAGTATTGAATAGATCTATGGTTTTGCTTTTCTTTTCTTTTTTAGTTTTCTAAAAATGAGGTGCCCTCATCCCCCAGACATGGAAGGAAATTTGTCAATACTCCTTACAAACAAAGCACACATAGAAACTTTTATTAAGGACCATTTATGAAACAGATCATTCAACATTATCAATTATTTACTCTCGCTTAAAGAAACTCATTGATTCAGAATATCATAAGATTGATAAGGAGCTTCAAGGTTACCAATCCATCCATCTCTTTGATTTAAGATAGGGAACTATGGATTGGCCAAATAGTTCATTCAGGTTTTAACCCCAAAAAAAACCCGAATGAACTTTTTTGGTCAACCCAATGTTTTTCAAGAGATTAAGTACATTGTCCACACAGGTAGCCATCAGCAGAGTTGGGACCAGAAGCCAAAGCTTTTGATTCCTTGGTTAATTTCCTCTGAATGTCCCTACGTTAGAGCCTCATCTAGTTGGCAGTAGCTAAAAACAGAAGCAGTAGCTTTCCTCTGCATAGATTGAATTGAGAAATCAACCACAGAAATCCCCCAGCACTCAGGATGGATTGGAGATGCCAGAAAAGGAGGTTCCACTTGACTCGAGCTCAGGAAACCATTGTCAAGGGTGGAAGGAGCGACCCACTTGTCTGTAGCACCTCATGATTTATTAACTGTTACTGGTGCCCATGAAATATTCATCCATTCTCCTAGTCACTGCTCCACTGCATCAATAAACCATTGCTCCCCCATCTGTCTAGGTGTGCAGTTTGGGGAAGAAAAAGCTTCATACCAAATGGAAAAGAGACCTCTTTTCATGTTTAGTGCAGTAATAGAACACCAATGCACTTCTTCGTTTCTTGGGGTTTTTTCAAAAGCACAGTCAGGCTGACTTACTGGGCTTCTGGACATATAGTAGCCCCAGAGGGAAAGGCTTCATGAGGTTGGCCGGCTGGTTGTCACACCCCCAGTTTCAGCTTGCACTCGTTTTCCCCATACACAGTAGAGCGGGGCACAGGGAGCCATGGCTTCTCCATTGAGGACGCTTGCTGGACCTTGAATTGGGTTCAGTGTGACGCCCTGAGTTCAGCCTCTCCCTTGCAATCAGAAGCACCAAGTAAACTGTCTGCCCTCTTCCCTGCTCTCACTTCCTTGGATGCTGCTTCATAGACTTTTTCTGCTAACCCTTAACTGTGATTGTTCCCCTTGAACCCTCTTCTCTTCTTATTGTGTATATTCCCATAGGTGTTCACACCCACAATCATGCATTCGCCCTCCATCAATAATCATTCACACCGTCTTGATCTCTCCTTCTCTCTTTTTAGATCTATATATCCAACTATATCATCTATCTCTGCCAGGTAGCCCTTTGCCACTCAAACTCCATAGGTTTCAAACTAAACTTATTATCACCCTCTAATGCTCCACTTCTGGGGAAATCTTTTTGAGAGTTCTGAAGCTCCAATACTTTGGCCACCTGATGCGAAGAGCTGACTTATTGGAAAACACCATGATGCTGGGAAAGATTGAAAACAGGAAGAGAAGGGGGTGACAGAGGATGAGATGGTTGGATGGCATCACTGACTCAATGGACACGAATTTGAGCAAACTCCAGGAGACAGTGAAGGACAGGGAAGCCTGGCGTGCTGCAGTCCATGGGGTCACAAACAGTTGGATAGAACTTAGTGACCGAACAATAACAACAATTACAATGCTCCCCTTGCTCCCTCCATGCTCCAACCTGTTCTACCTCTAAATCTTATCTTGTGTTCTACCTCTAAGTCTTTTCTTGGGAAAGGAATCTCCATCATGTTACCTGAGCCTGGAGACCTGAGAGCCTGATGCTGATTCTCTTCTCTTTGTCCCTCCATGTTTCAGTTATCACAGTTAATTATTAATGTCAAACTTAGTGACTTAGTGATGATTTGTTCATATGGCTGGCAAGATAGTGCTGGTTGTCAGTAGGGAGTTCACCCAGGGAGCCTCAGTTCCTCTCCATTTGGGTCTCTCCCTGAGGCTCCTTGGGCTTCCCCATAGCATGATGACTGAGTTCCAAGGAATAAAAAGTGGAATACACAGGTCTCTTAAGTCCAGGTCTCTGCTGTATTATATACTGGTCAAGCCGGGCTTCCCTCATAGCTCAGTTGGTAAAGAATCCACCTGCAATGCAGGAGACCCCAGTTCAATTCCTGGGTTTGAAAGATCTGCTGCAGAAGGGATAGGCTACCCACTCCAGTATTCTTGGGCTTCCTTGTGGCTCAGCTTGTAAAGAATCTGGCTGCAATGTGGAAGATCTGGGTTCTATCCCTGGGTTGGGAAGATCCCCTGGAGAAGGGAAAGGCTACCCACTCCAGTATTCTGGCCTGGAGAATTCCATGGTCTGTATAGTGCCTGGGGTTGCAAAGAATCAGACACTACTGAGCGACATTCACTTTCAAGCAGAAGAGCCCACCCAGATTCTTGGGGGGAGTATCAGAGAATTCAAGGCTCTCTTTAATCTATTACACTCTATGTTCAATCTTCCTCTTGCAGTTATCTCCCTGCATCCCTTCTTTTTCACATGCTGTTTCTTTGGTCTTGAAAGCTTTCTTCACCTTGTCCTATTCTTTCTTCAAGATTGTGCTTAAGAGTTATAGTATCTCCCCAAACCCTTCTTAACCCCACTCTCTCCAGGTATAATGCAAAACACTATGTCAGCATTTGTTATTCTATATTATCACTGTTTGTATCACTTTCCCATAAGACTGTGAGTGCCGTGAAGGCAGCGACTGTCTTATTATTTTTGTGTCTCCAGAACCAAGTATTGAGCTGGGCAGAGTAAAGGACCTCAGCAAACATTTGTTGGATGGGTAAATATTACCTTATTTTAACCTCTCAATGATCATGTAAAGTGGCAGAAATTGAGTATTATGTCTGTGTTATTGCCTGACTTCCTTATCTTAGATTAAAACAAACAAACAAACATGGCAAAGAATAATGGCATGACCCAAGGTCACACAGCCAGGAAGATAATTCAGATATAGTTGATAGGAATTCAGTTCCCCAAAGTAAGTTGAAATCATAGACCCAGGGACAAGGTTGGGAAGGTGAAGAAAGAACTCTGCCATAAATGGACTCAGTTGTAGCAGAAAATACCCCTGAGGTTTCCTGCTCTATTCTATGTTTCCAAGGGACTGCAAAAGACCTGACTTGGCCAGGAAACGGAAAATACCAAAAGAGATGGAAGATAGCCTCAGAATCTTAAAAAAGAGAGAATGGACATTGTTCAGTGCTTTGTGCAAATTGGAAAGGTAGATTTAATGTAGATTCTCAAAATAATGGTGGAGAGTGAGAGTTTGCTAGTAATTCTCAAGTGACTCTTCAGAACACACAGAGAGACAGCTATTATCAGAAAGAGAGGCTGTGTCTGACCCCAAGTGTTAGGGTCAATTGGATAATTCATTGAAATTAAAACCTCAGCTAAGATAAAACATTCCTCAAGGGCATCTGACTTTCTGTGCTCCGATTTCATGCTTAACATGTCTTTGTTCACTAATTTGGCTTATTACTTATTTTTTTTCAATTAGGAAAATATCCTCTTGATAGCAGATACTGATATTCCAGTCACTAGAAAGAAACCTTCTTCCTTGTAAATACACACATTGGTATTGCAACTTTCAAGCCCTTGAATCAGTTTCTTATTTTTTTTTTTAATTTTTATTTTTATTTTATTTTATTTTATTTTAATTTTATTTTATTTTTAAACTTTACATAATTGTATTAGTTTTGCCAAATATCAAAATGAATCCACCACAGGTATACATGTGTTCCCCATCCTGAACCCTCCTCCCTTCTCCCTCCCCATTCCATCCCTCTGGGTCGTCCCAGTGCACCAGCCCCAAGCATCCAGTATCGTGCATCGAACCTGGACTGGCAACTCGTTTCATACATGATATTTTACATGTTTCAATGCCATTCTCCCAAATCTTCCCACCCTCTCCCTCTCTCACAGAGTCCATAAGACTGTTCTATACATCAGTGTCTCTTTTGCTGTCTCGTACACAGGGTTATTGTTACCATCTTTCTAAATTCCATATATATGTGTTAGTATACTGTATTGGTGTTTTTCTTTCTGGCTTACTTCACTCTGTATAATAGGCTCCAGTTTCATCCACCTCATTAGAAATGATTCAAATGTATTCTTTTTTTTTTTTTTTCAAATGTATTCTTTTTAATGGTTGAGTAATACTCCATCGTGTATATGTACCACAGCTTTCTTATCCATTCATCTGCTGATGGACATCTAGGTTGCTTCCATGTCCTGGCTATTATAAACAGTGCTGCGATGAACATTGGGGTACACGTGTCTCTTTCCCTTCTGGTTTCCTCAGTGTGTATGCCCAGCAGTGGGATTGCTGGATCATAAGGCAGTTCTATTTCCAGTTTTTTAAGGAATCTCCACACTGTTCTCCATAGTGGCTGTACTAGTTTGCATTCCCACCAACAGTGTAAGAGGGTTCCCTTTTCTCCACACCCTCTCCAGCATTTATTACTTGTAGACTTTTGGATCGCAGCCATTCTGACTGGTGTGAAATGGTACCTCATAGTGGTTTTGATTTGCATTTCTCTGATAATGAGTGATGTTGAGCATCTTTTCATGTGTTTGTTAGCCATCTGTATGTCTTCTTTGGAGAAATGTCTATTTAGTTCTTTGGCCCATTTTTTGATTGGGTCATTTATTTTTCTGGAGTTGAGCTGTAGGAGTTGCTTGTATATTCTCGAGATTAGTTGTTTGTCAGTTGCTTCATTTGCTATTATCTTCTCCCATTCTGAAGGCTGTCTTTTCACCTTGCTAATAGTTTCCTTTGATGTGCAGAAGCTTTTAAGGTTAATTAGGTCCCATTTGTTTATTTTTGCTTTTATTTCCAATTTTCTGGGAGGTGGGTCATAGAGGATCCTGCTGTGATGTATGTCAGAGAGTGTTTTGCCTATGTTCTCCTCTAGGAGTTTTATAGTTTCTGGTCTTACGTTTAGATCTTTAATCCATTTTGAGTTTATTTTAGTGTATGGTGTTAGAAAGTGTTCTAGTTTCATTCTTTTACAAGTGGTTGACCAGATTTCCCAGCACCACTTGTTAAAGAGATTGTCTTTAATCCATTGTATATTCTTGCCTCCTTTGTCAAAGATAAGGTGTCCATATGTGCGTGGATTTATCTCTGGGCTTTCTATTTTGTTCCATTGATCTATATTTCTGTCTTTGTGCCAGTACCATACTGTCTTGATAACTGTGGCTTTGTAGTAGAGCCTGAAGTCAGGTAGGTTGATTCCTCCAGTTCCATTCTTCTTTCTCAAGATCGCTTTGGCTATTCGAGGTTTTTTGTATTTCCATACAAATTGTGAAATTATTTGTTCTAGCTCTGTGAAGAATGCTGTTGGTAGCTTGATAGGGATTGCATTGAATCTATAGATTGCTTTGGGTAGTATACTCATTTTCACTATATTGATTCTTCCAATCCATGAACATGGTATATTTCTCCATCTGTTAGTGTCCTCTTTGATTTCTTTCACCAGTATTTTATAGTTTTCTATATATAGGTCTTTAGTTTCTTTAGGTAGATATATTCCTAAGTATTTTATTCTTTCCGTTGCAATGGTGAATGGAATTGTTTCCTTAATTTCTCTTTCTGTTTTCTCATTATTAGTGTATAGGAATGCAAGTGATTTCTGTGTGTTGATTTTATATCCTGCAACTTTACTATAGTCATTGATTAGTTCTAGTAATTTTCTGGTGGAGTCTTTAGGGTTTTCTATGTAGAGGATCATGTCATCTGCAAACAGTGAGAGCTTTACTTCTTCTTTTCCAATTTGGATTCCTTTTATTTCTTTTTCTGCTCTGATTGCTGTGGCCAAAACTTCCAAAACTATGTTGAATAGTAATGGTGAAAGTGGGCACCCTTGTCTTGTTCCTGACTTTAGAGGAAATGCTTTCAGTTTTTCACCATTGAGGATAATGTTTGCTGTGGGTTTGTCATATATAGCTTTTATTATGTTGAGGTATGTTCCTTCTATTCCTGCTTTCTGGAGAGTTTTGACCATAAATGGATGTTGAATTTTGTCAAAGGCTTTCTCTGCATCTATTGAGATAATCATATGGTTTTTATTTTTCAATTTGTTAATGTGGTGTATTACATTGATTGATTTGCGGATATTGAAGAATCCTTGCATCCCTGGGATAAAGCCCACTTGGTCATGGTGTATGATCTTTTTAATGTGTTGTTGGATTCTGATTGCTAGAATTTTGTTAAGGATTTTTGCATCTATGTTCATCAGTGATATTGGCCTGTAGTTTTCTTTTTTGTGGGATCTTTGTCAGGTTTTGGTATTAGGGTGATGGTGGCCTCATAGAATGAGTTTGAAAGTTTACCATCCTCTGCAATTTTCTAGGAAGAGTTTGAGCAGGATAGGTGTTAGCTCTTCTCTAAATTTTTGGTAGAATTCAGCTGTGAAACCGTCTGGACCTGAGCTTTTGTTTGCTGGAAGATTTTTGATTACAGTTTCAATTTCCGTGCTTGTGATGGGTCTGTTAAGATTTTCTATTTCTTCCTGGTCGAGTTTTGGAAAGTTGTACTTTTCTAAGAATTTGTCCATTTCTTCCACGTTGTCCATTTTATTGGCATATAATTGTTGATAGTAGTCTCTTATGATCCTTTGTATTTCTGTGTTGTCTGTTGTGATCTCTTTTCATTTCTAATTTTATTGATTTGATTTTTCTCCCTTTGTTTCTTGATGAGTCTGGCTAATGGTTTGTCAATTTTATTTATCCTTTCAAAAAACCAGCTTTTGGTTTTGTTGATTTTTGCTATGATCTCTTTTGTTTCTTTTGCATTTATTTCTGCTCTAAGTTTTAAGATTTCTTTCCTTCTACTAACCCTGGGGTTCTTCATTTCTTCCTTTTCTAGTTGCTTTAGGTGTAGAGTTAGGTTATTTATTTGACTTTTTTCTTGTTTCTTGAGGTGTGCCTGTATTGCCATGAACTTTCCCCTTAGGACTGCTTTTACCGTGTCCCACAGGTTTTGGGTTGTTGTGTTTTCATTTTCATTCGTTTCTATGCAAATTTTGATTTCCTTTTTGATTTCTTCTGTGATTTGTTGGTTATTCAGCAGCGTGTTGTTCAGCCTCCATATGTTGGAATTTTTAATAGTTTTTCTCTTGTAATTGAGATCTAATCTTACTGCATTGTGGTCAGAAAAGATGCTTGGAATGATTTCTATTTTTTTGAATTTACCAAGGCTAGCTTTATGGCCCAGGATGTGATCTATCCTGGAGAAGGTTCCATGTGCGCTTGAGAAAAAGGTGAAATTCATTGTTTTGGGATGAAATGTCCTATAGATATCAATTAGGTCTAACTGGTCTATTGTATCATTTAAAGTTTGTGTTTCCTTGTTAATTTTCTGTTTAGTTGATCTATCCATAGGTGTGAGTGGGGTATTAAAGTCTCCCACTATTATTGTGTTATTGTTAATTTCTCCTTTCATACTTGTTAGCATTTGTCTTACATACTGTGGTGCTCCCGTGTTGGGTGCATATATATTTATAATTGTTATTATCTTCTTCTTGGATTGATCCTTTGATCATTATGTAGTGACCTTCTTTGTCTCTTTTCACAGCCTTTGTTTTAAAGTCTACTTTATCTGATATGAGTATTGCTACTCCTGCTTTCTTTTGGTCCCTATTTGCATGGAAAATCTTGAATCAGTTTCTTAAAGTTAAAAAAATATTCCATGTATACAATGGGTTTTTTAAAAACAGCACAAATAATTCATATATACTTTCTTATTGTAAGAGATTCAAACAATTGAAATAAATATACATGAAAGCCACTTTCACCACCAGGCACCCATCCCACTTCCAGTCTCAGAGATGATCATTATTAGGAGTCCAATATGCAGCCTTCAGTCCCTTTTCTATACATTTATACAGAGACGTGCGTGTGTGTCCTTTTGATTTCTATAGAAATTAGATCATACTATACATTTCCCTGGAGAAGGCAATGGCAACCCACTCCAGTACTCTTGCCTGGCCAATCCCATGGACAGAGGAGCCTGGTAGGCTGCAGTCCATGGGGTCGCTAGGAGTCGGACACGACTGAGCGACTTCACTTTCACTTTTCACTTTCATGCATTGGAGAAGGAAATGGCAACCCACTCCAGTATTCTTGCCTTGAGGATCCCAGGGATGGGGGAGCCTGGTGGGCTGCCGTCTATGGGGTTGCACAGAATCGGACAGGACTGAAGTGACTTAGCAGCAGCAGCATACATTTCCCTAGGGCTTCTCAAGTGGCGCTACACTAGTAGTAAAGAACCCACCCGCCAATGCAGGAGACGTAAGAGACACGGGTTTGATCCCTTGGTCAGGAAGATCCCCTGGAGGAGGGCATGGCAACCCACTCCAGTATTTTTGCCTGGAGAATCCCATGTACAGAAGAGCCTGGTGGGCTACAGTCCATGGGGCTGCAAAAAGCTGGACACATCTGAAGCCACTTAGCACAGCATGCATACACTTCCCTATTTCACATAACTCTACCCCGTGACTATTCTTCGTCCTTGGTCCACAAAGCTCTGTCTTCTTGTTTCTGATGGCCGCACATTTTTATAGGGTATATTAGTGTCCTCCAGAGAAACAGAACCAATAGGGTATATATATTAGAAAGAGAGAAAGAGAGACATTTACTCTAGGAAATCAGTTCATGTCATCATGAGGCTGACAAGTCCTAAAGCATTTAGGCTGAGTCACAGCCAGAGGCCCAGGGAAGCCATTGGTTTAGTTCTAACCTGAAGGCCTAGAGGCTCGAGACTCAAGAAGAGTTGATGTTTCAGTTTGAGTCCAGAGGTAGGAAAATATCAAAACACCAGTCAGAAGGCCATCAGGCAAGAAGAATTCTCTCTTACCAAAGGGAGTGATAGCCTGTTTATTTTATTCATGCCTTCAGCTGATCAGATGAGGTCCACCCATGTCAGGAAGGGTAACAAGCAGGGTTTGTTTTACTCAGTCTGCTTTACTCAGTCTACTAATTCAAATATTAATTGCATCCAAAAACACTCTTGCTGAGACACCTAGAAAAATGTTAGATCAAATACCTGGGTACCTCATGACTCAGTCAAATGGACATATTAATTAACCATTACATGGAATTACATAATTATTCTACTTTTCCTGGGTCCTAGGAATACATATTTAAAATTTGATGAATATTAAAAATGGCTTTCACCCAGAATAGCATTTTCAATTGACAGTTCTATCACCAGTGTAAGAGAAAGCTCATTTCCTAATACTTTTACCATCACTAAATTTTATCAGCCTTTTGTATTTTTAGTAGTTTAATTGTGTGAAAAATTATTATTATTTTGTTGAGATTGGCATTCTTTTTATGTGCTTGCTTCCCTCTTAACAAATAGAGTATTTATCTTTCTTATTTTTAAACAAGGTTGATGATGTTTTTTCCTTATTGACTCATATGTGCATTTTTTAGATATTATGGCTTTTAATCCTTTGCCTATTATCTATGTTTTAATATTTTCTCTCAATTCTTCACATCTATTTTAACTCCAAAAATGGTATCTGGTCCTGTAGACAAACATTTCCTTCATGACTATGGGTTTTGTGTCTTGTTTAGGAAAAAGAGTTTTCTAACTTAACCAGAAAAATTGCCAAATGACTGTCTGACCTAAGTAATAAATATCTTGAGTGACCTTGAGTCAGTCCAATACTCCTTTGGAGCATTAATTTTTTTATTAAAATAACAAATGTATTCATTCCAACATTATTTACTGTGAACCACTTTATGCCATGGGCTTCCCTGCTGGCTCAGACAGTAAAGAATCAACTTGCAATGCAGGAGACTTGGGTTCGATCACTGGGTTGGGAAGATGATCTGGAGAAGGGAATGACTATTCACTCCAGTATTCTTGCCTGGATGATTCCATGGATAGAGGAGCCCGGCAGGCTACAGTCCATGGGGTCACAAAGAGTCGGACACAACGGAGTGACTAACATTTTCACTTTTTCGCCTTATGCTATGCTATGCCTAAATGCTAGAGCTGTGTGCTGTGCTTAGTCGCTTAGTCATCTGACTCTTTGCGAGCCCGTAGACTGTAGACCACCAGGCTTCTCTGTCCATGGGGATTCTCCAGGCAAGAATATTGGACTGTGTTGCCATGGCCTCCTCCAGGGGATCTTCCCAACCCAGTGATCAAACCCAGGTCTCCCACGTTGCAGGCTGATTCTTTACCAACTGAGCCACCAGGGAAGCCCAAGTAAATGCAATATTTAAAAATATACAGTCTATCAGGAGAAATGGATGATAAAACAACCATCACAATAACGACAGAGAATAACATGGCCTGTCACCGAGATTTGTGCAGAATCCCATGGCAATCTGTGGGAGGAGCCCATATCCAGACCAGGAGGTTTTGTAGGGCTGGTCCACGTGAGGTAGGGGAAGATGCTGGGCAGACAAAGCTGTAGGTGCAGAGGCTTGGGAGTGAGTGAGGGCATACAAACAGTTCACAGAATAAGGGTGAGGATGGTGATGAGTTGTGAGTCTGGAGAGGTAAGCAGAGACTGTTGCTGCCAATGTCATTCAGTTTAGCCTTCTTTCTGCCTGAGGATACTAGGAGGCCTTTGAAGTGTGAAGCAGGGGAATGTGATATGGACCAGCCTTTATTTCTTTTGGTTTTTTAAACTTCAAAGTTTTTATTTTGTATTGGGGTGTAACCAATTAATGTTGTGGTAGTTTCAGGTGAACAGCAAAGGGACTCAGCCACACATACACATGTATCTGTTCTCCCTTAACCCCCTTCCCATCCAGGCTGCCACATACCATGGAGCAGAGTGCCATATACTATACAATAGGTCCCTGTGGGTCATCCACTTTGAATAGAGCAGTGTGTACATGACCTTCCCAAACCCCCTAACTATCCCTTTCCCCAAGCAACCGTAAGTTTGTTTTTTAAGTCTGTGAGTCTCTCTTTCTGTGTTGTAAGTTCATTTGACTCATTTATTTTTAGATTTCACATATAAGGGATGTCATACGATAAGATATTTCTCCTTCTCTGTCTCACTTACTTCACTCAGTGTGACACTGAGTCTCTAGTGGACCAGGCTTTAATAGAGACCGTTCTGGCTGTTCAGTGGAGACGGGGCTTAAAGCGTAGTGAGCAGGGGCAGGGAGGCCAATGAGGAAAGAGGCCATCGTTCCAGCCTTGGAAGGAGACAGCAAGGGTGAAAATGAGGTGACGGCAGAGGATATGCACACGCTGGGCAGACTGAGAGATCTGGGTCCAACTTTTCCACCACGCATGCTAGTTATGGGTCAAGAATAATATATAGCGTTTTTCCAAGTTGAAGTCCTTTGTAAACTAAAAAAAAAAAGAAAACAGCTTAATAATGGAACTGTAGGCAATAGAGATATTTTGAAACAGAGAAGAGTCTACAGGGAGAAACAAAAGTCACCATATTTAAAGTACCAAGTCATTATACATTTGGACCATGCATATTTTTTTCTTCATATGTTGTCTTCATGTGAGCATGAATGTATAATGCAAGCTCAGCCTGTCTGCCCTTCCCTCTTATTCTTTGCTGGTTATCTTCTTATGGTTGGGTCAAAAAAGAAAAGGGCTTTTATCTATCTTCCTGAGATTTCTACCACTCTCAGCCCTGCCATTGGCAACCATTCGCCTCTCTTCCATTCACTACCTAGAAATCCTGGACCCATGGATAAGGGTTGGCTTCCAGAAAGCCATGAAGGTGTGACTAGGGGAGGAAAAAAATTATCTGATATTTTCACATCCCTTTATTCTATATGATATCACTTCTCAAAATGATATACAGATTTCAAACTTTAGCAGTAAAGTAGTCAAAGGCAATTACAGTAGAAGAGCAAAACTTTAAGCCTATAAACTAATGTTTACCCTGTTTTAAGGGACAAGAGTTTCCCTCCACTCCACCCTCATCCCCAGCTCTGCTTGTTTCCTCTTCCCAAGTAGGTGACCAGACAACATGGGGCACAGGACACATCTTTTGCTGGGAGTAAGTCTTCCCTTAGCACACAGAATTATTCTCCCAGCTCTTCATTTCCCTCAGAAATGGGGAAAAAAATATTGAACAGCATTTCCCAGCCTACTGCTGGCTAATAGCATCAACTGCTAATGTTTTATGAAATCCATCTCAGTCAGTGTATGCATTAAGCAGAACCCACTGGGTTAACACTTGCCCCCCTCCTGCTCTCTCCACATCGTTGGGCTTGTCCCGCTATGTGAAGAGGCTCTGCAGCATCCAAGGCTCTGTGTCTGCCTGGCAACGGTGATGGGAAATGAATGCCATCTTGAAGCTGCAAACTGCCCTTCGGGGCTGACGTCTGATGGGCCTTTCAAAGAAAGCTGAGCTTGCCGACACTGTTCGGTTATCACCCATTTTTCTAGGACAAAGGCCTGGGGCAGCCTCTAGTACCATTTGGCTGATATTAACTTCATCTATTTCTATTTCTCATGGTTAAAAACAGAAGCTGAGTCGTTGGTGCTTTGGCATAAAGATGTCCAGTTTCACCCATGAGACATCTGGTCCTAATAAATGGCAACACGGGTAGGGAGGGAGCCAACTGCAAATCCATTCAGAAACTTGTAAAAATAGTCATAATAAATTTACATGTGCTGTCTTAATGGATTCTTAAGTGAGGTGGGTATTTTTATCCTTATTTTAAAGATAAGAAAACAGAGGCTCAAAGACTTCAGAAGCTTGCCAAAGTCATACATCTTGCTGTATAGAGTCACATGATTCTAGGCCTAGACGGTCCAGGATCTTAGGCTGGATCCTATTTTTTCCCCTCATCCAGGCCAATGGATGCCATAATCCAGGAGAGTCAGCGACCAGGTCCAGGTGAATACGAAGCTTGTTTTTGAAAAAGGAGAGATGTGAGATTTTGCAAACAGGGAAGAGTGATATTTGTTTTGGGGATGGGGTGTGGCTTTACTAAATCCTGGGTACTAAATGCATCTGAGCTGGAGGTAATATTAATACTAAAGCTCCTACCAAGGGGGGAGGTCCTGCATCACCATTGTTCTCAGGGAACTTTCATGCTTCACCTGTGATCAGCTTAGCCTTGTAGACAGTCAACCTCAGGCTCTGAACATGGACACAGCCTCAAGTCCCATTGTCTCCAGTAATGTTAGGAACTGGGAGCTAAGGAAATCCAGGACTGAAATGGGCTGGATGATGGAAATCTGACCCTTCCTCTTAGAGCTTGAAAGAGTAGCTGATGTCAAAACCAGGAGCCTCAGCTGGGCACCAAGGGGCTATTTGCAGCTTGACAGCCTCTGTTGAATTATTGATACCCTCCCTGCCTCGGGACCTCCCCCTTGTTAACAAATCGCATTCTGTATGAAAATTTAAAGAGGCAAATGAGTGGGATCTCTCGGCCTATTATTGCCCTCTTCTTTTGCCATCTGAGCTCTAATTTTTAAGTCAATCAGCCTGAAAGGCATCTCTGGGGAGAAGGCATAGTGCACAGAGCCAAGCCCAGGACAGGAAAACTGAAGGCCTTGATTGAGACCATGACCTGAGTCCTGAGTCATTTAACGGAGCCTAAGTGACTCTGGGCTGGGTGAGCACTGACCCTCTGAGTTATTGAAACACAATGCGGGAAAAAAAATCTGTTCCTTCCTAACTGGGACAATAATGTCTCCACCCCATTTGCCACATCTCTCAAATTTTCCTAAAGTAAAGGATAAAAACTTTTAAGTTAAAATTCAAATTTGCATTTGGGATACTTTGTTTGATCTGCAGGGTAGTAGTTTTTTTTTTTTAAATGAAGATAGTTATTTTTCAAAGTAGGAGGTTTACATAAATATGCAATTTTCTGACTTCTCTTGAGAAATCAGAGGACTTGGGCTTTCATTTGCTCATTGCAACTCTTCCTGGGGCCTGTAGTAGCTGCTTCTTAAGTGAGGGATGGCTTCTTTGCTTTGCCAAGGGTCCTACCACTTCGTTGAGGGCTTGTACCTGTGAAACTTGGTTTCAAGAAAGATGGCGAATGAATTTTCTGTGTGTGGCCTCCAGCCTGCTAGTAGGACTGCCCGGAGGACCATGATGGTCTGACCAGTTACGGCAGAGTGCCTTGTTGGCAATTATCTATTTCCCCTTTCCTATAGGAGGGGCTTCCCTGGTGGCTCAGACCGTAAAGAATTTGCCGGCAATGCAGGATTTTCAACCCCTGGATTGGGAAGATTCCCTGGAGAAGAAAAGAATGGCAACCTACTCGAGTATTCTTGCCTGTCCATGGTGAAGGCCATGGACAGAGGAGCCTGGCGGGCTACAGTCCATGGGGTCACAAAGAGTCGGACAGGACTGAGCCACTAACACTTTC
Source organism: Bubalus kerabau (assembly GCF_029407905.1). NCBI lineage: Eukaryota > Metazoa > Chordata > Mammalia > Artiodactyla > Bovidae > Bubalus > Bubalus kerabau. Next base: position 120,193,979 of record NC_073628.1, read on the forward strand.
ACTTTCCCTAGAAGAGGATTATACACAACACCTCTGACCACTGCCTTGCGGACTGTATGCAGATCCTTCGAGCAGTGGCTAAGACGCATCGTGGATCATCACCAGCTCTCTGGCTCGTTCCCTCTGCTGTGGGAATCGCACACCTCATGATCTTTCAGCCTGGATCCCAGCAGGACAAGATCGCATGGTGCAGACCAGCAGATGACTTCCAGCTTGGAGAGGGCCACATACTGCAGCAGAGCTGCAGCCAGCTCTCAGCCTTCAGTAGTGTGAGTGAAAATCAATGTCACTGTCAGCCGCTGAGCGTCGGGCGCTATCTGTAACTGCTGTAGAACTGACCAATGCAGCAAGACTTGGCTTGCTCTGAAAGGGTACTGTGGTGAAAAACAATGTTTTCCTATTTTCTGAGGAAAGGAAAAGGTGGCATTTAGGGAATTCTTAAATATTAAGTTTAATTGTCTTTAATTTTAAAAATAACTTTATGGAGGGGTGGGAGGGAGGTTCAAGAGAGAGGGGATATATGTATACATATATCTGATTCACTTTGCTGTACAGTAGAAACTAATACAACATTGTAAACCAATCATATTCCAATTGAAAAATTTTAAAAAGTTTAGAGGATTCTGGAAAGATCATGAATGCACAAGTCGCTCAGTCGTGTCCAAGTCTGCAACCCCGTGGACTCTGCTGCTGCTGCTAAGTCACTTCAGTCGTGTCCGACTCTGTGTGACCCCATAGATGGCAGCCCACCAGGCTCCCCCGTCCCTGGGATTCTCCAGGCAAGAACACTGGAGTGGGTTTCCATTTCCTTCTCCAATGCATGCAAGTGAAAGGTGAAAGTGAAGTCGCTCAGTCCTGTCCGACCCGCAGCGACCCCATGGACTGCAGCCTACCAGGCTCCTCCGTCCATGGGATTTTCCAGGCAGGAGTACTCAGTCCATGAAATTCCCTAGGCCAGAATTCTAGAGTGGGTAGCCTATCACTTCTCCAGGGAATCTTCCCAACCCAGTGGTCAAACCCAGGTCTCCTGCATTGCTGCTGCTGCTGCTGCTGCGTCACTTCAGTTGTGTCTGACTCTGTGTGACCCCATAGACAGCAGCCCACCAGGCTCCGCTGTCCCTGGGATTCTCCAGGCAAGAACACTGGAGTGGGTTGCCATTTCCTTCTCCAATGCATGCAAGCGAAAGGTGAAAGTGAAGTCACTCAGTCATGTCCGACTCTTAGCGACCCCATGGACTGCAGCCGACCAGGCTCCTCCGCCCATGGGATTTTCCGGGCAAGAGTACTGGAGTGGGGTGCCATTGCCTTCTCCACTCCCGCATTGTAGGCAGATTCTGTACCAGCTGAGCTATCAGGGAAGCCCTGGTAAGATCAGAGCAGTGACGTAAGATTAACTGGGTTGACTCCCTGAACCCACATTTAATAACCATGCTAAAAATTTTTAACAATTTTCCTCTTATTATAGAGAATTATCTTTTAAAATCTACATGTACTGAAGTTATATTTGCAGTTAAAGTTATATTTGTGATAGTAAGATGATATTCAAAATATTTCTTCTATAAAGAGTGCCTAGCTTCTGATAGAGTTTAAACTACTCATATTGTGAAGATTCAGAGAAGGCACTGGCGACCCACTCCAGGACTCTTGCCTGGAAAATCCCATGGGTGGAGGAGCCTGGTCGGCTGCAGTCCACGGGGCCGCTAAGAGTCAGACACGACTGAGCGACTTCGCTTTCATCTTTCACTTGCATGCATTGGAGAAGGAAATGGCACCCCACTCCAGTACTCTTGCCTGGAGAATCCCAGGGATGGCGGAGCCTGGTGGGCTGCCATCTATGGGGTCTCACAGAGTCGGACATGACTGATGTGACTTAGCAGCAGCAGCAGCAGCAGCACTGTGAAGATCAAAGGGCCTAATCTGAAAATCCTTTGTCAGTATTGCGTGATAACAAATTCTCGTTCTTACTAGGTTTCTGGTGATGTGACATCTGTTTCTCGTTTTCTCCAATAGGAGGCAGGTCAAGCATTACTATCCCCATTTGACAGATGTAAATACTGAGGCAGTAACAGGGAAGAGACTTGAGCTATTTAAGGGGAGAACTGAGGGAGACTCAGTTTATCGCCCATTCTCCAGTCTGCCAGGAATCTGTCCTGTGCCTTACACAAAATGGGGGTGAACCTGGGGCTTTTGAACAATGATGCTAATATACAGATTTCTACTCTAATGTCAATTCCAATGAGATTTTGTTGGGGCTGATTTCTTAGAAGTAGTGAAAACCTAGTTATTGTCAAGATACTGCCATATCTCCCTTCTGCCTCTTTATAACGTTGCTTTCCTTGACTTCAGCCACTTCCAGAGTAGGAAGGACTACCCACAGCTGGGGTCTGAGGAAGTGAAGGCACCCACTACTTTCAGCACCTGCCCAAGGCCTCGCTGCCGGGAAACAGCAGGGGTAGAAGACTGAAGTCAGGCCTTTCACCTTGATTCTTGCTTCCCTTACCTTGGCCAGCTTTCTCAGAACTGCGAAGTCCAGTCTCCTCTTCTGCTACAGGGACCACCCTTCCCAGTTCCTCCTGTTTTCCCTCCTCACCCATTCATTGGTTCCCCTACCAGCCCGTCCACCTCTGTGCAACCTCAGACATGCCAAGAATCCTTCTATAGCTGTATCCTCTCCTTGCCCTAGACTTACAAAGTATATCTTTTAAAAATGCAGTTGCTTTTAGAGTCTTCTCTGATAGAGAATAAGGGAAGTGATGGCTTTCTGTCTCCCCTAATCCCTCAGCACAGATGCTATAATTGTGTGACTTCTCATCCTCCAGACTTTTCAATGACCTACCTGCTAAACTCAGACTCTTTAACCCAGCATGAAGCCCTCCCTCCCAGCTTATTTCTGTTCTTTCCTCTCTTCCATATGAATCTTATTTTCTAGTCATTTTTCTTTGCCCTGGATCCCTCCTTTCAACTCTGAATCTTTTCTTTTCAGGGCTTAAAGGCCCACCTTTTTGCAGATGCCCCCCCTGCCCCTTTCTTCTTCAGGGCCAGAGCACTTGGTCTGTGCCACATATGACACCACATTCTGCAGTTATTTATTTGTGTGTGTGTGTGTGTGTGTAATGTATGTGTGAGCTCCACTACCAGCGAGGGAAGGAAGCCCACTTTGCACATCTTCGTGTCTTGCTTTACAGTGCTCCTTGCACAGAACATATGCTGGATAATTCCTGGCTAGATGATTGAGGGAGTAAATCATATTCATGACCTTGCCTTTGGCTGCTGCTCTGGCTCCTGGCAACCTGTCAGCCTGTCATGTGGCTGCAGCTCCCACTATGAGCAGAGCTCAAAGAACATCAGCCCAGTGCCCAGCGCTCCAGAAGGATTCCCTGTCTTTGTGTGTGTCTAGGGTGTGTGCAGCTGGTTGCAGAAACCACAGGTCCAGGTGGTCTCAGTTGCTCATAGATTATCCGGAAGAGCAGGATACATATAAGAAAGGCTTAAAACTTCTCTTTTGGTAGGGATTGTATTGAATCTGTAGATTGCCTTGAGTAGAATTGTCATTTAAACAATATTAACAATATTAGTTCTTCTAATCTAAGAACATGGTATATCTCTCCATCATTTTGTGTCATCTTCAATTTCTTTCATCAGGGTCTCATAGTTTTCTGAGTACAGGTCTTTTACCTCCTTGGGTAGGCTTTTTTTCCCTAGGCGTGTTATTCTTTTTGAAGTGATGGTAAGTGGGAAGAATACCTGAGTAGGTCCTCAGGAAATGCTACTATTAGCAGGTACTATAATGGTGAATAAGACTGTAAATATCATGACCAGAGATAAAGTTGGAAGTCCAAGCCAAAGTTAAAGAGAGGAAAACCTTTCTTCCCCGCCCCCTCTTTTAATCCCTTCTGCTAGAGGAAGGTAGGGGCAGAGGGGACCACATTGCTTGGAGAAGAAATGCAGAGAGGCTGAGGCACAGGTGGATAAACACGTACAGTAATTACCTCATTAATAACAAAACCAGTTGGGAACAGGCTCATTCCAGAGGGCAGGACTGAGCCAGCCTCCTTCCCGAGGCCCCCAGCCAGCACCGCAGCTCCTCTGAGGCACGGAGCTGGCTTACACCCTTTCTCCAGCTGCTGCAGCTGTGGAGGAGGAAGAGGCAGGACCACCTGAAAGCCCCCATCTAATCCCTCCTCCAGTCATCACCTTTCTCTAATCACGTTAGGTGCTGACTTAATAGAGCCTCATGTTAGCCTTAACAGCTGTTGCCCCATTTCAGGACCAGCAGACCTATAACCCTACCTTAGAAAGGAATGACTTAACATGGGAAATTATGTGATTTGCCAAAGCTTTTTTTTTTTTTGCAATACAAGACAGTGAAAGGAAAAAAAGAGGGAGGAGATCAAGCTTTCAGGCATACATACTCTCCCTGGAGGAATCCAGAGTACACTTTGTTTATTTTGTGACTCTTTTCACTGCCCTCCTCACCTCCTCATGTCCAGCCTTCAGGAAGTGTAGGTGTCCCCAGACCCCTAGGAGGGTAAGGTCCTCAAGTAGGCTTGTGCCATTTCTTCCAGACCACACTGATTCTCCTCTCTTAGTAAAAGCCCCTGTGCACCTCTTCTCATGCAGAATGGAGCAGAGACCGCCCCCCCCACCGGCTGCACGGAGTGACGCTCAAAGTCACCAAGGACATTGATGGCCAAATCAAGATTGATGCCAGAATTGCTGATGAGAGTCTGTCCAACCATAGGCCTGGATTGATGAGAATATTTTTAGAACATACTTCACTCTTTGGCTCCCTTGACAACTCCTCACCAATGTTTTCTTATTTAATTACTTTCCATGTAATCTGCTCCTGCAGACTTGCCCTCAGTATTGCCGGCATGGACAGTTTCTGTCTTGCATTTCCTAGAAAATATGCATGCTCTGTCATTTGGCAAGCACCTCCAGATGTAGGAGAGAGATCTCTGTTGTGTCAGTCTCCACTCCCATATCACTATTAGTTTTTCCAAATGAAATGGAAGTGCTGCTAAACATCCCCAAAACCACAGGCTAAAGACGCTATTTTATCTTAAGAGCTGCTTTTCATTTGCTCAGTGCCAGGGCCCCTGAGGGCCAAGAAGCATTCAGTGGAGACCCAGGACTTCACTGTGACCTCTTGATTGACCTTCCAGTCATCTGATCTGGAAGGGCACAGGGCCAAGAGTTGTGGGCAGAGGTGAGGGTGGGAGTGAAAGAAGGGGCTTTGGATAGGAAAGGTCAAGGGGTTTAATGGACATTGAATAGGATGTTACATAAATCATGTACCTTGACTATGCGTAAATTTATTCTTTGGTAAAATAAAGAGGGGGCTTCCCTGGTGGCTCAGTGGTAAAGAATCCACCTGCCAATGCAGGAGATGCAGGAGACACAAGTTTGGTCCCTGGATCCAGGAGAACCCCTGGAGGAGGAATTGGTAACCCACTCCAGTATTCTTGCCCAGGAAATCCCATGGACAAAGCAGGAGAAGGCTGGGAAATTGGTTATCCATATGGAGAAGTATAAAAACATATCAGACACCAAAGAATCAGATCCAAGTGCATGATAAAGCTCTGCATAAAATCAAAAACTTAATCCTTTCTTTTTGAGAAAGAACTATAATTTATACAGCACTCTTTGTTTTGAACATTTTAATTACAACGTTTATAAAAATACCATGGTGTAGTAGCTTGATCAGCTACTATAGTGTTAATCAGTGTAGCTTGATCTTTGCATAAATCTGGAATTATTTTTTTAGGATTAGTTCCTTGAAGTTTCATAGATGGTCCTAAGATAGCACCTGGCTTGATTCTTACTGATTGTCTACATATTCTTGATAGTAAATACCACATTTTCTTTTTAAATTGAAATATTGTTGATTTACAATTTTCTGTTAATTTCTGCCGTACAGCAAAGTAATTTAGCTATATATATATATATATATATATATATCTGGAGAAGGAAATGGCAACCCACTCCAGTATTCTTGCCTGGGAAATCCCATGGACAGATGAACCTGGTGGGCTACAGCCATAGGGTTGCAAAGAGTTGGACACAACTGAATGACTAACACTTTAGTATTTATGTTACCACTAACACTTTATTATATATCTTCTTCACTTTTTCTTCTTTTCCAGATGATGATTTATCACAGAATAATGAATGCAGCTCTCTGCACTGTGTGACAGAAACTTGTTTGTCCATTCCGTGTACAGTGGTTTGCATCTGCAAACTCCAAACTCATGCTCTGTCCCTCTCCCACCCCCGACCCCTTGGCAACCCCAAGTCTGTTCTCTATGTTTGTGAGCTTGTTTTTATTTCATAAAAGTTCATTTGTGTCATATTTTAGATTCCACATATGAGTGATATTATATGGAATTTGTCTTTCTCTTTCTGACTCCAACTTAGTATGACAATCTCTAGGTCCATCTATGTTGATGCAAATGGCATTGTTTGGGGGTTTTTTATGGCTACGTAGTATCCCATTGTTTATATGTATCACATCTTCTTTATTCATTCATCTGTCAATGGGCATTTAGATTATTTCCATGTCTTGGCTATTGTGAATAGTGCTTCTATGAACATAGGGGTGAATGCATATTTTTGAATTATATTTTTTTTGTCTGTATATATGCCCAGAAATGGGATTGCTAGACCATATGGCAACTCTATTTTTAGTTTTTTGAGTAACCTCCACATTGTTTTCCATAGTGGCTGCACCAATTTACCTTCCCACTAACAGTGTAGGGGGATTCCCTTTTCTCCACACCTTCTTCAGCATTTGTTATTTGTAGGCTTCTTGTTTGTTTGTTTAAGTAAAACAGTTTATTTTTTAAATTAATTTATTTATTTTAATTGGAGGCTAGTTCCTTTACAATATTGTAGTGGTTTTTGCCATACATTGACATGAATCAGCCATGGGTGTACATGTGTCCCCCATCCTGAAGCCCCCTCCCACCTCCCTCCCCATCCCATCCCTCGGGGTCATCCCAGTGCGCTAGCCCTGAGCACCCTGTCTCATTTATAGGCGTCTTAATGATGGCCATTCTGGCCGGAGTGAAGTGCTACCTCATTGTAATTTGGATTTGCATTTCTCTAATAATTAGCAATATTGTATCTGTTGCTAAATATTAGCATGTGTATGTTGGCCATCTGTATGTCTTCTCTGGAGAAATGCCTATTTAGGTCTTCAACCCTTTTTTCAGTTGGGTTATTTGTTTTTTTGTTGCTGTTGAGTTGTATGAGCTTTTCTATATTTTGGAAATTCAGTTCAGTTCAGTTCAGTTGCTCAGTCATGTCCGACTCTTTGCAACCCCATGAATTGTAGCATGCCAGGCCTCCCTGTCCATCACCAACTCCCGGAGTCTACCCAAACTCATGTCCATTGAGTCAGTGATGCCATCCAGCCATCTCATCCTCTGTTGTCCCCTTCTCCTCCTGCCCCCAGTCTCTCCCAGCATGAGGGTCTTTTCCAATGAGTCAACTCTTCACATGAGGTGTCGAAAATATTGGAGTTTCAGCCTCAACATCAGTCCTTCCAATGAACACCCAGGACTAGTCTCCTTTAGGATGGACTGGTTGGATCTCCTTACAGTCCAAGGGACTCTCAAGAGTCATTTCCAACACCACAGTTCAAAAGCATTAAATCCTTGTCAATTGCTTCATTTGCAAATATTTTCTCCCAATCTGTATGTTATCTTTCCATTTTGTTTATGGTTTCCTTTGCTGCATAAAAGCTTGTAAGTTTGATTAGGTCCCACTTGTTTGTTTTTGCTTTTATTTCTATTGCCTTGGGAGACTGACCTAAGAAAACATTGTTATGATTTATGTCAGAGAATGTTTTGCCCATATGGTGTCATGTTTTACAAAAACATAATACTTCTAGAAGGAAATGTAGGGTTAGACATAAAATAAAAAAAAAAAACAGTATAGGAAAATAGTGGCAAATTTGACCATATTAACATTAAATCTAGAACTTCTTTTTAATAAACAACACCATAAACATCTTTAAAGATTAAAGGTAAGCCTGAGATATGGAGAAAATATTGGAAACACAAATAGTTGTTAAAGGCCTAGTATTCAAAGTTTACAAATAGGTACAATAAGAAAAAAAGTAGAAAACAAGCAAAACATAAGATGATAGTCATTACTTGTGAATAAACACATGAAAAGATGCTCAAAGGTCCTCCTAACTAATAAACTACAAATTAAAATAACTCATATATGCCATTACTCACTCAACAAGTTGACCAAAATTTTAGAAGTCTTGTCATAAAAAGTGTAAGCATGGATAAATGGATAGATGAAAATTCTCCCCACACTGCTTTGTTTCTGGTTTCAATCACTTTGAGCTGGAGATTGCATACAATCTAAAGAAGCAGTAAAAGCACATAAAGAAATGGGAGATTTACAGAGGAGCATTGATTGCAACATTATTATAATAGAATAAAATAAGAGGAAACTACCTAAATGACATCAACAGTGGATTAAGAAGTTGTGGGATAAAATACAATAAAATATTACATAAAATTTAAAATGAATAGACTAGAATTACATGTATTAACCCGGGTACATCTCAAAGACATAATGTTGAATGAAAAAAACCCCCACAAATTACAGAATAGGTATGGTAGGATACCATTTACATAAAGTTTGGAAGAATATAAAACAGTCCTACTTATTTGTAGATTCACATATGAGACACATATTGTAAAGCAGTATAAAACACAAATGGGAATGATAACCATCAAATTTATGATGATGGCCTCTTGTAGGGAAGGTTTCAATTATAGTTGTAATCTTTTATTTAAAAAAAACTAAAGCAAATAACTCACAAGATTTGATAGAGGTAGATAGTGGGCAGACAAGTGTTCATTGTGTGATTTTCTCTCTGTACATCTTTACAGAATTTTGTAATCCATTTTGAATGGTTTAAAACTGGCTTTTACTTCCAACAGGAAGGAAGATGGAAGTAGAACAGGCCGCTGTTGAGTGGTGATGTATGATCTGCCACATCCTTCCAACAGCCTAGGACAGCCGTTCCTAGTACCTAGCCCAGTGCCCCGCTCCAGAAGAGCAGGCAATAAACAAAGATAGAAAGAATGAGTGGCTGAATGGGCTCGTGTTTGGAAATGGAATATGCCCGGTCATATGTATGCTGTGCCCTCTCTGTCATTAAATCACACTCGGAGGATGGTTTCCTTCCCATCCATCTCACTCAGCCAGACTGGCCATCTAGTATAATAACTCAGGGGAATTACATTTAGGGACCATTTTTTTTTGCAGGACAGCAAGGAGCTGCAATTCATTCAGTCCTGGCTGTGGTCCGAATTCATTAGTGTTTTTGTCGGCAACGTGTGGTGCTCAGAAGTAGAATCCTCTCTCAAAGCAGGGCACCGCTGTCTTTCTCGTATTATAGTCATAATCATAACCAAAAACAAACCCGAGGAAGTAAAACCACCAGGGAGGCCTTCCTCTTTAATTAAGGCTTTCTAATGAGCCACAATCTCACCATGCATGGGACTCGGTTCTCCTTTATAAACAGAAGATTATCGATGCGGGATGTGTTTTCTTTTGCAGCCCTTTTGCAGTTGCTGTTTCTTCTTCATTTCCTTCCCCTGGTGCGGCCGCTCCTCTCTTGGCATGCAGACACACACGCGTGAAGGGTATGACATCAGGAGAATCCAAACCTCTTTATTCACTCAGCCAGCTTGCAATTCTAAGATTCTTTGGGTGTCATCCAAGGAAATGTAATGTGGACCAGGTAGCTTAATTGGTTGGTAATTAAGGTAAAGTCTTAGGTTCCAGCCCCCAAAAGACAGAATAATGAACTCTGTTCATCATTTGAGACAGAGCATCTCAAATATTGGCAAATGTATCATTGTTTATGTGAAGGGTGAGGGTCAGATAGGGCAGGATGGCATGAATCATGACAAAGTATCACTACCAGTGGAACTCAAAACTAGCCCCAATCTGGTGGGTCTGTGGATTCCTTTTATGAGAAAATGAGAGTATCTTACATGGGTAAAAATTATTAGTCATGTCCTCCTAGCTCACTTACAAATGTGGAACTGAGAAAGTGACCACGGTCAAGATTTCCATCTTTATTGCTAAAGAGTAGAAAATAGAGACTTGGTCTTTCTCACTGTCATTTTTGTGATTTTTTTTTTCTATGAATCTGAGGGTACATTATAAGGAAACATGTGACAAACTCAAGCAGAGAGAAATTTGGGCTGCATCTCTGGGAAAAAGAAAATAATTATGGTGAGATCCATTAGACTGTGTAATATTTTCCCAAGGGAAATGATGTAAACCTCGGAGTCACAGTCATTTCAATGTGACCAAACCATGCATTTGCGAGCAGACCCCAGGGAACAATCCTGCATTGAAGAGGGGATGGGAAGGTGATAGGTCAGATGATCTAATAGATCTTTTTCAACTTAATTTCTAGGATTGTAGGATCCTAATTAAAATGAACTATATTGCCTATTATGAGCTTGTTACATTAATATTCTGTAAGGTCTCCAAACAGGTCAAGGGGGTTTCAGCCTTTTCTTCTTTCTGTGAAGCCAGTGTCCACTAGCTATCTTAACCATGTACCTGCCACTCACACACTGACTTCTTCCTAAAAATGCTTGACAAAGTCTTTAAAAGAAATTAGAGCATATATTATGAATTGAAAATTTTATTCATAGTAGTCCAGTGGAATGAGAAACACGCTTTAATATCCTTGAGACGAGCTGTGACAACAAATATTCTTCTGGCAAATAGCACAGTGTTGAGCTGGTTCTGCAATAGTGGCGTTGTCTCCACGTAAGTTCCAGGACTGGGCGTCCCCAGTGGCTCAGTGGTAAAGAATCTACCTGTAGTTCAGGAGATGCAAGAGATGATCCCAGGGCTTGATCCCTGGGTCCAGAAGATCCCCCAAAGAGGGCACGGCAACCCACTCTAGTACTCTTGCCTGGAGAATCCCATGAACAGAGGAGCCTGGTGTGTTAACTGTCCATGGGGTCGCAAAAAGTTGGACACCACTTAAGTGACTGAGCATGAATGCATGCAAAATCCAAGACTAAAATCTGATTGCTCACTTATGGTCCTGACTTTTCCCTTTAGCTTTAACTGATGATTGAAAGGGGATGTTGGTCACTGGAGAAATCTTAGCAGAGGTCCTGCTGTCACAGACCAACCCAGCTTTCCACTAATGTTAGCCTCTCTTCCTTGACTATCCTTTCGAAATGGACTCCAGTGAGCAAGCTCAGACAAGACCATGGGTGGACTGGCCAGAACTGGTCTGAGAACCACCACTAAAGGTGTACAGGTCACTGTAGCCCCCAAAGTAGTGACAGTTTAGGGCAGGTGGAAGAGCCAGGTGGTTCCATTGCCCATGTGGTGTTTCAGAGGAATGTAGCTGCAGAATAAGAAGAGAGAGTGGTAACTTGATTCGTCCTGAGGATTCCCTCAAAAGGTTCTTTAAAGAAAAAAAAAGGAGCATAATTGCTTTACCACGTTGTGTTCATTTCTGCTCTACAACAAAGTGACTCAGCTATACGTGTACACATGTCCCCTCCCTCTTGAACCTCCCTCCCACCATCCCACTCCTCCAGGTCATCACAGAGCACGCAGCTGAGCTCCCGCTGCTATATCGCAGGTTCCCACTAGCTATCTATTTTATACACAGTAGTGCTCTTGCCTGGAAAATCCCATGGATGGAGGAGCCTGGAAGGCTGTAGTACATGGGGTCGTGAAGAGTCGGACATGACTGAGTGACTTCCCTTTCACTTTTCATTTTCACGCATTGGAGAAGGAAATGGCAACCCACTCCAGAGTTCTTGCCTGGAGAATCCCAGGGACGGGGGAGCCTGGTGGGCAGCCATCCATGGGGTCGCACAGAGTCCGACACGACTGAAGCGGCTTAGCAGCAGCAGCAGTATATATATATATATATATATATATATATACTATGTTCACATGTCCATTCTCAACGTCTGTGTCTCTATTCCTGCCCTGCAAATAGGTTCATCTCCTTTGTGGATGTCCCCAAAATGTTCCTGATAGACCACAGAACCCTAGACACTAGCACGCAGCAGAGAATATCAAGCTCTACTTAATTTAAATTCAGAAACTGGGCTTCTATTAGCCTGCAGACAGTTTCCGTGGAAATTGGAGAGATCACTTTGCAAGATCACAGGGGTGTGCCGTCGGGTAGGTAGGAGGTCTGGGAAGGCCCTGTTCCTTCAGGAATCAGCGGGTGTCATCTCACTATGCAGTTGTCCCTGGCTCCTTCAGGCAGATCCCGGGAGCTCCCATTTCCATTACAGTATTTCTAATACATAATTGTCAGTGTGCATAGCAAATCTTATAGGCAAGGAAGAGACCGTTGCGTCATCTGTTTTCCCCCAGAGCATGGCTCAGTTCCTGATATAGAAGGCACTTGATGAAAACTTGTTAGGTTATTACAGTGCTATCTTAGAACCTTGGCTTCTTTGTCTGCGAAGGGGTATAATAATACTAACTCAAATGGCTGTTCTCAGGATTAAATGTCAGACTAGATGAAGTACTTAGGACAGTAGCCAGCACTTAAATAACATAGTTCATTTCCCCCACTGTTTCGGGTGTGGGAAGGTTATTTCTGGTTCTGATAGATAACAGGCAAAAAAATGTTTTTTAAAACAGTAAATAAACCAGAAATGTTGCACACTTGAATTTTGTGTTGCAGTTTTATCAGGGTTCAAGAATAAGTCAGCATTTGTACTCCACTTAGCGTGGTGGAGGTGATATCAGCTCTGGCGATAAGTTCCAACTCATTCAATCTTCTCTTCATCATATACCGTAAATAAATGAGGGAGATTTCTGAGCTGTTCAGACTTGATTCTGTTTCAGACATCCATGAGATAAACTTGGAGAGTGAGTAAGCACTTCTCATCAGTAATGATAAAAATGACTATTGGGAAGTGGCCTTTTTGATTGATTGATGGTCAGAATTTCATTTTTGTTGTCCTAGAATATTTTCAGGCTCTCCCTCTAAATGCCCCTAGAAGCATCTCCTTCTTTGCTTTATTTCTACAAAACAAAGAGTTCCTAGGGGGTGACTTGTCAAGGAGGTTTACGTGGTCGAAAAGTACCAGAGCGTGATGCTGGGTTTGCAAGGCCATCCATGGACTGACTGCTTGGCAGGAACTCACATAAGGATATCTGCTTCTAATCAAAGCCAAGTGGACCTTAGGAAGCATCACTATGAACAAAGCTAGTGGAGGTGATGGAATTCCAGTTGTGCTCTTTCAAATCCTAAAAGATGATGCTGTGAAAGTGCTGCACTCAATATGCCAGCAAATTTGGAAAACTCAGCAGTGGTCACAGGACTGGCCACAGTTTTCATTCCAATCCCAAAGAAAGGCAATGCCAAAGAATGTTCAAACTACCACACAACTGCACTCATCTCACACGCTAGTAAAGTAATGCTCAAAATTCTCCAAGCCAGGCTTCAGCAATATGGGAACCGTGAACTTCCAGATGTTCAAGCTGGTTTTAGAAAAGGCAAAAGAACCAGAGATCAAATTGCCAACATCTGCTGGATCATGGAAAAAGCAAGAGAATTCCAGAAAAGGATCTAATTCTACTTTATTGACTATGCCAAAGCCTTTGACTGTGTAGATCACCACAAACTATGGAAAATTCTGAAAGAGATGAGAATACCAGATTACCTGACCTGCCTCTTGAGAAATCTGTATGCAGGTCAGGAAGCAACAGTTAGAACAGGACATGGAACAACAGACTGGTTCCAAATCAGAAAAGGAGTATGTCAAGGCTGTATAATGTCACCCTGCTTATTTAACTTAAATAAGTACATCATGAGAAATGCTGAGCTGGAAGAAGCACAAGATGGAATCAAGATTGCTAGGAGAAATATCAATAACCTTAGATTTTCAGATGACACTACCCTTATGGCAGAAAGTGAAGAGGAACTAAAAAGCCTCTTGATGAAAGTGAAAGAGGAGAGTGAAAAAGTTGACTTAAAACTCAACATTCAGAAAACTAAGATCATGGCATCCGGTCCCATCACTTCATGGCAAATAGATGGGGAAACAGTGGCTGTCTTTATTTTTTGGGCTCCAAAATCACTGCAGATGGTGACTGCAGCCATGAAATTAAAAGACGCTTACTCCTTGGAAGGAAAGCGATGACCAACCTAGACAGCATATTCAAAAGCAGAGACATTACTTTGCCAACAAAGGTCTGTCTAGTCAAGGCTATGGTTTTTCCAGTGGTCATGTATGGATGTGAGAGTTGGACTATAAAGAAAGCTGAGTGCCGAAGAATTGAAGCTTTTGAACTGTGGTGTTGGAGAAGACTCTTGAGAGTCCCTTGGACTGCAAGGAGATCCAACCAGTCCATCCTAAAGGAGATCAGTCCTGGGTGTTCATTGGAAGGACTGATGCCAAAGTTGAAACTCCAGTCCTTTGGCCACCTAATGCGAAGAGCTGACTCATTTGAAAAGACCCTAATGCCGAGAAAGATTGAAGGCAGGAGGAAGAGGGGACGACAGAAGATGAGATGGTTGGATGGCATTACCAACTTGATGGACATGAGTTTGGGTGGACTCCGGGAGTTGGTGATGGACAGGGAAGCCTGGCATGCTGTGGTCCATGGGGTCGCGAAGAATCGGACACAACTGAGTGACTGAACTGAACTGAACTGAACCAAAGCCAGGTTTCCACTTTCCCACCAGCTCTGCATTTTACCGGTTCCATCACTGCAGCCCCGCGGCTTAATTCTTGCAGCTGCCCTCTGATTGCTATACCAGGCAATGGAGCCGTAAGAAGCAAAGTGGAGGCCAAGAAGAGGAGAAGGTGAACATCACCAGCACTCAGTTGTCAGTTGAAGGCATTTCTGAGGCTGATCCCCTTCTGCTCTGCTGTAGGCCTAGTACCTGGTGATGGATCTGGCTCTCCACCCCCAAACCTCATGCCCGCCCTTGTCTATTATCCCTGGGTTTCACAGTTCTTTCGCGGTCTCATCTCTCAACCATGTGAAATCTGTGTTGTCCTGGAGGCAGTGAGCTACTGCCTTCTCTTTTTCTTGCTTTTAATTCCAGGTAAACTCTGGACTTCTGATATTAAATCCTTGTCATGGGAATTGCCTCCTCGAAGGGCAGAAATTCCCCTACTCCTGCTCTGTTGCCCCAGCTGCCCTCTGCTGGCCATCCATTGGTACTGTGGTCAACCCTTTGTCACCAAGGGCATGGAACAGGAAATCTGTCTTTGCTCTTTCCTCATTCTCATGCTTTCCTAACCTTCTTTTTAAAAAATTTGGTTGTACACTCTCAGAATTTTTCAAGCAACACTGAAACACCTTGTATCCCCATGCTCCCAATGACCATCTCCTGGATCTGTCGTAAAGCATTCCCCACGGCATCCAACACTGGCCAGGCCCATGGTTGAGCTGATCCTTAGTGACCTTGCTGAAATGGTTATGGAGCACTGCCTGGGGCTGGTGGGTGTAGGCTTTAAAAATTGGAGGATTTTATGTTAGAGCAGGGTTTCTCCAAATTGCATCACTGACATTTGGGACCAGACCATTCTTGGTGGTGTGGCTCTCTCCTGTGCCTTGAGGATTGTTTAGCATCATCACTGGCCTCCACCCTCCAGATGCCAAAGGTGCCTGTCCCAAGTTGGCTGACCTCCCAGACAACCAAAAAGTTCTGCTCCAGACACTGCCAAGCGTCCCCTGGGGAGCAAAATCCTCACTGCTGAGAACTGCTGCATTAGGGGGGATAGAACAGAAGGCCCGCCTTCCTCAGAGGGACTTCTAAATGCTGCAAGTGCAGGTCTAGCCTCTGGGCCATTCAGGGCTTTGCAGGACACCCGAGTTTTCTGCGGAGACGGACACTCAGCTGCTGAATGTGCTGTGGGGAGTGGGGTGGTCACACCGAGAGTCTTTCTCATAAAGATTGTTGATGGATCCTCCTGGTTCTTGCCTCCTGTCCCACTCAAACGCTCAACTCTCTCAAGCCTGAGCGCTACCTTCTGAGCCTTCCTGAGCCTCACCTCCCAGTTGTATCCTGCCTCCCCGTCCCTCTCTCAGCTGCCACCTCTGGTGCTCTGGGCAGCCATGACCCCCAGCCTTCATACGTCTTCTCCATCTGCTTTCTCTCCACCATTGATTGGACAAAAACCTCTTGTCTGAAGAAACTTCTCCCCTTTTCTACATCACTATGGGTTTATTACAAGAGAGTCCCTTACAACACTAGTTATAATCTCTTAAGAGAAGAGAAGTTAACCATGTGGTGCTGACCGGTTTATCTTTAACCGGAAGTCATTCCTTCCACTTGCCTTCTCCTCCCAGAAGCCCCCTTGTCTGTCTCCCTGGGCCCAAGCAGCACTCTGGACTTACAGCTCCACCGCAGGTACTTAGATTGTCTATCTTTTGTCAGCCTTCCCGACTGGACAATAGCTCTTTAATTCAAGCAACCTGTCTTTTTTCATCCTTAACATCTCCAGTGCTGAGGCCAGGGGTGCTCACAGCGCAGAGGACGTGCTTAGCAAAGGTCACTGAATGCACAAATATCTTCAGCCTTGGGAAAAAAAATCCCCTAATTGAAATTCAGCAGCAGTAGACTTTCTTGAACTTTAAGAAAGCTGAAGACAAAAGACTTTGGATTTTTTTGTCCGTGTTTCTCCTCTTGTCTCTGCTTTAATTTGTCAGAAGCTGCATTCAGCCTCAGGAGTTGCGCAGAAGCTCAGACTGGAAATCTCCTGATGTTTGTGATCCACTGCATTCTACACTGGGATGAAGTCCGCTCCTCTGACGTCCCAGCTGGCATACCCTGCGATATTGCCACAGCGCTAATGCTGCAGATTAATGACACACCCTGATGGAGAGACACCTTTTTCCCAGTTGTGACTAATGCGATATTGATGGCGTCCCCTTAGACAGCCATCTAAATATAGATACAGCAGGATGAGCTAAGAGGAGAAAATGCAAATATCAGTTTCTTTGTGTAACAGTTCCATAATAGTTTCTGGGAGCCAGCCCAACATTATGAAAATCACTGAGAAGAATCAGACAAGCTTTTCTTCTGAGGGCACTTTTATATTTGCAAACCCACCATCATTGTCAGCTTTGATTAATATTTATCAGTATGCATCAAGGTTCATTTTATTAACTCTTCCCCAGGACTATTAAACTCCAGAACAGTTATGTTACAATTGAGGAAGCAGAGGTCTAAAGAGGTTTGGCAACTTGCTTAAGGCCATGTGGTAAATCTGGTATCAGATTGAGACTGGGAGGCACAGATCTTTAGTATTCAGTTATGGGCACTAGTGGTAAAGAATCTGCCTGCCAGTTCAGGTAGATGTAAGAGACACAGGTTTGATACCTGGGTTGGGAAGATCCCCTGGAGGAGAAAATGGCAACCCACTCCAGTATTCTTCTGGAGAATCCCGTGGACAGAGGAGCTTGGCAGACTGCAGTCCAATAGGATTGCACAGAGTTGAATATGACTGAAGCGACTTAGCACACACGCACACCTCTCTGAGAAGGGCTGCGGCTCTGGGTAAGCTCTGGGGGTGGGGGGGGTTGCCTCACCTTCGTTCACGCATCAGACAAAGTGATGCCGCCTGGTAGCTCTCCCAGACTCTCACAAGGAGCAAGCTTTTGAAATGAAGAGGAAGCCAGCTCTTTTTCCTGACATGCATCACGTCTCTCACTGAAGGCAGAGACCCTCTGCTGCCTGGATTGTGCACTGGGGCATGTCACAGTCTAGACAGCATATGAGAGACAAAAGGCTCACTTGTCATCCGCCTTTCACTGGATGGAGAGACAGCCTGAAAGCTCTGTGAGACGCCGCCCCACATATGAACTGAGAGGAGCATGTGTAACAGTTCTAAGCCAGGGGCCATGTGTGGCTGTGGCTCTAAAGGTGGGGCTAAATGGAGATTTGCTCAAGGTTTAGGAGACAGGTTCTAGGGTCAGATGCCAAGACTGAATCCATAAGGTCATCTTGCCTGCCTCCATCCAGCCTGGTCCCCTGCTCCTTGGTGCTTCCCTTTGCAGCCTGGCTGGGTCCCTATCCCATCAGAAGCTTCCTGGGGGGAATTCAACTTCTTATCCTCTGCTCATAGCCCTTGAGACAGGCAGGGGAGGAAGCGCACCTGCCTCCTAGGGAGCAAGGACACATGTGCAGAGCAGTCTGGGATTGTGATGCACCCACCTGGAGACGCTGCTCAATGGTGAGACAAATTACACGCCTGTTTCCCATCCCTGCTTCTGCCTCCTCCTCCCTTCTATGGATATGGCTTTCTGTGAGTGCTCAGGAAAGAAAGTTATCCAAAGCCAGGGACGGAAGTTGAAGTCTGCTTGCAACCTGCCCCTAGTTAGCTGTGTGACCTTAGGCAAGTTCCTTAACCTCTCTGAGTCTCTGAGTCCTCATTAAAATGAGAATGAGAGCACCCATCTCATCTATGATGCAGGGTCAAATGAGATACTGAACACTGTATAGAAAGGATGCTCCTCGAACATGAATGATGGTGATGATACCTTTACATCAGCTATGTCAGGTATAATACCCTTACTGTCTTAAGCTGAGGTTAAGAGACACAGAACCTCTTAGGCACCCCCCTTAGAAAAAGAGCTGGCTTCCTTTTCATTTCAAAAGCTTGCTTCTTGTGAGAGTCTGGGAGAGAGTCTGTGATTATGGATAATTATAACTATGAGGATTTGCTGCCCTTCTTGTATCATTATGCTCTGTCAGATAGAAAGACTAGGATGTGCCAATCTATCACCCTGGCAATAATTAAGCACTTACAACATTTAGGTAGACCTTGTGGAGCATAGAAAAACAGACCTCACACCATCCCTCCTCCTAAAGAATAAACTAGAAAAACAAGGCAAGATTTGAAAATACAATATCTTCTGGGGCTAGCAGTATTCAACCTTTTAGAAATGCCGTAGTCTCTTGGGCACCGAAGTGTCTAGAAAGTACATTTTATGTTGCTCTGCCGTGCTGCCCCCTGAATATCACCCCTTAACAAAGGCTCTCTTTTTTCCTTAACAGAAGTAAGGACCAAAAACAAGCCTCTGATTTCTTTTAAGTCAAGAGACCTCCTGCCCTCTTGCTCAAAACTCTCCTTGTGGATCCTCCTTCAATCTTGAGTGAGTCCTTTCTCTTCCTGAGCCCATCGTCCAGACGCTCGTGACACTCGCTAGCTGTGGCTCCTGTCTCCGGCTCACTGGTCCCCTGTCCCCAACTCCTGAAGCCGGTGCCCCACAACACACACGCACTTTCTCCACTCTGCTTCGTAGGTGGCCTGGTTGTTCTCTAGCCCTATTAATAGCTTTTGGCCTGCAAAAGCTGAGACCAATTCAAGATTTGCATAACAGTCCAAAGCAACAGAGGATTTGTCATAAGGCAGTGGGTGATTAATCGCCAAATGAACTGCACAGACAGCCTCCTTGTTACAGGAGTGGAGCCTCCTTGGGTCCTTTTGGGGAGAAAGCAGAGCATGCATCATAAACAAGCACAAATGAACAAGCTGACTCAGAGGAAAGAGGTCAGAATGGACAGAGGAAATCTGAGGAACTGGCCCCTGAGGGGTCAGTGACCACCCGTACCATACAGGCAGTATTGGGCCATGAAAAGTTACTGCCATTTTAATAAGTCAAAAGCAGTTGAATATTATTTAACATGATTAAATGTAAACATTTTGGGATTTAGTAAGCATTTTTATTGTATTTTTAATTGGAGGATAATTGCTTCACAATATTGTTGGTTTCTACTATACATCCACATGAATCAGCCATAGGCATGCATGTGTCCCCGGCATCTGAACCTCCCTCCCACCCCCCACCCCATCTCACCCCTCTAGCTTGTCACAGAGCCCTGGGTTTGAGCTCCCTACAGCAAATTCCCACTAGCTATCTATTTTACATATGGTAATGTATACACTTCGATGTCACTCTTTCAATTCATCTCTCCCTCTCCTTCTCCCATCGTGTCCAAGTCTGTTCTCTATGTCTGCATCTCCATTGCTGCCTTGCCTTATTCCATGAAGAGTTAACGTGGCTCTTTCTGTCAATTAGAAGATAAGTCTGGAGCAAAGTTTAGCTTTCTTATTTGGCCATTAGTACCAATAGCTAGCATTTGTCGCATCCTTTCTATGTACCTTACACACCACATGGTTTGCCTTATTTCAAACTCATGAAACCTGTCAATTAGGTCATTTCTATTCTTATCTTACTGAAGAACTGAGGCTCAGAAAAGTTAGTTAACTTGCCCAAAGTTATACAGTTGGAAAGTGGTGGAACTGAGAATGGGACCCAGGATTCTTCTAGCTCCAGAGTCCACGTCTTTAAGGTAATAGAGCTTCCCGAGGATACATCATGGATGCTTTGTTGCTCAAACCTTTAGCTGCTCAATCAACTTTCCTATTTATAGTTGATGTTCAAGAAACATTTATTGAATCAAACTAAACACACACATCCAAAGGTTCAGTCACTATATCTTCTTCCAAAGCACAGGTATATTAACTGGTTATGCAGCCCATCCAAAACATTTCCCTTTCCTGTACACAGTTACTAGGTATCTCTGAACCACATTTTCTCTTCCAGTAAATATTTAGTGAATATATACTATGTGAAAAGCCTCATTCTTTCTGCTCTCATGTCCTCAATTTCCTCAATTAAAAATATACACATGCACACACAACCTTGCCAGCCTCTATACTCTGAAAACACAGAGTTGAATGAATGGGGTCTCCTGCTTCCCATGAACTCAGAGTCAAGTAGAGGAAGTAAACCATAAACCTACGCCAGTCACTGTCCAACAGTGTGAACTGGAGCAAAATAATAGAGGAATGGATGCGGTACACAGGGTAAGATGTCAGGAGACAGGATGAACCACAAGGGCATCCAGGGGACTTCACAGAGAGCTACGCTTGACAGCTCTACAAGCCCCGGATGCAGTGCCAGGCATGTAGTAGGCGTGCAGTACATTTTGATAAAAAGAATCACATTGACTAAACCTAAAGTTTGAGAGGGACGTGACATGGAATGTGGCTTGAGAGTTTATACTGTGAATTTTTCTCTGCTGAGCACTGGGACGTCCTGAAGAAGTTTAAATAGAAGAGCTCAGGCTCAGATTTGCTGGGTATGTGGCTGGTATGGGTGACATAGAAGAAGAGGTGGAAGGAGATGAATGTGCTGAATGAGACCACTGCTTGTCACCCCAAAAGCAGGGACAGCGTGGAGGAGGGGCGCATGTCTGCAGGGGACGAGGAAAGAGAGGTTCCAGGGCCACTAGCCCGCAGTATCTGGTGTTCTCTAGAACTTCTCTGATTGCTTTCTTTATTTCAGTGTTTATATTTATATCCTACTTTCTAAATTTGAGCTGCTTTGTAATACAAGAAACATGTATCATAAGTTTATTACTTTTGTTTTATTTTTAAATTAAATTTTATTTTTTTTATTGAAGTATAGTTGGTTTATTACTGTTAGTTTCAGGTGTACAGAAAAGTGATTCGATTATACATTTTTTTTTCAGATTCTTTTCCATTATAGATTATCACAAGATACTGAGTATAGTTTACTGTGCTATACAGTAAATCCTTGCTATTTGTTTTATATGTAATAGTGTGTATCTGGTAGTCCCATATTCCTAATTTATCCCTCTCATCTCCCTTTCCCCTTTAGTAATCGTAAGTTTGTTTTCTATGTCTGTGAATCTGTTGCTGTTTCATAAATAAATTCATTTGTATTGTTTTTTAGATTCCATATATAAGTAACAACATAGTATTTGTCTTTTTCTTTCTTTTTTTTTTTTTTTTTTCATTTATATTCATACCTTTTATTTTATTTTTTTTTTATTATTTTTTTTTTTTTAATTTTATTTTATTTTTAAACTTTACATAACTGTCTGGATGGAATGGGGAGGGAGGAGGGAGGAGGGTTCAGGATGGGGAACACATGTATACCTGTGGCGGATTCATTTTGATATTTGTCTTTTTCTTTCTGACTTACTTCTCTTAGTATGATAATTTCTAGGTCCATCTACATTGCTTCAAATGGCAATATTTCATTATTTTTATGGCTGAGTAAAATTCCATTGTGTGTGTATGTAGGTGAATATATATTGCTTCCTGTAATAAATGTATTAAAATAGAAACAGGTTAGGTATATCTCAGAAAGATACATTGTATATTGTATATATGCATATGAAAGTAAGATATCAGAAGAGAGTCTGAAACCATAGTCTAGGCCAACTCTCTACTATTACTGAGTATTAAGTTCGGTTCTAAGCTTCCAAGCAGCCAAAGCGAAAAGCACAGACTAGAGGTATGTAGTCTGTATTGCTTTTTAGGAGAGAGAACGTTTTCCTTGGTACTAAATTCTGAAAGGGCTTCTCAAGCTGGACCTTATCCGCGGCGCTAACAACAGGACCACGTCCCCATTTCCCTCCCACCTGTCCTCGGATGACGCCTCCTCTGAGGCCTGTCTGAATCTGCACCCTGCTTTCAAGCGCTGAAGGAAGTACAACCTCTGCTTGTGCACCGCATCTAGGTCTGCACGGTGTCTGCTTTGGCTTAGTTACGACTTAAGGTTACATTTTCAATTCCTGTCGAGAATGGGTACAGCACAGGGAACTCTGCTTAACGCGCTACGGTGACCTGAATGGGAAGGAAGCCCAACAGGGAGGGGATCCAAGTACAGGTATGGCTGATTCACTTTGCTGTACAGTACGAACTAACATAACCCGGGAAAGCAACTAGACTCCTATAAAAAGT
This sequence comes from Bubalus kerabau, assembly GCF_029407905.1. NCBI lineage: Eukaryota > Metazoa > Chordata > Mammalia > Artiodactyla > Bovidae > Bubalus > Bubalus kerabau. Next base: position 120,216,763 of record NC_073628.1, read on the forward strand.
AATTGAAAAAAACAAATGTGTATGGACGCTAACACATGAAGAGTCTTTCTGCGTTTACTGGAAAACTAGACATTGTCAAGTCTTCATTCCCCAAGTACTTACTGAGAACCCACTCTTGGCAACACATATTTAGGCAAAGATTATGCACCAGGGAACCACACAGGTAAAGTTCTCGCCCTATGGAGGCTGTATTTTTGTGAGAGGGCAGACAACACAAAAACATATTCCATCAGGTAGGGACAGGTACTGATTAGGAAGACACGGAGCAGGCTACAGGGACCGTGTGTGCTACTTTGGGGCTGGCTTGCTCAGGAAGCCTCCTTTACACGGCTCAGCTTTCATCCCATGACTTTCTATGAGACTACATCACCTTTTCCTTAGCAACAGAACACAGAATAAACATTACAGAATCAAATACCTTTCACCAAGTTGACCGCTAAGGATGGCAGGAAAATGTTCTGCTACTATTTGAGGCAAAGGTTTTTGCCAAATTGCTCATAACAAAAATAACCATTCATACCAGTCCGGTCATTTCAATGGTAAATCTAATCTGAACCTAAGCTGCTGAATCCACACTCTTTCTGAATTCCCTTCCAAGGTGCCAGAATAGAGTTATTTATGCACACTTATATGGGTCATGCCCTCAACATATGTTAGTTCATGGAAAGAGATTCTTAGTAATCATGAAAGGAAAGAGGAAATAGAGCAGATGGTTAAGAAGCTGGGTTTTAGGGCCAGATTGCCTGGGTCTACATCTGAACCCTAAGACTTCTTAGCTGGTGATCTTAGGCAAGTTATTTGACCTGAGATTGGTCTTCTTACTTTTAATAATAATAAATACCTCAGAAGGTTGTTGTGAGAATAAAGTAGTTAACATATAGGTATATGACATTTAGAATATATCTGGCATAAAACCCTTAACAAGTGTTTATGATTATAACTCCAATTCACAGATGGGAATATTGAGGCTCCAAGAGATTAAGTAACCTGGGTTCATACAGGTAATGAATGGCAGATTTAGAAATTAAACCTAGGCTTTTCTGACTCTAAATTCATGCTCTCTCTGCTATGACTGCCTATATCATCATCAATGGGAATTAAAATAATGTTTCCAATAAGAGATTTAGATCCAAATAACAGTAGCAAAACAGAGGCACTCATGAGAAGCTGCGGCCATGTTTTACTGGTGATGATCAACCAGCAATATTGATCAAGTGCTACTATGCCCCTAGGCCTCCCACTCAATAAACAGTGGTAACTCAAAGCAAATGGGTTTAGCCTTTGCCTGAGTTTTCCTCTTCATTCCTTCCTTTGTTTGTTGGTATAACATGCACTGAGCTGTGGAGGATTCACAGGAACAGATGAAATGGTCCCACTCTCAGTCTGGGGAAGAAAGGGCAGAAAACATACAAATGACAAACCAGAAGAGAATATGGTCCAGTCACGACAGGACTGGAACGAGAAGGATGAGCAATTTGTCCCGGGTGGGTCTAGTCTCAAACAGTTTGGTCTGGCCCATGCAGGAAGTGCCCAACATAAACTAGCTTGGGTTCTCTGAAATGATCATGTCACATTTAAGTCCCAGAGAATGAAAGGGTAGTGAATAAATTCACGGGTAAAAGCATTACAGATTCAGGGCATGTTTTAGAAACTGGGTTTTATGTGATGACTCCACATTTGTAACATGTTTTTAATCCATCAGTGTTTGTATGGGAAAAAATCTGATTTAGAAACCTTCATGCTAAAAAACCTCTTTGGTTCAGCAACTTTTATATCAGTCAGGGTGAGGTCAGAAAATTTTAACAGGATAAATTTAACAAAAAAGAGTTGTTAACCAGATACGTTGTTAACCAGGCAACTAAAGCTGTAAAAAGAAAACTCTGCAGTATCCCGGGGACTTCCCAGGGGGCAATAGTGGTAAAGAACCCACTTGCCAATGCAGGAGACCTAAGAGACATGGGTTTCATCCCTAGCTTGGAAAGATGCCCTGGAGGAGGAAAATGGCAACCCACTCCAATATTCTTGCCTGGAGAATTCCATGGACAGAGGAGCCTGGTGGGCTACAGTCCATGGAACTGCAGAGAGTCAGGCATGACTGAGTGACTGAGCACACAGCACAGCAGAGTAAAATGGAGGTAGCAACTGCAGGAAGGAGTTCCCACCTCTGTGGGGGGTGGGAGGGGACAAGGGAAGAGGTTGGAATTATTAAAACTTAGAAGCTGGGAATGGGGTTTTCTAGGTACTGGGACCCAGACCTCTGAGGAGAGGGTGCTGGCCCAGGCTGGCGTCTCCCTGGAGACACAAAGAGGCTGGTTCTGTAAGGGTTGGTGAAATTGCAAATTGGACTCAGCTGCCACTGTAGAAAAGTGAAGAAGCATTTCTGGACTGTTCCTCACCGGAATAGGAAGCAGACAAGGGCCAGGAAGCAGCAAGTCCCTTCTTCCTCCTCCAGTTTTCTTCCACTTTCTAGCGCTCCCTTTGGTAGAGTCTAATGCGGAACTAGTTGGCAATATGAACATGAACACAACACAAGGGTGAATGTGGAGTCAGCCCTCGTTTCAGCCTAGAAAGGAAGACAGACACGGAAACCAGAAGGCACAATACGGTATATGTAATACCAGAAGGCTCTACAAGTCTGAAGGGAGCATTGAATCAGAAATGATTCTTCTCAAGGGAGCAGACAGGAAAGGTTTCATGGCTAATTCCTGAACTGAGCCTTTAAAGGTGAGTCAGGCAGAACTGGTCACTCACGAGAGCATTCCATATAAGAGCAACCTGGACAAAGATATACGAGCAGGAAGGAGTGGGGTGCATTCAAAGTTCATGAAAATAATGCTGCCTGGCTGGACTGTGGGTTAAGAAATGATGGATGTGGTAAGAGATACAGTTCATGCAGCAGGCAGGGGTCAGATCATGAAGACTTTCCTGTGCCGGCTGAATTGCTTGAACCCTGTTTTACAAGCAGTAAAAGATTTCAACTAGGGGAGGAATGTGAACAGAACTGTGTGAATGACAATGCTGATTTATTAGCATCATGGGAAGAGTTACAGGAGAGCAAAGGAGGACAGTGAGGAGACTGCTGTAATACTCCAGACACGTAATGGTGAGAACCTTACCGACGGAAATAGCAGTAGGGATGGAGTGGAAGGGATGGACAGGAGAAATGCTGAGTGGGCAGAAATGAGAGCAGCAGGAACTGCAGGGGGAAAACAACACCGGAGTCTGGGTTATTGGCTGAGGTCACTGGATAGACGGCAGTGCTGTTCTCCAAAATGAGAGGTTAGTGGAGGTTGTTCTATGGGTGAGGGATGATGATGACTTAAGTGTTGTGCACATGGATATTTGAAATGATGAGGAGAGTTCCTTAAAAGGCAGGTGAGTTGATGCTGAACTCACCTTTAATAGGACTCTACAAACCAATGACATCAACTACTGCCTTCCTAAGAAAGTGTTGCTCATCAAGAGGATGGAAACCATTCAGTGATTCCAGAAAAGATCTCCAGGATCTTTGACACTTACAGAAGAAGTAGTCATCATTTCCCATATTATCATATTTTCCTTCTGACCACATGATGATAGCAAGTTCTGTGTTAGCAATATGGCAGGTAACCACAAAGAGTGACATGGGAATGGATTTGTCCTGGTGCTTAATGACTAACTCCTTAATGTAACTTCTGAACTGAAACCTCCTAAGTAGATGTCCAGAAATTCTTTTAACAATCTATTGTCTTGTGCCTGAAGTGAATTCAAATCTCAGGTGATGATGTTACTGCCATTTTTAAATTCTTGGAAGGAGCTGCTATTAATGCTGCTTTAGTCAGCTACTATTATTATTAGAGCCTACATTTTCATTTTTTCAAGTCTTCTGCATTGACATAGCGAAGATACACATAGAAGTCATTGAAAGACAGTCCTGCAATACAGTTGTTCTTTATAAGGATTTCTAGAAGATTGGCTCTTGGTCTTATTTTTATTTTCATTCAAATCATCTTCCTTTACATACAACATTGTCACTTGAAAGGAAGAGGAGGGAATAACTTGTGGACACTTAGAGGGCCCAGAGATGTCCCGGAATCAACAGAAGCCACCTCATCTGTCTTGTCCCTTCATTTCTGTGACTTCTCTTAATACACATCTTTATTCACCATTCAGTCATACTCTGCAAAGTGCACTCAAAACCACCTCTTCGGGACTTCCCTGGTGGTCCAGTGGTTAAGACTTTGCCTTCCAATGCAGAGGGTGCAGGTTCGATCCCTGGTCAGGGAACTACAATCCCACATGCCTCTTGGCCAAAACCCCAAAACATAACATAGAAGCGATAAGGTAACAAAATCAATAAAGACTTCACAAAATTGCTTTAAAACAAAACAAAAACCACCTCTTTCTCCCCAGCTACTCAAACCCATAGCAACTCTAAGTTCCTGCAACATCAGGACTGTAGAGCTTTGCTAGCCCTGAAGTGTCAGTATGGAGCTTGCTATAGCAACTTTCCATGGACATAATCTGTCTTCCTAAATAGAGTGCAAATCTCTGGAGGGCAGAGACTCTCTCAGTTACCCTGTTTATGTAACTTGTGCATACATTACTTCAATGATAGCCTTGACTCAAGGTCTCCTGGGCTAAGCCCTAGAGGTCGCTAATATTTACTTAGTGGCTGATCTCTGTCCTCTGCTGTTTACACTCGTGCCTCCTGTAACACAGCACACGAGTGTTGAGTAAGCTGCTTCCTTTCCTTAATCACCCCGTTTATCTTATTTATTCCTCCCCACAGGTGAGCCACTTTTTAAAATTTGCACCATATTTTATTAACTCTCCGTCTCCCAGTAACATAAAATACATACCTCAAGATACACACCATTTGATAAATGGAATATTCCACAGCGCTCGGAAGGAAATCAGCCACCATAAAAGTTAATGTGTTTAGTTCATAAAGAAAAACTCTCCCCACGCACAAGGGTAGCTTGGAAATTGGCGTATTCGCTTTATGACCTCGTTTATTAGCCGGAATGATGCCTTGTTTGGTCTCGGAAATTTGTTTAGGATCATTAGGAAAGGGCTGCTGGGTGTCCCTCACTGTCAATTTATACACTGGCCTTGCGCACAAACTCTGGAAATGAAGACTAAGGAAAATGCAGTTTTTATTTCTTCTAGGCTGTAATTTCTTCTCTCTGACCAGTTATAGTTACAGATATTCTGAGCATCTTTGCAAGACTGTGTTGGTTTATGATTCCCACTTTGGAAAGGGGAGCATTTTTCCCAATAGTAGAAAGAGACTATTTAGGATACAATGGCTCCTTAGAAAAGTCAATATCAGAACTGGGGTCTAGGGATTTCCTTGATGGCCCAGTAGTTGTTCTTTGCCTTCCAGCACAGGGATGCAGTTTCATTCCCTGGACAGGGAGCTAGGACCCCACATGCCTTCAATCAGAAAACCAAAACATAAAACAGAAGAAATTTTATAACAAATTCAATAAAGACTCTAAAAAACGGTCCACATTAAAAAGTCTTTTTTAAAAAAGAATCGAGTTCTAATATTACACTATCAAATATTATTTTCCTTTTTAAGTAGTTAGTTCCCTCTGCCCTGGAAATTTAGAAGTATACTACCTTCCCCCTCTGGTGAGACGCTGGCTGTCAGAAATAGAATTTGAAGGAGCACTTGAGAAAACATAAGAACTGCTTCTATCTCTTCAGGTGATTTATCTCTGTCACAGAGGGTGAGTAGGAGAAAAACACCCATATAACTTTTTACTTCAGCTCTCCACCACTGATGGCCTCCTGTCCCCAAACCACCACTCTGCAAACACAAACATGTCATATCTTACCTTTGCTTCTAACCTTGATTTTGTAGCAACAATATGTGTTGGATAAAATGAGTTTTCCCCTCCATCCTATATTTTAATTGAGTATTGTCTATGTACAAGAGGATATGATAGGAGAGCCTTTTCTAAGAAGTGGGTAAATTTGCAGTATTAACTCTGCTAGCAAGACTTTCTGGGCTACCCCAAACCCATTATCAGTTTGTAACTATTTACTAATGAGGCCAAATGTGCTGATTCTGGGGACTGTTTGAACTTCAGATCCAGTGGCTCTGTGTTGTCCTTGATGATCTGATTTTTCAGCCTTCCATGGGTAAGCATCATGACAAGTCTGTTTTCTCTCATGGCATCAACAAGGTTGCTGCGGTTCCAAGCTTCAAATCTAAAGCACACCATCTAGGAAAGAGTCCTTTTCTTTCCAATCATTTCAATAAAGGTCATGTGGCCATCTCTGAACCAGTGACTGTGGCTAGGGTTATGTGCTGCATTGGTCAGTTTCTGCTAAGGAGAGCCCACCCCTGGCGCTGTGAGTCTGATCAGCTTCTCCTGAGATATTGACCTGTCTCTAGTACTCATCTCTTATTCAATCATATCCTATCATTCCAGGCCAGGCCTTCTCATATCATGCCTGGTCACTTTCTGAGAATTTCCCAGCTGAATTCAGTGATACCTTTTCTCCATTCAGTTTATTTAGGTGTTGCTCAAACGTCTCTCATGTACTGTTACCTACTGTTCATCTTTGCTTCCTCTTCTTTGACATGTTCTAGGATTCTGTTTATTTCCCCCTACTTTTTGCAGTACCGATTAGACCTCTCTCCTCCTGGCAGGATTATTCCTCAGTCTCTCTTTTTTTCCAGCATGTTTTCCCGAGCTACCTGCTAATCCCTCCTCCCCTAGGACTCTCAAAACACACCCTTCCATTCTCAGAAGTAAAATCTCATGCCAGAACACAGACAAATGTCACCAACAGTAGATGTTCCATATTTTAGAGTTGCATGTAAACTGTCTTTACACTTCCAAAATGACCATGTTATGTTTCTTCTACTTCATTACCTTTGCCCCTAAAATCTAACCAGCACTGGCTCAGTATCTCTTTTCAACAAGTAAGCAAATCAATGAGAACCTTGATGCCCAAATCTTGAGTTCAGGACCCTGAACCAGAACCATAAATCTCACAATGAAATCTTGTCAGTAATAAGGGAATGCAACTTGGGATATGTAAATCACCTTGGTATTCAAATAACCCTGAAGAATTGAGATGCTTATCCTTATTCTCAAGATGGAAAGTATCTTTCTTAAGGTCTTAGTCTCCTCCAAAATTTGATCATCAATGTTATTATCCCTCTGGTAATTGTGAGACAGAGTTTGTACATTTTCCAAAATCTATCAATATTATCTTTTAGGAAATGTTCTGTCCACATATTTCTTTAGTTTGTGGTCACTTCAGTTGGTGAACTTTCCTCATGAACTCTTCCCCATCATTCCAAAAGCAATTCTCTGGAAAATCTATTTTAGAGACGTAGTTAGAAATGACAGGAATCAAGGAACCTGTCAGAAAGAACAGATGGTTACTTTGTGTGAGAAACAAATCCTTAAAAAAAAACTTCTTCTATTCAAAAAATTAACCAAGAGAGGCTGGCTCAACTCCAGTGGTTGTTGAGATCTCTGTCAGTTGTCTCTTTGTTAACACTGATGTCAAATCTTTAGGTTCATTGTAAAAAAAAAAAAATTGTATTAATCCATTAAGGTGCAGTGTTGTAAACAGGGGCTTGAATAAATACATGAGTTGATAGATGGATGGATATGTATGCCATAAACCAAATAACGTAAATTAAGAATGGCAAAATATAGATGATGTTTTTACAGGTGTGCACTGTCTACTTTCAATTTTTCTATGTGTTTTAAATTTTAAAATTGAAACGTGGAGAAACACAGGGCCTTGAACATTGAGATGAACCAGATGAGAGAGTACATGGACAGACTGTTAGAAGCCTGTATCATTGGTTGGGGTGAGGGATTGGTTGGCACAGGGATTATGGGGTAAGGGGTGGCAGTCACTAGGCAGGACAAGGGGAAGTAAACACCAAAGGTTCCTGCAAGAGATAATCAGAAGGCAGACAATAAAAAGAGCTAGTGGAGGATGTGAAGTGAAAGTCATTCAGTCATGTCTGACTCCTTGTGACCCCCTTGTGAGCCCCACCAGGCTCCTCTGTCCCTGGAGTTCTCCAGGCAAGAATACTAGAGTGGGTAACCATTCCTTCTTCAGGAGATCTTCCCAACCCAGGGATTGAACCCAGGTCTTACTCATTCCTGGCAGATTCTTTACCAACTGAGCCACCAAAATCCCCTCTAATATACTCTGCTTACTACCATAAATTCCTCTTTTCTGAATGCTCAGGCAGAATGGAAGAGAAAGCTCTACCCCTCTGTGTCAAGAGATCTGCCTAAATTATCTCCTTTACTCTTTGCTGCATGCATGAAAGTGGGTTTTATAGGGTTTCTTCATTTGCTTTTTTGCCTTCACAGCATCCCTTACCTCCTTTTCAAGTAAAATCACACTGATCTTCCTTGGGAGACCAACCCTTGAACACTGGGCAGAGACCTGGTGCCCTAGCTTATCTGGTTAAAGCTGTGGACGTGTAAGACAAACAAGGGAGGTCAGGGAGGCTCCATCTCCAGGGAGTTTGAGTCTTAAGCACAGTCAACCGTGAATGGAAGATGGTTTGAGCTGACAACACAGAAGCCTTGAACAATACATTCATCAGTTGCTGCTACCTGAATCCTTTAGAACTCTCTGGATTCCTTTCATTTTGTTTGGGTCGTGGTGTTTCTGTTGCTTGCAAACAAAGAACTCTAACTAGCAGAGGCAGTGTCCTTTCCATTTCAGAAACAAGGAAACCTAAGATCAGAGAGATTAAGTGTTTTGGCTCAGGTCACCATGTGATATCTTTAGGCAAGTCTCTCTGACTTCAAAACCTGTCTTCTTTACTTATTTTGCTCTGTTCCCTCAAATGCTATGGACTGGGGTTAAATCTTATCTCGGCCACTTACTAGCTGGGTAAGTTTGGGAAAGCTATGTGATAACTGTTAAATGTCAATGTCCTGATCAAAGTAGTCATACATCTCATATAGTTGTGATAAAGATAAAATAAGCAAATTCATGTATTAAGGTACCTGGGACATAAGAAGAGCTTGATCAATGTTAACTACTATGATGTCATTGATGATAACAATGATAATGATGATGGTATCAGTCAGGGTTCAGGCAAGAAAAAGGGTATATTCAAAGAGAGGTAAAAGTGAGGGCAGGGCAGATTTAAGGGAAATCAAAAAGGGTTAGGTGAAGGACCCCAGCAAGCCATAGAGGAGGGCTGCCTAAGATGGACTGGGATCTCTAGCTATGTTTCTAAAATAGTGGCTGTGGCAGACACAGTCAACTGTAGCCTCACAGGGAGGGAGCCAGGAAAATAAACACCTGCCCTTTCCCTCTCAGCTTACCCTCTAGTCTCTTGCCAGTGCCTTGAATTGGCAAAAGCCAGCTAGAAGCCAGAGGACGAGAGAGTCTGGTTGATGTGGTCCATAGAGGTCAATGTCTCAGGATATAAAGCAGGGTGGAAAAAGGTGGAGACACACTTCACCTTAGCGTTCTTTTATCTGTGAGAAAAAACACGTGTCCCCAACATGGAGCACCCCCAGCTACCATACATGGTAAGTGATATAAATTCAGTCAAAATCCCCCCGATATCTAAAATGTTAGCCACCACCAGTGCCTTTTGTGGAGTGTAACACGGAAATAAAGTTGAAAAAAGAAATGATCAGTATGAAGCTTAGCTGCCCAGGCCTGTTTCTGAGGCTGAGGACTAAAGTGATAAACATAGCTTCCTTCATCTACAACCAACCTGTGTTCTCCAGCCCTTCTACTGGGTTGGGGTACTTATGTGCAAGGATGTTTTAAGAGAATTGCAGAGTTCAAAGTTCTTGGTCTTGCCTGTGTCTGTCAAACATTCCAATCCCACACCCCAAGTTTCCCTTTTCTGCTCCTTAGCAAATTAGACTTTGATGTTGCAATTCTTAGATTCTAGATTGATCAAACATAGGCTGAAGAGGGTAAGCAATGTTTTTCAAGCTGCCATAGAGATTTTCTACTTAGCCCTCAGTGAACCTTAATAACTTTTCATTAGTACTTTTATCCATGCACATTATTTAAAACTGACAGAAACAGCCAGCTCAAGCCACTATCTTAATAGTTACCGTTGTCACCATAGCAACTAAGGAAGATTACTAATTGGTCTTGCAACACCTTGCTCTCCACTTGCACTGCATCCTAAGCTTTATTATTTGTAGTAATTTGAATAGCATACCATGGGTTATACATATTTCCTTTTCCTTCATCAAGAAGGTTCTCTGTTCTCACCAAATACGTTAGTGATCTGTGTTAGTTTCTTCTTGCAGCTATAACACATTACCACAAACTTACTGGCTTAAACAACACATTTATTATCTTACAACTCTGTAAGCCAAAAGTCTGATATGAGTCTCACTAGGCTAAAATCAAGGTGTCAGAAAGGCTACATTCTACCTGGAAACTCCAGGGGAGAGCTTGTTTCCTCGACTTTTCCATTTCTAGAGGCTCCATGCATTCTGTGGCCACATTTGAACATGTGGCCTTCCATGTTCAGAGTCAGAAATGGTTGGTTTGTCTCTCTCACGTCACACCACTCTGGCACTGATCCTTCTGCCTTTCTCTTCTGCTTTCCAGGGCCCTTGCTTTATTGACTATGCCAAAGCCTTTGACTATGTGGATCACAATAAGCTGTGGAAAATTCTGAAAGAGATGGGAATACCAGACCACCTGACTTGCCTCTTGAGAAATTTGTATGCAGGTCAGGAAGCAACAGTTAGAACTGGACATGGAACAACAGACTGGTTCCAAATAGGAAAAGGAGTACATCAAGGCTGTATATTGTCACCCTGTTTATTTAACTTCTATGCAAAGTACATCATGAGAAACACTGGACTGGAAGAAACACAAGCTGGAATGAAGATTGCCAGGAGAAATATCAATAACCTCAGATATGCAGATGACACCACCCTTATGGCAGAAAGTGAAGAGGAACTCAAAAGCCTCTTGATGAAAGTGAAAGTGGAGAGTGAAAAAGTTGGCTTAAACAACATTCAGAAAACTAAGATCATGGCATCCTGTCCCATCACTTCATGGGAAATAGATGGGGAAACAGTGGAAACATTGTCAGACTTTATTTTTCTGGGCTCCAAAATCACTACAGATGGTGACTGTAGCCATGAAATTAAAAGACTCTTACTGCTTGGAAGGAAAGTTATGACCAACCTAGATAGCATATTCAAAAGCAGAGACATTACTTTGCCAACAAAGGTCTGTCTAGTCAAGGCTATGGCTTTTCCTGTGGTCATGTATGGATGTGAGAGTTGGACTGTGAAGAAGGCTGAGCACCGAAGAATTGATGCTTTTGAACTGTGGTGTTGGAGAAGACTCTTGAGAGTCCCTTGGACTGCAAGGAGATCCAACCAGTCCATTCTGAAGGAGATCAGCCCTGGGTGTTCTTTGGAAGGAATGATGCTGAAGCTGAAACTCCAGTACTTTGGCCACCTCATGCGAAGAGTTGACTCATTGGAAAAGACTCTGATGCTGGGAGGGATTGGGGGCAAGAGGAGAAGGGGACGACAGAGGATGAGATGGCTGGATGGCATCACTGACTTGATGGGAGTGAGTCTGAGTGAACTCCGGGAGTTGGTGATGGACAGGGAGGCCTGGCGTGCTGCGATTCATGGGGTCGCAAAGAGTCGGACATGACTGAGTGACTGATCTGATTTGATCTGTGGTTACACTGGGCTGACTCAGCTCCAATTCAGGATTACCTCCAGTCTTTAGGTCAGTTGATGAGCAAATGTAATTCCATCTGCAGCCTTAATTCTTTTTTCTCACATAACATAGCATATTCAAGGATTCCAGGAATCAAGGTGTGGACATTTTGGGGAAGCCACTGTTCTGCCTAACAGTCAGTACAACCCTAATATACAATTTTAGAGGTCCATTTCCGGGAGGCCATTCATAGCGATATTACTGTATCATTCTGGTTCCTCTCAGAAAACAAACGGTGCATTCAAAAGGGATTATTGGACTCCTTTAATGGAAGGACAATTTACAATGTTGTGGGCAGGATTAAAGGAAATCAGCAAAGGATGAGAAAGCACACTAAACATAATAACAGCAGAAAGGAGCAAAGATTGAGGGAAGCAGTTACCAGAACCAGGTGAGGGCCGTGATCTTAGGTAGAGAAAGACAGCCAGGGTCAAACCAGGGTCCAGCAGGAAAGGAACTAGGAGAATAAATACCTTGACCTCTCTCTCCTCCCACACTTTGATCTCTCCCCTGTGCTTCCTGTTGGCCAAACCAGCCCAAGCCAGAAGGCAACGGACCTGGGTTGATTTGGCCAATAAAGTCAGCATCTCAGGACACAAAGCAGGTGAGAAGGTTGAATAACTGGCGTTGCAGGGACAGACAGACTGCAATGCACATACTATAGTTACATAATTCTTACAGAAGGATGAATGGGACCTAGCCTCCAGTGGTGCATTTGTGTTTTAAAATAGCCAGCTGCTGCTGCTGCTGCTAAGTCGCTTCAGTTGTGTCCGACTCTGCGCGACCCCATAGGCAGCAGCCCACCAGGCTCCCCCATCCCTGGGATTCTCCAGGCAAGAACACTGGAGTGGGTTGCCATTTCCTTCTCCAATGCATGAAAGTGGAGTCACTCAGTCACGTCCGACTCTTCGCAACCCCATGGACTGCAGCCCACCAGGCTCCTCCGTCCGTGGGATTTTCCAGGCAAGAGTACTGGAGTGGGGTGCCATTGCGTTCTCCGAAAATAGCCAGCTAAGCCCAAATTAATTAACAATTGAAATTATGGGGAAATAATTTTCTTCTATTTTATCAAATATAGTTGATTTACAATGTTGTATTAATTTCTAGTGTACAGCAAAGTGATTCAGTCACACACACCCATACATATTCTTTTCCATTATGGTTTATCACGAGATATTGAATATAGTTCCCTGTGCTATCCAATAGGACCTTATTGTTTATCCATCCTATATATAATAGTTTTCACCTGCTAATCCTCAACTCTCAATCCATCCCTCCCTCGTCCCATCTCCCCACTGGCAACCACAAGTCTCTTCTCTATGTTGGTATGTTTCTGTTTCAAGAGAAGTTTATTTGTGTCATATTTTAGATTCCACACATAAGTAATTATCATACAGTACCTGTCTTTCTGACTTCACTTAATATGATAATCTGTAGGTCTATCCATTTTGCTGCAAATAGCATTATTTCATTCTTTTTGTGGCTGAGTAATATTCCTTTATCTTTATGCCATATCTTCTTTATGTATTCATCTATTGTCAGACATTTAGGTTGTTCACAAGTCTTGGCTATTATAAATAGTGCTGCAATGAACATAAGGATGCATGTAACTTTTTGAATTAAAGTTTTGCCCAGATATATGCCCAGGAGTGGGATTGCTGGATCATATGACAATTCTATTCTTAGTCTTTTGAGCAAATGACATACTGTTTCCCATAGTAGCTGCACCAACTTGCATTCTATGGGGAAATATTTTTGAGCTGCAAGCATAAACGAGTCCTGCTTATTAAGCCACACTGCATAATGTGTACATCTCCAACTAAAATAAAATAAATAAAATTTAAAAGTATAAAATAAAAAAAATAAAATAAAGAAGTACCATATAGACCACAGAAGTATATGAACCTGGGAGAATTTCATTCCATCATAGTCATAACAGCAGTGATTCAAAGGGTGTAGCCACGAAGGAACCATAATTTTCCTGCATTTCACCAGGCCTTTATAAATAAACATAAGAGTAGTCATCACATTCAGGACAAAATTCTAGTCTGTCAAAGCATACAAGTTATATATCACTATTTCATCTTCCTGTGGTTACCACAGACACATCAAGCCATATTTTCCAAAATCTACAACGCAAATACAGGTCCAAAAAGTAGGGAATGCAAGGAAATGAATGAGTGTTAGTCCCTCACATGCTATGTGCATAAAAACATTATAAACCCAAACCAAAAAGTACCAACTTGGATAAATACTGTTCAGCAAAAAGAGTTTTCTTCACAGTTGAAGTTTCCAGTGAGAGACAGACACCGTTGTCTGTCAGAGAGCATCTTGGTAAAGGTAAACATTTTCCAGGGAAAACTCAATGCAGAAGAAATTTATTTTCCTTCCTCAAACCACAGAGGTCTATAAATTCCTGCCTCCAAAGTGTCTAGAAAGAGCAGCTGCTCTCTTATTCCAAGTGAAGTTCAGGAAAGAATCACATTCCAAGGCTCTGCACTGCATATACCTACAGAACAATTTTATTGGTGAAGATGTAGTGAGAGCATTTAGACATACAGTAACTAAGGTCTGGGTTCAATTCAGTTCAGTCTCTCAGTCGTGTCCAACTCTTTGCAACCCTATGAATTGCAGCACGCCAGGCCTCCCTGTCCATCACCAACTCCCAGAATTCACCCAAACTCATGTCCCTCGAGTTGGTAATGCCATCCAACCATCTCATCCTCTGTCGTCCCCTTCTCCTCCTGCCCTCAATCTTTCCCAGCATCAGGGTCTTTTCCAATGAGTCAGCTCTTTGCATCAGGTGGCCAAAGTATTGGAGTTTCAGCTTCAACATCAGTCCTTCCAATGAACACCCAGGACTGATCTCTTTTAGAATGGACTGGTTGGATCTCCTTGCAGTGCAAGGGACTCTCAAGAGTCTTCTCCAACACCACAGTTCAAAAGCATCAATTCTTTGGCGCTCAGCTTGCTTCACAGTCCAACTCTCACATCCATACATGACCACTGGAAAAACCATAGCCTTGACTAAACAGACCTTTGTTGGCAAAGTTATGTCTCTGCTTTTTAATATGCTGCCTAGGTTGGTCATCACTTTCCTTCCAAGGAGTAAGCGTCTTTTAATTTCGTGGCTGCAATCACCATCTGCAGTGATTTTGGAGCCCAGAAAAATAAAGTCAGCCACTGTTTCCACTCTTTCCCCATCTATTTGCCATGAAGTGGTGGGACCAGATGCCATGATCTTAGTTTTCTGAATGTTGAGATTTAAGCCAACCTTTTCACTCTCCTCTTTCACCTTCATCAAGAGGCTCTTTAGTTCTTCTTCACTTTCTGCCATAAGGGTGGTGTCATCTGCATATCTGAGGTTATTGATATTTCTCCCAGTCTGGGTAACTGAAGCCAAAGTAACCTCCTACTTTTTATTTTCTTAAAAAATGTTAAGAACAATGTGTGCTTACTCTAAGACATTTAAGCAGTACGTGTATGTGTGTGAGTTGCTCAGTCGTTTCTGACTCTGCGAACCCATGGACTGTAGCCCGCCAGGCTCCTCTGTCCATGGGATTTCTCAGGCAAGAAGACTGGAGTGCATTGCCATTTTCTTCTCTAGGGGATCTGCCCGACCCAGGGATAGAACCCAGGTCTTCCACATCACAGGCAGATTTTTACCGTCTGAGCCACCACAGAAGTCTGGTATAAGAAAAATACAAATTTTTCTTATATATATAAATAAAGCAGTATAGAAAAACATAAATTTCCAAGTGAAAGTTTCCTTCTTTTCTTTCTTTTTCTCTCCCTCCATCTCTCCCTTCTAGTCTCTCTCTCTCCATATTAATATTTATCAATATCTATCTCTATGTGTGCATATACACATATGTATATATACACACAGACAAAGAGACACCTACACACACATTTTGAAAGACACCTAACAGTCTGCCTAATAAACTTAAGCAAAAAAAAAAAAAAAGGAATTTATAGAAGGATATAGGTTAGCCTACCTGATTTTTAGGAGGGCCTGAGAGCCAGGAATAGAAAATAAGCAACACTTGAGGGTTCCCAGACTGCTGCGAACCCAGCCTCAGAAACAGTCCAGTGAAGATGCTGCTGCTGCTGGCAGCAGGATACTTGCCGTAAGCTGTCTGAATGTGCCGTAAGTGGACACTTACTGCTCTCATTGCATCTTCTAGGCCACTGCTGTTGTACAGACCACCGCTACTCTTTCTGCATCTTCTCATGACAGCATTCATATCTGAAACGTAAGTAGGAGAGTCGGATTGATGAGATTCAGTCTGATTGGCTGAGTCCTAGCTTCCGGAGGGTAAGGAGAGAGAATGTTTGGTTACTAGAGTGGGTGACAGGACCCTGCTTCCTGCTGAGGGTCCCACAATAGAGATCTCAAATTTGAAGAAGGTTTTTAGCCGCTGAGCAGCACAAGAGAGACAAACACCTACTAGCTACACTCTGTCCTTTCGGTGGGCAAGGTGTCTGTCAAGAGACCCAGTTCATATCTTTACAGTTAGCAACCCGAACCAAAAGAGAATATCTCTCTAAAAATATTCATTTGTTAAGCCCAGGGAAGACTCTGATTGACACTGTTGGATGCTCATTCCTGCACCAATCACTGAGGTCATTAGCGTGGAGCATTTTGGGTTTTGTTCATTTGTTTTCATTTGTATTTATTTGGCTGCACTGGGTCTTAGTCGTGGCATGTGAGATCCTCGATCTTCATTGTGGCACATGGCATCTTTAGTTGCAGCATGTGAAGCCTTGGTTGCAGCGTGTGGAATCTAGTTCCCTGATCAGAAATTGAACACAGGCCCCTTGCATTGGGAATATGGAGTCTTAGCCCCTGGACCACAGGGGAAGTCCCAGCATGGAGCATTTTGATTGGCTCCGCCTGGATAAACATGCCTACATGTGTGACTGGGAGTGGTTGGGCAGGCACTGTAATTGAAAGTCACATATAACCCAGAAAGTGGGAAGAGGTTGATTGTCCCAAGGAAGATAAACTGGAAAACAAACACATAATGTACATTTTAGAAGGTCTATATTTTGACTCACATTTTCTTTTTTTAAATTTAGTTATTATACTGTCCTTTCTCAGTCACCTGACTATCACCATAAACACTCAGATGTCAGTATTAATGGATCTCAGATTTCATTCAGCGTTTCTTCAAAACTGTAGATAAAACTTCAGCCAAGACAGACTGACTGGTACAGGTTTAACCCTCCTTCCATAAATAGGTATAAAACTGTGTAAAATGCATGAAGCAACTGTTTCCAGACACTGAACAATGTCACATGAGATTGTGATCCATGAGAAAAGAAAACTCACAAGATGATTCCCACAGCTGTCATCTCTCTCTGCTTGGGGCCAACTTCAGAGTTTGGAGATTTTGAAGAGGTTAGAACCTTTAGGGCAAAGAAGACTCAAAAGTCTGGGTGAGGGTTTTTCATGAGACCTCGTCTAAGGACTGGGCTGTGTATGTTCCAGGTGAGACCACGTGCCAGGTGTTCCAGAGAGTGGCTACTATGGGGTTGAGAGGAAAAAGGGATAATAGAGATCAAGCAGTCCTGGGAAATATTAGAGGTCTGGCCCAGCCAGAGGGTAGAGACCTGACTAATACTACGGATATCCAGCTGAGACACCAGAAAGGCCAAGCTTTAGGAATATGGACCATGCTACAGAAAGGCCTACAATAGACCTACCCTGCTGCTGCTGCTGCTAAGTCGTTTCAGTTGTGTTCAACTCTGTGCAACCCCATAGACAGCAGCCCACCAGGCTCCCCCGTCCCTGGGATTCTCCAGGCAAGAACACTGGAGTGGGTTGCCATTTCCTTCTCCAATGCATGAAAGTGAAAAGTGAAAGTGAAGTCGCTCAGTTGTGTCCGACTCCTAGTAACCCCATGGACTACAGCCTACCAGGCTCCTCTGTCCATATGATTCACCAGGCAAGAGTACTGGAGTGGGGTGCCATCACCTTCTCCAGACCTACCCTGCTGCTGCTGCTGCTAAGTCGCTTCAGTCGTGTCCGACTCTGTGCGACCCCATAGACGGCAGCCCACCAGGATCCCCTGTTCCTGGGATTCTCCAGGCAAGAACACTGGAGTGGGTTGCCATTTCCTTCTCCAATGCATGAAAGTGAAAAGTGAAAGTGAAGTCGCTCAGTCATGTCCAACTCTCCGCGATCCCATGGGATTTTCCAGGCAAGAGTCCTGGAGTGGGTTGCCATTGCCTTCTCCAAGACCTATCCTAACAGAACCTAAAAACAAGACTTAAAAAAAAAAAAAGGTCTGTAGGGGCATCAGAGTTTGGAAGCTGACTCTACCCAGGTTAGAGAGTCTTAGAAAAACCTCACATTTTCCTCATATCTGCCATTACAAAGTGTAAAACAAGTCCATTTAGGTTCCAGGTGTTCAGCCAATAATTAAACTACCTCCTGGAACAAAAATCAACAGTCTTCAGAAGGCTATTATGGAATCCCAAGAGCCTGTAATACATTACTCACAATGTCTATTATACAGTTAAAAATTACTAAAAATTTAACAAAACAGGAAAATGTAATTTATAGTCAAGAAAAAAAGCAGTCAATAAAAACTGATTACAGTGTGATTCAAATATTTGATTTGCAGCAAAGACCTAAAGCAGCAATCATAAATATTTTCAAAAATTTGAAATAAACTATCGACACAATGAGTGATCAATTAGGGACTCTAAACAGAAAAGTGAAAACTAATTAGAAAAGATAAAAACTCTAGAACTAAAGTGTACAATACCTGAAATAAAAAGTTCATTGGAAAAGATTCATAACTGAGTAGAGATGGCAGAAGAATTAATCAGTGAACTTGAAGACATATTAAGAGCAATTATCAAATATTAAGAATACTAAGTGAAATATTAAAAAAATCTAGTCTTAGGTGTATGTGCTACTGCTAAGTCACTTCAGTCGTGTCCGACTCTGTGCGACCCATAGACGGCAGCCCACCAGGCTCTCCCGTCCATGGGATTCTCCAGGCAAGAACACTGGAGTGAGTTGCCATTTCCTTCTCCAATGCATGAAAGTGAAAAGTGAAAGTGAAGTCGCTCAGTCGTGTCAGATTCTTAGGGATCCCATGGACTGCAGCCTGCCAGGCTCCTCAGTCCATGGGGTTTTCCAGGCAAGAGTACTGGAGTGGGGTGCCATTGCCTTCTAGGATAATTTAAAACAGTTTGACATATGTGTCATTGAAATTGCAGAAGGAGAAGAAAGTGAGAAACGTGCATAAAAAATAATTTGTAGAAGTTATGGTCTGAATTTTCCCAGATTTGATGACTAACATTAACTTATATATCCCAGAAGCACAATCAATTCCAAGCAGGATGACTATAAAGAAAACCAAACTTTAACACATCATGATCAAACCATTGGGTATGATATGTGAAAAAAAAATCTAATGAATAGTGTTAGAAAACAGATCAATGCTTCCCTGGAGCTGAGAGTGGTGGGAGAAGACTGAATGGAAAGGATTACAAAGGAACTTTTGTAACAATAGAAATGCTTGCATTTGTCAAAACTCACTTGAAATGTGTATATTTTATTTTATGGAAATTATTTCCATATAAAGTTGACTCACAACACCAGGGATAATATTAATACTTTTGATAACACTTCAAACACTTTTACTTATTATTTTCTGTCTTATTTTCATGGCTTTTGTCTATATTTTTGTTCATTTAATTATAGATTTTGTTGTTTTCTGTTAAAAAAAAAGAACTGAACCACAAATAAAAATTGTCAACACTCAGATGACTGACATATGTTGTTTGCCAATTTCTCCTTATTAAGTAGCAGGCCTCAGCCTATTCAAGTTTACTCCCCCAAAATCCACTTGTCACTGAATACCAAATCTCTTAATAGGATGCCTCGGTTTCTGCATGTGCTCATTTGGACATTATATATTACTGTTACTATATGCTAAAATGCAGATTAAATAAAATTTCACTTTTAAAATAGTCATACATTATAAATGAATGTGAAAGTGCAATAAAAACAGCATGTGTTTATAATTTGCCATTTTGTTTCTCATGGAATTATTTTAAAAATTAAAACCAGTATTTTGAATGTGATGTAATTTTTCATCTTATTTTTTAAATGTGTGCTAAGAATTGTATCCAATGTAGATAAATTTAAGATAATTCATGTGGGAGTAAAATGTTTTAAATTATTTAACAGTCATGATTGTTTGGAATTAGTTCTTCCTTTCCAAAGGAATGGTTTAGTTATAGATGAAGGCAAACTCTGGTTGAGGTTCTGCAATATGAAATTAATGATTAGCAATATGCTAGAAAAAAACAGAGGAGATACAGTCTCAATACATAAAACAATGGTAGCAAATATGCCTGTGAAGCTATTTTGGTCAGTTCTACTAAAATTTCTTTGAGAGGATGAAACTATAGGAATAAAACAAGGTAATATAAATAGAAGAAAATAGTACATTTGATAAAGTATCAGCTGAGGTAGAGATATTTTATGTTAAATAATACAGAGCAGGAGAGGAATGATGGTAAACTCAAGCTGCAAGGCTTACAGTAAACTGGATAGATGCTTTCAGAATTTGGAACCAGGCTGATAGGCTGTATGGATGTGAGAGTTGGACTGTGAAGAAGGCTGAGCGCCAAAGAATTGATGCTTTTGAACTGTGGTGTTGGAGAAGACTCTTGAGAGTCCTTTGGACTGCAAGGAGATCCAACCAGTCCATTCTGAAGGAAATCAGCCCTGGGATTTCTTTGGAAGGAATGATGCTAAAGCTGAAACTCCAGTACTTTGGCCACCTCATGCGAAGAGTTGACTCATTGGAAAAGACTCTGATGCTGGGAGGGATTGGGGGCAGGAGGAGAAGGGGATGACAGAGGATGAGATGGCTGGATGGCATCACTGACTCGATGGACGTGAGTCTGAGTGAACTCCGGGAGTTGGTGATGGACAGGGAGGCCTGGTGTGCTGCGATTCATGGAGTCACAAAGAGTTGGACACGACTGAGCGACTGAATTGAACTGAACTGAACTGATAGGCTTAAATCTAGTTTTTATTGCTTAATACCTATTTGACTTCTCTAAGTTGCAACATCTTGTTTGAAAAATAGATCTAATAATAGCTCTTGCCTCCTAGAATTATTGTGAAAATTAAAAGATGATAATACATTCAAATTGCCTAATGTAATGCATGGCACATAGATGTATCCCTCTAAACAGACTAAAAGAAAATGACCAGTATCCTTTTAATAGATTAACTCTTGGTACTGGGTGTGGCACAGGACTTTCTTTCTGGCTTCTATGGACTTATAAAACTCAAGATATATGGAAAAGATTTCTGTCATTGGGCTTGTTAAGGTACAAGAAGCCTAAATGTCCGAGAGGGAAGCTTACATTCTAGATTTTCTGGGACCAAACCATTTATGCTATAAAAGGAAGGGGAAGCAAGGTGAATTTCTTCTGAATAAGAGGAAAGCTGGTTTTATGTGCTATGATGATGGTAACAATGACAGCCATTTCCATAAGCAAGTTGACTATTAACTCAGACGTGAGATTAAAAACTACACACTTTTTTCCCCTGAGTCCTGAAAACCTTGAAGTGAGGACTAAGGAAAGGAATGGGCTTGAGACCTGAATGTCTACAGAACGCTCTTCTAATTGTTATGTCGCTACAAACTTAATGCTCACAATGTGTGCACATTTTTATTTCAGACTTGAAATAATAATTTATTGATTTAATTATGGTAGGCAATTAAAAATGGTGACTACCATTTTCTGTTCAGAAATCTGAATTGACCAGCTGCTAGTAAGGAGATTGAATCTGCAATCAACAACTTCCCAACAAACAAAAACCCAGTAAAATGGTAAATTTACTTTTACTGGTAAAATTCTTTACTTTACTGGTAAATTCTACGAACTATTCAAAGAATGTATAATATCAATCTTAAATTTTTCTAAAAAATAAGAGGAAGGAACTCCTGCAAACTCATTCTCTAAGGCCAGGAGTACCCTAATACCAAAACCACACTAGGACGCCGTAAGCAAATAAAATTACAATCTAGTATCCCTGATGAACATAGATGCAAAATTGTCAACAAAATATTAGCAAACTGAATTCAACAATACATTAACAGGATCATACATCATGATCAGGTGGGAATCATTCCAAGGATGCAAAGATCTTCAACATCCACAAATCAGTGTGATACAATACACCACAGTAACAAAATGAAGGATGAACATCACATGATCATCTCAACAGATGCAGAAGTAGCATCTGACAAAATTCAATATCCAGTTATGATAAAAACTCAATGAAGCAGGTATAGAAGGAACATAACATAATAAAGGCCATATATGACAAGACCACAGCTAATGTCATTCTCAACAGTGAAAAACTGAAAATTTTTCCTTTAAGATCAGAAACAAGACAAAGATATTTTGCCTACTCTCTCCAATTTTACTGAACATGGTATTGGAAATCCTATTTGGAGCAACTGACCTCCCTGGTTATTACTTTACTTTAAAGTTGAATTTTTAAAGTAATAAACCAAGGAGAATAAAAAGAAAAAAATAAACAAAACAAACAAAAATAAACAAAAAATAAACATGTAGTACAACGATATAAAAAAACACATACATGGAAATAAGCAACAGTGGTAAAGATAGTTACCTAGCTAAATATGAGAATCAGTATAACACACTGTCTAATATAACTTCATATTGTATAATAGTATGTAGAATAATACAGGCTTTCCTGATGGCTCAGATGGTAAAGAATCTGCCTGCAATGCTGGCGGGCATTAATCCCTGGGTCGGGAACATCCTCTGGAGAAGGGAATGGCTACCCAATCCGATATTCTTGTTGTGCCCGTCATTTTAGTACTATACGATTTTTTTACAACATGCATAATATATATAGTCTAGTTTAATAAATACAAAATGTATAAATATGCAATTGAGGCAATAACAACATGAAGGAGGTGAGAAGCTCTAAATGTGCTGAGATTTAGCATCGAATTTAAATTAAGTTGGAATGTGAAAAAAGTGGTGACTACTATATTTGTGTCTCCTTAAGAAACTTGCCAGTTTTCTTATCCATCCTGGCATATTGTGTATGTGTGTGTGAGAGAGAAAGAAAGAGACAGACAGACAGATTGAAAGAGAGAGAGACAGAGGAGGAGGGTGCAGCAGGGGAAGAACTGAACGTGAGTCAGGCAACCTTCTGCCACACTAAGGGGCCAGAGAACGTAGAAGATCTTAAAATATACTCTTCTAGGAACTATATGTTTTAAAATTTCCATAGCAACCCCTATTGCCTTAAACAATACAAGTTTAAGGCTTTTCTTTTGTTTTTAATTTTAACACTTTTTTTTATCAAAATAATACTTGTGCTTGGTAAAAAAAAATCAAATAATACAGAAAAACTCACAAGCACTGATTGTTTCCCAGCCAGCTCTGGATATATTGTAATTTCTTTTAATTGTTTCTGTACTTGGTTCTTTGGCTAGTAATTTCCACAAGTATCGTTACGATAATTATAACTATTTATCCTGATTATCATTTATATTTGTCAGTTAACTCATGAGAAATGACAAGTTAACTCACATTAACTTCTTCTTTCCCATCATCTTGCCAATATTTAGCATTTGCATTATTTTAAATTCTTCTATTACTCACTTTTGTAATATTAAATAATACAATTACATATTTGTTTCCATCAACTTTCAATGGTATCATTCCAACTTGGAAAATGAGCCTACCCATCCTCTACATACTTCCCCTAACCCCACAGGCCACCTTCCACCAGGTACATATTATTTTACATCATCAAATGTTTTTTGACAATTACATGTTATCCTAAAATTTCACCAATATTCCTCCTGTGTCCTTGAACTGACTCAAATTTGAAAATTAAAAAAAATAATGTTTACATTAGTTTAACAATGCAAATATTGTTTACTGCTTGGCTAGATAATATATTAGGATTGCTTCTCTATAGGTTCTGTAGTTCCAGGGTTGAGCCACTATCAAGAGGCTGTCCTTAGCATCAAAGCCAAATAGCTTTTCCTTTTTTCCTCTAGGTCATTTGCTTAAATTGACACCATATTTGGTTTGCCTCTTATTTCACCACACTTTTCTTACGGTTTTTGTTTTTCCCAGAGTCCTTTCTGCCCCTCTTTTATTTGATAGGAAGGGGAATTTCAGTCTCATCATTCCTAGATTATTTCGATCACATGTTTTATTTCAATGCCTCTTTTCTACTGGTCCTGTCTGGTCTGTTCTTCTAGTCAGGACTGGAGCTCTCTAGATCTGCTGCAAATATCCGGAAATTCCCATCTTGTTTTATTTGGTTGTATTGACTGTTTCTTGAATCCTCTATCTTCCCTTTTCTTCTTTATTCTAATTGTGCTGGAGTGCATCCTCCAGTAACTAAGACAAGTTGCTTACAAATTACATTTTCTGAGTGCTTTCATGGTTTAATCTTCTCCCATTATTGGCCAGATAGAGAGTTTTAGGATGAAAATAAATTGTTTCAACATCCTCAAAGCACTGCAGCTTTTGTTTTCTAGCATCCAGCTGCTCTTTAGAAGCCTGATGACAGAGTGATTCTCATTCCTTTGAACACAAACCGTTGTATCTTTCTGAAAGCTTTGGGGAATCTTCTCTTTTTAGTGTTCAATGATTTTATGAGGATGTATCCAGGCGTAGGTCTTTTAAAATTCATTGTGCTGAACACGCTACCCAGTTTTCAGTTCCAGGAATCTCTCCTCTCTTTATAATATAATTTCCTTCCTTATCTCTCCTCCTCTTTTCTGAAGTTCTTATTAACAGGACAATGGCTTTCTTGGATTGCTCTTTTAATGTCTCACTTTAAAATTTCGTATATTTTATATCTCTTTGACTTATTCTACATTTTAAGATACTTTCTCAATTTTGTGGATCCTTCAGTTGAATGTCAGTCCCTTTTAATATCTGAGGGTTCTTTCATCTCTGATTGTTCCATTTTGTAGACCATCTGTGTCAACTATAGAGGTGCCCTGTTCAAATCTCCTTTCAAGAAGAATCTGCTGGAAAGAGTGCCGTTTACTAAGAGCCTCCAGGTGCAGTACTGATGGAGTCCACTGTAGCATTCGACCCCAGCCCCCCTTCCTGGGAAGCTTCCAGGCAATGCCGAGCACAGTGGGGTGGTCACTCACCCCAGTGGGCTGGCTGAGACCTTCTTAGATTGCACTGCAGTCTGGAAAAGGAACTCTTTCTCTCCAATCCTCTATTCTCCCCCATTTCCTTTCAAAGCTGGTAAAGGTTCTACATCACAGACTAAAGGTTCTCTCGGCTTACTCCCTCTCCCCTTTATCTTTCATAGGTGTTACCTCCACTACATCTTTTATATCAATATTTCTTACTTCATCTTGGCTTCTGCTTCCCTGAGGACTGAGGTTGGCAGAGTATCCTATTCTTGCTTTATGGATATACTATCTTCTCACAACTCTCTGAATATATTTTACTTATTCTTATAATGTCCAATACAGCTAACAGAATGCACTTTAGCTAGTAGGCTCAAATCATATGTAGTAAACTGAAATTAGGAAAAAAGAAGCCATTAACACATCAAAAAAAAGTAAAGAAGGGGGTTAGGTGCACACACACCCCAAGTTTCCAGAGGAGGCAAAATTTTTAATAAGTCTAAGAAATGAAATAAAATAGCAATAGTATGTGAAAGTATGATCCTGTTTCATCTGCTACTACAACAAACAATGTCCAGATTTTGTGGCATGATATGCTGGTACCTCATTCAGATAATTTTCAGCAGGACTCATGCAGTGCCTTGCGCTTCTAGTTATCACAGTCCTTGCCCATGTTTTGTCTTGCCACTGAATTCTAGAATTGTTGACGGCAGGGACCTTGTCTCCTCTTCAGTGCCCTGTAATACTAGAAGTGATTATTGCTGCTCTTAATTGTCTGCTAACCATATGCCAGGTAAGGCGGTAATACCTCACAGCCATTGTTTCAGTGAGTCCGTGCAAATATCCAAATTTGCATGAGAGAAACACTAAATCTCAGAAAGGTTATGTAAATGGACCACATTACCCTAGTCAGGAGGAGACACACACCTGCTCCCCAGGCCTTTGCTCTCAGTCACATCCATGCAGTGAGTCTGTTTGTGCCCAGCACGTAGAGGACACTCAATAGCTTCACACATACATACAAACAGGTCATCAAAACCTCATTGAAAGCCCAGAAATAAACCCGCACACCTATGGGTACCTTATTTTTTGACAAAGGAGGCAAGAGTATACAATGGGGCAAAGGCAGCCTCTTCAATAAATGGTGCTGGGGAAAGTGGACAGCTACATGTAAAAGAATGAAATTAGAACAATTCCTAACACCATGCACAAAGATAAACTCAAAATGGATTAAAGGCCTAAATGTAAGGCCAGAAACTGTAAAACTCTTAGAGGAAAACATAGGCAGAACACTTGATGACTTAAGTTAAAGCAAGATCCTCTATGACCCTCCTCCTAGAGTAACAGAAATAAAAACAAAAGTAAACAAGTGGGACCTGATTAAACTTAAAAGCTTTGGCACAGCAAAGGAAACTATAAGCAAGGTGAAAAGACAACCCTCAGAATGGGAGAAAATAATAGCAAATGAAACAACTGACAAAGGATTAATTTCCAAAATATACAAGCAGCTCATACAACTCAATATGAGAAAAACAAACAACTCAATCAAGAAGTGGGAAAAAGACCTAAACAGACATTTCTCCAAAGAAGACATACAGATGGCTAACAAACACATGAAAAGATGCTCAACATCACTCATTATCAGAGAAATGCAAATCAAAACTACAATGAAATATCACCTCACTCCAGTCAAAATGGCCATCATCAAAAAGTCTACAAACAATAAATGCTGGAAAGGGTGTGGAGAAGAGGGAACACTCTTGCTCTATTGGTGGGAATGTAAATTGATACAGCCACTATGGAAGACGGTATAGAGACTCCTTAAAAAACTAGGAATAAACCCATCATATGACCCAGCAATCTCACTTCTAGACATATACCCTGAGGAAACCAAAACTGAAAGAGACACATGTATCCCATTGTTCATTGCAGCACTATTTACAACAGCTAGAACATGGAAGCAACCTAGATGTCCATCAACAGATGAATGGATAAAGAAGCTGTAGTACACATACACAAAGAAATATTCAGTTCAGTTCAGTTCAGTCGCTCAGTCGTGTCCGACTCTTTGCGACCCCATGAATCGCAGCACGCCAGGCCTCCCTGTCCATCACCAACTCCCGGAGTTCACTCAAACTCACGTCCATCGAGTCAGTGATGCCATCCAGCCATCTCATCCTCTGTCATCCCCTTCTCCTCCTGCCCCCAATCCCTCCCAGCATCAGAGTCTTTTCCAATGAGTCAACTCTTCGCATGAGGTGGCCAAAGTACTGGAGTTTCAGCTTTAGCATCATTCCTTCCAAAGAAATCCCAGGGCTGATCTCCTTTAGATTGGATTGGTTGGATCTCCTTGCAGTCCAAGGGACTCTCAAGAGTCTTCTCCAACACCACATTTCACAAGCATCAATTCTTTGGCGCTCAGCCTTCTTTACAGTCCAACTCTCACATCCATACATGACCACTGGAAAAACCATAGCCTTGACTAGACGGACCTTTGTTGGCAGAGTAATGTCTCTGCTTTTGAATATGCTATCTAGGTTGGTCATAACTTTCCTTCCAAGGAGTAAGCGTCTTTTAATCTTATGGCTTCAGTCACCATCTACAGTGATTTTGGAGCCCAAAGAAGTAAAGTCTGACACTGTATCCACTGTTTCCCCATCTATTTCCCATGAAGTGATGGGACTGGATGCCATGATCTTCTTTTCTGAATGTTGAGCTTTAAGCCAACTTTTTTACTCTCCACTTTCACTTTCATCAAGAGGCTTTTTAGTTCCTCTTCACTTTCTGCCATAAGGGTGGTGTCATCTGCATATCTGATGTTATTGATATTTCTCCCCGCAATCTTGATTCCAGCTTGTGTTTCTTCCAGTCCAGCGTTTCTCATGATGTACTCTGCATATCAGCCATAAAAAAGGAACACATTTGAATCAGTTCTAATGAAGTGGATGAACCTAGAACCTATTATACAAAGTGAAGTGAGTCAGAAAAAGAAAGATAAATACTGTATTCTAACACATATATACGGAATCTAGAAAAATGATCAGAGAAGGCAATGGCACCCCACTCCAGTACTCTTGCCTGGAAAATCCCATAGACGGAGGAGCCTGGTGGGCTGCAGTCCATGGGGTCGCTAAGAGTCGGACATGACTGAGCGACTTCACTTTCACTTTTCACTTTCATGCATTGGAGAAGGAAATGGCAACGCACTCCAGTGTTCTTGCCTGGAGAATCCCAGGGACGGGGCATCCTGGTGGGCTGCCGTCTGTGGGGTCGCACAGAGTCAGACACAACTGAGGTGACTCAGCAGTAGCAGCAGAAAAATGATACTGAAGAATTTACTTACAGGGCAACAGTGGAGAAACAGACATAGAGAATAGACTTATGGACATGGGGCAGGGGAGGAGAGGGTGAGATGTATGGAGAGAGTAACATGGAATTACCATATGTAAAATAGATAGCCACGGGAATTTGCTGTATGGCTCAGGAAACTCAAACAGGGGCTCTGGATCAACCTAGAGGGATAGGATGGGGAGGGAAATGGGAGGGAGCTTCAAAGGGAGGGGCTATATGTATACCTATGGCTGATTCATGTTGAGATTCAACAGAAAACAGCAAAATTCTGTAAAGCAATTATCCTTCAATAAAAAATAAATAAATTTTTAGAAAAAAACCTCATTGAATGTCAAGTAACACATCCTCAGTAGATTTGTGATGGGGTGGGAATACATGAGTAGGGCTAAGGAAGCCACATACATTTTGAAATGATCTTCCTAAGAAGCACACTGTTTATCAATATCGAATCTTATCTCATTTGAAGTTTTCTGACCCTGTGGAGCTTGAATAATGAGTCACTTTTTAATCTTTGAAATGCAGATGCAGATTAGATGGCAGAACATAACAAGTCTTTTATTTTCCCTCTTCTGATGTGTAGGGCCTTGGTGAGAGAGGACGTAATATGTTAACATTCACATAACATATTCTCTTATAGAAAACCATCTCTTTATTTATCTGAGCTTCTCCCCATGCCCCTGGAGAAGTAATTAGACCAAATCATTAACCTCTTCTGGAGCTGTTAATGAGTTAGTTTTCTTTATATGAAAGAAAGGTTTTGGGAAAAAGAAAATGTAATGTCACTGGTTCAGAATCAGAATAAATATGTTTATAAAGAAAATATGCACAGGAGATTTGGCAGCAACTTTTGTGATCTTTTCCCCCAATAGTCACAAGTATGAGCATTTATAAAAATAAATGTTCTCCTTTTTGTTCTTGGAATTCCTTTGTGCATCATACATAGCTCATCAAGCATTGCTTGTCATGACCGTTACAACTTTGCATCTGCTGTTTATTAAAAGTTAGGATTTGCCCAGGAATTGAATATGTATCTCCTCTCTCCTGGAGTTGTATAGTTATTTGGAGGCAAAATTGCTTTTGTTTTTCCTCCTAATCTTTGTTACTACCAGCCCATAGTACCATAACGTGTGTATTCAGCTCCCTTAACTCATCCCTTCAGAAGTTATCAGAGATTAGTAGTCATAACCCCAGAATATGAAGTGGTGATTCCAATCTTTAGAATTGAGCCGTGACTTGGACAAGGGACTGTATGCAAGGAATGCTTGGAAACTAAGGCAGGGTAGTGCCAGGGTACTATTTCAGTTGTGACCAACCTAAGGGTCCATGAAAAACATATATACTAATGCCCTCTTGACTCCAATTGCTAATGTTTAGCTTGTCTGTTTGAAAGTATCACATGCCTAATACGGAGCCAATCAAGGTTGCTTTTTCCCAAAACTGATTTAAGGCCAACAAAACTTTCAAAATTTAAAACATTTAAAAAATTATTTCTTTATTTTAGTTTTGGCTGCACTGGGTCTTTGTTGCTGGGTGGGCTTTTCTCCAGTCGTGGTGAGCGGGGGCTACTCTGGTTGTGGTGCACAGGCTGCTCATCGCGTGGCTTCTCTTGCTGCAGAGCGCAGGCTCCAGGCACGCAGGCTTCAGGAGCTGCAGCACATGGGTAGTTGCCGTGTTCGGGCTCTGTGGCACACAAGCTTCAGTAGCTGCGGCAATACAGACTCAGTTATGGCTCATGGGCTTATTTGCTCCATGGCATATGGAATCTTCCCGGACAAGGGATCAAAACTGTATCTCCTGCATTGGCTACAGACTGGGAGAAAATATTTGCAAAAGACACATCTGATAAAGGACTATTATCCAAAATATACAAGGAACTTAAAAAAACCAGCAGTAAGAAAATGAGCAGTTCATCAAAAATGGGCAAAAGATCTAAACAAACAATATCACCAACATAGATTTACAGATGGCAACTTAGCCTATGAAAAGATTTTCAATGTCATCAGATTGTTTTATTTGCAAATTAAAGCGATAATTAACAGAATCACATAAAAGGTAGAGATGCTAAAGGTAAAAGGAGGATTAATAGACTTCTACAAGGAGAAGCAAGATTTTGTAGTACACAACATATTTTGAGATATGCTGTAAATATATTCCCTATAGGAGTCCTTTCTCTTTGCTGTTCTCCCTAGGCATCTGACTAATTAAAGTGTAAATAAATCAATAAAACAATAATGAGATACCACTACACACCTATTAGAATGGCTAAAAGCTGAAACAGTGGCAACACCAAATGTTGGCAAGGATATGGAGCAATAACAATCTTCATCCTGGTGGGAATACTAAAATGGAGCAGCTACTTTGGAACTTTGGAAGGTAATTTGGCAGCTTCTTTCAAAGCTAGGCATACTCTCACAATATGATCCAACAATTTCTCTCTTTGGCATTTACCCAAGTGAGTTGAAAACTAACGTCCATACAAAAATCTGCATACAGATGTTTATAGGAGCTTATCACAATTACCAAAAGATGAAAGCAACCAAGATGTCTTTCAGTAGGTGAATACATAAATAAACATGTGGTATATCCAGACATTGGAATGTTATTCAGCACTAAAAATAAATGAGGGCTTCCCTGGTAGCTCAGATGGTAAAGAATCTGCTTGCAATGCAGGAGACACAGGTTCGATCCCTGGGTCTGGAAGATCCCCGGGAGAAGGAAATGGCAACCCACTCTGGTATTCTTGCCTGGGAAATCCCATGGACAGAGGAGCCTGGCAGGCCACAGTCCATGGGGTCACAAACAGTTGGACACAACTTAGTGACTTAACAACAAAATAAATAAATAAATGAATGAGCTTTCAAGCCAAGAAAAAACATGGAGAAAAAAGCCAATATGAAAAGGCTGCATACCATATGATCCCAAAGATATGAAATCCTAGAATAAGGGAAACTTCAGAGATGTTAAAAATATCATTTATCAATGGACATTTAAGTTGTTCCCACATGTTGCTATTACAAATAGCATTAATGCTGCAATGAAAATGAGAATGCAGATATTTGCACTTGATGTCAAGATCCTTATTTCAATTATTTTAGATAAATATTTAGAAATGCGACTGCTGGATCATATGGCACTTTTACTTTTTTAAGGGGCGTCCATACTGTCTTCCATAGGGACTGCACCATTTCACAGTCCCACCAACAACTTACAAGGATTAACTTTTCTCAACATACTCATCAGTACTTGTTACCTCTTTTTTTAAACATACTAAGTTGCTTCAGTCGTAACCAACTCTTTGCAACCCTATGGATTGTAGCCTGCCGGGCTCCCCTGTCCATGGGATTCTCCAGGATAGAATACTGGAGTGGGTTGCCATGGCCTCCTCCAGGGGATCTTCCTGACCCAGGGATCCAACCTGCATCTCTTAAGTCTCCTGCATTGGGAGGCATGTTCTTGACCACTAGCACCACCTGGGAAGCCCCATTTTTAAAATAGGATTGCTTTTATGCCTTTGAATGGAAGAACTTCCTTGTATATTTTGGATCACAACCGTTTATCAGATATGTGGCTTGTATATATATTCTCCCGTTCCATAGGTTGCCTTGTCATTTTGTTGTTTTGTGTGTTATACAGAAACATTTTAGTTTGATGTAGTCTGACTTGACTATTTTTGCTTTTATTGTCTATGCTTTTGGTGTCATGTCCAAGAAATCATTCCCAGGAGCATTGTTCAACATTTTCCCCATATATTTTCTTGGAAGAGTAACTTTTTCAGGAGTTCTGTTTGTCTTTAAGCAATTTGTATAATATTCAATAAGTATCTTTACTAAACAACTACAAACTGTCCATTCTCTATCTTAAACACTGCCCTGTTTCTGTGGCAGTGAAACCTCTGCCCTGGTTCTGGCCTTTTTAGATATCCTGACTCACTTTACACGCTTTTTCCTTGATTCACTCTTGTTTCCATATAAATCCTACTCCTGGCTTCAGGATTCTAACTTCAACCCTACCTCTGACCTTTTGGATGAATGTTTGCATTTGTTTACCATTTGAGCTTTTATGGTACTTAAATTTGAGTATGAATCCCACCCTAGCTTTGTCCCAGGAAATCACCCCTAACAAAGTACACTTGCCTATCACAAGGGCTATACGAACACTGGCTATCCTATAAATTAGGGGAGGGGGTGGCAGGTGGGAAGTTGAGATGATGCACATTTTATGCAGAAAATATATGTATTGGCACAATAAGAGAGTTGGTATCTGGGCATGATTTCCAACCAAAGTATGGAATTTATAAAAGAGCCATTTGACTTTCTAATGTGACATGATAAGCATGTCTCCTTGTAAAAGCATTTTACAGAAAAACAGAATGGCACAACACCAGGATGACAGTAAAGACACTTCTGTCAATAACCACTGGAGCTGTTCCATGCAGCATTTAAGAGCTGCTTGGTTCAAACATGCTAATTATATATATCCATATATGTATATATATGGATGCAAAAGCCATACGATTGGTTGGAACACTGAGGAAGAAAGGGCCTTAGGGGTGCATTTCCAGCCTAAAGGGCACATGGATTTGACAACCAGAAGTAACTCGTCCTGATGTTTGGTCCTATCCAAGGTTTCTGCATTCTGTGCATTCTCAATGTTTCCAACAGGCAGGGAAAATGAGGTGTCATTACTGTGTTTTATATTAACAGGCAGAATTTGTACACCCAGACATGCTTAGCATTCGAAATAATTCACTGTACATTGACATAAGAAAGAGAAAAGAAAAGGTTTTTAAAAAGTGAGTATGTCTCCTGACTTGAAAACTATAACCTGGCATTTCTAGCCATTAGCATGGAAATATGTACCTTTGGATCCCTCAACATCATAGTTCTGCTTATTATTCTAGAAAATGCTTAACTTTAGACTGGTATTGTAATGTTCTCTTCTTACAAGTATATTTCCCCCTGGAATATATGTAAACCCATATACTATGAAAGTAACAAATCTTTTTATTTCTTTTCCTCCTCCTCTTCTTCCTCCTACTTCTTCTTTCTAATGAGTTGTAGAAAAATCAGTAGAAAGTGTGCTTAATATAGAGAATCAAGATCAACAGAATACAAAATCACACAAATTTGGTTTTGATACTCAGCTAATGATCATAGTCAGAGAAGGCAATGACACCCCACTCCAGTACTCTTGCCTGGAAAATCCCACGGACGGAGGAGCCTGGTAGGCTGCAGTCCATGGGGTCGCTAAGAGTCAGACATGACTGAGCGACTTCCCTTTCTCTTTTCACTTTCATGCATTGGAGAAGGAAATGGCAACCCACTCCAGTGTTCTTGCCTGGAGAATCCCAGGGACGGGGAAGCCTGGTGGGCTGCTGTCTATGGGGTCACACAGAGTCGAACACAACTGAAGCGACTTAGCAGAGCATAGCAATGATCATAGTAATAATTAATCAACAGTTTCAAAATGCCCTGTGTTGGGGATTAACATAGGCCATTGCCCTATGTTACTCTTATACGTGGACTGGGTAATTTATTTTGCTTCACAGCTATGTCTTAAGGGTCCTCCAAGGAGCAATAGCAAAAGCCACAAAAGAAAAGATGAAAGGAAATAACATTTACAAAGTACTTATATATACCAGCCCTGTGCTAGATGTGTTATGTACCTTAACTCTTACTCTTCTCAGGGCCTTATGGGCACTAGTGTCCCAGTGATGCTGAAAGTCATGACAATGACCGTGGTGGTGATGATGGAGACAGTTATTAAGACTGTCTTTGTGACAGGCACTGAACTATCTTCACTGGACTGATACTCATTTATTCGGTGCCCACATTGTGTGCCAGGCACTGTTTTAGGCACTTGAGATACATCAATGTGCAAAACACACAAAAGGCCTGCCCGTTATGAAGGTATACTTGGGGAAGAGAGTGACACTGGAGACGTCCAGGCAAGACACATCTACATAGGGAAGTAGAGAATATGTTAGAAGGGGAAAGTGCTTTAGGAAAATAATAAATCAGAGTACAGTGGGCCAAGATTGGGACTGTGGGGTTCAAGGTGCAATTTTAAATCAGATGTTGATTGTGGTGGTAGGCTTACTGAGACCACGACACTTGAAGCAGCTGGAGGCTGGCCACGTGAGTAAAAGAGAACTCCATGCAGAGGAACAGCTGGTGGAAAGGGTGTTGGGAATGTCCAGTGAACTGCAAGGAGGCTAGTCTGTCTGGGAAGAGAAGAACAGTCCCATAGGCTAGATCCTGTAGGGCCTTGCAGGCCAGCAGGAGGAATTTGACTTTTACTATGAATGAACTGATACATCACTGGAAATATCTGAGCAGACAAGTGACGTGGCCGAATATAAATTTTGGCAGAATCTTTAAAGTTGTCATGCTGAGAATAATACTCTACTTTACAATAGTTCTCTGAGGTTTCTAGAATTCCCACTTTACAAATGCTAAGTTGAGAAGTGGAAAAATCAAGTAACCTTTAAGTGAGTGATAGAGCCAAGGATCAAATCCAAACCAAGCACTGGCTGTCTTCCAGACCTGGGCTCAGTTTAGGACCACCCTGAAAGAAGAGCTTCTAGGTTCATGTCAGTTCAAGTTCATGATGACTGAAATACAGGCTTCAGATATAGGAAGAGGCTGTCTGATCTATCTGGCCTGATAGACTGAAGGCAAAAAAAAAAAAGTATTATTTCAGCAAATGACTACTGAGTTCTTATGTTTTAGTCACCATGTGAAGGATTGGAGGAACAGACTTAGGCCTTAGGTAGATTTTGGTCTGAAAGGGGAGAGATGGACATTAACAAATACATGCAAAAAAGTATTAGAGGAATCATTTTAAAAGAATCTACAAGCTGCAGCTGAGACCAAGGTGGCAGACTAAGACTAGGTGGGTAGGCATAGTGTGTAGCTCTTGGCAGTTGTCAAAACCCTTTCTCATATTTAATGTTTTGTATTGTCTCATTGTCCACTGGCTCTGAGTTTTACCCAACTCAGTTTGAATAGCTTGAGAAGAAAGATTTCTTTTCTCTTGGGGGACTTTCCAGGAAAAAAAAGTGGAGATTTTCTCATTTAAATCTTCCTCTCTGGGTGCTGCCACTTACTAGGTTTTCAATTTCAGTCTATTGAATTCTTCTGCCTGGGATACATTGCAGACTGCTGGAAATCGAGAAAACAGAAGGGAACAGAAGGCTGTCTGAGCCTTTGATGTCAGTGAACTCTATTTCATGGTGTGTGTCTGTGTGTCTGTTTCATGAGAGGTATGTGTGTGTGTGTGTGTGCATGCACATACATCTCAGATTCTTAGAGAGTCTGCCAGGGCTGAGCAGTCCATCCATGGCACTCCCCGAGGAAATTTTTTGGTTTAAGACGCTTAATTGGTGTTACATCACCATGTTGGAGCTGGTGCCCTGTTGGGTAAAGCATTCATGTTACCTTTCCAGTTACCTCCGAGTGAATTCTTGACTCTCCGCTGCTTTTCCATCCTGCTGCCTTGGTGATGCCTTCAGACATAATTCTTCCAAGATTCCCAGCCAAGGCAGCACCATGAAATGGAAACAGGATGGCTTGTGGACCCCTGGTCTATGCTGGGGTAGAACTCCTGATTGTGAAATTTATTAAATTTGGTGACAGTGAAACCCATTCTCATCTGTAATTCAGACATGAAAGTGCCTACTTCACAGGGTGCTCTTGAATAAGATAACCTATGCAGTGGGCCTGGCTCAGTGAGTGTTGGCTAGTTGTAGGATCATTTCAGGGACGATGTCTTCTCACCTATGAACTGGCGGCAATTCTGAGCACTGGATCATACATAGCCTTGGCTGACAATAATAATAAGCCGTCCCCCTGTGCAGGACTTCCAGAGGGCTGGCCGCTGGCTTGACCTGCCGGAAGGGAGCGGGTAGAAGGCGGAGGTACTGCAAGCCCCCGCTGAGGTTTCACCTTGGCTGCTTCCATCAGTAGCTTCACCCCAGGGATTGTGGAAATGTTTTTGTGTTCCCGGAACCTCATTCTGGGCACCATCCCAAGAGAGCTCAGTGTCTAGAATGCTGTAGAGCTCAGCCATTACAAGGCAAGAGAACTGCGCAGTGGACGGGAGCCTTCCTTGGAGAGTTTCCAGGGAGGGTGGGAGGAGATCGTGGCCGCAATCACTGACCCACACTGACTGAACGTGTCCTTTCTCTGTGTCAGTTTACTAGGTGTCATTCAGTCCTTGGAGTTAGCTTAGTGCTTACTTATTCCCTGCTCCACTCTGCGGTAACAGTTGCTTAGACAGCATCCCTTTGACATGAGACGTCAGAGACAGACATCAACCCCAAATGTCTGCGATGGCTGCTCCCTGGAAGAATCAATCGCCGATTCATGGGCTTGAGGATGAAGCAGAATCCAAACTCCTCAGCAGAACCCGCAAACTCCACACAAGGAGTGCTTTCTGTCTTCCTAGGATGCGCCCTCGGGAAAGCAGAGTCGAGGCACCCAGAGGTGGGGGTGGGGACCCGCAGAGGGGGCTTTCTGGAGCATGCATTCATTCCACAAACAAACATAAAATGGACCATCCCCATTTCCTGCAAGCTATGGAACTTCTAGCCTGGAGCCTGGAGTGGGGAGGAGGAGGGCAGCAGGTGAGACAGGTAACTGGGTACAAGACAATGAGATACACACAGCGCCGATAAATAAGATGCTCAGGGAACACAGTGGAGGGCCTTATAGGAAAGTAGCTTGATAGGATCTAGAAAATAAACAGGTTCCCCCATTGATTAAAACATTGCCGACTCACAAACTCCTGCGAGGGCAAGGCTCAAGCATCTTGAATTTGCTTCATATCTTATCTGCTGTGGAGTTGAAAGCATGTGAGCAATGAATGTGAAGGAATTGCCTCGACAGTGAAGAAGGAGGCATTGGCTGGCAGTTGTGAGCGGAGCAGGGGAGGGGTACCCTAAGTATGGAGTGATTGACTTGGTGCCGACTAGGGATAAAGTGCCCTCTCTGCCCTCCAGAATAATTTTCATCCATCTTCATAGATGATTCAGGCTAACTCAATTTAACTTTGAATTTTAATCTCTCTAACCACAGAGTTGGAATTTGGCAGCCTCCCCTCCCCTCAAGAATCATCAAGGAGGCTTAGAATGGTTCTTAGAAAGGTGCTTTGTGTTTCCAGAAACAAAGATGTTTTGAACATCTGACGTGTTATCCTCTGCAAGGCATGCTCACTAAATGCATCATTACACTTGGGGAAGAAAATCAGACCTGAGACACGTGAGTCAGGAAAGCGGGTTCCAGCATGTCAGAAATAGCCCAGAAGGTCATCCTCAGAAATAAACCCCTGGAGCAGCGGAGCACTGGAATGGATACCTAGAATGTGGGAACGCTAAAGCAATCTTCTGTTTATGCTCAGATAACATCGGGCCCCTCTGGGGTCATGTGTCTAATCCCAGGAGCTTCAGTGAAAGGGCAGCAGAAATTGGATGGGCTTCAGAGCAAGGTTGTCAAGATGATTGAAGGGCTGGAAAAGAAGACTTACCAGAAAGGTTAAAGGAGGTAGATCTGGTACCAACCAGCTGTGCCACTTCAAAGTCACTTCAGTTCCGAGGAGATACATTCCCTCTTCTGTGAAATGGACGGTGGACTGGCTGAGCGCTCAGGACCTCCTGGGTTTCACAATACTTTTGTAGTCCGAAAGGAGAGAGAGAGAACCAGGCAGTAACTTTACCATTCATCTGAATTGTGTGTGCCTGTTACACATCTCTGTCTTCCTTACAGAAACCGAGTAAGAGAACAAAGTCTGAGAGGGCAGGAAGAGAGATGCAAACATAGGGAAGAAACTTGTGGACACAGGGCAGGAAGCAGGGGGGAGACAAGCTGAAAAAGTGTCAATGATGCATATACATTACCATGCTTCAAACAGCTAGTGGGAAGCTGCTGATACTACAGGGAACTCAGCTTGGTGTTCTGTGATGACCTAGAGGGGTGAGAGGGCGGCTTAAGAGGAAGGGGATACAAGTGTACATATGGCTGACTCATGTTGTGGTACAGCCGAAACTAACACAACATTACAAAGCAATGATACTCCAATTAAATAAGTGAATATTTTTAAAAGATACTTTGTTGAAACAAAAGCAATGCAGTAGAGGGCTTTCCCCAAATGTAGCAGAATTCAGAAAAATGAATGGAGCTAACCTTTGAAGTTTTTGTTTAAAATAACCTTTCAGTTCTCACGTCTTCAGAAATTATAAGCCAATTTTCTCACATGGAGCTCTTTCCCCTTGCCCTAACCATGCTGCCATGACAGCTTCCAGGTACCTCCGCATGGGTCAGGTGAGACAGGAATCGATCTTTTATTTATTCCCAAACAGATGCCAGTCTTCTGTGCCCACAGGCAGAGACCACAGGTCACCTTAGGGCAGGAAATCCGTGTAAAAGCGAGAGGGGAAAAGCTCCTACAGGAAAGCCTTGCCCTTCCTTTAATGGTGCTCCCAACAGTCAGAGGCCACCTGCTCGCTGCAGTCAGCATGCCTCATAGCACTAGCCTTAGAATTCTATCCACAATCTCTACCCCTAATCTCTCCTTCTCTCTGGAGGAGCCGTGGATTGGGAGGGACAGCAGGAGACATGAGGAAAAATCTGAGACTCAATGGAAAACTAAACTCTAGGGCCTACGGTTCCTGCTCACCACTGCCTTGGGTGAGTGACTCAACCTGATGCAAAGGCCCAGGGTCATGTTGTCTGGAGGGTGGAGCCCAGGCCGTGCTGACTGGGGCCAACACCCTGGGTCCCACTGTCTACCTCCTGGTCGAGCTCCAGGTCAGAACAGTGTTCAACCTTGGCTGCATTCTGCAATCCGCTGAGGAGCTTTTAAAAAATACTGATGCCCAGGCCTATTCAGAGATGAATCAAATCAAGATCTCTTGGATTCCAGGAGGAATTGCCTTACACTATAGACTGGACCATGAACCACTATATGCTTCCTGTGGCAAATGAACTTAAAACACACAAAACATCAGAAGAATTACAAAGGAATAGAAAATCCCCAGTTTATAATATCCTGTTCCTAACATATATGTGTGTGAAGTCACTCAGTTGTGTCTGACTCTTTGCGACCCCGTGGACTGTAGCCTGCCAGGTTCCTCTTTCCATGGGATTCTCCAGGCAAGAATACTGGAGTGGATTGCCATTTCCTTCTCCAGGGGATCTTCCCGACCCAGGGATCGAACCTGGGTCTCCTGCATTGCAGGCAGGCACTTTATCCTCTGAGCCACCAGGGAAGCCAACATATATGTAACACTCCTTTAAAAATCCTCTTCTGGAGAGGTTATGGAGAAAAGGGAACCTTCTTGCACTGTTGGTGGGAATGTAAATTGATACAGCCACTATGGAGAACAGTGGAGGACAGAGATTCCTTAAAAAACTAGGAATAAGACTACCATAGGACACAGCAATCCCACTACTGGGCATATACTCTGAGAAAACCATAATTTTAAATGACACATGTACTTCAGTGTTCAATGCAGCACTATTTACAATAGCCAGGACAGGGAAGCAACCTAAATGTCCATCAAAGAAGATGTGGTACATATATACACTGGTATATTAGTCAGTAGTAAAAAGAATGAAATTGGATCATTTGTAGTGATGTGGATGGACCTAGAGTCTATCATACAGAGTGAAGTAAGTCAGAAAGAGAAAAACAAATATCATATATTAATGCATATATATGGAATCTAGAAAAATGGTGCTGATGAACCTATTTGCAGGACAGAAATAGTGATGCAAATGTAGAGAACAGACTTTTGGATACAGAGAAGAATAGAAAGGAGGGGAATTGAGACAGTAGATATATATACCCTGTGTGAAATAGACAGCCAGTGAGAAGCTGCTGTATAACACAGGGAGCCTAGCTCAGTGCTCTGTGATAACCTAGAGGAGTGGGGTGGAGTAGGGTGTGGGAGGGAGGGGATATATGTATACATATACTTGATTCGCATTTCTGTATAGCAGAAACTAATACAAGAGTGTAAAACAATTATCCTCCAATTAAAAAGCCTCTTCTTGTGGAGATGCTATATTTGTTATGCCTATGACGAACATGCTTTTACACAGTATCTTTTTATTAGCTTTGATTATCTGATGTACCTGAGGAACACATGCTCTCAATGAATTGTCTGCAAAAATAATTGGTTGCAGACCAGTCTTGATAGCCACTAACTCTGTTGAGTTCTCCCAACGAATTTGATTTCGACCTAGAGCCTGGCACTTAGTAGGAACTCAGTATGTTCTTGATAACTGATGAGCAGTTTTTGAACTTGCCTCTGAAAATCTCAGCTCTCTAGACGCTTAGATGCTATTAGGGTAATATATTCAGAACTTAGAATGGTGGTAGCACTAAATCAATATTTCATATCCATAGGGGCTACTGGCTGTAGTGTAGATTTACAGAATTTCATTTCCATCTACAGTTTCCCTGCCCTAGCTCATCTATCAGACAAAGGGTTTGCATTTGTATTCTCGCCGCAGGATGTTTTCACCTTGTCTGTATATGCGTCATTAAACAGTTCAAGATCAATTGCAGAAGAGGTAAATAGCGATCTTTCTCGCTGTTTATGGCAAATTTCAGAGCTGCAGTCTTTGAGTCCACCTAAACCTGGTTTTTGTTGTTGTTGTTATTAAGCATTCCTTTTCAGCTCTCCTATAGGTGCTAGATGATGGATGGAGCCAGAGTACCATCTATCAAAGCATCCTGCTGGCATACAGATTGCAAAACCTATTACGCCCATCATTGGTACCCACTTGGAACCCCTGTTTCTCAGCTCTGTTCATCTTTGTTCAAGCTTCTATCTCTTGAAAGGCTTCATTCACAACCACCCTCTTTGCCCCACCATCTCCTGATCATTCATCTTGGTATCTCCTTTCAGAAAGCCTTCCTTAGGAGGTTTTATCCTGGTAATATGCTCTGTTGCTCCCTAGGACCAACCTACCACTGAATTTGAACTCACTGAGGACAGAGACTGCACTTATTCACTGCTGAATTCACAGTACTTAGCAGATTCTAGACATTTGATAAGTGTTCAGTTAAGATATGCACCCCATATATAATTGTTCAGCCATTGTGCAAAAATACTATCTTCTGAGAAAAAAAACATTTTCTATCTCCTAAAGATAGAAACAAGTCACTATTCTTTGTGATGAAAGTCCCCAGGCTGAAATGGTGGTTCCTCTCTGACTCCCTTCTCTTCCCATAGTGAGTCCATCCTTCTTTTGGAATGCCTAGGAGTTGTCCCCAAATCACCACACAATTCCCCACCAGCCTAGCCTCACCTTCCTCTTACAGCTCTGTTCAGGATTAACTTCCTCACTTGCCTTCACTGTTGGTAGTCTCTCTCACCACCCAATTTTGCAGCCAGCTTTCAGCTAATCTTCCCAAAGGAAAAGGCTTGCTTTTGCTTTGCACTTGCTTAGGAACCTACAGTGGTTCCCAGTTTGTGTTTGTTTTTCTCTAGAATTCTTTTATTCATTGACTGATTTCGTTCAAACCACTTATCCTAAATCTGTGTGCTCCTCTCCCCCTTGCTTCTCCCACCCAACACAGACTATCTACTGTCCACTCCCGTTCAGTGGGTTGTCCTCTGTCCCTCCCGTCAGCAGGCCCTCCACTCACTCTGACTTGCATCCTGTGAGGCTGTGTTCAGCTCCTCCCTCAACGTGCCATGGCCTCACCTCTGCTGTGTGCCTGAGAGCCCACCTACCCTGAAGGCTCATCCCAAGTCCATCTCTTGCAGGACACCTACCCTCACCACTCCAGTTTCCACTCATCTCCTCTTCCCCTGGTTTCCTTTTGCGTTATTAGGTGGTACCATGGCTGTTTAGGTTCCCTAAATATTACACAGGTTTTAGTATCTTTCCCTCCATCGCACTGTAAACTTCTGAGATCATGTATAACATTTCTTTCGTGTTCTTCGCTTCGCCTGTCGTAGTGGATCCGGCAAACTTGTCAATGCTTATCATCTCTTGGTCAGCGTGATCAATGGGAATTTTTGGAGAGATCAAGCTGAAAAGGTATCAAACACCAAGAAACAAACTCTGAATTTGTGTGGGGAAAATGAAATTGGTCCATGTAGGTTATTTTTTATATAATTTAGATACTTATTAGGCCAATTATTTTGATGATGCTAATCGTCATCCTAGAAGCCAAAGTTTCAATACTTTGGCCACCTGATGCGAAGAACTGACTCATTGGAAAAGACCCTGATGCTGGGAAAGATTGAGGGCAGGAGGAGAAGGGGACAACAGAGGATGAGATGGTTGGATGGCATCACCAACTCTACAGACATGAGTTCGAGTAAGCTCCGAGAGTTGGTGATAGACAAGAAAGCCTGGCGTGCTGCAGTCCATGGCATCACAAAGAGTTGAACATGACTGAGCGACTGAACTGAGTAAGCTGTAAGCATTATTTCAATTTAATTGAACACAAATGACAACATTTAATGAGAATATACCATGTGCCAGCCTTGTAGTGGGGTGGAGCTAGAGGATCCCCAAGTGAATAAGCTGTAAGCAAATAACAAGAATACTGGGTAAACTGTGGGTAAAATTATAATAGGGGTAAATAAAAGTTTAAACATATTTTGGCTTATAGTTTATGGAAAAACTCAAAGACTTAGGACATGGATATAGGATGTAGGAATTTTAAGGGAAGAGGGTAACATAGTGGGGACTGAGGGAAGAGCAAACTGCATAGAATTTGACATTTCAGGATACTTTTAGAAAATCGTTGGTTAAATGCCATTTTGTTGCAGCATAAAGTATTGGAAAAGAGATAGAGTGGCAGAAAATTTGAAGAATAAAAATGTTCATTGGTACCAGGTTGCATGGTCTTCAAGGATTTGGACTTATCGTGTAAGAAAACAAGAAGCCACTGAAAGATTTTGAGCAAAGTCCTGATTGCAAATTCTTATAGAATTCTGTGGCATAATCCCTTTAGGATGTTGGAGAAGTAAAAGCTTGGCCTAAGGCAATGAATTTCCTTTTTACTTGAAATGCTAGACTTGAGAGAAATATGTCATATGAAGCTGGAAACTGTCGAACATCTCAGACAGCCAGGAGTTTGCTCTCTAATGTGTGGGGTTTTGCTAAATGTATAATATTTGCATGTTTCCAGGGTTGTCATAGAAGCAAATGGCATGTTTTTGAGAACGTTGCTCTCCTGTGGTGTTTCCTGGCTCAGACAGGATGTACTTTCACTTGGAAGGTTGGATATCTGGAGCCCAAACTGGAGTGGACTTTTACCTTCCAGAGTTGAAGTGATTGAGTTGAAAGGCAGCCACCATCTCCAACATGAACCATTCTTTCAATCTTTAGCAAGAGGGCCCCACTAATGGAAAAGTACATCAGGGAAGCTGAAGTCAAAAGGACTTCATTTTCACCAGCAATTTTGTTTGGATTCATTTGTTCAGAATTAATATTTGCTGGAAGTGGAAACTTGTGCTCATTTTCTTTGGATCGTTAAAAATGTGCTCATCTGAGCCATAAACAAAGCCAGCCGTGCCCAGATATCAACTAGAACAACTTGATTAGTGATAATTGCCTCACAGCTCTCCTGTGTATTTCACCAAGGCTCGTTTGACTACAGTTACTAAACACAGTCTTGGCAGGTGGAGGGGGTGAGACAAGTAGTTTCCACCTTCAGACAGATTTGACCAGGAAAGGGTGCAGCCGTACAACTGCTCTCCCTCAAAAGCATTTCAATACCTCTGCTAGGCTGATAAGCAGAATACAGTATTAGTTTAATCATGGTAAATTTTTAAAATTTGTGTTTTAGCTATTGTTTAGGGAAATACCCCATAATAAAGATCAGAGCCTTTGAGAAAAGACACAAAATTTTTAGGAAAGAGGTAGGATGCTGTGGAGTATCAGGGAATGCAGAAAATGGTGGAGTATATTAATAATGTCATAACTCAAGGAGCAAATGACATGGGATTTGAAAGCATAGGATCAAATAAGCAAACAGAAAATATATAGTTATTGTCCAACTTTAAGCATTAACACTTTAAACAGGGAACTGGTGTCACCAATCGGAGCCCCACGAATTGTATTGTGAGAGCCATTTCTCACATAACTGATACACGAAAACCAAATTGGAGAACTCTAATAAGCCAAGGAGAGGTGAAAGGATGGGTGAGAGATGACCCATGGGCTCGTTTTGGAGAGAACAAGC
The DNA here is from genome assembly GCF_029407905.1 of Bubalus kerabau. Classification (NCBI taxonomy): domain Eukaryota; kingdom Metazoa; phylum Chordata; class Mammalia; order Artiodactyla; family Bovidae; genus Bubalus; species Bubalus kerabau. The sequence continues at coordinate 120,261,243 of NC_073628.1, forward strand.
CCAAAGAGTCTGGGCGCTTGGCACTTCTTGGAATGAAGCACTGTTGATTTTGACTTTCAGATTCTGGGCTGTAGATGCTGAGACATACTGTCTTTCTGTGTGATCACTGAACCCTTCAAGGTCATGCACTTAGCATGTACTCAAAGATCCTTTGCTCAACCAATCCCCACAGACACTTCAACCTCACCCATTTAAGTGAATCTGACTGAAGGCAGGAGGAGAAGGGGACGACAGAAGATGAGATGATTGGATGGCATTACCGACTCGATGGACTGGACATGAGTTTGAGCAAGCTCCGGGAGTAGATGATGGACAGGAAAGTCTGGAGTGATGCAGTCCATGGGGTCACAAAAAGTGGGACTCGACTGAGCAACTGAACTGAACCTTAGTGAAGAGCTTTCCCTGTCTGCTTAGGGTCCCTGCTCTGTTTTCAAAAGGCACAAATGGTGAATTTCTCTCTCTGTTGATTTGTTCATAGTCGTTATCTATTTTTTGAATGTTTGTTTTCCCATGTTTTTTATAAAGCTGAATTGATTGCAAAGGTAAGATAAGAACTTCCTTTCCCCAGGGCTATATTCATTCTTCCCAATTGAGCTGGAAAACACTATTATTAGTTTTACCAACCCTTGAAAGAACTTCTCCCTAATATATTGTTTCTAGGAGACACTGGGAAATTCTTAAGCCAGGGTAACCACTATGAAAGATCTGGAAAGAATCAAGAATAATGAGAATGTCTGAAAGAATTTGGTCTCTTGAGCAAACTAGCCTATTTCTAATAATTTCATTATTTTTACTAACACGATTTTTTTGAACTTCTAAAATAAATGTGTAGCATAGTCATCTCCTCTCCTTGGGGCTTTAGAAATAATATCCACCATTTATGGAGCATTCATTATGTTCTGGTCACTCAGTTCAGTTCAATTCAGTCGCTCAGTCGTGTCTGACTCTTTGCGACCCCATGAATTGCAGCACGCCAGGCCTCCCTGTCCATTACCAACTCCCAGAGTTCACCCAAACTCACGTCCATCGAGTCAGTGATGCCATCCAGCCATGTCATCCTCTGTCATCCCCTTCTCCTCCTGCCCCCAATCCCTCCCAGCATCAGAGTCTTTTCCAATGAGTCAACTCTTCGCATGAGGTGGCCAAAGTATTGGAGTTTCAGCTTTAGCATCATTCCTTCCAAAGAACACCCAGGACTGATCTCCTTCAGAATGGACTGGTTGGCTCTCCTTGCAGTCCAAGGGACTCTCAAGAGTCTTCTCCAACACCACAGTTCACAAGCATCAATTCTTCAATGCTCAGCTTTCTTCACAGTCCAACTTTCACATCCATACATGACCACTGGAAAAATCATAGCCTTGACTAGATGGACCTTTGTTGGCAAAGTAATGTCTCTGCTTTTGAATATGCTATCTAGGTTGGTCATAACTTTCCTTCCAAGGAGTAAGTGTCTTTTAATTTCATGGCCACAATCACCATCTGCAGTGATTTTGGAGCCCCCCAAAAATAAAGTCTGACAATGTTTCCACTGTTTCCCCATCTATTTCCCATGAAGTGATGGGACCAGATGCCAACTCAACACAGACCTAATTTGATCTTTACAATAATCCTATGAGAAACCTGCCAGAAACTGAGGATCAGAAAAATTAAATGATTTGGTCACATCTACTAACGGATGGATGGAGAAGGGATTTGAACTCAAGGCAAAATGAAGCTAAAGCTCATTTTCCCACCCTACTGGGCTACTTCCCTAAGACATGAGTACACCGTTCTGTAGCCCAACAGAAATTGAACTCAGTTAAAAATAAGCACACAGGCCAAAGACTTATCTCTCCCAGGGTAGATTGCTCGGTGCCTCTCAGAAAATTTCAGCTTAACACCCTGAGATTAGTTAGCCTTGCATCTCTGATCCATGGAGGTCTGTTTAATTCAAGTCACATGTGGGCATTTTGACTCCAATTATAACGTCAGTTCTAAATCTGTTGGTATGTCACAGAGGCGCAAGTTAAAACCCAGGAAAGAACTTGAGCCGTTACTGTTCCCAAGCAGAAACATCCTTGGAAGCTTATCTGAACAGAAGGCCTATCTGAAACCTTGGAGGTTTGCCCAGCCTTGGTTTCCTGTCTAACTGAAAGCAGAGAGACCCAGACTTGGAGCCAAGAAGTTTGCACTTGTGGGATCAGCAACCTAAATTTGAGGATCTGGACTCGTAAGGCCAGATGCAGCCTGCAGCCAGGACCTTGCCGGCATCACATTGCAATGCACCCAAAAGTAGGAGGAAAAACTTGCAGAAGAAGATGTCATAAATGAAGTAACAACACAGCAACGCGAACCAACCTCTCAACTGGCAGAGAGGGGAAAACACATCCCCCCGCCCGGGATTATATTTATAGATTATTCCGCTATCCTTGGCATCCAGAAAACATCTTTTGCTATCTGTGATCATGCTGGGAACTAACACGTACTGAGCACTCGCCATGTTTGTGATGCTCTACTTAGCACCTTGCACATATCATTTCAGTGGTGAGGGATTAGAAAGAAAGTGGCTGAAAAGCCAAGTGTCAAGTGCAAGGGTTCCTACAGAGGGTATGTTTTTGGCACTATCTTTGCTAAGAAGGAGCCAGCTCTGGTTTTAGAGCTGCACCACCTCACCTGCCTGCACTGTCTTCTAGACCCCAGCCAAAGGTCACCTTGAGTCAAGACGCTTTGTTGTCGGGCCACGGCCATGACTGCAGGAATGACCCCATCGCCTACTTTGGGAAGCAGAACCTCTGAGGCATCCAAGGTCCTTCAGCAGACGTTTCCGGCCGCCTCCCAGTGATGCTTCCTGCTTTGGCTACACTTAACCCCACAATCAAACTGTATCTCTTCCCTGCTGAACACCCTCCCTTGGATTAGAGGAGATGTGGCAACATCTGTGGAAGAAAAGGGAACCTTTCCTCTTGTGTTGTTTTCTTAAAGAGGAGGAAATTTCCTGGATATTTCACAGGAGACTTCCTGTCTCATTGACCAGAATTTATCATGACCTATTTCTAAATCCAGCCTTCACAGGAATGGGATTATCTTAGACTCATTGGGATCTACCAATGAGCTGGGGATGGGGGTGACGTCTCTGGAGTCACGTGAGCAGAGGTAAACACCACAATAAGTGGAGGTCGGGAAGGGAGAGCCAAAGGGACAAGACCCTGTGGAGCAGCCACCTGCGTCCTACACAGGCCTCCATATTTCACACCCGGGACTGTCCTTCCCACCTCTGCCCCAGACAAAGTCTTACGTTCCTTCAAGTATCACCACTCCAGAGCTGGGTCTCACTATTCTTTTTCTTTTTTCCACTGAAGTATAATCACTTTACAAAGTTGTGTTAGTTTCTGTTGTACAACAAAGTAAATCACTTAATGTGTATACACATAGACGCCAACAAACACATGAAAAGATGCTCAACACCTCTAACTGTTAAAGAAATGCAAATCAAAACACAGAGAGGTATCACCTCACAAAGGTCAGAATGGCCGTCATCAAAAAAAAATCTACAAACAATAAATGCTGGAGAGGTCATGGGGAAAAGCCAACTGTCTTGCACTATTGGTGGGAATGTAAACTGGTACGGCTCCTATAGAGAACGGTAGGGAGATTCCTTAAAAGACTAAGAATAGAGTTATCATATGATCCAGCAATCCCCGTACTGGGCATATACCCTGAGAAAACCATGTTCCCACTGTTTTCAAGGAACAGAATCTGTCCCTCTTTATATTTCCATGCCACTCTGTACCCTCGTGGGTTTTCCTCACGGCTCAGCTGGTAAAGAATCCACCCGCAATGCAGGAGACCTGAGTTCGATCCCTGGGTTGGGAAGATCCCCTGGAGAAGGGAAAGGCTACCCACTCCAACATTCTGGCCTGGAGAATTCCATGGACTGTATAGGCCATGGAGTTCCCAAAGAGTCAGACAAGACTGAGTAACTTTCACTTTCAGGCTACCCACCTCTATCACAGCACTTACATCTTCTTCTTCTTTTTTATAGATAACCTTCTTTTTCTCCACTCATTCATTTTTTAAAAAATTTATTTATTCTTGATTGAAGGATAATTGCTGTACAGTACTGTATTGCTTTCTACCAAACAGCAACAAGAATCACCCATGTCCCCTCCCACTTGAACATGCCTCCCATTTCCCTCCCCAACCCACCCTTCTAGGTTATTACCAAGCCCCAGTTTGAGTTCCTGAGTCATACAGCAGTTTCTTATTAGCCAGATAGCTTGTTTTTACACGTATCTCTTCCAGATGGACTAGGAGCTCTCTGATCAAAAAAGCCATATATTAGTCAACGTTGTATTTCCAGCATCTAGTTGAAATAAAATAGATGTTCAATAAATGTTGGCTTGAAAAGATTTCTGAAACTTCTCTTTGAAAGTCTATTTTAATCATTACTTAGAATGGAGGGTGGGGGTGCAGGTTTGATTTAAAAAGTGGAAGAGAATTAAGAATGACTCTGTTATTGGTTTGTTTGAAATAATTTTTAACCTGCTTAATTAAAGAAAAAAAAGGAGGTAAGGGAGCGGGGGTGCCAGGTATCATGTATCGTGCCTTGTGTCACTGCGCCTGTATTCCCCACAGCACACAGGACAGGGTGGGCTGCAGCAATTCAGGCCTCATCCGTCTATGCTCAGATTCAAAGACTGACACATTTCCTAACTTGCCCAAGGCCCTGGCAGGGAAAACTCAGCTCCCCAAACTCAGGTCATTCTAGTGCAGCAATAACCAGCTGGGTTTTCAGCAACTTGGATGGAGCCATCTGTTTTCCCAGCCCACATAAAAATATGCACAAGAAAGGTGCAAACCAGCAAATCTACAGCTTCCAGGGGACCCAGCTGGGATGCGCCCTCCCTTTGGGGACCACTGTAAGGTAAATCCGGTGCTGGAAGACAGAGGGCCAGCAGCAAGGGTAAGGGGGTTAAGCCAGTCCAGACTCCAGGGTCATCCCTTTCCTGCCCATGCCTAGAATAGAGCCCATCTGGCTCCCTGGCCACGTGGCCATTGTGTCTGTGTGAGGGGCACCGCTGAGCTTGCTGAGAGCCCGGAAAATTACCAGCGGCCTCACGCAGTTCCCACCAGGCCACCGGGAACTGGCCACAGAGGAACTCCCTTCTCTGACACTCCCGGGTCCTCTGACTGTCTGGTCAACCCTCGGATTCCCACATAACCAGTGTGGTGAGCCCAGGTGGTCGGGAACAGAGGGGCTTTTTGTGTCCTGGTCTTAGAGAAGAGAGTGCCTTAGCTTTTCCCATGTATCTCCCTTCTGTGGCTGCGGCTTCTCCTTTCTGACCACGCCACATCACAGAAGGGGATTTAGAGCTGTCTTGGCTCCCTGGCAAAGCCACAGAGAACAGTAGATTCCACATGAAAAATGGAATAAAATGGGGGTGCTGTTAGCCAGCCACCCAGGTGCAGGCAGCTTTTGGCAGCCCAGGACCCAGCAGTGATTTAGAAGGGTCTTTCTCCAAGTCATTATGGTTAATTGTCACCGAGCTACAGATTCATCATCAGGCAGAGCCAGCTCCAAATCCCCAGGGAATTTCAGATGGATTAATAAGCAAAGTGGCATGCATGTAAGGCATCTGATCCTCTATAAAGAAATGATTTCATTATTTCTTTATGCCTCACTCCAGGATCCCGTGCTTATTATATTGCTCTCCTCCACATCGTGGACGGCATCCGTCCAGCAAGGCTCCGGGTCAGGGGAAATTACTGTGCTCCTTGTTTCTAATTTAGCAACACACTTTCACCACAGGATTTAGTGTGCTTTTCACGACTCCTGACTCATCTCTAAAAGATGCATTTCAACCTGATCACCTTGTAGACTCAGTGGTATTTCGTTGTTGAACCAAAATTCTGCATAGAGACACTGATGCAGTCCTAACAGATAGCATGAATGGCATCACCGCAGTTTGTGTATAGAAAGCCGTGTGCGCAGTTGGGAGCCAAAACAGTAGTTTAATTGACATCATACACAGAAACAGGGGATCTGTTAATTAGAGCTGGTGCTGAACAAAAAAGACATGTACTGAGCTTTGAACATAACTTCCTCTTACAGTTTCTTTTTCTTTGATTTTTGTGCTAAGGTCTCTATCATTACTCCTGAGAAGAAGGAATCTCAGAATTATCCAGAAAGTATACTGCTGTTTGGCATAAACTCCTGGCTCACTCTGCCCCACAAACCCTGCTAGTCCAGAGGTGAAGGAGAGAGTTGCGTTTTGGCTAAATTCCACTTCATGGCAAATGATTGGGGCCTGGACTCGTCTTTCTTTGCTGCTTGTGAATTTTCACTCTAAGCCTTCTCTCTGTCACATTAACCCAAGAAGCACAAGTTAATGAAAAAATGAAGAGCTTACTTTATAAATTGAACATTCTCTAAAAAAGCAGAAACAAAGAGAACTAATATCTGTACTGGAAAAAGAGAAGTTTGTCTGAATTGTTTAAGAGTAATGATTTAATGACTGTGTTGCTACTTGAAGATATTCATCTTTTGCTCATTATTGCCACTTCCTATCTAAATTTTTCAATGTGACTGAGGAGTCTATCATACCAAGCCCAAGCTTCCAGTATTTAAAAATTGCATGATAATAAGGCAAGTAGATAATAACCTACTTGTTCCCAGCTCATAAACTAGTCAGACAAGACTGGTGGACTAATACTTTATGGCAGGAGTTGGCAGGCTTTTTCCATATAGAGGGCCAGAGAGTAAATATTGTATGCTTCATGGGCTATGCAGGTTCTGTTTCGGGCTGTTCCACTCTGTCCTTGTTAATACAGAAGCAGCGATACCCAATACATGAATGAATGAATGTGTCTGTGTTGCAATAAAACTTGTATAAAAACAAACCACAGACCAGATTTAGCTCCTAGGTCATAGTTCACCAACCTCTGCTTCATAAGGAGGCCCTAATATATTTTCTTCTTTGGCTAAACAATGACTGGGAGCTTGCAAAATCAAAACCATTCTGAGGGGGTAACACATCCGCACATGAGACGGTAGCCAGCACACGATTTCTTCCTCCTACTTTCTAACAGTAATAATAACTGACAATTTAGCAGCTGTTTTCAGCTTAGAAAGTACATATTATCTACTTGAAATGCAGTTTCTGTGAGATATGAGTAGCATCATCATAATGCAGATTGGTTATTGTCTTGGACTTCCGGTTTCTGGGACTAGCAGGTAGGTTAGCCAAACCAATTATCCTATGGAAAAAAACTATAGAAATGCTGACTATAATACAAAAAAACATCAATCTAAAAGCATCCAAGAGCTCACAAGGTAGGAAGCAACTACCAGGCCTAAATGGAGACAAAATATTAAACTAATGCAAAAGCAACTTTTGCCCTAGTAATATTTGCTGATCCTAGCAACGCTGAACTTTCTTTTTGGTGACTTTATCAGATGATCAGGACAGAAATCAAAGCCTAGGTCCCATAAAGCTAGAAAATCTACTGAGAAATCACCACTATAGTAAACACGAACCTCAAAGGAATAATCCCTGGGGTAAGAGACCCAGAAGTGAAGCACCCTTCCTGAAAATTAACAGATTTCGCATCCCCAGGTAGATCAAAGACCCTGAAGCCGGGAACTTAGTTTAAGGTGATAGTTCCTCCAGCCATCTTTCCAAAGCAAATGTAAATTATATCTGGAAGAAGACACATATAATTTATCCTAGGCCTCAAATTACTCCAACAATTTTCCAAGTACCAGGATCTAGCATATGTCAAGAAAACTAGCTAATAGTTAAAGCATCAGCACATCAACTAAAAATAGACTTGCCGATACTTCAGCTATGAGAGTTACCAGAGACAGTTTAGAGAGCGAGAGTATTCACTATTCCTAAAGGGAAAAAAAAGAGCAGGCTTGATAGCCGAAAACTATAAAAATGACAGGGTACATTTTTCTTTAAAAAACCAATTGAACATCTAAAAAGGGAGAGAGAAGTGACACTTAATAGAAGTTTTTAATAGCGGATTAGACATACTAAGAAAGAAAATCAGATGTTAGTAGCCTCATATTTGAAGGAGAGGTACCCCAATATCCCACAATTAGCAAGTGTTCAAAAGTGATGTTGATTTCTTTGGATCAGAAGTCCCACTAGCTTTCCAGTACGGCACCAACTTTGTTGTTATATGTATTTATATCACTAAAGCAGAGAGAAAAACTTACCTTCTTCTCTTGCCACCTTAAGCTGATAATCCAGCTTTGGAGCCCCATTCTGCCCCCTAACAACAAAGTCTCCATCAGGTCACCAAGACATTGATCCTTTTGTCCTATCTAGGAATTTTGGTCTTGTGAGCAAATTCACTGATCTACCACAATGGACTTCAAGTTCTTACCTTTAGTTTTAATTTGTTCTAAATAATGAAATGAAAAAAGAACAGCCTTCTTCTCATCAGAGGGCCCTCATGTTTAATAGTGTGCATGCTCAGTTGTGTCTGACTCTTTGTGACCCATCAGTCTCCTCTGTCCATGGCATTTATTAGGCAAGAATACTGGATTGGGTTGCCATTTCTTCCTCCAGGGGATCTTTCTGACCCAGGGATCAAACCTGCATCTCCTGTGGCTCCTGCATTTGCAGGCAGATTCTTTACCACTGAGCCACCTGGGAAGTCCGCTTGTGTTTAATAACCAAACATTTAAAAGTTGGAAATTGAGGAAAAAGCAATGAAAGAAATGTTAATAAAGTATTTCTTCCATGAAATTAAAAGACGCTTACTCCTTGGAAGGAAAGTTATGACCAACCTAGACAGCATATTCAAAAGCAGAGACATTACTTTGCCAACAAAGGTTCGTCTAGTCAAGGATATGGTTTTTCCTGCGGTCATGTATGGATGTGAGAGTTGGACTGTGAAGAGGGCTGAACGCCGAAGAATTGATGCCTTTGAACTGTGGTGTTGGAGAAGACTCTTGAGAGTCCCTTGGACTGCAAGGAGATCCAACCAGTCCATTCTGAAGGAGATCAGCCCTGGGATTTCTTTGGAAGGAATGATGCTAAAGCTGAAACTCCAGTCCTTTGGCCACCTCATGCGAAGAGTTGACTCACTGGAAAAGACTCTGATGCTGGGAGGGATTGGGTGCAGGAGGAGAAGGGAATGACAGAGGATGAGATGGCTGGATGGCATCACTGACTTGATGGACGTGAGTCTGGGTGAACTCCAGGAGTTGGTGATGTACAGGGAGGCCTGGCGTGCTGCAATTCATGGGGTCGCAAAGAGTCGGACACGACTGAACAACTGAACTGAACTGAAAATTATTTAAAATTCTAACAATGAGAGTATTAGATCTACTGGTATTCCCATGGCCGAGAGAGAGGGCTTTGGAATCTTGTAGTCAAATAGCTCTTGACACTGCCCTTAGCCTGATGCTCCAAAGATACCTTGACTCCTTTTGTAACTAACTTTACTGTGGCTGAACTCTGCCCAGATGACTTCACAGGGGTCACAAAGTTTCGGCCAAATCAATAAGATTGGGGTTTTTTGGCTTCCAATAACAGATGATGGCTTCCCTGGTGGCTCAGAGGGCAAAGCATCTGCTGCAATGTGAGAGACCTGGGTTCGATCCCCGGGTAGGAAAGATCCCCTGGAGAAGGAAATGGCAACCCACTCCAGTATTCTTGCCTGGAAAATCCCATGGATGGAGAAACCTGATAGGCTACAGTCCATGGGGTCGCAAAGAGTCGGACACGACTGAGCTACTTCACTTCACTTCATTTCAACAGATGATAGTCCAAACAATATCCCTACACTAATTTTGTGTTATAGTTTTCATGAATTTTAAGCCCCACTTAACTAACAATATGCATTGTATTTATTGTCTACTCTTTCTATTGCTCCTCATTCCTTTTGGGATTTCTGGGATAACTTTCCTCCTGTCCAAAGAGTTCCCTTTAGCATTTCTCTTAGTGTAGGTCTTCTGGTGGTAAATTCCTTGTTTTTATTTGTCTAGGAAAACACTTATTTCACTTTCACATTTGAAAAGTATTTTCACTGGGTAATCAATTCCTGGTTGATATCTTTGTTTTTTCTTTTGCACTTTGGAGGCATCATTGCATTGTCTTCTGGCTTTTATTTCTCTTTTGAGAAAATAACTATCAGTCTGATTGATGCTTCTTTGAAGGTAATGAGTCAGTTTTTTCTGGATGCTCTTAAGACTTTCGTTTGCAGAAATTTTACAATCACAAGCCTAATCGATTGTGACTTCTTTTGTTCTTATCCAGCTTGGAGTTTGTAGCACTTCTTTGATATATTTCATCAGTTTTGGAGGAGAGGAAACCTTAGCTCTTATTTTTTTCATATATTGCTTCTGCACTGTCATCTCTTTCATTTCTTCTGTGACTCCAACTTTATGTACATTGAATCTTTTCTCCATGTTCTATGTGTCTCTTATGTGACTTTGTGCATTCTTCAACCTTTTGCTCTCCTTCAATCTGAATACTTTATCATCTGATTAAATACTAAATCATCTGATAAATACTGATTTATCATCCAGTTAACAAGAACTCTTTTTCATGTTCAGTTCAGTTCAGTCGCTCAGTCATGTCTGACTCTTTGCGACCCCATGAACCGCAGCATGCCAGGCCTCCCTGTCCATCACCAACTCCCGGAGTCCACCCAGACCCATGTCCATTGAGTCGATGATGCCATCCAAACATCTTATCCTCTGTCATCCCCTTCTCCTCCGCCCTCAATCTTTCCCAGCATCAAAGTCTTTTCCAATGAGTCAGCTCTTTGTATCAGGTGGCCAAAGTATGGGAGTTTCAGCTTCAACATTAGTCCTTCCAATGAACACCCAGGACTGATCTCCTTTAGGATGGACTGGCTGGATCTCCTTGCAGTCCAAGGGACTCTCAAGAGTCTTCTCCAACACCACAGTTCAAAAGCATCAATTTTTCGGCACTCAGCTTTCTTTATAGTTCAACTCTCACATCCATACATGACCACTGGAAAAACTATAGCCTTGACTAGATGGACGTTTGTTGGCAAAGTAATGTCTCTGCTTTTGAATATGCTGCCTAGGTTGGTCATCAGTTTCCTTCCAAGGAGTAAGTGTCTTTTAATTTCATGGCTGCAGTCACCATCTGTAGTGATTTTGGAGCCCAGAAAAATAAAGTCAGCCACTGTTTCTGCTGTTTCTCCATCTATTTGCCATGAAGTGATGGGACCAGATGCCATGATCTTTGTTTTCTGAATGTTGAGCTTTAAGCCAACTTTTTCACTCTCCACTTTCACTTTCATCAAGAGGCTCTTTAGTTCTTCTTCACTTTCTGCCATAAGGGTGGTGTCATCTGCATATCTGAGGTTATTGATATTTCTCCTGGCAATCTTGATTCCAGCTTGTGCTTCTTCCAGCCCAGTGTTTCTCATAATGTACTCTGCATATAAGTTAAATAAGCAGGGTGACAATATACAGCCTTGACATACTCCTTTTCCTATTTGGAACCAGTCTGTTGTTCCATGTCCAGTTCTGACTGTTGCTTCCTGACCTGCATACAGGTTTCTCAAGAGGCAGGTCAGGTGGTCTGGTATTCTCATCTCTTTCAGAATTTTCATGTTCAAATGTGGTTAACTCTTCTATTTTCATCCTAATTTCAGTTACTGCTTTTTTCAGTTGTAGACATTCCATTTGATGTTTTTATAGACTTTAGTCCTCTAGTGAAATTCTCCCTTTGACATCTATTTTTCTCAAATATATTACTCAAGTTTTTTTTTAAAAATCCATGTATCATAATGCTGATATTTAGGGGCTTCACTGGTGGCTCAGATGGTAAAGAATCTGTTTACAATACAGGAGACCTGGGTTGGACCCCTGTGTCAGGAAGATCCCCTGGAGAATGGAATGGCAACCCATTCCAGTATTCCTGCCTGGAGAATTCCATGGATAGAGGAGCCTGATTAATATATTAATCAGGTTAAAAAAAAAAACAAAAACCTCATCATCCTGATTTCTACGTTAACTATGGATCTGTTTCGATTATGAGATTTTGTTTAGCATTCTGTTCCTTCGTATGTCTCAGTTCAGTTCAGTCACTCAGTTGTGTCCGACTCTTTGCGACCCCATGAATCACAACATACCAGGCCTCCCTGTCCATCACCAATTCCCAGAGTTCACTCAAACTCATGTCCATTGAGTCAGTGATGCCATCCAGCCATCTCATCCTCTGTCGTCCCCTTCTCTTCTACCCCCAATCCCTCCCAGCATCAGGGTCTTTTCCAATGAGTCAAGTCTTAGCATGAGGTGGCCAAAGTATGGGAGTTTCAGCTTCAGCATCAGTCCTTCCAATGAACACCCAGGACTGATCTCCTTTAGGATGCACTGGTTGGATCTCCTTGCAGTCCTAGTAATATTTTATTGACCATACAATGTTGTTTATGAAAAACTGCAGATTTTAGGATGATGTTTTCTTTCTCCAAAAGTGATTTATCCTATCCTTTGGCAGACAGCCATAGTAAACAAGAAACTGGGCTGATTCACACAGCTTGTTGTCTCTTTAAGTCTTTATATACCTCTGGCATGTAAACTGAGAATCTGGGGTATTTACTAGTGAAACCGATGGTAGTCGTCAGTTGGATCCATTAAATTATTAACAATAATTAAGTTGTTATTAATAAATAACAAACTGTAACCTGCCTTCAATGATCAAGCATATAGTGTAAACAATAAGATGTTTGCCTGTTATTTTTCAGGAACTTGGAGTCAGCAGTGTCCAGGTCAAGCTCCAGCCTATAAAACTGGCTGGAACCACCAACCTACCACGTGGGCATGTGTGAGTGTCTGATTCATGACCTTTTGGTGTTGAGGGCCCAAAACTCCATCCTCAAGACATGCTAACACTACCATTTTCTGAATATGCATCCCACGAAGAAGCATGTATCTTAGCTATGTCTGCACGGAATGATTGCCTCATCTTTCTCTCACCTCCAATCACCTTTCCCTGCCACGCCTCAGACCACCCTGCTTCTTTATCCCAGAAATATCCCAAGCCCCTCACCCACCAAGAGTTAGATTCAAGGTTGATTCTCCTGTCTCCTCACTGGGATGCCGCGTGAATAAACCTTTTCTCTGCTGCAAACCTCAGCCTCTCAGCGTTTGTTGTGCAGCACACCAGGCAAACGAGCCTGGTTCTGGAACACAGGAAGTCCGCCCAAGCAGACCTTGACCTCCAAGGTTTTATCTTCTCACCCTTCCAAAACTGCTCCAAACTCCATTTTGCTTTTAACCTGCCTGCTTGACTTTTTAGTCTCTTGTCAGTACCTCTTAATAATTTAACAAATGCCTCTAGATGAACACCAGAGTACCCTTTACATCTCTCTTATCTCAGGAGATCTTGGCCTCAGGTCCCATCTTCCTAGGCAGTCCCGAACTCCAATTTTTGTCTCCTTAGCTGTGTGAGGCTGCTGGAAGCTCTGATGGATTCTCTGCCTCTTAGTATCTACCTTCTGCCCAATTCTCAGCTTTTCCTTCTATGCCCCAAATTGGCAGATTCCCTGAATGTGGCCAGAGAATATTGTGCATGTTAGTCGCTCAGTTGTGCCTGACTCTGCAACCCCATGGAGAGTAGCCCACCAGGCTCCTCCACCCATGGGACTTTCCAGGCAAGAATACTGGAGTGGGTTGCCATTTCCTTCTCCAGGGGACCTTCCTGACCCAGTGATCAAACCCAGGTCTCCTGCATTGCAGGTGGATTCTTTACCAGCTGAGCTACCAGGGAAGCTCAGAAAATATTGGATTTACTTAATAATTTCTCCTTCTGGGATCTTGACTCCTCAAGTCCTGGATATTTTCGTTGCTTTTGATGTCTTATAAAAAAATGTGTACTTTGTGTTTTTATATGGATTTTTTAGGTCTTTTCAACAAGAGACTTGATCAGCTGTGAGTTACTCCATTGTAGTCAGAAGTAGGATAAGCTTCCTGTAATAGAAACATAAAATTTTTCTCTCTCTGTTTCATCTTTCTGCTTATATCAGGTACAAGAAAATTAGGCTCTAGATCCCTTTTCAGATATATTAGAATCTTCTTCCAACACCACTTAAATGTCTTATGGCCTCATTACTTTACTTACTTTACTTTACTTACTTACATTACTTACTTTAGGGCTAAGCCTACTCTTGAGAGTCCCTTGGACTGCAAGGAGATCCAACCAGTCCATTCTGAAGGAGATCAGCCCTGGGATTTCTTTGGAAGGAATGATGCTAAAGCTGAAACTCCAGTACTTTGGCCACCTCATGTGAAGAGTTGACTCATTGGAAAAGACTCTGATGCTGGGAGGGATTGGGGGCAGGAGGAGAAGGGGATGACAGAGGATGAGATGGCTGGATGGCATCACTGACTTGATGGACGTGAGTCTGAGTGAACTCCGGGAGTTGGTGATGGACAGGGAGGCCTGGCGTGCTGTGATTCGGGGTCACAAAGAGTTGGACACAACTGAGTGACTGAACTGAACTGAACTGAAACCAACTTGGTTCATGCCTCTGAATACGCCCAGACCTTCAAGTAAGAGACTGAATCACTTGTTTCCTGAGGTGGAGGCTTCTAGTTCAATGTCAGGGCAGTCATAATTCCCTAATCTTTGTTTTCAAGCTTTAGGTTAATCTCTGCTAACTTCCAAATTTCTCTAATTTAGTGAGGTTCTTCTTAATGTCTAGAGACGGGGTTTCCTTATTTGTTCTGCAAAAATGTTCTTGGCCCTGATAACTTCCTGGTCCTTTGCTTGTTGAGCCTATACATTCATTACAGAATACCTCAAAAGGAGGAAAATATGAGGCAATTCTATGTAAATCTGTTCATATGCCCATGGCTATTCTTTCATTTCTTTTGTGACTCTTTTTTAAAAAATGTCTTTTAACTATATTTAGAATCCATCCAGTGAGGCTCATTTATTACAATCCCATTAGTCATTATTAAACCAATTAAAATATATCATTCAGTAGACATTGTATTGAACCTCATTTTAAATGCATATGTTGGAACCATAATGGATCACTGTGTTGTCAGATATGGTGGGTTTTCATCTGTTGCTGATAAAGATGAAACTGTTTTTTGAAAAGTAAAAGCCATCTGCAGCTGCTTTGAAAGTCAAGTGACATTTTGTTAATTAGCATTTATTTACAGTAGTTGAATAACAATATCAAACTACAATAAGAAATGAGCAGTTAACATTAAAAAGAAAAAAAGTTGGTGACATTAAGTTTCATCATTTGGCATCAAGTTAAAAGCACAAATTCCTTCAGAGACTAAAAGGGGTGTCGCTGAAGTCTGTTTAAATGTAAAATAAACTAGAAAGGGAAGGGGAGATCTCACAGAGGTGGAGTTAAGGTGTAGCTCTTGGGTCTTAGAATGGAACAGATGAGCAAACCACCAGCTGAGTAGCCAGTTAATCCAAGGGGGAGGATAAGAAGTAGACAAAATTATTTCCTTATTTAGTGGCTTTTAAACACAAGCCAAATTATCACTGGAATTTTGGCCGAGAGCAGATTCCAAATGACTTGATGATCAAATTAAGATGTCACACTCCACTCAGGTCCTGAACGGTTACCATCAGCCTCTGGACTGAAGCAGTTAGAGAGTGAGAGGAAAAGAGAGGGGCTGGTTTTGTCAGGAACACTTTGACATGTTAAAATTAGGCGTCAGGAAAAAAATGCCCGCAGTGTTTTTGACTTCTTGCTTGTTTTGTTCCCTCCGTACGACTCCTAGAGTATGGAAGTATGAAAGTCAAAACTGAAAGCAAGTAGACATTTCGCAAGAGATAGCCAGTGTTATGTTACCAACAAACAAATCACAAACCAATATTCCATAGTGACAGACATTTGCCTCTTCTGTAGTCCTCCCCATAACTGGCACCAATACTAAATGTTCATTGAAGAAGGAGAAAAAATAAATTATTCTGCTGCTTTATCTTTTAGGAATGTTAATGTACTTTCTAACACAGGTCCAAAGTGTCTAAACTTTTGTATTGATAAACAGGGCTGTTAGCGGCTTTCTCTTTCTTAAAAATGCTGGCTTTGCCTCACCATTTCGATACTCTGCAGCATTACTTTTTTTTCCCAGGAGGCCAACAAAATAAGGCCTATTTTCAGTTAATGATTTCTGTGATTGTAAGCATGCAAATGGCTATGCATTTATGGATCTAGACATCCACCCTCTCCTACCTCTGCAAGTTTCGTATAATTTTGCTACCCAACCATGATTCCAACTCCGTGAAATAGGATGGATAATTAGTGATTTGGTACAGTGCCTGTCAGTACTGGGCAGACTCTGTGATTCTTCCCATCTTAATGGTCACGTACCAGTTAGGAACACCAATATAGAACATTTTAATAGAAAGAAAAAAGGCATCAACTTTTCCACTCCTCAGCTCACTCCAGCCAAGTGACACTGATGGATGAGCTCTGACCAGGACTTCAAAACTAGTTCTTTAAACCACCCTCATTTACTGACAAGCCACTGATGAGAGACCGTAAAGGCCAGTTACTCAGAGAATTTTCACACCACTGAAGGCAATAGCTGTAGCTTAAAAACTTTAATTATTAATCTCACTTTCAGCAGATGTGTTCTAAATCTGGCCACCTACCTGCTGGCTTCAGCCAAGTGAATCATTTCCTGTTGTATGTGTGCAGAATGCTAGTAAATAAAATATTGGTACTATGAAGTATTTCTCTTATAAATATGACTAGCTAAGATCCATTAGTTTTCCTAAAGATGTGAGGTAGGGAGATTAAAAAAAAAAAAAAAGAAAAGCCTGAAGTGTGCTTTGACGACAGGGGCACCGTCTTATTTCTTTCACTGGCTCTCCATCTAATATTAATATTATTCCTGTTACCTTTTCACTCCAAAACATGGAAAGGTTTGGTTTTTTTTTTATTCAACATTTCCCTTCCTTATTAGTAACTTTATTTGAGATCTAGATAGCCCTGAACTTGCTTGCCCTTGTTGTCTCACAGGAAACCAGTTACATGAAAAATAAAGCATCTTGGGACTTCCCTAGTGGTCCAGTGGTTAAGAATTTGCTTTGCAATGCAGGGGATGTGCATTCAATCCCTGGTCAGGGAACTAAGATCTCTCTACATGCCACGGGGCAACTAAGCCTGCGCCCACTAGAACCCTCGTGCCAACTAGAGAAAACCTGTGTGCCAAAATGATGAGGTGGCCAAAAATAAAAAAGCATCTTTTTTGTAGTGTATTACCAACAATTTCATATTAAATTAAAGTGTGCCATGCCAGGCACCCTAATATACACCTTCTTCTTTAATGTAATTCAGTTCTTCAATAATCTTATACAGTAGGCATTATTATTCCCATTTTATGTGTTAGGAAACTGAAGCTCAAAAATGTTAAGAGAGGAGTCCAAAGTGACACAGTTGAAAGCAGCTAATGACAAATCAAACCTCATTACAGGGCTTCATCTATCTTAGAACATTTGGCTCATTTCATGAAGACAATCAGAAAGATAGCTGATGCTATTAAGATGATGCCCTTATCCCTAAATTTTTAGCACAATTTTGAGCTATCCTAGCTTTATTTCAATTAGATCGCTTTTCTATTAAAACTCAGAACTAATGCCAAATGCTCCATTATCATTAGAACGTCCAGAAAAGGCTGGCAGAAAAGGCTTCACCTTTTGCTAGTTTAGGAATAAATTAGGCATATCTGCTACTGAGCTTTCAAATTCAGAAGTCAAAGTAAGAAACCCAAAATGATCTATGGAAGTTAACAGAAACTTTATTATCCTTGAGCTTCCCTGGTGGCTCAGACGGTAAAGAATCTGCCTACAGTGTGGGAGGTCTGGGTCCAATCCTTGGGTTGGCAAGATCCCCTGAGAAGGGAATGGCTACCCACTCCAGTATTCGTGCCTGGAGAATTCTATGGAGGAGCCTCCTCTGGCGAGCTAAAGTCCATGGGGTTGCAAAGAGTCAGACATGACAGAGTGACTAACACTTCATTTTCTTATCCTGCGCTAGCTCATCCATCTCTCTTTTTTGTTTTAGGGACCATTTCTTCCTGCTTTCTTTTCCCACAGCTGAGTAGTATCTGCTTTTTCTTAGATGTTCCTCTGTCTGGAGTTATGAGTATTTCAAACTCAGTGAAAACTGGCCCTTTAAAGAAAGTATTGTGTAGAAGAGAAGATAGGCTTTGTCACAGACAGACTTGGCATCAAGTTCTTTATGAAGAATAGACTGTAAGAATAGGCAAGATAGTGACCACTGAGCCTTGGTTTCCTGATGTTATTTGACCTACAGAGTTTTTGTGGAATGAGTTAACTTAATATCTGAGACAGCAGGAACCCTTTACTGTAAAAATTACTCCATTTCCCTGTGTTAGTTCATCTAAGGCAGCTTATTTTTTCTAAAGCTATTTTCTCCATTGCTGTTCTTTCTGGCCAGGACAGGTAATTTTATTATTATCACTGTGGAGTTGGTGGTGGTGGTGGGAAAACACACATAACACATACGATTTTCTACTGGGACTTCCCTGGTAGTCCAGTGATTAAGACCCTATGCTTCCACTGTAGGGGGTGTGGGTTCAATCCCTGGTTGGGGAACTAAGATCCCACATGACACACAGCATGCCTCCCCCCAAAAATTACTCTTTTAACAATTTTAAAGTCTACAGTTCCGTGGTATTAAGTACATTCACATTGTTGTACAGCCATTACCACCATCCACCTCCAGAACTTCTTTGTCTTCCCACACTGAACCTCTGTACCCACTAAACGGTAACTCCACATTTCTTCCTCCCCGCAGCCACTGGTGGACATCATTCTATCAATACTTTCTGTCTCGACGAGTCTGACTACTCTAGGTACCTCAGGTAAGCTGAATGTCACAATATTTGTCCTTATTTCTCTCAGCACAGTGTCCTCAAGCTTCATTCATGTTGTAACATGTGTGAGGATTTCTTTCTTTCTTAGGGTTAAATAATATTCCGTTGTATGTATAGACCACATTCTCCATACGCATTCATCTGGACTGCTAATTCTGATAGCATGGATGCCTGGACAGAGATGTGACGGAGACCATCTTCTTTCAGAAAGGATGTGTAGCTCATTCTGGGGTTGGAGAATTTGAGAGAGAAAGGACCCCCCAGAAAGACTAGCGTGAGGTGGGTTGTCCTCAGTACCTGCCCATCCCTTTCTCCTCTTATTATTCAGCACTTTTTGCTTATTATCCTTCCCTGCCTCTGTATTTGCTGCATCATTTAAACAGCAATAGCCTAAATTAGGAGGATGAGATTAACATATACACACTACTGAATATAAAATAGATAACCAGCAAGGACCTACTGTATAGCACAGGGAACTCTACTCAACATTTTATAATAACCCATATGGGGAAAGAGGAAAAGAATATACATATATATGTATGTATGTGTACATATATATGTGTGTCTGTATATATATATGTATACACACACATATATATATATATATATACGGAATCACTGTGCTGTACATCTGAAACTAGCATGACATTGTAAATCAACTATACTTCAATTAAAAAAAAAAGCCATGGTCTAATCCAAGCCCTAAACCCATACTGTCGTTTCAACAATAAATTAAGAAGCCACCCATTGTGAGGACAAAGTAAATAATATTTTCTTTGAGTTTGAAAATCTCCCAAAACAAAGCTTGAATATCTATGACTCAAGATTTTTATGGCTCCAAGATTAGCAAAGAATCCATTTTCAAGCATCTCTTTCTCTGTCCCCCTTCTCTCCTCCCTCTCTATCTTTCTCTCCTTGAACCCTCTTTCATTTCCTTCAGATATTTCTTTTGCTTTTGTGATACATTTGAGTCTATGTTCTTTCCCTGAAATGGCTGCAAAGAAACGTAGGACTAGCCTAATTAAATATTTGTCTAGTTCAAGAAATTCTCCCTTTTTTGTTCATTTCATTTTGTATCTCTGGACCTCCAAATCACAGGAGGAAGAGAAAAGTAAAACACTAAATACCACAGCATGATATTGACTAGTTTAATGGGAATTCAAAATAAAGGAAAATCTGGTACAAATACAATTTGCTATATCAAACTTCCAGGTTTGTCCTCAAGACATATATCTTTTTAAAGAATTGTTTCTACCTCAAACCCTCTGTGAGTAAAGAGAGCACATGGAGCATCATCTTTCTCTTTAGAAAATGAAGAAATATAAATCAATCTTAGTTTCTTGCCTTCGGAACACTGTGAAAAATCACCGTGGAAAATGTGTGTCCTTCCCAACCTTTGCAGCTCTCTAATTCCCTCTTCTTTAAAGGGAAAGAGTGATTTTGATCAGGAGCTCTTTAAAGACCAACTTGCAAAGCAAAAAATTTTTAAATCAAACACATCTACCACAAACACTGGATGGTTTGGTGCCACAAAAAGAACTGTAGAATTTTAGAGTTGAAAGTATCTTGGTCCAAACCTCTAAATGGATGCTTCTTTTCTAGTCCACAAAGTGGAGGAGACAGCACCGTAAGAGTAGGGACTATGGCTTGTGTGACCCGTGATCACTGTAGAATGCTGGAAGCAGATCAGTGTATTTGTGCAGCATGAAGGTGGAGGAGAGAAAGGAGAGAGGGGGAGGAAGGAGGGTAAAAACAGAGAAAACAAGGCAGGGAGGAAGGAAGCAGAGAAAGAGAGACAGCAGGGTCAGCAGGTAAGTAGTATTTATTACACACACATATACATACATATATATATTACACACATGTATTACATATATATGTGTGTGTGTGTAATATATATATACACATATAATTTTTGGCCAAGAGCTTGTACTGTTTAGATTAACTAATTGAATTATCTTAGCAAACCACTAACAAAGATATTAATATTCCACATTTAGTGTTGAAGAAGTTTAAGTTCAAAGAATGTAAATGCATATATTTCTAGCTCATTGCAGGAAGGAGACATTGATGAAAGAGGCAGAATTCCTCTTGAAAGGGACGCACGGTGAGAGAAAGACAGGGAAGGTGTGTGTGGTAGATCCATACTTATGAAATGCTTCCTTATGTGTCCCATAAATCCATACTTATGAAATAATACTCTAATGAAGAAATTGTGGCCATGCCCATGAGTTACATAGACCCCGAATTAGTATTGATGGTGATTAATCTCCTCTTCCTTTGTCAGATATGACAAAAGAAAATGTGACAGCAGGCTTTGCAATGTTTTCCTTTCTTCAGTTTCTGCTGCTGCTGCTAAGTCGCTTCAGTCGTGTCCGACTCTGCGACCCCAGAGACAGCAGCCCACCAGGCTCCACCACTAATGTCTCCATGAACCTCTTACCAATTGCAGTACATGCATGGCTGCTCAGTTGCTCAGTCATGGCTGACTCTTTGCAACCCCGTGGACTGTAGCCCGCCAGGTTCCTCTGTCCATGGGATTCTCCGGGTAAGAACACTGGAGTGGGTTGCCATTTCCTACTCCAGGGGATCTTCCTGACCCAGGGATCAAACCCAAGGCTCTTTTGTATCCTGCATTTGCAGGTAGATTATTTACCACTGCGCCACCTGGGAAGCCCACTTTTAGTGCATGGTACATTATAGAAACCTAGGAGGAAATGGCCTAATACCAATATGTAATGCTAAAAAGGAGGAAAACATCACTTTGATTCAAGCAGTTTGTGCCCCGGATGTGGGTTTTAGTTATTCTGATTTCAGCTTCTAGAACAAAGGGTGCTACAACCAACTGGGCTAATAACTCATTTCAGGAGTAGAGAGAAGACTCTTGAAGTGCACTGCATCTGATTTGTAAGCAGGCCTTTGCTGACACATTACTTAAATAATTTAGGGAAAGCATAGGGCTCTCAAATTCACCAGTGACTCCAGCCTCAAGGTACACAAATCTCTTTTCAGTGTCTTAAATGTAATGCTCTAAGGCTTCAGGCAGATGTCTCTGGCAATAATTAAACTTCTGTATGTCTCCGTTGCCTCCACAATAAAACAAGAAAGAGAGGCTGGTCTCTAGGGCACATGCCAGCTTCGGCTTTCTGGACACCTGTGATTCCCTGTGCATGGAGTATTGTCTGTGTACAGAGTATTGGATTCACTCTTGAATATTCTGTACCAGTGGAAAGACTTAAACACAAATTTTCATCACCACCATTGTCTTCCCAGTAATCTTCACAGAGTATGCTAAGAATTATTTCTATTTCTGATTCTTACTGTAAAATCCTTAAAATAGGCATTATTACCTGCAATATAATGATGAAGAAATTGTATTCACTCAAGAGTTATCCTATATTAGTGATTAATTTAAGGTTGCTGCAGAAGTGCTGTAGAATGTTTTCAAAGTTGACTTGTCAAACAGATGTCTATTTGTTTGCTTTGCTTTGTTTATTTTGCTTAATTCTTTTACTTTATTTAAGATTACTTCCTCAGGCTAGCCTCACAAAGAATAATTGTATTTTCAAAGGTACAAAGGTCAACTCCTCTTCAAGGCAGCAGAAATCTCACTCTATCAGATAGCTCTTGAATTTAACTTACCACAAGCCAAATGGACCACCTCTTCCTTGATGTCCTTTCTGGACGCTGAACATATTTCTGTCACAGAACCTGTAACACTTTATCGAATTTAATCACTATATGCCCATCTCTCCTTATCAGATTCTACCTGTGAGTCACTAAGCTGATTACATTTATCCTCATTGGAAGAGAATTTTTTATCTTCACTGTTCTATCAGTTCAGTAGTACCTGAGACATAATAAGCACATAAAAAATATTGACTGACGGAATGAAATGTTAATAAATTAGCTTTCACAGTATTGTGTAAATTTAAAATACAAGCAAAAAATGTCTGTGTTTTATCTTTTCTCTATTTGCATCAGCGTGGTGGGCGGGCAGGGAAAATGCCCTCTAAGGCACTCTTTCCTTTCCTGAACCCCACCCTCTCTATAAAATTTTCTTGTAATTTCTCTCCCTTCTAGTTCAGAAACCTGGAAATTCTCTCTGATCTTCTTAACTTTAAACCAGACGACGTCCAGAGTTTCTGCTTCATCCCTGTCCTGTGTCCTCTGTCTTCACCTGTCACCTCACTACCGACAGCTAGTTGGATGGTTAAGCGTTGCTCTAGTTTTTTCACTTGTTTGTTTTTTAGAGTTTGCGTTTTTTAAGACTTTTTGGTAATGTAGACCATTTTAAAGTCTTTATTGAATTTGTTACGGTATTGCCTCTGTTTTAGTTTTTTGGCAGATCTTAGCTCGCTGACCAGGGATTGAACCCTCACCCACTGCAACAAATGGCAAAGTCTTAACCACTGGACTTCCAGGGATGATCCTGCTCTACAGTTTCCAGTTTGTCTGGTCTATGACAAGATCATAAACGTTGAAGATGGAGATGGTTAACACGATTCTTTGATTTATACTGTTATTTCTTGATTGATCAACATTAGCAATAGATCAGTTATTGGCTCTCTGCTGAAGCAGGCCTACAATGTACCTCTTCTCCCTCCTTTTCACTACATGCTTGTGATCGTTAATTTCACATGTCAACTTGAGTGGGCCATGGGACATTCAGATATCTAATTCAACATTATTTCTGGGTTCCTCTCAGAGGGTGTTTCTGGAAGATATTAGCATTTGAGATGGTGGCTTCAGTAAAGCAGATGGTCCTCCACAATGTGGGTGGCCATCAGTCGATTTGTTGAGCGCCTAAACACAACAAAAATGCAGAGGAAGGTTGGATTGCCCCTCCCCCAACCTGAGGGCTTGAGTTGAGGCATTGATTTTCTCCTGCTCTCAGGGTTCCTGGTTCTTAGGCCTTCAGACTACATCACCAGCTTTCCTGGGTCTCCCACTTGTAGACAGCAGCTCATGGGATGTCTCAGTCTCCATAACCACATGAGCCAGTACCTCACAATAAGTCTCTCTCTAGGATATATATATATCCTGTTCATTCTGTTTCTCTGGGGAATCCTATTACAGTACTTATTTTTATTTCCTCTATTGGATACATCTAAACTTATTTTTCCATCAGTACCCTTTCTTAGTTTATACCCTCAATCTGTTGAGGAGCACATCTTCAAGTAAATTCCTAAGCAGGGTGCATAGGACGTAGATGTTCATTATACTGATATATTTGAATATGTTTTATTATTGGAATGACTGTTTGGTTGAACAATCTGTTCTCGATTGAAAATAATTTCCCTCATACTTCAAAGATATTCTTTTAGCATCACTGTTATTGTTTAAAAAGTTTGATGTCGGTCTGGATCTACCCATTTGTATGTGACCACTCTCCTACCCCTGTAGTCTTGCCCCCACTGGCTGGAAACTTCATGATCTCACATCCAGAGTTTCATACAGGTATGTCTAGGTATGTAATCATTCACTAACCTTTCTTGGCATCTAATAGACTCTTTTTAAATAGGAAATTTATTATTCTCTAGGGTCTCAAATGTCACCATTTGACCACCCAACTCTTTTTGTCAATAGCACATATGAATCTCCAAAATATGGGATGACTCCCTTACCTTTTTCCCCTCTTCTATCACTAGAATGTAAGCACCAAGGAATTTTGGTCTTTTTTTTTTTTTTTTTTTTATCTCCTTTGCATCAAGAATTGTGCCCAGCATCTTATGGGTACTTAATAAATACTTGTTAAATAAATCTTTGTTTCATATTTAAGAAAGAAGCAATGAAAGTTGCATCTGCCTACATAGGTCTTGTCAACAGGCAGACTTCACTTTAGACTCAGTGTATGGGCAGCTGTCCACCAGGAGAGCCAGCCATTGCACTGGAACTCTGAGGGAATAGATTGGAGAGGAATTTATACTGGGGTGTAAACACCCAAGTTCTTTCCAGAGACTTAATTCTGAAAAGTAATTGTGATACAAAATTTTATTTGGAGTATTAAACAGATATCTTTAATAAGGATGGAGGCTGCCAAGAGAGAAAGAGAATAAAAATCAGAAGTAATTCCACTTAATAGATGGTAGGATTATTGACAATCATTTTTACCTCTGTATTTTCCAAAAATCTTTCAGTTTTTTCTATGTGTTAGAGAAATTAACAAAAATCAACACAATATGTTTACAAGATGCTCTAGCGAGGATTATCTGATTTCTGTATGAGGTGAACTATTCATGTGAGTATCTATTCAGTATTTCCTCTTCATCCCAAGTTACCACCTGATTCTTCCCTTCAGTTTTCCCCACGTCCTTTTAACTCTTTAACCATTTGGAAATATCATTTAAATTTAGGCACAGGTTTATTTAGAAATCTTCTATCTGATAGAGTTGTTAGCATTTCTGCTACCTAGGCAACAAAGCATGGTTCTGTCACTAACATCTTTTCATTTTTAGCAAAGTGAAATCTTAAACTCTTCTAACAAACTTGTAGAAATCAAAGCCAAACTTAAATATATTCCTCTCTTGCTTAAAGAAAAAAATGGGGAGTAGAGATAAGTGTAAAGAACTGCATCTATGACTGTGTTTCTTGGAGAAAGCAGAATGAATTTGGAAAGAGAGAAGGGTTTATGTTTCAAAACAGAAGAAAAAAACTTGTGGAAATATAAAAAAATCCACTTCTAATTTCCAAAGTGTGATTAATGTCTTAAAAAACATATCAAATGACTACCTTAAATACATAGACCCACATACACTATTCTTTTATTATGGAAGTGATGCATTTTATTATAGAAAAAAGGAAGTATTAAAAATGCAAATAAAGATTCCAGTTGAAATACCCTACCCTAAATTCTAGAGCTAAGTTCTTGAGGATGTACTTTTGAATTCTATACTTTTATTTTAAAATTATGTTGTGAACATTTGCATGTCATTAAGTTCTTCAAAAATCAGAATTTTTCAGAACCCTCAATGTACGATAATCTACCACTCCGGTGCAATTTTTCATTTAACTTAGTTCCAGTTTTTTATATCATAAATAGAAAGTAAAGAACATCCCTGTGCAAAAAGTGTTGTCCACATCTCTTTCTAATTTCTAATGACAGAATTCTAGAAGAAGAATCCTTGGGCTAAATAACCAGAGGTTTTTAGCCTTCTGAAATATATAGCCAAATACCTCCCAGGAAGTGGTAATACTAAACATTCCTTCCAGGTTTCTTGACAGGATCCATCACCTGACCATCTCTCACCCTGAGCTGGCAATTAAATAAGTTTAAAATGATGTTTAATAAGATAGATAACTAATAAAGACCTACTGTATAGCACAAGGAGCTTTACCCTGCAATTACCTATATGGGAAAAGAATCTAGAAAAAAATGGATATATGTATATTTATAACTGATTCACTTTGCTGTAGACCTGAAGCTAATACATTATAAATCACCTATACTCCAATAAAATTTTCTAATAAAATAAAATGATATTTAGATTTGTGAGATTATCAGGAAAGCTGAACTTTCCCCCATTTTTGTTGAACATCTATAATTCCTCTTTCCTGTGTCTTTTAATCTAGTTTTTTTTATATAGACATGTTTGTATTTTGCAGATTTATAAAAACTCTTAGAAAAAAATGTTACCTCTTTGCCTATCATCAGTGGTAGACATTTTTCCAGCATTGTCATTTCAATGTGTCCCATGATATTTTCTTTTTTGTTTAAGAAATGATAGTTTTAATATACAGTGTTTAAGACTTTATGTCACCAATTCTATTGCTCTTGCTGAAAGGTTTCTTCGCTTGTGAGTCATTTTTATTTGCTTCTAATATTTGTGTTGTTTGATTTACTATATGCATTGTTTTATACAGACATCTCTAGAATTGATTACTGTGTGTGACATATAGGATAAGGTAAAGACCTAGTCTAATGTCTTCTATATGTCATTGATTGAGTAATCTGTCCCTTACTTTGTTCTGAAGTCACCTTTATAGCATCTCAAGCCATTGTACAATATAGGGTGCATTCTTTTTTGAGGGCTAGTCTCTCTTATTGATCCATACTTGTGCAAGCATACCACTACTGTAGCTCAGCAATATATCTTCTACCTGGTAGAACAAGTTCAACCTTCCTCATTAGCTTTCCTTTTCAACCTTTCTTTGCTATTCTTATGTGATGCTGAAGCTGAAGTTTCAATACGTTGGCCACCTGATCTGAAGAGCTGACCCATTAGAAAGATTGGGAAATCTTTCCCTGCTGGGAAAGATTGAAGGCAGGAAGAGAAGGGGATGACAGAAGATAAGATGGTTGGATTGCATCACCAATTCAATAGACATGAGTTTGAGCAAACTCTGGGAGATGGTGAAGGACAGAGAAGCCTGGTGTGCTGCGGTCCATGGGGAGGCAGAGTTGGTCATGACTGAGCTACTAAACAACAACAGCAACAAGTTCTTATATAACTATTCCTCCAGAAAAACTACTGAAGAAAAAATCCTATTGAGAATGTGTTGGGTTACATTAAACCTAAAAATCAGTGTGAATAAAACTGATATATTTATAATAGTCCACACAGACACACAGCATGGCTTCCTATTTATTTAAGCCTCATTTTATGCTTCTTGGTATAATTCTATGGCATTTTTCATGAAGGTCTGACATATTTTTTATTAAGCTTGTATTTCTAGGTGTTTTATATTCCTGTTACTATTGTGAAAGAGTTTCGTTCCTCATTATACTTTCTGATTGTGCCTGGTATGTTTGAAATCCATTGACACTTATATTTATTCATCTTGCCAAAGTCGCTTATAATTATTTTTTAGCTGGTTCTCTAGGGTTTTCTAGATATATGATGATATCAGCTGCAAACAATGATAACTTTGTTTTTCTTTTTCTGGTAATCACACTTCTTATTTTTGTTCTTTGCTGCAACCAAAACTTATAAAATAATAATTAACTAGGGAGGAGAGCAGACATTCTTGGTTTGTTCCCGATGTTAGTGGAAATGTCTCCATTTGTATTTTCCTAATAAATTAAATGAGTTGTCAATATGAAAACATTCCTTAATGTGTTAAGGAATTATCCTTATATAGATAACAAAAAGATTTGTCTCATTAGAAATGATTGCCCGGCAGCTGCTCACACGGTGAAGGTGGGAGTAAAGGGGGCCGCTCTAGCCTGTGGCCTCTGTCTCTGGCTGGGCTGGTACCGCCCAGCGGCCCAGGACAGACCTGAAATGTATGGTGCTGCAGGAACCAGCTCCAGGATCCGGATAACCTGCCACCCGAGTAGCTCCCGACCTCCAGAGACCCGCAAGAGTCTCCTGTGGTCTGATAATGGCTACCCCTCCAAATGAGCCAATGGCTGAATTGGTGTCAGGGCCGATGGGACAGTGTACAAGGCCGTGATCCCCACAGTGGCCATTTTGTGGCCCTCAAGAGTGTAAGAGTCCCCAGTGGAGGTGTGCTGGAGGAGGCCTGCCCATCAGCACAGTTGGTAAGGTGGACTTACTGCCATGTCTGGAGGCTCTGGAGCATCCCAGTGTTGTCCGGCTGATGGACGTCAGTGCCACCGCCTAAAATGACCGGGAGGCCAAAGTGACCCTGGTGTGTGAGCATGTGAACCAAGACCAAAGGACATATCTGGACAAGGCACCCCCACCAGGCTTGCCAGTGGAGACCACCAAGAATCTGATGCCCTGGTTTCTAAGAGGCCTGGATTTCCTTCCTGCCAATGGCATCGTTCACCGAGACCTGAAGCCAGAAGAAGGTGACAAGTGGTGGGACAGTCAGGCTGGCTGACTTTGGCCTGGCCAGAATCTACAGCTACCAGGCAGCTCTACACCTGCGGTTGTTAACACTCTGGTACCGTGAACTCCAAAAGTCCTTTTGCAATCTACCTGTGCAAAGCCTCTGGATGTGTGATGCGTTGGCTGTATCTTCACAGAGACACTCTGAAGCTGACCAGTTAGCTGATAGGCAGAATCTTTGACCTGATTGAACGGCCCCCAAAGGATGACTGGCCTCCAAACATATTTCTATCCCCAGGAGCCTTCCCCCTGCCCCCACCCTGGGGGCTCCTCACAGTTGTACTTGAGACAGAGGAGTCTGGAGCACAGCTGCTGCTGGAAATGCTGACTTTTAACCCCCACAGGGGACTCTGCGTCCCGAGCCTCGCAGCCCTCTTATCTACACAAGGCAGAAGGTGACCCCGAGTGAACAACAAAATGGCTGCAACAGAACCAAGAGGAGAGACACCGACATTTCCCTTCCTTTGAACACTTGAGTGAAGAGACTCCCTCTGAGAAGGTGATCTCTGTCTTCATCTCTGAGGCTGTGAAGACTCCTCCTCCAACTTTTTACAGACTATTTTGCTGCCTTAATGACATTCCCCTCCCGCCCCTCCTTTTGAGGCTTATCCTTCTCCTGCCCCGCTGTGTCCTTACACAAAGGGGTATGTCCCTTGTTTTCCTCTTCCCTATACCTTGATGTTGGGATGCTTTTTCATACAGGAAAAACAACAAAAAATGATATGATTGCAATATTTTATCAACGCCTTTCAAAAACTAATGATCTTATAAGTTTTTTTTTTAAATTTGACCTCTCAATATGATATAACATAATAATTTTCAAATATTAAACCAAACTGGGGCTTCTCTGGTAGCTCAGTGGTAAAGAATCCACCTGCCAATGCAGGAGACATGAGTTCGATCCCTGATCCAGGAAGTTCACACATGCTTCGGAGCAACTAGCCCTTGCCTCAACTGTTGAGCCTGTGCTCTAGAGCCTGGGAACCACAACTGCTGAAGCCCATGCACTCTAGAGCACATGGTCTTCAACAAGAGAAGCCACCACAATGAAAGCCTGCACCCTGAAACTAGAGAGTAGCCTGTGCTTGCTGCAACTAGAGAAAAGTACTCGCAACAACAAAGACCCAGCACGGCCATAAATAAATAAGATTATTAAAAAAAAAAAAAACTGATAGCTTCTACTTGGTTGTGGTAGATAATTCTTTCCAAATAGTTTTTTGAGTCCCATTGGCTATTACATTATTTAGAGCTTTTAAATATATGGGTCTTTTTCTTTTTATCCTATCTTTGTTAGGCTTTAATAATAATAATAGCAGTTGTGATCATTTTGTACACTCATATGATGTTTCAAATACCACATTTTTTCCTGTATTTTATTACAACATTTACAAATGAAATACAGCATTACATATATTTTGTGGATAAGGAATTGAGGCTAAGATTATGCAGCTTGAGAGAGCAGCCTGTTTCACTAGGCTCTGCTACATAGTTTTGAAGAGTTAAAAATGAATTAAGTAGCTTTCCATGTTCTGGAATAGATTATATAGAATAGAAAAAATCTGTTTCTTGAAAGAATGAAAAGATTGATTCATGTATGCACAGGAGACAAAATGATGCTGTGAAAGTACATGGGGTTTAAAGCCAGACAAATGCTGGTTTGAATTCCAGGTCTATCCATTACTTAGTAACCCTGAATAAGTAGAAATGATGGTCATTATAAAAACATCCTGTCCTGAAGACTTCTGTGACAACATTTTCCAGTTGTGCCTGGGTCTTTTTCTGATATTTTTTTCCATAACACCTTGTTGCCCCAGGAAATCATGTATTTCTTCTAGATAATGGAATATATAATTTCATAGTCATATGTACTACTCTCTTATATTTTAGGAGGCCAATGCCATATCTATTAGGCGACCAAGGTTGATAAGCTCTTATATTTTAAAATCTCCATATAAAGATACTTTATATCTTTTGTTATATTTCCTATTAGTCTTTGGTATTTAATTGTGTGCTCACTTTTGTTTCTAATATTTGTTGTTTTTTGAAAATAAGCTTTTAATTTTAGAGTACTGTGCATGTATGTGTGCTAAGTCACTTCAGTCATGTCTGACTCTGCAACCTTATAAACTGTAGCCCACCAGGCTCCTCTGCACATGGGATTCTCCAGGAAAGAATACTGGGGCAGGTTGCTGTGCCCTCCTCCAGAGGATCTTCCCAACCCAGGGATCAAACCCATGTCTTTTCTGTTCCCTGCATTGGCAGGCAGGTTCTTTACCACTAATGCCACCTGGGAAACCCTTAGATAAGTAGCAGAGTAAGCTAAATAATAACCCCACAAAATGTAAATGTCCTAACCTCCAGAACCTGTGAATGTTATACGGTCATAGGTACTTTGCAAGTGTGGTTAAATTAAGGATTTTTATGATGGGGAGATTATTCTGGATTATCCCAGTGGGCCCTGTATAATCACAGGGTCCTTATAAGAGGGGTCCAAGAAAGTCAGACGGAGGAGAAGGTGATACGTCAACATAAGAAGAGATTGGAGTGATGTGGCCACAAGTCAATGAATGTTAGCAGTCTATAGAAGCTGGAAAAGACAAGGAATGGAGTTGCCTCTGGAGCCTCCAGAAGGAACCAGCCCTGCCAGCTCCTTGATTTTCACCCCTCTAAGATTCCCTGGTGTCTCAGTGATAAAGAATTCACCTGCCAATGCAGGAGACATGGGACTGATCCCTAGGTTGGAAAGATCCTCTGAAGAAGGAAAGTGGAGAATTCCATGGACAGAGGAACCTGGTGGGCTACAGTCCATGGAGTCACAAAGGGTCAGACACAACCTAGAAACTAAACAACAAGACTCATTTTGGACTTCTGACCTCCCAAACTTTTAAAGTTTGCATTATTTTAAGCCAACAGATCTGTGATAATTTGTTACAGCAGGAATAGGACACACATAGTTTTAGAACGACAGAAAAGTGGCAAAGATACTACAGAATTCCCATACGCCCCATCCAGTTTCCCCCTTTGTTACTGTCTTACATTAGGATGGTATATTTGTCACAATTAATGAACCTATAAGACACCTTATTATTAACTAAAGTCCATACTTTCTTTTTTCAGATTTTCTTAATTTTTACTGTGTGCTCTCTATCTGTTCCAGAAGGGCATCCAGCTTCCCATATTCCATTTAGCTGTCCTGTCTCCTTTGGCTCCTCTTGGCTGTGGTAGTTTCTCAGACCATGTTTTGGATGACCTTGACGGTCTGAAGAATACAGCTCAGATAGTATTTCACATGCCCCTCAGTTGGGATTTTTCTCATGACTAGGCTGAGATGATGAGTTTGAGCGACGAGGACCAGAGAGGGAAGTATCACTCTCATCGCATCATTCTCGGTTATATACTGTCAACATGACATCATTGTTACTATTGAGTTTGACCACCTGGCTTAGGTAGTGTTTGTCAATTTCTGTACCACAAAGTTACTCTTTTCCCTTCCTTTGTCTCAATTCAGTTCAGTTCAGTTCAGTCGCTCAGTCTGACTGTTTCCAACCCCATGGACTACAGCACGCTAGGCTTCCCTGTCCATCACCAACTCCCAGAGCTTGCTCTAACTCATGCCCATCGAGTTGGTGATATCTAGTGTTTTTCAAATAAGAAACTTTTAAAATTTGTCAGTTACACTATTTTTTTGTTTTATAAGTAAGGGAGTTGGTGATGGACAGGGAGGCCTGGCGTGCTGCGATTCATGGGGTCACAAAGAGTCGGACACGACTGAGCGACTGATCTGATCTGATCTGAATGTCTCCTTTATGTTAATTACTTCTGTCATGCTTGTGGTTCCTTTCATATTCTTTTATATATTTTATATTCTTTTTCTATACATGAATATATATATTCTTTTATATATATTCTCTTATATGTATATATTTATATTCTTTTATATATATATTCTTTTCTATACATGAATATATATATATTCTTTTATATATTTTATATTCTTTTTCTATACATGATCTCCAGTTGGCAAGGAGTTGTTTGTTTCTTTAAATATTTAAATATTTTTCTATTGATTTCTGTCTTCATAGCATAGTGGTAAAAGAATATCTGTTATATAAATTTTGCCTTTTTGAATTTTGTCAGTTTTTAGTTTGTTCTCTTATATGATCGCTTTCTGAATTTTCATAAAGACTTTGAAAGGAATTCTATTTTCTGTTTGCAAGGTATAAACTAAACTCTAAATTTTGCAGTGGGTAGGAACATATTTGTTTTGATTACCCCTGAATACACAGCTTCTCAAACAGGGCCTAATACACGGTAGGAGTTCACTAAACAATTTTTAGTAAATGACTACAAAAATTTCATGCTCTCAGTTAGGACCAATAAAAATGTCTCCAGACATGGCCAACTGTCCCCTTGTGAACAAAATCACCAAGTGAACTACTTTAAGATGATAAAGTTATCTACATAGAAAATCTGAGAGAATCTGCTCAAAAAGTATCAAAATTAATATTTGGATTCAGCAAAGTTAGTTGATAGATTTAATAAGTCAATATTAAATTACATTCCTATAGTATAGCAGTAATAAACCTTTAAAGAATATAGTTTTAAAGTCAGTATCATCAATGATAGCAATACAAATAAAAGACTAAATCTAATAAAAGGTGTGTAAGAGCTTTAGGAAGAATATTATAAAATATAATGAAAGATATTAAAGACATAAGAACAGAGAAATTTACAAGAATCACTTTTTTTTTTCTTCCCAAACTGATCTATAAATGTAATGCAAGTCCAATCAAAAGCCAATAGGGAGTTTTCATGGGATTTGACAAATTGATTCTAAAATTTATACTGGGGAATATGGAATAAAGCTAGCTAAGGCACTTTTGCAGAAAATTAATTTGGGAGGCTTGCTGTATCATGTATCAGAGTTTACTCTAAAGATACAGTGGCCAGCAAACATGAAAAGATGGCTGATTTTTAGAGAAATGCAAATCAAAACTACAATGAGGTATGGTGATCTCACATTGGTCAGAATGTCTGTAATCAAAAAATCTACAATCAATAAATGCTGGAGAGGATATGGAGAAAGGGGAATCCTCTTACACTGTTGGTAGGAATGTAAATTGCTACAGCCACTATGGAGAACAGTATGGAGGTTCCTCAAAAAACTAAAAGTAGAACTACCACATGACCCAGTAATCCAATTCCTGGGCATATACCTGGAGAAAACCATAATTCAAAAGATACATGCATCCCAATGTTCATTGCAGTACTATTTACAATAGCCAGGATGTGGAAGCAGCCTAAATGTTCAACAACAGAGGAATGGATAAAGAAGATGTGGTACATATTGGGTTGGTCAAAAAATTGCTTTAGGTTTTTCCATGAGTTGTTACAGAAAAACCTGAATTATACCACACACAGACACACATATATGTATGTACCTATACATACATGCATATATATATATATATATATATATAATGGAATATTATTCAGCCACGAAAAGGAATGAAATAGTGCCATTTGCAGAGATGTGGCTAGACCTAGAGATGTCATCCAGAATGAAGTAAGTCAGAAAGAGAAAAACAAATATAATGTATTAACACTCATATGTAGAATCTAGAAAAATGGTACAGATGAACTTATTTGCAAAGCAGAAATAGAGACACAGATGCAGAGAACAAACATATGGAAACCACAGGGAGAAGGGGGAGTGGAATGAATTGGGAGTTTGGGATTGACATATATACACTACTATGTATAATACAGATAACTAATGAGAATCTTCTATATAGGGAACTCTACTCAATGCTCTGTGGTGACCTAAATGGGAAGGAGATCTCGGAAAGAAAAGATATACATATACATATAACTGATTCACTTTGCTGCACTGCAGAAACTAACACAACATTGTAAAGCAACTATACTCCATAAAAATTAATTTAAAATAATAAAATTGTAGTAATCAAGAATGTAGGCAAAACTAGGCAAATAGAAATAGCAAACAGAATAGATATATTGTTTGCAGAACTACAGATACATGGAAAGTTAATATATGACAGAGGAGGCTTTCAAAACCATTGGCAAAGGATATAATATGCTAGGATTACTGACCTTGTATTTTGAAAAATCATTTTTATTTATTATCTGTCTTTTTCCACTACAAAGGGAGCTCCATGAGGTCAGGGATCTGATCTGTTTACTTCACAGTTGTATTTCAACGTTGCCTCAGATAACCATTGTTCAGTTCCATCAACATAAATACTTTGTTTTTGCTTTTGAATCTTTGTGGCTTCTAGTCTCAAACATTCCCTTGCATGGTGGTAATCCCAAAGAACAAACTGGTCCACATTTAGTTCTCCTCCACTGCCTTCTGACTGGGTAACCATGGTTCCTGTCATTCTTAAACAGTGGCACTTTATGCTACTGAGCAGTTATGTCCACCTACAGGTCCTTTGGCCAGGCTGGCTAGCGCCTGGCTGTTATCAGTCCTGCCCCAGACTGAGCCTCTAAATGGCCAGTCGTTAACACAGAGGAAAGATATCCACAGTCACACAAAGTGCCTCATCCAGGCCCCTCTCTCACATGTAGGGGTCTCAGAGAGTTTGCCTAAGAGAACCAAGTGATATAGGTAGCTCTGGATTAACCCTCCAGGAAAATTAAATAAATCTGCCTGCCTCTCAGACATCATTCATTCATTTACCATGCATTTGCGAGCCCTATTACTTGCTAGGCACTAGCAACTGACTTACCATGTTCAAGATCTGAAGCAGTAAGTAGTGGCACAGGGATTTGCCAAAGTCTTGAAACAGTTCTCTGAGCCTTTCCAGTGGAGAACAACACCTAGTATTTAAGGGCCTTCTTCATCTTGACCCAACAAATGCCCTCCCCAACACACACCTCACAATAGGCCCCTTACACGCCAATCTCTCGGTCCCATCAGTATCCAGCAAACAGGCCAGCATGCCTCCTGGCTCTGGCTCCTTACTTTTACCCTGATACGCTCTCAGTCTGCAAAACCCTCTGCATCCTCTCTACCCATCCAAATCCTACTTTTCTTCAGGGCCCAACTGCTCTGATCAGTATATCTCCCATTGAACATAGGACACTCTGATGGCCTAAGGGTGGAGGTTGGCAGCCCACCTAGACCTCTCTGTCTGGGATTGCTCTTTCAGTGCCTCATGGGTTGGTCTAAAGATGATATAGAATGAAAGTCCAGGAAAGAAACCTCTGCATTTTATAGTCTAAGAAACTAAAGCATGGGATGACTGAATGACTTATTCTAGAAAACAGATTAATACACTAGAAATACGAGGTGGTGGAGCACAGTGGAAATCACTTGGTTCTCTAAAGTTAGAAACATCTGACTGTGAATCCTGCTTTGGCAATTTACTGGCTGAGTGACCCCAGGAGAATTACTTCACCTTCCTGAACCACTGTTTCCTTACATATATTAGGTTCGCCAAAAAGTACAGGTTTTTCCAGAAGCTCCTATGGAAAAACCCAAACAAACTTTTAGCCACCCCAATACATTGGGGAAGATTAATATCTTCTTTGCAAGATTGTTGTGAATGTAAGAAATAAAGTGCATAAAATACCTGACATCATAAATTAAATTGCAGTTTTCCATTCTTTCTTAATTTTATTATGCTGCCTCTTTCTACAAGACCAATCTCCTTGAAAGTAGGTTCTATGCTGTGTCAGCGCCCATATTCCCCATAAGGCCAGCACAATTCAGAGCGTACAGTGGGGGTTTCAGAAATAATTTTTTAAGTTTAAAAAAAAAAGACTTTTTTCTGAAAGATCAATATTCACTTAAATGAACAATGAATTTAAAACTAGATCTCTTGTTTTTTCCATTCTTATTACTCTGGTATGCTCTTATCTTTTACATATATTCCCATATGTGACAAAATATTGCATAAACAATGAAATCATTAGTAGTAAATGAGATTTATAGCGTGTAAGAGAATAGTGTTCTACAAGATTTTGTTTTAGTCCATGAAAAATAATGAATTATTCCTAACGTTAATTTATATTATAGTATAAAAACTCCAGATGTCAGAACTGAAAAGATTTCCAGAACCATGGCAGAGGGTAGTTTCTAAGTTTATTTTGGCTTGAGGCCACTTAAAGGGTGAGAAAAAGTTCATGATTTCCCATTGTGTGAAGTCACACGTACAAAGTCCTTTTGTCCAAGTGGCCTTGTCATGTGACATTGTTAAGTATTTTTCACTTGGCCTTCTAATCACATCCAAGATGTCATACCCCTAGAGGCAATTTGATGTATGAATAAATGGAAATTTGAGGTGAGGCTCAGCAGGGTCACCAGAATCGGACTGTGACTAGCAAACCAAACGCAGACATCTCTGAGTTTACTTAGAACATGTACAAGGTGAAGAAAATTCAAATCAAGAGTTGAAGTCTTATCAGGGCTAAGAGGTAAAAAATAGTAGATGGGTCAGGTTATTGGAGGACAGAGTGAGTTTCTTTTGTTTGAGAATAGAGTTTGCATCAGGATGGAGTTCACAGCATTTGAGGACTTGTTCATTCTACCAAAAGGAAATAAAAGCAAACTGATGACTTGGCAGAAAATAGAAGACAAACGAATTGGGGTTTAATTTCTCAGATGGCATGAATGCAAACATGCTACATTTTTCTGGTTTGGAAAAATCACCAAAGGGTTCTTTGGCAGGAATATTATTTTTCAATTCCTGATTTGAACTATTCATTTCTACCTTCTGAAGCACTCTTTGTCTCTTACACCAGGCCCAATTCCCCTATCGCTGTTAAATCACAGGCACCCACAAAAGCCTGTGTCTGCTTGTTGCATTCTGTGGATTCTCAATCAGCCCTCATGAATGCTTGTTTTGACACTGCCCTGTTAGCAATTCAGTGTGCACTCTCTGGGCTCCTCCTTTCCTTCAATAACAAATCTTCATTAGACATCAGTTTTCAGCCATTTAAACCCTGACTACACATTTTAGAATATTATCTAGCTCATCTATTTGCCAAAATTATATGGTAACTTTTTCAATAAAAGATCCAATTGTTGTGTCATATCTCTACCATTTATACATGTTAAAACAATATTCTTCTAATGACAATATTAGCATGCATTTATAAGATTATTGGGTGGAAGGAGTGTTATTTTCTTTAAGGATTTCTTGAGAAGGAGCCATGTGCCAAGTCTATATTACACTCTCTAACAGAAATAAATGAGATGAAAAGTAATTGTAAGTGGATGGGATATTCTTCTAGAGGTGTTAGTTATGGAAATGAATTCTGGAGCCCCTGATAAAACCTGCTTTTTTTCATTTGCTTTCCTGGCCAGAAAGGTCAATAGGTCTAAGACCACTTTAATGGAATATTGCTATGCTATGCTATGCTATGCTGAGTCACTTCAGTCGTGTCCGACTCTGTGTGACCCCATAGACGGCAGCCCACCAGGCTCCCCCATCCCTGGGATTCTCCAGGCAAGAACACTGGAATGGGTTGCCATTTCCTTCTCCAATGCATGAAAGTGAAAAGTGAAAGTGAAGTCGCTCAGTCATGTCCGACTCTTAGCGACCCCATGGACTGCAGCCTACCAGGCTCCTCCATCCATGGGATTTTCCAGGCAAGAGTACTGGAGTGGGGTGCCATTGCCTTCTCCGTAATGGAATATTACCCAGCTATTAAAAAGAATGCATTTGAATCAGTTCTAATGAGGTGGATAAAACTGGAGCCTATTATACAGAGTGAAGTAAGTCAGAAAGAAAAACACCAATACAGTATACTAACGCATATATATGGAATTTAGAAAGATGGTAACAATGACCCTATATGTGAGACAGCAAAAGAGACACAGATGTAAAGAACAGACTTTTGGACTCTGTGGGAGAATGCAAGGGTGGAATGATTTGAGAGAATAGCACTGAAACATGTATATTACCATATGTGAAATAGATTGCCAGTCCAGGTTCCATGCATGAGACAGGGTGCTCAGGGTTGGTGCACCGGGATGACCCTGAGGGATGGGCTGGGGAGGGAGGTGGGAGGGAGGTTCAGGATGGGAAACACATGTACACCCATGGCTGATTCATGTAAATGTATGGCTAAAACCACTACAATATTGTAAAGTAATTAGCCTCCAATTAAAATAAATAAATTAATTTAAAAAAAAAAGAGTTGAGCAAAGGAAACACAATATAGTTCTACAAATCTCCAAAAGGGCTTCCAGCATCCCGAATCATCTAGTTCTTTGCCATTACTCAGGAGTCTTAGGGAACCCTGATTCTCCTTTCATGGTGCCCTTGTGAATACTGGTCTTATTGATTTAAAAATGATGGCACTGGAATTCCTAGAGTGGTGCTCTGGGGATTTTCCTGGTGGTCTGGTGGTTGACTCCAGACTTCCAATGTAGGGAATACAGGTTCCATCCCTGGTCAGGGAACTAAGATCTTGCATGCCAAGTAGCACAGCCCCCCCAAAAAGAGACTTTTTTTTTTTTTAAGAAAGCAGTGCTCTAAATAGAGAAACTGACATTTTTTGAAGCTGCACAAATGTACAGTAGATAACATGTTTATCTTTTTACCAAACTAAACTTAGCTTAGACAACTAAGCTTGGGAGGTTTAGAAATTCTCCAGATCACTTTCCCACTTTCTACTTGACAAGGCCCTTTCTGACTGCTTCTCCATATGAGACTTTCGTTTACAATGGTTACCCTGGTGTGACAGGCTGAATAATAGCCTTCTAAAAACATCCACATCCCAACCCCCAGAACCTGTGAACACCTTAATTTACATGCCAAAAGGGTTTTGCAGCTGGGATTAAGTTTAGCATTTGGGGATGGGGAAATGATCTTGGATGACCCACGGGAGCCCAGTGTAATCACAGCGTCCTTATAAGAGAGAAGCTGGAGGATCAGTCAGAGGAAGGAGATGTAAAAATGGAGAGGGTCAGAGAGGAGGGGAAAATGCTACCCTGCTAGCTTTGAATACGGAAAAGAGTCTAGGAATGCTGACAATCTCTAGAAGCTGAAGGAGAGAAGGAAGTAAAGACAAGAAAGCAGATTCTCCCCAGAGCCTCCAGAGTGGAACATAGCCTTATCAACATCCTGATTTTAGCAGGGTAGGACCCATTTTGTACTCTGACCTCCAGAGAACAATTTTCTGTTGGGTGAAGCCTTTAAGTTTGTAGTAGTTTGTTACAGCAGCAAGGAAATGAATATACCTGATAAGGCTCTAACAATCCCCCCAAACTTTTCTCTAATCCTTGTGTCTGTTATTAACGATATCACCTGTGGTTTTATTTTAATACTGTTGATCTATGACAGTGCTATCTATACATCGTTTTTAGTTCTACTGAGAGCTCCGTAAATTTTTAGTTTCATCAAAAGACAAATGGACAAATGTGGATGAGAATGTGGAGACATTGGAACATTTGCACACTGCTGGTTGAAATATAAAATGGTGTAACCACTGTGGAAAACAGTTTGGTGGGTTTGCATTGTTAAAAATGGAATTGCCCATGACTCAGGAATTGTACTTCTGGGTACACACCCCAAACAACTGAAAACAGGTAGTCAACAAAAACTTCACACAGATGTTTATAGCAGGGCTTTTCACAACAGCTAAAAGGTAGAAACAAGTCAAATGTTCATCAACTGATGAGTGGAAAAACAAAATATGGTCTATTCACCAATGGAATATTATTCAGTCACAGGACGAAGTGAAGTACCAGGACTTGCCACAGGGTGGGTGGACCTTAAAAACATGCTAAATGAAAGAAGACACTTTCCAAAGGCCATATATTATTCGATTCCATTTATAGGAAATATCCAGAATCAACAAATTCATGAAGACAGAAAGCAGATCGATGGTTGCCAGGCAATGGAAGGAGAGGAGATGGGGTGACTTTTTAATAGACAGAAGATTTCCTTTGGATCAAAGAAAATATTCAGAGACTGAAATAGTGGTGAGGGTTACACAACCTTGTGAACAAACTGAATGTCTTTAATGATAAGTTTTATCCTACATATATTTTACTACAATATTTTTTTTCACAGAGAGACAAAGGGAACTAAATAAAATTTAAATCAAAGTGGAATAAGCTTCTGGAACCTTGCCCCACTGATTTCTAACTTCTAGTTCTTCAGTCCAGAGCCTCCCAGTTAAAACTATTTGGTTTGGGGGTAACTAATTATTTGGATATTTGCTACACATTTCCAAATAACATGCTTTATTTGGAAAACACTGCACCTATTGATCTATACATTTTGATATTGTCTATTGACTTCCAACTATAGTGGATGAGTATTTAGCTCTGTTTTCAGTAATTGTATATTTAATATCCAAGAGCTCTTTCTTATTCTCTGATTTTGTGTTTTTACACTACAGTGTTCTTCCTAATCAATGCAATATCTTTCTTCTCTCTCTGAGAATGTACACTATAACTATTTTATATTCTATTCTGCCCCCTGCTTTGCCATTTTCATTCAAGTTCTTTTTTTCCTTCATATTTATTTGATTTCTTCTCTGTCCTTTATATTGAAGACTTTCTTCAAATGTCTGTGATCCTGAACTGACTCATCATGTTTAGGAGTGAGGCACTAAGAAGTCAGCTGGCAGTTGATATCATGGCAGAGTAGAAGGCCACGTGAAACTTTTATTAGGGAAGCTCATCTGTTAAAGTCTTTTCTCTGGGAACACTTGGTTTCTGCTGGGAAAAATTCTTTCAGTTCCAACCTGCTTTCTATCCCTGTATGTGGAAGGAGTGGGGTAATGTATCTACTTGCTAAACCTGCAGAATTCCACCATGAATTATTTCCTTTGCCCTCCACTGTGCACCTTTTTTGGTTCAGTTTCTCCAAATAATGAACTGCTGGCCTCCTGTAGCCATCTGGCTGCTCCCAGGTGAGAGCAGGGCCAGGAGTTTAACAGGCTTTCCCCCAGTCCCTAATTCCAGCCTAGGGCTCTGTCCCCACCTTCCCCAGCCCCTGGTGCCTCTCAGCCTTCCCCTTCCCGGAGGTCTGCCAGGCAACAGAGTGTCTTTCTCAGTGACATTCCCTCTGCTAGAACTTAGTCATCACTTCACTGTTTCCTTTATCCTCTATCTACCAGCAATTTGCTGGCTTTTTTTTTTTTTTGCTCACATTTTTATTCTTTTACTTTAGTGGAGTTTCTCTAGCAAGGTAAGATAACTTTATACATTTAATTCACCCTTTTATCTGGAAATCAGGTGTGTTTGCTTCAGGTGGGATATATAGCACTTTTACTTACCTGTCTTGTGCATTCCTCACAAAAATTCTGTAAAGGTGGGTCATGTGATTGTCAGTAATTCTGTAGCTAAACAAATGGAAATTCAAAAAGGAAATTAACTTGCCCAATACCACATGACTGTGATGAACCAGGATTTGAATGCAAGCCTTTTAACTCTGCAAGTCTTTAACTCTTTAACTCAAGTCTTAGTAATAATAATACAAAGAAAGGCTAATTTTCTATGTGCGGTAGGCAGAATAACAGCTTTCAAAGATGCTCATGTCCTAATCCCTGGAAGGTGTGAATATGTTATGATACATGGAGAAGAATTAAGATTGCAGATGGAATTAAGTTTGATAATCATATAATCATCTAGGAAGATTATTTCCCGTTATTTGGGTGGGCCCAATGTAATCACAGGATTCCTTAAAAGTGGAAGAGGAGGATACAAAAGAGGAGAGTGTCAAAGACAGACCTGACAGCAAAAGAAAGTCACAGAGAGATCATTGTTTTGGCTTTGAAGACAGAGGAAGAGGGCCCACAAGCCAAGAAATGTGAATGTCCTTTAAAAGCTAGAAAAATACCCTCTACCCAGAGTCTCCAGAAAAGAACACAGCCTCAACAGCAATTTAGTTTTAACCCAGTGAGACCTGTGTCAAATATTTGTCCTACAGAACTGTAAGATAATAAATTTCATTGTTTATATGTTTAAGTTTCTGATAATTTGTTATAGTTACAGTAATAAATTAATATACTACATTCCAGGATTTGTTTAGCTGCTTTTACATATATTAGTTTATTTAATCCTCATAAAGATGCCATGTGGTATGTATAATTATCCCATTTTCTTTTTTTTTCAATTATTTTTCTGATGAGCAGACTGAAGCATGTAAAGAATTAAAAAACATGTCCCAAAAACTTAAATAGACTCTTTACAAAAGATTAAAGTGTTAGTGGCATATAAAAAGCTCCTCAGCATCACTGCTCATAGGGAAATGCACATTAAAATAATAATGCAGTACTCACATACGTATGCGTTTGGATGGTTAAAGACAATATTAAGTGTTGATAAGGTTATTGAGCAACTGCTACTCTCATATTGGTATAGGGTGCAGTATGATAAAAATCACTATGAAAACATTGTCACAATTTAAGGTAAGCCTATATTTAGTGACACCCAGCATTCCCACTCACAGGAATTTGCTGAAGAGAAGTAAAAACATATGTCTACACAAATACTTATACACAAAAGTTCCTAGCAGGTTTTTTCACAATAGCCTAAATTGGAAATAACTCATAAGTCCATCAATAGATGAATGAACAAATTCTGGTATATCTATATAAAGGAATACATCTGGAAAATGAAAAGGAATAGCGAAATGTGC
The DNA here is from genome assembly GCF_029407905.1 of Bubalus kerabau. NCBI lineage: Eukaryota > Metazoa > Chordata > Mammalia > Artiodactyla > Bovidae > Bubalus > Bubalus kerabau. Next base: position 120,304,520 of record NC_073628.1, read on the forward strand.
GGAAAAAAAAATGCATGACTCTCAAAACCATGCCAAGTGAAAGAAGTTAGATACAAGAGTACATACTATATGATTCCATTTACATAAATCTCTAGAAGAGACAAATCTAATCTATACTGATAGAAAGTAGGTCAGGGATTGCTTGGATTAGAGGTTTCAGGTTAGCTGAAAAGTAGTACAAGGAAGCATTTTAGGGTGATGGAAATGCTCTTTATCTTGATAGTATTGGTAGTTTATACAGGTATATAAATTTGACAAAATGTATAGAAATTCACACTTAAAGTGAATACATGTCACTGCATATGAATTATATCTCAATAAATCTGATTTTTTTAAACTTCTAAAGTCACATAGCTGAAATCGTAAGGCTTGGATTTGAACCCAGGCAGTTCAACTGTAGAGTCTGTGTTCTCACCAATAGAAAGTACTGCCCATCAGTGCTATTTGGGTACTGTAACAGCACAAATAACTGTCCCCTATTGTGTGGGTTAAAATTCCTTGGCGCTCCTCCCACTAGGAGGTGGAGTCTAATTCCCCTTCCATCTGTGGTTTTGGGCTGGCCTGTGAGCACCTTGACCAATATAGTAAAGCAGAAATGGCATTACTCCAGTTCTGGGATATTCTTTGAGAGGCTGGCAACTTCTCCATTGGTGTCTTGGAGTCCTGGGATGCCATACAAGAGGCTTAAGTACACTGCTTGAGAGACCACAGGAAGAAGCCCTGAGACTTCAGAGAGCAGAAGAGGAATCCAACAGAGCCCAGCTTCCTGCCATTTTCCAGAAAACACCAAGATGAGAGTGAAAATGCCTTAGACCCTCCAGACCAGACAACCCCTGCTCGAGTACTATTGAATGACCCCACATGACTCCATATGGTGTAGTAGAATTGCCCAGCTGAGCTCTCCCTGCATTCCTGACTCACAAAATTATGAGATTTAATGTAGAAGCTCAAAGTTAAACACTTAGTTTTGGGTTAGTTTGTTGTGCAGCAGTTAAGTGGAAAACTGATCAAAGGGATTATTCCCATTTCTGTTGCTGCAGAGGTTTTTCTGTGCTTCATGGAAACTTCTCTCTCCAGGATTCCAGATGTGATTCTATAATTGTCCCACTCAGGGGCTTAAAATGAACATTTGGCTGAAAGAATTATGGAGGCCCATCATCACTTGTTACAGCAAGTTTATAATTAAAGAGAAATGTGAAATTAGAACCACCAGGATCCCCTCCTCATCTTTCACAGCTGGGCTGCTGGTGGTTCTTCATTGTATTCACAGTGAGGTATAGGTGATCCATGGGCTTCCCACGTGGTACAGTGGTAAGGAATCTGCCTACCACTTCAGGAGACACGGGCTCAATCCCTGGGCTGGGAAGATCCCCTGGAGAAGGAAATGGCAACCCATTCCAGTATTCTTGCTTGGAGAATCCCATGGACAGAGGAGCCTGGCAGGGCTGCTGTCTTTGGGGTCATAAGTAGTCGGATACAACTTGGCAATTAAACAACAATAGGTGATCCATAGAACTCCAAACCCCAAAATTAAACAACCTCAAACTTTTGCTCAGTAACTAGATATTTACATAATTCTTCTAAGAAAGGTAGCCTTTTCTGGGACACTGCATCATCTACTAGATACAGAGACGCCATTGAATACAACAGAATGAAGATTATTATCTGAAATATTAGGCAACATGTGGCTTCAGCATCTGTGTTAATGTAGTCTGATAAATATAAAGCACTGAGGCATCCCTCTATGGGCTTCGCTACAAAATGCCAGCTGTCCCTAGGCTCCAATCGCTTACTACTCAAGAAAAGTCAATGTACAGAAAAGAACTATGCCCAAACTGGCAGAGAAACCCTTGACGATAATGCAGACTCAAGAATCATCAGGACTATCCTAATGCCATTCAGCTAAAAATGCTTCCACTTCTTTTAATTTCTGAGCACATTCTCATAGAATCAAAGTTTTACTTGGTTTTGTGTGTGTGTGTGTGTGTGTGTGTGTGTGTGTATCTTTACAACATCTCAGACTCTATCTACAGTCTGAAAAAAAAAATCTTGAATGCTAATGCTTAAATGATCTGCCAATACTATTAGTAATGCCAGGTCACATCCCCCACCCCCGGCATAAAAGCCCCTAAGAGCCACTAACTGAAAGCTATTCATATTTACCTGAAATAAATATTCATATTTGACTGAAAGCTATTCATATTTAAGCTGGATTTAGAAAAGGCAGAGGAACCAGAGATCAAATTGCCAACATCTGTTGGATCATCGAAAAAGCAAGAGAGTTCCAGAAAAACATTTACTTCTGCTTTACTGACTACACCAAAGCCTTTGACTGTGTGGATCACAACAAATTGTGGAAATGCTTAAGGAGCTGGGAATGCCAGACCACCTTACCTGCCTCCTAAGAAATCTGTCTAGTCAAGGTTGTGGTTTTTCCAGTGGTCATGTATGGATGTGAGAGTTGGACTGTGAAGAAAGCTGAGCGCCAAAGAATTGATGCTTTTGAACTGTGGTGTTGGAGAAGACTCTTGAGAGTCCCCTGGACTGCAAGGAGACCCAACCAGTCCATTCTGAAGGAGATCAGCCCTGGGATTTCTTTGGAAGGAATGATGCTAAAGTTGAAACTCCAGTACTTTGGCCACCTCATGCGAAGAGCTGACTCATTGGAAAAGACTCTGATGCTGGGAGGGATTGGGGGCAGGAGGAGAAGGGGATGACAGAGGATGAGATGGCTGGATGGCATCACTGACTCGATGGATATGAGTCTGAGTGAACTCCGGGAGTTGGTGATGGACAGGGAGGCCTGGTGTGCTGCAATTCATGGGGTTGCAAAGAGTCGGACACAACTGAGTGACTGAACTGAACTGAAGAAATCTGTATGCAGGTCAAGAAGCAACAGTTAGAAGTGGACATGGAACAACAGACTGGTTCCAAATCGGGAAAGGAGTACGTCAAGTCTGCATATTGTCACCCTGCTTATTTGACTTACATGCAGAGTACATCATGAGAAATGTTGGACTAGATGAAGTACAAGCTGGAATCAAGATTGTCGGGAGAAATATCAATAACCTCAGATATGCAGATGACCCTTATGGCAGAAAGATAAGAAAAACTAAAGAGCCTCTCGATGAAAGTGAAAGAGGGGAGTGAAAAAGTTGGCCTAAAACTCAACATTCAGAAAACTAAGATCAACGCATCTTGTCCCATCACTTGATGGCAAATAGATGGGGAAACAGTGGAAACAGTGATAGACCTTATTTTGTTGGGCTCCAAAACTACTGCAGATGGTGACTGCAGCCATGAAATTAAAAGACACTTACTCCTTGGAAGAAAAAGTTATGACCAACCTAGACAGCATATTCCAAAGCAGAGACATTACTTTGCAACAAAGGTCCGTCTAGTCAAAGCTATGGTTTTTCCAGTGGTCATGTATGGATGTGAGAGTTGGACTATAAAGAAAGCTGAGCACCGAAGAATTGATGCTTTTGAACTGTGGTGTTGGAGAAGACTCTTGAGAGTCCCTTGGACTGCAAGGAGATCCAACCAATCCATCCTAAAGGAAATCAGTCCTGAATATTCATTGGAAGGACTGATGCTGAAGCTGAAACTCCAATACTTTGGCCACTTGATGGGAAGAATTGACTCATTGGAAAAGACCCTGATGCTGGGAAAGATTGAAGGCAGGAGGAGAAGGGGATGACAGAGGATGAGATGGTTGGATGGCATCACTGACTCAATGGACATGAGTTTGAGTAAACTCTGGGAACTGGTGATGAACAGGGAGGCCTGGCGTGCTGCAGTCCATGAGGTCACAAAGAGTCGGACTCGACTGAGCGACTAAACTGATTGATTCCTACTTACCACAGCTGAAAAATTCTGACATGGACTTCAATGCCAACCTCCTTCACCTGTTGTTGTCTTTCCCTTCACTGTTTTCCAGTCACAGCGTCCTGCTGATATAGGCACATCCTGCTTTCTGAATTTCCTCACTCAAATGGTAGAAAGTTAATGATAGCTAATGACTTTGAACATCTTTTATTTGTCGGAGCACTTAAGGTCTCCCCTTCTGGAAATTACCTGTTCATGGCATTTGCCTATTTTTTCCACGATGATTATTCCACTTGCTGATTTTTGCAAAAGCTCCCTTCTAGTGCTCGATATAGCTGCTTGATTCATGTTAGACAATGAAAATATTTTCTCCCAAATTATCATCTGTCTGTTAACTTTATCAATGTTGTATCTTGTTGAACAGCAATTTTTACCTTGACAAAATTGAATTCAGTTTTTTTCTTTATGATTTATGCTTCGGATTTTTTTTTAGGAAGTCATTTATCACTACCAATGGGCAGGTAATAGGACTTTTTGTTTTTTTCCTTCCTATACTTACAGCTCTTTTCTCCCATCTCTTATTGCTTGAAAAAGACTTCCAATTTATGTTACATAGTAGCAATGATAGTATTTTTTTCTTGTTCCCAATTAGAAAGGAACTGCATCTTCAGTTTTTGCATAAGTATAGTTTCTGTTGTGAGTTTTCAGTTAAAGTGAGTCCCTGCAGTTCATTGTTTCCTGATAGACTTATAAATAGATATTGGCTTATTTATGTTTTATCAAATAATGTTTCTACATCAATTGAGATTAATAATATTTTAATAAATGTAAATGTTTTATGTTAGCTACTCATTGGTGAATTATGTTGATAAACTTTTCTCCTGTTAAATCATCCGTTCATTCCAGGGTTAAAAGGGATAATTAATTTTTTACATAGTTTGGCATTTATGATCATAAGTGAAATAGACCTATCATTTTCTATTGTGTATTTTTTGTGTTATTCCTATCTCCTTCTGAAGACATTAAGAAGGATAACAGAATAACCTGGGCAATTCATTTCCTATGTTCTGTAAGCACTTTTATAAAACAGAAATTGATCCTTCCTTGAAATGTTAGTAACACTAAGGTAAAAAACCATCTGTATTTGAGATCTGAGGGGATGGTTTGCATTTTAGACACCCTTTCAGCTAGCAATAATTGATATTTAAGTACTCTTGGTATTCAACTGGTATATCTAAGCTCTCTATATTGCTTTGTGTCAGTTTTGACATCTTATAATTTATTGGTGTTTCTCTGTTATATATAGATTTTCAAATGCTATAATATTCTTTTATTATTTTTTTAAATCTTTCTTGAGACTGACCTTATTTCTTTTTAATTTTGATTCTTATTTGTATTCTCTTTTATCTTTTATTAAGTAAATATGTTACTGAAGTGTAACATACATACAAAAAATTAGAAATCATAGATGTATATAGCTCTATGAATTTTTGTGAAGTATATATCTAGGAACAAAAATTATGGATCAAGCACACATACACAAAAATATATGTACAAAAAATATTATAGTAATATAATTTGTAGTTGCCAAAAGTGAAAATAACTTAAATGTTCATCAGTGATAAGCTAGATAAAGAAACATTGGTATGTTTATAGCATGGAATACGATGCAGCAATAAAAATATAATCTACTAGCACACACAAGAACATGGACAAAATGCACAAACAAAGCTTTGGCAAAAGAAATGTCACACAAAGTTGGGGTATACCGTATGACATTGGGCTTCCCGGGTGGCGCTGGTGGTAAAGAGCCCACCTGCCAGTGCAGGAGGCATAAGAGACACAGGTTCAATCCCTGGGTCGGGAGGATCCCTTAGAAAAGGGAATGGCAACCCACTTCAGGTAATTCTTGCCTGGAGAATCCCACGGACAAAGAAGCCTGGAGGGCTACAGTCCGCGAGGTCGCAAAGAATCAGATGTGACTGAAGCAACTTAGCACACACACACACAGTATAACATCTTTTATATAAAATTCAAAATAGGCAAAACTAAATTATGTTCATGGGGGTCAGAACAGTGGTTAAGTTTGGGGGGTCAGGGACTGGGAGCAGCTTCTGGGAGGGTTCTGAGGGGCTGATATTGTTCTATATCTTGATCTGGGTAGTAGTCACAGACGTGTTCACTTTGTAAAAATTCTGTGAACTATATGCAGTTATGATTTATGCACTTTTCTATGTGTATAACAATTAAAATTACACTCCATAAAAAGAGTGCTTGCTAGAATTTAATGTGAGTATATAAGTAAAAAACTTGTCATGGTGGTCAACCCTAAACATAACTTTATCTAGAAGAAAGCAAAAGTTTTATAATTAAGCTAACTTTTATTTTTAATTAACCACCCTTAACTGAATAATTAGATAAGAAATTAGTTAATGGAAAAATAGAAAGTTCTTATCTTTGCTTTTTAAGAAAATGGTATATTTTAAAGTACTCTTTTTATCGGAGTATAATTGCAATGTTTTGTTAGTGTCTGCTGTACAGCAGGGTGAATCAGCTATATATATGCATTGTCCCCTCCCTCCAATCCCTCCCACCCCTAATCCTTTCCACCCGTCTGGTCATCACAGGGGCTTCCTGGGTGGTTCAGAGGTAAAGAATCCACCTGCAATGCAGGAGATGCAGGAGGTGCAGGTTCAGCCCGTGGGTCAGGAAGATCCCCTGGAGGAGGAAATGGCAAACCACTCCAGTAACCTTGCCTGGAAAATCATATGGACAGAGGAGCCTGACGAGCTACAGTCCATAGGGTTGCAAAGAGCTGGACGCAACTGAGCACGCAGGTCATCCCAGGGCACCAGGCTGGGCTCCCTGTGCTATACAGCAGGTTCCCACTAGCCATTTTACGCATGATAGTATGCGTTATGTCAATCCTATCTCCCAATTACTCCCACCTTTCTCTTTTCCCCACCAGGGTCCTTGGGTCCATTTTCCACATCTGCATTTTTATTCTTGACCTGCAAATAGATTTACCTGTACCATTTTTCTAGAGATTTCACAGAAAACAAGTAGTTTTAATCTCTATTTATTGAGCCTTTTAGGGCAAATTTAAAATGTGTTACTAGAATGAATCTTAGGTCTTTCAAGTGGGTTCCCTAGTGGCTGAGTTGGTAAAGAATCCATCCGCAATGCAGGAGACCTGGGTTCCATCCCTAGGTTAGGAAGATGCTCTGGAGAAGGGAATGGCTACCCACTCAGGAGAGCTCAACAAAGAAGGCTGAATAACTGTAAACTTGGTGAAATCTAATTGTATTTCTGTTTTGCTAAATAAACTATTTGCTCCCCCCTAAAAAAATAAAGACATTGACAGTTACAAAACTAATACATGCAAACAAACAAAAGGAGTGGTAATATTAAAATTAGGCAAAGAGGAAAGTAAGGTTAAAAGTACTGATAAATGTAACACAATGATACAGGTACGGATGAATATAATGTGATTATTAAAAAGCACAATATTTATGAAGTTATAATCGCTATATGCTTTCTTTACCTAATAAAATAAGAGCTTAATACACAGAGCAAACCTCCTAGAATGTACTTAAAATGCAATCAGAGAGGGAGAAGTCAGGTCACTTCAGAATAGGAGAATCTGATACTTAAAACATAAAGAAAAGGAGAGATTGAGTAGTATATCAACAAATTCAATTTAATAAATCTTTAGAATAGTTTTGGAAACCACTAGTGGAAAATATGCAGTCTTCACATACCATCAGATATTTATAGAAACCATTAATATACATGTCCAAAAAGAAAACAGTACAAATAAAGATTATTAATAACCTAATAAAAGTAAGAATAAATAATAAAATGTTGACCCAAAGTAGAAAATATTAACTACTTGGAAAGTAAAAATACATACTTCTAAATAGCCATTAGATCAAGGAGATCTCAAAACTAACATGATAAGCTCTATAAAAAGCAATGGAAAAGGAAAACACTTCATACATGAACTTACAGTACACAAAGATGTCCTTGGAGTTAAAAAATAATAATACATGGTCATAATGCCTTTATTATTTTAATTAAGAAAGATAAAAAAGAAGAAATTTGCTGCCTATGCCTGTATAGGAAATTTTAAAATATTAGGAAACTTTTTTTTTGCAATTTAAGAAAAGAGAATTTATAGAGATAAAAACTGAATCTAACAAAATGAGAAAAGTTAGTAGAATGCTTAATGAATCCAACTGCTGGTATTTCAAAAGAACCAATAAAACACATAACTTGATTAAGTACTTGATTAGTACTACAAACTTGATTAAGAAAATAAGAGAAAGCAAAAATATGAAAAATTGGGGATGAAAAGACATAAATTACAATGTAAAAGAGTTTTTAAAAATGTATAAGACAATTACATGAAACTCAATGGCAACAAATTTGCAAATCTAGAGGACATGGATAATTTCTCAGATAAATATAAATGGCCAAAATTAACTCAAGAAGAAGACATGAAAATTTTTGAATAGACCAATTACCAGAGAAGACAATGGAAAGGTCAAAAAGATTTTCTGCTGAAAATGTTACCTACTGGTTTCATAGCTGAAATCTATCTAACCTTTAAAGAACAGCTGGTTCCTATGTAATTTAAATGATTCTAAGCCATAGAAAAAGATACAGAAGTTCCTGATTCATTTTACAAAGCCTGAACAACTTTTATACCAAAACTTTGTGAATAAGAAATAAATGACTATAATCTCACTTATGTGTACAATTGCAAAAAAAAAAAAAAATCTTTTTAAAAAAGCAAATAGAATCTAGCTGGATAACTAAAGATAAAACAACATGAATAGGATTTATTCAAGGAATGTACATAGGAAGTCTATCAGAATAATTTGTTGGAGCAAAAAGGGAAAATTTTGATCATATCAAAGATGCTAAAATGCATTTAATAAATTCAATAATCATTCCTATAGCACTCCAGGGGTGGGGGGAGGGAGGTGTGGAATTTTCAGAAGGCCTGAATGAGGAGCTCAGAAGACATGCCCTCCAAAGCAATGATAAAACTTAAAGTTGTCAAAAACAGTCATTTCAAACTCGAGAATTAACCAAAGCATAAAACAAGTTTAAAACTATTATTAACTCCTAGTTACATCCCTTATTGTGAAATCTCTCTTGTCTGATGTTAATATAATCACTCTGCTGCTGCTGCTGCGAAGTCGCTTCAGTCCTGTCCGACTCTGTGCGACTCGGTAGACGGCAGCCCACCAGGTTCCCTTGTCCCTGGGATTCTCCAGGCAAGAACACTGGAGTGGGTTGCCATTTCCTTCTCCAATGCATGAGAGTGAAAAGTGAAAGTGAAGTCGCTCAGTTATGTCCGACTCCTAGCGACCCCATGGACTGCAGCCTACTAGGCCACTCCATCCATGGGATTTTCCAGGCAAGAGTACTGGAGTGGGTTGTCATTGCCTTCTCTGAACTCTTACTCTAGCATTCTTCAAATCAGTGTTTTTAGCTTTCCTATTTTTATCCTATTTGTAACTTTATATATAATGTGGATTTCTTATAGAAATCTCTATGTCCTTTACATAGACTTCAATTAGTAACATGGCTGGGTTTAAATATATCCTTTTGCTATTTGTTTTCTATCTGTCCCATCTATCCTTTGCTTCTTTTTTCTCCATTTCCTACTTTTTAAAGTTAAAAAAAAAAAGTATTCTATTTTATCAATGAGACTGACTTATTGATATACCTTTTTTTTGTGGCAGTTGCCGTACAGTTCATAGCATATACCTTTATCTTATTGTCATCTACCTTCAAATAATTTTCTAACACTTCCTACATATTTTGAGGACCTTACAACAGTGTACTCCTACTTCTTCTCCCCTCAAACACATTATTGTCATATATTTTAGTTCTGCATGTTACAAACCTCTACATACATGCTTATTTTCTTTAAAGAGTCAATTATCTTCTAAAGAGATTTTAAAAGTGAAAAAAAAGTGTATCTTTGTTTAACCATATATTTCCCATTTTCAGTGCTCTTTATTCATATGTGTAAATCCAAATTTTTTCCAGTATCATATTCTTCTATCTGAAGAACTTCTTTCAACATTATTTGTAGCATAAGCCTGCTGGAAATAAACATTCTCAGCTTTTATTCACCTTTTTAAAATCTGTGAAAGAATTGTAATTGAAAATAAAAATTGACATTTTACTTTCATATTTGAAAGAGATGTTTGCAGTTTATAGAATTCTTGGTTGACACTTTTCTTTTGAAACTTTGAAGATACCACTTTACTCTGCTCTGGCTCTGATAAAAGTCTGCTGTCTTCCTTATCTTTGCTCTTCTCTGTATATTGTGGTCCCCTCTCCACCTAGCCCTTGCCTGCCTTTACAATTAATTTTCTACTTATCACTAGTACTTTTCAACAATTTGATTGTGATGTATCCAGGTGTGACTTTCTTTGTATTTCATCTGTGGATCTTTGGGCTTCTTGTATTTTCAGGTTTAGAGTATTTATCAAATTTAGACATTTTCCAGCCATTACGACTTCAAATTTTTTTTTTTTTTTTTGGTCTCCTGCCTCATTCTAGGATTCCAACCACATATGTTTTAGACTGCTTGGAATTGTCTCATTACAGTGGTGTTTTGCTCAAGTTGTCCTCAGATTTTTTCGCTTTATGCATTTTATCTGAACTTTTATCTTTTTCCTGTGGTGTCTAAGATACTGATAATTCCATTCAGTGCAAATTTCTGGTATTGCCTGGAGGAAAATAAAGTAGAGAAGGGAGACAGAATCCAGGTGGGTATTTTAAATATGAACATCAGGGAAAATCTTACTGATAAAATGAAATTTGAGCAAAGTCCTGAAGATAGTGAGTCAGGAGATTCAAGTCTTCATTATCCTCCAAAACTTTTTCTATTATACCTTTTGCACCTTTTCCTATTTAACCTATTCTTTTCAAGGATAGTTTTCCATTATCTTCTGTATGTTCCTTCTTGTCTTAGTCCATTTAAATTTTTTTTTTTTTACATTTGTCTCTCTCCTGTCTTCTTTTCTCTCATTGATTTTGCTGCGTCTCTTGAGGCTTCTGAGGCTATAATGTTTTATTTTACTCTTTCATCTTTCCCAAAGCTTTGACTACTCACTCTTCACCTCCTTTCACCACATATTGGAATACTTTTATCTCCTCTTTAGTTTCTTATTTCTAGGGGCCACATTTTTTAATTAGTTGTGATCAGGGGGAAACATTCTGCAGTACAAGTCTCCATCTGGTGAATATCATTTACCTGATTTTTGTTTTCCATGTACTTTTTTTCTATGTGACTGCTTTTTGATTATTACTCAACTTTGAATGAGACCAGTTCCTCGTGGATCAATTATTTACAAAAGGTTGTGCAGGAAGGGTTCATGAACAAGTAGAGACAGAAGACGGCTTGGGCTTAGGGCTTTCTCACACACTCCTACCAGGTACATCTACACTGCATGTTCTCAAAGTCTAATGTTCTGGAGCCACTTTCGGGATAAGTAAAAAGTTCACTCGTCTCTAGTATGCAATGTTTCTTTCTTAAGAAACATGGTGACTTAGTAATTATTGGTGATTAGTAATTAATGGTGACTAGTAAGTTTTTACTAATGGTAAAAAGTAATGGTGATTTAGTAATTATTATTCCTTATTATTTTCTGATTTAAGTTTTTATTAAAGATATATTTCTACATTGCATTTGGATTTGGACACAATTTATCTTATTATATATTCTATATAGTTTTCAGAGCATGTCACTTAAATGTTTATTAATATATCAACTTCGAAACATAACAAAGCATTCTTCAGAAAACTTGCAATAGACTACATTCATTATCTAAACTACTTCCTTGTCTGGATTTGCTAAAGAGAATACCTACCTGTGAATGTAAAATGTTCCTCATTATCTTCTTTATCAGCAGCAGCAGCTAAACTGATTGTCACAGGTTTGTTCACTCGTCTCCCCCATCAATTTGACAGCCTTTTCTTGTAGAAATGGCAGGTCCATTCAGGTTATCATTCAGCTCCTCATCTCCTTTCTCTCTCTGGTGTTAAACCAGGTTTGGGATACTCCCACAACTGCACCTGTACCCTGTCAAATCTACTGATACAACAAAGTAAAAACTGATTTGGTTCTTAGCATGACCAGCTACTTTGAGGAAATGCTTTTGCTTCTCAAGTCTGTCAAGGCATGTGCCCATCTTTGGCTGTGTCCTTGTATTTGGTACACAAATTACTATACTTGACAACTATTCATCATAGACTGTTGTTCCCTAGCTTTGCTTCCTCCTTATTTCATATTCTTTTCTGTGGTTGCTATTGTTGTTTTGGTTTTGCTGTTGGCATTGTTGGTTTCACAGAGTAGAGTGAAAGAGAAGCTTTGATTCCAGTCTATAATTGGAAGTCTCAAGAGTTTATTTTAATTCAACTCAACTCAATAAATATTTGTTACATGACACAAGGAACAAAGGGCTGTGTTTAATGCCAGAAAGAGTAAAATTATAGAGGTAGAAAATCATAGTAAGTATCTGAAAAAACACAAGTAATGTCATTCTTTGGAACATAAGCATAAAGAAAGGAATCCATATCTATCACTATAGTGGCAATAGGAGTGCTATTTCAACAAAAAAGTCTTTGCAACTTTACCTCAAGTGGAATAGTGCTATTTATGTTCTGGGAACCCTTGGGACTAGCTTAATAATAACAGTCCTTGGCATTATCAATAAATGATGCTGAACCATCACAATAATTATGGTAACTAATATTCCGTATGTTTTTTGGGTGCTATTTTCAGAATCATGTGAGCCACTTAACAAAATAGAATTTTAGGAAAGAAAGATCAAATTTAGGATAAAGAGTTCTCTGTAATGGCTCCTTGCCTAGCTGGAAGTGTGGCTGTGCCCTGCAGACTTAAAGTAATTGTTCTGTGGTTATTAAGCCAAAAAAAACTTTGTGTCGCTTTAGGAGGCCAGGTAAAAAATAAATGGGATCAAGGGCTTTGGGGACCCTGATGATGCTGCAGGCAAGGAAGTGAATTTAAACACAACAAAGCAGGGATGGGAGTTGGTGGCCACTTTTTATTCTCCTTAAATCTGGGGATATTGAAACCAAAAATTAAACTGCAAGATTTCATGAAGTTAAATTTCTTCTCCCTTCTGCCCCAAATCATGACAAAAAGCTTTCACCTCAGTGACTCTCAAAGCATTTGCTCATTCCTCTGGCCCCCCTGACCTTCTTGTTCATCCCATTTTCTCTAACTCTTCTGTATTCCTCAACAATCATATTTTTCTCAACCTCTGAATTCTGGTAAGGAGCCAAACAAACTCTGACTGCTGTTTGTAAGCCAGATCTTATGAGATAAACAATGGACTCTTTTTCTCCTTCTGAATCTTGTAGGATGTCCTACAGATGGACTAGCTCTGGGAGCCCTTGAATTGGAGAGGAATCTGGGATGAAAAAGATTAAGCCCTGCTGGCCTAACATCAGCTCTTGGCTTTCAAAAACATTAGCATATGCCCTTGTCAAATCTGTGAGAGATGGTTTTGGATCGGAAATAACCACACGTAAGTAGATTCCTAGAGAATATATTTGGTTATTTTAGCAATAATAACTAGATGGATCTTACTGGGAGAGACTGGGAAAAGAATTGACAATTATGGAGCTAAAACTTCTTCATGGAGCAAGGGTTTTCTGAAATGTGGTCCCCAGACCAGCAGCATCAGCATCACCTGGAAATTTGTTAGAAATGCAAAGTCTCAAGACTCTCTTCAGACTTAATGAATCAGAAATTTTGCATGTGGACCTGACAATCTGTTTTAACGAGCCATCCAGAGATTCTGATGTATGTTAAAATCTGAGAACCAATGCTCCAGGGGAAGAAACAGAAATCATGGAAAAGATCAGTATTTTTCAAAGTTTATCTAGCATCAGAGTCAACTGGAGAGCCTTTTAAAACAAGGATCAGTAAACCTTACTGTAAGAGTTTCTGATTAAGTAGCGCTGGGTAGAGGGGAAGACGCTTTGCATGCTAACAAGTTCCTAGGTGATATTGATGCCGCCGGTCCAGTTCTTTGAGACCCACTGGTCTACATTAAAAAATTATGAATAAATGCAAGCCTTCCTTGGCTCCAGGTTAGAAAAGCGTTTTCTGGCCTGAGGAGTTAGGAGCCGATGGGGGAGGGAAGAAGCGATGACTGCATACATGTGTCAGTGATTTACACAGAGAAAGGCTCTGCAAGATTTGGGCTCTGGGGAAACAGCGGGGCCTAGGAAGTCAGGGATACAGTTTCATTCACCAAGTTTCCTGCTGTCTGAGTATTAGAGAGGTAGGAATGTCATAGAAAGAGCCAGCAGTCCAGAAAGGACCAGGAATTTTCAAAGTGGCTTTATGAACCAAGGCCCAAGGACCAACCATGGTGGTGACAGGTGAGTAGATACCTACCAGAAGAGAAAAGCTTGTAGCGTGGAACCCCCAACTCAGACCCTGACAACTTAGTACCTCCAGGACCCTCCAGAACTCATTCGTGAACTGAGGAAAAGTGGTGAGATTTCCAAATGGACTTAGATTGTTTTCACCACCATGTGGGAATAGGGCCACAGCCATCCATGAGAAGGTGAAGGGTCGAGGGGAGTACAACCAAGACAGTATATTTGAAAGGGTCCATAATATTAGCATCTTTCATAGGCTCTCTGAGATACTCTTAATGGTAGAGATTTTGAAATTTCATTCCAATGATACTTAGTCAACAGGGGTAAGGTACAGTGCCTCATCATAAAGCCTTCAAGCTTGGACCTGAAATGACTGCCTCAGTTCTCCTACCCAAGAGACTGGCCTGGAGGCATAAAATAGAAATTGAGTTCTGAAACATAAAATGACTAATTATGAGGAAACAGTTGGTGAAACTCACATTGAGGGACCTTCTACCTAACAGCTGGCTCGTACATTCAAATTATGTACTGCATTTTAGATTATGGAATGGTAGCTACAGTTTCCTAAATTTGAACAAAAATAAACATGTCTTTGTCTGTGGATATGGCAGGTATAAATCTCAATCCACAGACTAGAAGAGTGAATTTCATAATTCATCACAAAGAACCTACACAGCATGAATAGAAATTGTTTACTTTTTCCATTTTAAACTATTTTAGAACTTTCAAGAGTCCACGCTAGATTTTCTTCTGTGGGCGGTGAGTATGCTGTTCTCAGAGTCTGATGTGCTGGAATGGTCCAGGGCAGGTGTGGAATATCACATAGCGTTGATTTCGGTCTTTCCAGGGTGGTAAGAGCCAGAGTTTACTGCTGACATCTGAGACAGGAAGAGCAGCTTCTTGCAATCCCTTTCAAAGTGACTGCTCTTTGATTTCTCTCCTCCTGTGATCTTTCTTGCTTCTGAATTTCTATAGTGCTTGCAACCTGAACCGAGGACCCTAACACTTGATTTTATCCCCCCAATATTTTCCCCCAGTTGTTTCATGTACCAATCACTCATCTCCCAACCCAGATGTAACCTTGTCAGAGGCAGGAGCTGTGTCTTCCATTACTTTCCTGAATAGCATTGCCCTGTACCAGACCCATGTAAGCACAGAAGGAACATAGAGCAATTTATTCACAGAATGCAGTGAATAAATAAATACATGAGCAGTACTGTCCACTTTTTCCTATTATGCTAATTAAAAAACCAGCTCCTCTCAGAAATATGTCTTTTGGGTTTGAGAGAAGTTGAATTTGTTCATTATAAGAAGTTGATAATTTGTTAATTATCTACTGGAAATTTAAGAATTCTCCATCCACATATAAGTTCGTATTTGATCATTAAGGGTTGCCTGTATATTCCTTTTAATTCCTTGTTAGAGAATTATCTCATTCCTCATTATTTAGGGCCAATATGATGTGTCTATAAGCTTACTCTTTGCTTATCTCAAGTGGGCTGCTGGACTAAGCCAGGCAAGACTGTGAAATAAGCAAAATCTAGCTCCTCCATCACCCGCTTCTGGCTTCTTATACCCTCCTAGTATCCCACTTATCCCCACTCTCCAGCTTCTTCTTAACTACCAATCAACCAACTAATTTTCTGGTAAAAGCTAAAGTGTTACTCTTCTGTAGCAGCAGTCCCCAGCCTTTTTGGCACCAGAGACCAATTTTTGTGGAAGACAATTTGTCCACAGATCAGAGGTGGGGGGATGGTTTGGGGATGATTCAAGTGCGTTACATTTATTGTGTACTTTATATCTATGATTATTACATCAGCTCTAACTCAAATCATTAGGCATTAGATCCCAGAGGCTGGGGACCCCTGCTGTATAGGACTACTTGTCTTTTAGTTTAGGAGTCAATAACAGCTAGCTTTTAGAATCTAAAGAAATGTATCTCTAATTGCACACTTTCATATATTGAAAAGCCAGTGGGAGAGAGAATTAGGGGCCAGATTCTTTAGATCGAGGAAGAATCCCGTTTTACCTATTCTTGAACCCAGTGCTAGTCAGATTTATTAAAAGGAGCCCATTTCTACATGAAGCTTAGAACTCAATTTTTTTTCATTTAACATAGGTATGGTCACGCTTTGGGGAATGGATGTGGGCTAATGAAACTTACAGATCACTGATTTATAAATCAGAAAGCCATTTATTATCTTGTTTATGCTTGCTTGTTATCAGAATAGTCATATATTCTGTTTAAGACATAAATATCAAATACCTGATAGAAGGGCCAACGGTTTCTCCTACCATTGCTCACAGCGGACATTGCTAATTAAGCTATCTCCTTTCCCTCTTAACACAGTGCTCCAAGCAACCATTGCCATTGCTGTGAGCTGGCATGCAAGCTAAAACTTTTCTGCCACTGCTTTTCTTCTTAATATCAGAACACATAGGGAGATGTGGAATATAAGACATAAAACAAACTAGTGAATATAACACAAAAGAAACAGACTCACAGATATAGAGAACAAAATAGTTATTACCAGTGGAAAGAGAGAAAGGAGGAAGGGCAAGATGAGAGGAAAAGACTAAGACCTCAGAACTACTATGCATAAAATGAATACACCACAAGGAAATATAGCCAATACTTATAATAACCATAAATGGAGTATGGCCTTTAAAAATTGAATCACTATGTTGTACACCTTAAACCCCTATAATATTGTAAACCAACTATACACCAGTAAAAATAAATAAAATCAAGATATATAAAAACCTTTTAAAAATACCTAGGAAGTAATCATTTATCAGAATATTATTTTGTAAGAATGGAATCAGAACAAATGACCTATTACCAAAAGAAATACAAATAGGAAATAAAACAACACAAGTGAAAATAAATTAAAACTAAGGAATTATAAAAATAATAGGAAGCCCAGACCAGGAGATGGGCCTGGCTTTCTATAGTTAATGTCATTAGAACTTAATGTAAATTAACTGGATTCAGAAGCTTAAACAAAGAAAAATGAAAGAAGAGAGGAGGGAAGGGAGGAAGGGAGAGAGGAAATTTTTAAGTTTTTGGATGGAATGTCACATGAATGATGAGTGAGTTGTTAGACAATGTCCTTACTTCTGTGGCACATGCAGCAAGGAACCTCATAAGGCAATCCCTCAGTAAGCGCCAAGGGCACAGGCCTCAGGCATAATTCAGTGAAGGCTGTTTCACAGTGGGTCAAGATAATGTGTTCTAATTTGATACCAAAAAAAGAACCTCGACAACTGAGAAGTGTGGGTGGATAATCCCAAAGGGAATTTGATGGTTTTGCAGAATATTTTCTACATTTGGGAAATTACTGCCAAGCCACTGTATAACACAACTTTGCCAACTCACTACATAGTATCACTGTCTTGTGACCGTAATACCAAAATCTAGTATCATCCTTGGGTAAGCCTTAATAAAATATTCTTCTTCTCTCTCTTTTTAAGTAATTTTTTGAGTTTGCCAGAAACTTTAGTCATTGCATTCCCTCATAACGTTGCTATGTTCTATAATAAGGCGTTTCTAAATTAGCTATATTTTAGAAGAATTGCATCATGCAAACATATGAAACATATTGAGATGACAATGCTTTACCACTCCATAGCGTAGCATATACGGGTGTGATGTTTTGTGTGATGTTTTCAGGCATAGCAGTTGTAATTCCAGTCACTTCCCAATCAAGAACAGTTCCTGGTTCATGGAGGTGATGAATACATTTGCATTGAATAAATAAATATCAAGGACCCTCTTATTTTTTTCCATATGTTCTAAGTTTTGAAACAGTTTATCTAGTAAACAATTTGCATTTGAAGGCAATGGCACCCCACTCCAGTACTCTTGCCTGGAAAATCCCATGGACAGAGGAGCCTGTTAGGCTGCAATCCATGGGGTCGCTAAGAGTCGGACACGACTGAGTGACTTCACTTTGACTTTTCACTTTCATGCATTGGAGAAGGAAATGGCAGCCCACTCCAGTGTTCTTGCCTGGAGAATCCCAGGGACGGGGGAGCCTGGTGGGCTGCCATCTATGGGGTCGCACAGAGTTGGACACGACTGAAGTGACTTAGCATAGCATAGCATAATGAATTTGCATTTTCAGATAGGTATAACTTCGGCTGTTAAATCTGATTTTTTGTGCTGTTTGATTCCTCCTTGCAGGTGGGACCCGACAATCTGAATTTTGCTCACAGAGAGTGAACAACACTTCCCGAGCTTGGAACACTGCCTTCTTTTTGAATCTTCTTTCAATAATATGTGCATGATCCTTACTGCAAACCATAAACTAAACTAAATTCCAAAGGGATTTAAGAGGTAAATGTAGAAGATGAAAAAAAAATTTTTTTAACTAAGATAAAATTTAGATGAATAGTATTTATCTTGCCCGCATTTAAGAAAGGAATCTAAACATAAAAACATTAAGAAAAGAATATGGATTTTGTTGTGTAGAAGTTATTTTATTGTGTAAAAGTTCTGCACATAAAACAATCTAAACACAAAAAGCAAGACTATTTTCATTAATATGTAAAGATTTAATAGCCTTCATTTGTAAAGCATTTATACAATCAATGAGAAAAGTGACTTCTCAACAGAAAGATTGGCAAAAGACACTGACACTTTTAAGAATAAAAAGTAAACATAGCTATGAAAAACATTTTATAATGGTCAGCACTACAGTAATAAATGGAAATTAAAATGAGATACTCAATCTCACCTGTTACTTTTGTACATATTTCAAGAATTATAATACTTAATACTGGCAAAGGTATAGATTTTCTGGAAAGCATTTTGGCAATATGTGCCAAAAAAACTTTAAAGTTTCCAGGCAAACCAGGACAAGGTTGTATGTATAATATAATTTTTTATCGTACTATTTACAATGGCTAAAAACTAGGGGAAATTTTAGATGTCTAAAAAGAAAGGTATGGTTAATGTAATTAAACCTTGTCATGGAAAAGATTTTTGATGAAATTGTGAAATCATAAAAAAATGCATGTGAAATAATATTAAACGATCAGAAAGAAACTGTGCATAGATGTATATAGTGTCATTTCAATGATCTGAACCTGTATATCTGTATGTATAGGGCTTCCCTGGTAGCTCAGCAGGTAAAGAATCAGCCTGCAATGCAGGAGACCCCGGTTTGATTCCTGAATCCGGAAGATACCCTGGAGAAGGGATAGACTACCTACTCCAGTATTCTTGGGCTTCCCTGGTGGCTCAGAGGGTAAAGAATCCACCTGCAATGAAGGTGACCTGGGTTCAATCCCTGGGTTGGGAAGATCTTCTGGAGGAGGTTGTGGCAACCAACTCCAGTATTCTTGCCTGAAGAATCCCCAAGGACAGAGGAGCCTGGCGGGCTACAGTCCATGGGGTCTCAAAGAGTCAGACATGACTGAGAGACTAAGCACAGCATATATCTGTATATGCGCAGAAAAAGTTTAGAAGCAAATATAACAAAAGATTAATTCTCTGTGGTACTAATATAACTGATTTTTTCTTCTTCGTACTTATTTTCCAAAAATTTTAAGAATGAACACATGTTGTTCTCCCAAATTTTAAAAGGTACCATATGGAATAAAAAATGGAATGCTTGATCTAAATGGAAAATTCTAGAATGCTTTCATATAACCCCTCACCTCCTTCTAGATGAGTTATCTTCCAGTACATTCCCTTAGCTCTGCATTCTTATGTTTCAGGCTCTGACGTTGTTCTCAACTTATTTCCCCAGGGGTAAGTGCACTTCAGTGATGGATGATAAAATTTCTCCAAGACTATATACCTAAGTTACTAAAGGTCAGGTCAGATCTCATTAGTCAGATGTGTTGTTTGCAGTAAGAAAAGTAGACAGTCTGTCCCAAAGAAATAGTCAAAGGGATCCTCCACAGGCTTTAGAGACAGACTTTCGGCCCAGTACAGTCCCGCCCAGGAGCCTTTTTAAATCCTGATGGATGGTTCCTTTTCTAGCTTCTCCTTCCTTGACATCAGCATTCACTTCCCTGTACTGAGATAATCTCTTCATGTGCCCTTCTCCCCTCCCTCCCAAGGCTGTGAATTCCTTGTACACAAATCTCTGTATTATTCATCTCCATAGCCTCAGGTGGCTTGGTGGTAAAGAATTCACGCCTGTGATTCTTTACCTGTGATCAGGAGATGTGGGTTTGATCCCTGGTCAGGACAATCCTTCCTGGAGGAGGAAATGGCAACCCACTCCAGTATTCTTGCCTGGGAAATCCCATGGACAGAGGAGCCTGGCAGCCACAGTCCATAGAGTCCCAAAGAGTTATACATGACTGAACACACACACACGAGAAAACCTCAAAACACGTTGGTGGTCAATTAGAAAAGCGTTTCTTACCTAGTGCTTCCATTTGCACTCGACCCTTAAAAACAAATTCAAATGAGAAATGAAACTATTAGTCTCTTGAAACTGAGATCAAGGAACAAAGCTGAATCCTGCTTGCTTCTGCAACTCGGCATGGCAACTCACACATGTAATAAAATTGGTGGTTTCAGATTGTTCTAGCCAAAAGTGGCTGCAGGAAACCCAATCCTTGGATCATTACCACATGTTCACTTACAAGTCTTCTCATCCAACAGACTAATCATTAATTTTTAAAAAAAAAAACCCTTCTTTTAATAACTTTGCTTGGAAATGACTGCCTAAAACCATGAAATAGAGTTGAAAGTTTCTTGTTTTGCTGAAATTGGACCAATGTTTCCTGTCACACACTAACCACTGTGGTTAGTGGCTGTTCCTAGCCTGTTGAGCTGGGGGCCTCTTCTCTGTTAGTCGCCCAGTTGTCTCGTTCACACAGCCAGAGGCTAAGGGGACAGTAAGTTCTGTGGTCTGCAGGAAGATTCTGCAAGCTAGGAAAATCCTTCCATTTGGGACTTGCATATACTGGAGATCAGTGCTGTCTGCTCTGCCTGGAAACTTTCCCAGGCCTTGTCCATCTGGGGCACAAGCATCCTTAAAGGACCTCTACTCTGTGAAGCTGCCCTGACGGCTCTGTTCTTTAGATCCTTCTCTGACTTCTCATGGGGTTTCACCCCATGTCTGTTCCTCTCACTAAACAGTAAGTTCCTTGAGGGCAGAGATAATGGAGCAGGTATTTTTGTAGCACAATGCCTAAAACACAGTCGGTAACAAATTGAATTGACCCACGGAGGAAAAAATAGATGTTTTGGGGGCTTATTATATTTGTAGAGCTTGGCCTGGCGTGCTGCAGTTCATGGGGTTGCAGAGTTGGACATGACTGAATGACTGAACTGAACTGAACTGAACTGAATTGGTGGCTCAGTGGTAAGGAACCCACCTGCCAATGTAAGAGATGTGGGTTCACTCCTTGGGTTGGGAAGATCTCCTAGAGAAAGAGAGGGTAACCCACTCCAGTATTCTTGCCTGGGAAATTCCATGGACAGAGGAGCCTGGAGGGCTGCAGTCTATGGGGTCTCAAAGAGTCAAACACGACTTAGCAATTAAACAACAAAAAAAAAATGTTTTTAGAGCCACTCTGGGAAACATCCATTTCTAATCAGAATCCTGAGCTTTTTCTAGGACATAAAGTAATTGACAGAAATCTTTGATTCATATTTCTATCATCTACTAACTTTGTATACTAGTAAGTTAGTATCTCTTGAGCTTCAATTTCCTGATCTATAAAAAAAAGAGTAATAATAGCATTGTTGTTAGGATAAACGACATTCTCACATTCTCCTGGCACAGTAGAGGGTTAATAATCTTTCAGCTGTTCAGAATTTCCCCCATGCCTCTACCATTTCTCCCATCAAAGTGTTTCTCTTGTCTTTTAGGGGTCTTGCTTTTTTCCATCAGACTCCAAGATCCCCTAGAGTTCAGTTCAGTTCAGTTCACTTCAGTCACTCAGTCGTGTCCAACTCTGTGACCCCATGAATTGCAGCGCACCAGGCCTCCCTGTCCATCACCAACTCCCGGAGTTCACCCAAACTCACATCCATCGAGTCAGTGATGCCATCCAGCCATTTCATTCTCTGTTGTCCCCTTCTCCTCCTGCCCCCAATCCCTCCCAGCATCAGGGTCTTTTCCAATGAGTCAACTCTTCGCATCAGGTGGCCAAAGTACTGGAGTTTCAGCTTTAGCATCATTCCTTCCAAAGAACACCCAGGGCTGATCTCCTTCAGAATGGGCTGGTTGGATCTCCTTGCAGTCCAAGGGACTCTCAAGAGTCTTCTCCAACACCATAGTTCAAAAGCATCAATTCTTTGGCCCTCAGCTTTCTTCACAGTCCAACTCTCACATCCATACATGACCACAGGAAAAACCATAGCCTTGACTAGGCAGACCTTTGTTGGCAAAGTAATGTCTCTGCTTTTGAATATGCTATCTAGGTTGGTCATAACTTTCCTTCCAAGGAGTAAGCATCTTTTAATTTCATGGCTATAATCACCATCTGCAGTGATTTTGGAGCCCCCCAAAATAAAGTCTGACACTGTTTCCACTGTTTCCCCATCTATTTGCCATGAAGTGATGGGACCAGATGCCATGATCTTCGTTTTCTGAATGTTGAGCTTTAACCCAACTTTTTCACTCTCCTCTTTCACTTTCATCAAGAGGCTTTATAGTTCCTCTTCACTTTCTGCCATAAGGGTAGTGTCATCTGAATATCTGAGGTTATTGATATTTCTCCCAGCAATCTTGATTCCAGCTTGTGCTTCTTCCAGCCCAGCGTTTCTCATGATGTACTCTGCATAGAAGTTAAATAAGCAGGGTGACAATATACAACCTTGACGTACTCCTTTTCCTATTTGGAACCAGTCTGTTGTTCCATGTCCAGTTCTAACTGTTGCTTCCTGACCTGCATATAGGTTTCTCAGGAGGCAGGTCAGGTGGTCTGGTATTCCCATCTCTTTCAGAATTTTCCACAGTTTATTGTGATCCACACAGTCAAAGGCTTTGGCATAGTCAATAAAGCAGAAATAGATGTTTTTCTGATACTCTCTTGCTTTTTCGATGATCCAGTGCATGTTGGCAATTTGATCTCTGGTTCCTCTGCCTTTTCTGGGGTAGGAGTCAGCAAACATTTTCTGTGAAAGGCCAAATATTCAATATTTTAGGCTCTGCAGGCCACACTGTGGCATATTCCTTTTTGTTTTTATTGCTGCTATTTTGTTTTTGCTCCTTTACAACTCTTTTAAAAATGTAAAACCATTCTTAGCTCATGGGCCACACAAAAACAAACTTCCAGCCAAATCATCTAAATGGACTTATGACCTATATGAATTTATGGGTTTGCTGAATAGTACTCTAGAGTGAGGGTTCTTAGAGTGTGCCCCTACAAGCAGAGGTGTCAGCATCTTCTGGGAACTTATTAAAGCAAATTTTGGGGTCCACCCCAAACCTACTGAATCAGAAACTCTGAAGTTTGCTCTAACAATCTGTGGGTTTTTTTTTAAAAAACCCTCCAGGTGATTTTGATGTAGTAGTTTAAACTTGGCTGCACATTAGAATCACTTGGAGAGCTTTAAAATATTAAAAAATCAGTACTTGGGCTTCCTATCAAATCAAAAACTCTGAGAATGGGACTGAGGCATAAGTGTTGAAAGCCCTGCAGATGATTCAGTGTGTGACCAGAGCTGGGAACCCCTGGCATAAATGTAAGGGATAGCTTTTGCATCTGGAAAGTAAGCTTTAATGCTAATGTTATCACCAAGGTAGACAGTACTCAGGTCTCTTCCTATTTTGATAACTTCACAGAGGAAACTCATAGTAATCCACTGATCAAAACATAGTTATTCATACTATACATGAAGCAGTAAGTTCGGGACACTAGGGGTATTTTTTAGTGTATTAATTTATCTACCTTTGAAAAATTTGCATATAAAAAGCAAATGTGTCCATTTCAAAGAAGCCCATAATTTCAGTTTTGCAAGGAAGGAGCAGCTCAAGAAGCACCTCTCATATTTCCTTTTTCCTAAGTTTAAACCTGGTCACTCCCCTCACCATAACTGCAAGGGACTGGGTCTGTCATTCCACTATTCCACATGGAGTAAGTTCTAGGGTGTTTCATCCTTATTTTCAAAATGCACATTTTCCTATAAATATTCTGTGGGAAAGCTTTTGCCTGGTTTTATATTGGTAAGATAATTCTAGAGTGCTACATTTGACAAATGACATCAGCTAGCCTACCCTAGCCATAAACCATTTTAGAAGCTCATGCATAATTTGGCTCCAGGTCAAGGTGGTGTAATATGAACCAGTAGAATATACAGCACAGGGTGTCCTTAGCAGCTCTCCTTAAGATCAGCAAAACTCATTCCTGTAAGAGAAGCTCGTCTGTGAAGCAAGGTCGAGCCCAGTGGTCATCAGAGCAGGTCCTCAATGGAACTGCTCCTTGCCTGCAGGTGCTTCTGCTTTGGAACTCTGCTGCAGTGGTCCTTTCAGCTGCTTGCCTTACATCCATTCCATCCTACCACCAACTACTGCCTTGTCTTTTTTGCTGTAGGTATTTCCATTTTGCTCAGGAATCAGAGAGTCATATTTTCCAGAGGATGCTGGCTTCCTCTCCAGCCCCTGGGATTCAATCTTGATGGCTTAGATAAACTGTGATAATTCAGTTTCCCATGCCAATGATTGGTTTAGGAACAAGCACGTGATTTAAAATGCTGGCCAATTATGAGAGTAGAGGGAGCTTTGGGGAAGATCTTGCTGTTCAAAAGGACTGATGCTTCTTGTTAGGCCACTGGATGGTGATTTGTGAGGCTATGAAGCTTAGAGCTACTGTGACCATCTTGGAACCATGAGAGAGTATGTCTGGAGCCAAATGCCAACACAGTGAGAATGGCATGATAGGAAGAAGGGAAGAATCTGTATTCCCCCATGTACTCCTTGAATTGCTGAATTGAAGACCTGGGTACCACCTGACTTCCATATTTCATTGTTACATGAGATTATGAACATCCTTCTTATATAAACCACTTTGGGTGGATTATCTGTTCTTATAGCCAGAAAGATCCCAACAAATACATCTGTGGTAGCCATATAATCAGATGTGAAAGAATCTTATACTAAGTACTTGCTTACTCCAAAAACATGCATCTTAGTCCTGGGGATTTTTCTGTTGGGAGGAAAATTTTTTCACTCATTCCTTTCGTAGTTTCTTCCCTTACAGACGTAGCTATCTCCAACACCAGGCTATGTCTCCCTAAGAACTTTGCCACTCATTCATGAAGACGTGCATGAGCCATTGACTGATATTTCATCAGCCTAAAGAAGAGTGGTAGTGCCGTTCACACCAGACACAGATACAAAAAAAAGATGGTCCTTAATAAGCCACTGCTGGCAATTTTTAAGCTGTTGTTGTTGTTAACATTGACACTGGGCATTACCATAACCACCAGTTTTAGGTCCTCAAAACCGTCTCTATATACTCTACACATAGCAAACTTTCAATACATGTTTGTTGGATAAATGCATGAATAAACTCTAATTATTTGCCAACGGCATGTCATGGAGCATTTAGAGACTTGAAGATATTTGAGGCTCCGTTTTTGAGATAGAAACTCAAGTCCTAACAAGTCTTTTTCTGCCACATCTAGTTAAAACCAGAGAGTGTAAGTAGTGCAGCTCCCTTTTTAAGAATGAGGTGCCTCCTCTCTCCTCTCTTGCTCAGATTCTCATGCTTGTTCTCCCTGGAAATTTCAGAGTTTAAGTGGTCGGATTCTGTGAATATATTTTAAAAAGCAGATATTTTCATGTGTGCAAGCAGATCTTTCTTTGAAGCCCAAAGAACTCCATCATTGCTCATTAAGAGTTTCTGACACATAGGGCTGTGTGTGTGTGCATTTTAAGAGGACTCTGCAGTCCTGTCAGCTCTGCAGTAATTAGTTTATTGGATGACTTCAAAGGCAAGGGACTGTATATAACAGTGCTTTGAAGAAGAGCCTTCGCTGGAAATGTTGCATTCAGCAGACTGACTTTGGGATCTGGGGTAAAGATGGACTTTGTTCGACATCCAGTGTACTTTCCTCCGGGGAAGGGCAGATTCGTGACATTCAGGATGAGCCTGGACAGGGAAGAAAAAGTCCTCCTAAATCCTTGTGGAAACATCATCATCTGTCTCAAAGAAGGGAGTCACTTCATGCTAAAATGAAATGTCTCCAGAGGCTTCCTTGGTGGCTCAGAGGTAAAGAATCTGCCTGCCAAGGCAGGAGGCATGGGTTTGGTCTCTGGTCCAGGAAGATCCCACACGCCACGGAGCAACTAACCCCAAGTGCCACAACTTTCGAGCCTGTGCTCTAGAGCCCGGGAGCCACGACTACTGAAGCCCACGTGCGCTAGAACTCGAGCTCCTCAAGAGAAACCACAGCAATGAGAAGCCTGCACACCACAACTTGAGAGTAACCCCCACTCCCAGACACTAGAGAAAAGCAGCAACGAAGACCTAGCAAGCCAAAATAAGTAAATTAAATAAAACGATTAATTCTCTCCAGAACCAGATCCTCTCCCTGAGACGGACCGAATGACCTCAATGGAGAAAGAAGAACATCATGCTAGGATCAGTCTTCTCTGAAGTTCATGCTGCTTCCGAAGTTAATTCCTCAGTGGATAACACTTCTCCAATAGTCCCGTGAAGGAGGAGAATGTGCTGAAGCAAAGGAAAGCTGCGGGTTAAATGTGCTTCCTGCAGTCCCTTGTCACCTGTGCAATGATACCAAAATTATTAGCTGAATCCCATGGTTAGTACTAATCCCCCCACAGCAGAATTGCTTGAATCTCTACCTAATACTTGATATCTCCCTATGAAATAGTGACTGGCTTATGTGTCTGTCTCTCCCATTAAATTATAAGTGCCTTGAACCCTGGTCTATGTTTCAAGTCATCTTTGAACCCAGGGCCTGTAATACTTACAGTAGTAGGTACTCAGTAAATATTTGGAAAAGGAACTAACTTGTTACGTAACAGTGAAAAGGCCCAGGCTCAATAAGTTGACAAGTATTTACTGAGCCTAAAAGAAATAAGGTAGAGACTTGTAAATAGAGGTCTTTCGCTTATATGAGGAGAAAGAACTGGAATTTGGAATCAAACAGACCACGTTTTGAATCTCAGCTTTGCAAACCCCCTGGTTGTCCTATTTTGAGTTTGTTACTTAACTTCCCAACCCTCAATTTCATCCTCTGTGAAATGACAATTAAAAAAAAAAAAAAGATGTGTTTATTTATTTGGTTGTTTTGGGTGTTAATTGCAGCACATGAACTTAGCTGCCCCTTACCATGTGGGATCGAACCCAAGTCCCCTGCATTGGCAGATGGATCCTTAACAAGGGGACCACCAGGGAAGTCTTAACAAAATTTTAAATGAGTTATTGGGAAGGTTAAAGGAAGTGGTATTTTGGGTTGAATTGTGACCCCAAAGTTCATATTTGAAGTCCTAACCCACAGTGCCTCAAAATGTGACCTGATTTGGAAATAAGGTCCTTATAGATGTAATTAGTTATGATTGAAGTGAAGTCAAGTCACTCAGTTGTGTCTGACTCCTTGTGACCCCATGGACTGTAGTCCACCAGGCTTCTCCGTCCATGGGATTTTCCAGGCAAGGGTACTGGAGTGGGTTGCCAGATTAGTTTGTACTAAAGTAGGGTGGGCCCCTAAAGCAACATGATCGGTGTTATAATAAAAAGCGGAAATTTGGGAATTCCTTGGTAGTCTGGTGGTTTCAGGACTCTGCACTTACACTGCAGGGGACCTGAGTTCGATCTCCAGTTGGGGACTAAGAGCCCCAAAGCTGCATGGTGCGGCCAAAATTAAATAAATAAATAAAAGGATTTTTTTTAATAAATAGATAAAAAGGGGAAGTTTGAAGGCAGACACACACTCAGCAAGAACACCACGTGAAGCTGAAGACAGCGATCAGGGTGAAGGTTTGAGATGCTGAGAAATACCAAAGGATGCTGGGAAACCACCAGACACTGGAGGAGATGCTTCTCACAGCTCTCAGGAGGAGACAACCCAGTCAACACCTTGATCCTGGGCTTCTTAGCCTCCACAACTGTAAGACAACACAGTTTTGTTGCTTAGACCACTCTAATGGTAGACCTTTGTTTTCAGCAGCTCTTGCAAACTAACACAGGTGCATAAAATAGTGTAGAGGGCAGTGCCTGGTGTGATAGAAATTCAGAATCTGTTTTTACTTATTATTCTCTCCATATTAGATCTTCATGGAAGTCTATTTTTAAAAATAACTTTGGCTAAAGGTAAATGTTTGATTCTGGCAGGGACAACCGAAAACAGTAGTGAGTGATAATACAACAATTTTTGTTAGGAAGGCAGAGATGGGCTAATAGCAGTCAGCGTAAAAATGTGAAAAATGGCATTATGTAGGCCTATGTTACATGGTTTGAGCAAAATAAATATCCCTCTTTACTTTTTAATAACAAATTATAATTTTTATTTTATTATTTGGCAGTGCCACTTGGTATGTGGGATCTTAGTTCCTCAACCAAGAATCGAACCCGCATCCCCTGCAGTGGATGTGCAGAGTCCCAATGACTGGATCACCAGGGAAGCCCCAAAATATCCCTCTTTAAATAACCACATTTTCTAGAAGTTATTAAAAATTGTCTTTCCTTTTTTAATTTTATTTCCCTAGTATTTTCTTATTTGTAAAGCTAGAAGTAATGATAACTTCCAGTCTTCATGGTATATCCTTAGGGCTAAAGAGACTCAACCAACCAAAACCAAAATCAAACAAAGCCAGGATGTCTTAAAAAGTGTATGTTCTTATAGGTTGAAAATGAGACCTTCTGTGTCTTTGATGGGAAAAGTACAGAAAATCTTTCCTCTGTTTCCCTAGAGAACAAATGTCTTTTCTTCCTAAGTCCAAAACCAAAAGCAGTGGACTTGAGATGTAGCCATTCAGAGATAGGTGTTCATCCAGCAAGGCTTTCTGAATGGGCCTTTCACTCCACTACACTGGGGCGTGTTGAGGTCCTGGAGTCTCCTCCCTTGAGAAACTCTCAAGCTAGTGAAAGAGACAGATGGACAAAGAAATATTTTCCACGAAGGGAAAAGAGCATTGAGAGATTCAGGAACATGATCCTGGGAGAAGCAACCCTGCCTGAGAAAGGGAAGGAGAGCTTCACAGAGGGACTACAGCGAATTTGCACCTTGAGGGATGAGTGGAAGTTAATCTGTTTAAGCAATATGGAAAGAACAGTTACAGGGAGCCGAGTTAAGCATGAGGAGTCAAGTTGGAGGGACTTTGGAAGAGGAAGCCTGAGCTGAAATTTGAAGGAAGGAGGATGGGGTGCAAGTCCATGGTGACGGGAAGGTAGTTCAAATGCCTTATCATAGTCAGGGAGATATGTGGCAGATGAACCTGAGAGCATTAATGGAGGTGAGGACATGGAAGGTCTTATTGGCCATGCTAAGGAGTCTAGACTTCATCCTGTTGACAGTAAATAATATTTTCATTGTAGTAAAATGTACATAGCATAACATTTGACATTATATCATTTTTAAGTGTGCAATTCAGTGCCATTAAGTACATTCACAATGTTGTATGTACATCACCACTATCCATTTACAGAACTTTTCATCATCCCAAACAGAAACTCTTCTCATTAGACATGCATTCCACCACTTTCCCTGCCCAGCCCCAGCCCCTGGTCTACTTTCAACCACTACTCTATTTTCAATCTCTATGAATTTACCTATTCTAGGAAACTCATATAGGTGGTAAGTAAGCAAAGTCGCTCAGTCGTGTCCAACTCTTTGCAACCCCATGGACTGTAGCCTACCATGCTCTCCCTCCATGGGATTTTCCAGGCAAGAGTACTGGAGTGGTTTGCCATTTCCTTCTCCAGAGGATCTGCCCAACCCAGGGATTGAACCTGGGTCTCCCGCATTGTAGGCAGATGCTTTACTGTCTGAGCCACCAGGGAAGTCCATATAGGTGGAATCATGCACTCTTTGTCCTTTTGTGCTAGTTCACACAGCATAATATTTTGAAGTTTCATCCATTTCTGGCATGTATCAGAGTTTCATTTTAAAGGCTGAATTTTACATATCTATATCTGTATATCTCTCTACATATACACACAGATACTCTTTTTAATGCATTCAACTGTTGATGGAAAATGGGTTGTTTTGGGGCTTCCCTGATAGCTCGGTTGGTAAAGAATCCACCTGCAATGCAGGAGACCCTGGACCCAGGAGATTCCTGGATCGGGAAGATCCCCTGGAGAAGGGATAGGCTACCCACTCCAGTATTCTTGTGCTTCCCTTGTGGTTGAGCTGGTAAAGAATCCGCCCTCAATGCAGGAGACCTGGGTTCAATCCCTGGGTTGGGAAGATCCCCTGGAGAAGGGAAAGGTTACCCACTCCAGTATTCGGGTCTGGAGAATTCTATGGACTATATAGTCCATGGGGTCGCAAAGAGTCGGACACGACTGAGTGACTTGTACTGCCCTTTCCCCCTTTTGACTATTGTGAAGATGCTACTCTAAACATCCATATACAAGTGTTTGTTTCAGTTCCTGCTTTTAGTCTGTGGGGTATGTTGTTGCTGTTTTTTAGTTGCTATGTTGTGTCTGACTTTTGCAACTCTATGGACTGTAGCCTGCCAGGCTCCTCTATCCATGGAATTTCCCAGGCAAGAATACTGGAGTGGATTGCCATTTCCTTTCTCCAGGGGATCTTTCTGACCCAGGGAAGAAGAGACTCATATCTTTTTCGTATCCTGCATTGGCAGGTGGATTCTTTACCACTAGCACCACCTGGGAAGACCCAAATTTCTGGATCATATGGTAATTCTATGTTGAAGTTTTTCAGGACCCATCAGACTATTTTTCACAGCAGCTATACAATTTACATTCTCAACAGCAATTTGAGTTTCCCCATATCTTCCCCTTTGTTTTTGTTTTTTGATAATAGCCATCCTGAAGGGTGTGAAGCGGTATCTCACTGTGATTTTGAGTTGCTTTTCCCTAAGGATTGGTGATCCTTAGGTGAGCATCCTTTCATGTGCTTGTGGGCTATTTGCATATAATCTTTGGAGAAATGTCATTCAAATCCTTTGCCTATTTTTTAATTGAGTTGTTTGCTTTTTTTGTTGTAGGATTATAGGAGCTCTTTATGAATTCCATATGCAATTGCATATAGAATCTATGCAATGTTATCTATCAGATCTGATCAGATCAGACCAGTCGCTCAGTCATGTCCGACTCTTTGCGACCTCATGAATCCCAGCACGTCAGGCCTCCCTGTCCATCACCAACTCCTGGAGCTCACTCAGACTCACGTCCATCGAGTCAGTGATGCCATCCAGCCATCTCATCCTCTGTCGTCCCCTTCTCCTCTTGCCCCCAATCCCTCCCAGCATCAGGGTCTTTTCCAATGAGTCAAGTCTTCGCATGAGGTGGCCAAAGTACTGGAGTTTCAGCTTAAGCATCATTCCTTCCAAAGAAATCCCAGGGCTGATCTCCTTCAGAATGGACTGGTTGGATCTCCTCGCAGTCCAAGGGACTCTCAAGAGTCTTCTCCAACACCATAGTTCAAAAGCATCAATTCTTTGGCGCTCAGCCTTCTTCACAGTCCAACTCTCACATCCATACATGACCACAGGATATGCAATGTTAAATGCTTGTCAGATGTGTGGTTTACAAATATTTTCCCTCATTCTGTGAGTTGCCTTTTCACTTTTTTGGATAATATCCTTTGATGCGCCAAAAGGCAGTAAATAATTTTATGCAAAGAATTGATATCTTTCAATTGGTATGTGGAGGGTGGGTTGAAGTAGAGTGAGGTCAAGAGACAGGGAGACAGGTTAGATGGCCACACTCTCCATGATAGGGTCTGAGCTGGAACAGAGAAGAAACTGAAAGGAAGACATTTAGGAAGTGAAAGCAACAGGATTCTGGTGACAGTGTAGACAAAAAAATGGACAGACAGACGAAGAAGTGTTGAGTCAGCGGAGCCACTGGGGGATCCCTGAGGGGTATATACCTAGAAGTAAAATTGCTGAATCAAATGGTAATTCTAATTTTAACTTTTTCAGGAATCATCAGACTATTTTTCACAGCAGCTATACCATTTTGCATTCTCACCAGCAATGCACAGGATTCTAGTTTCACATGTCCTTACTGAATATCCTACTTCCATATCCAGCAAGAGATGATGAGGACCTGATAAGGGGAACAGCGATGAGAGCAGAGAAGGAGGACAAATTTGAGGAGACTAAGTTCTTATGGTCAGGTGTGAGAAAGGGAGGAGTGATGAATGACCCAAGCAGGGGTAATCCAGTAAAACAGTTCCCTAGTTTATAGTTAACAGTCTAAATTAAACTAGCCTCCGCCACAAGACTAGCCCTAGATGTATTGGCTCCTGTGATGACAGGGCTTAGTGGAGCCTGAATCACCCTTCCTTTGCTAGCATCATTTCTCCTTATAAAAGTATCTTCTATGATTTACCACTGTTGACAATGCCAACCTCCAGTCCTATCTGGAAGAATGTGGGATAGTAAAACAATGTAAAATAACTGAAGCCCAAGTTGAAATCTGGAGCTTTATGACTTTGAATAAGGACCTAAACTTCATGAGCTTCCACATGCTTCCCTATACTCACTTTGTTAAGTGAGTATAATGTAATGGGACCCTCCCCATGGAAATGCAGTGAGGATCAAATGGAAATAATTCAGATCAAACCCTCAGAACTGGGCCTGGACCCAGGAAGCCTCAATACATGCAAACTGTGGCAGTCTTTGCTATTCGACCTCCATACCAATGGCCAAGTCTGGTTGAATCTAAATCAGCTTGAAGGCTGTGGGGATACAGGTAGTGAGTAGTGAGCAGCTCAGGCAATCTTTGCAGGCCAGGAACTTCCCTGTAGCTCATATGGTAAAGGATCAGCTTGCAATGCAGGAAACCCGGGTTCAATCCGTGGGTCGGGAAGATCCTCTGGAAAAGGGAATGACAACCCACTCCAGGATTCTCGCCTGGGAAATCCCATGGACAGAGGAGCCTGGTGGGCTACAGTCCATGGGCTCACAGAGAGTTGGACACGACTGAGCAACTAAGCACAGCCTCTGGCTCCTCGTCCAGTGAAGATTGTGGTAGAATCATAGCCCTAGAATCAGAAAATCTTGGGTTAGGGAACTTTCCTGGTAGTCCAGTGATTAAGAATCTGCCTTTCAATGCACAGGATGCAGGTTCAATCCCTGGTTAGGGAACTAAGTTTCATGTGGGCATGCAACTAAGCCCACCCTGCAACTAGAGAAGCCCATGTGCCATGACAAAGACCTAGCAAGGGCAAAATTTAAAAAAAAAAAAGAAAAGAAAGAAAAGAAAACCCTGGCTCAAAATCTTGAATCTTCTGCTGATCAGCTTTATGGCTTCTTCTGCTTAGGACCTGAGAGAGGGTGACAGAAGGTCAATCCCAGTGGTGAAGGGGACACTGGTGCCTTCTCACGGAAAGCAGTCACTGTGTTGTGTCTGTCTTCAGAGGCATGACATCCAGTGGCAATTGTAGCTCCACCCACTTGGAGCCCAGATCTACAGAGTCAGCACTGAATCTCCTGCCTGTAGCAATATGGTGGTCAATCGGGACTGCACACGGGATTGCACTCCAGAATGTTTATGGTGCTGGTAAGGGAACTAGCATGTCACGTGTGTCAAAGCCCACTGACCACAATTGCCTACAAGATGCATCTTCCTCTACCCTCACAGGAAGTGACACTGTGGAGGGCTCATCCCCAGCTTGTTGGCCACTTCTGAACCTCAGGGGTGTGGGTTATAGCCGTCTAAATGTAACAGTGCATTGCTAGGTGATTTCCTGACAGGCTGACTCTGCCAACGAAAGGCTGAAGCTCTATTGTGGCTGAGAGTGAGAAGGACTTTGACATGACCACATTTAAATAAACATTTTCTGCCCCATGGATTCTGTTAGCAAGAGTGATGTCAAGCCTTTAAAGGTGTTGTCCCTCGTCTAGCTCTATTTCCACAGGATAATGTTAAGGAACAATGCAACTCTAAGTGCTCAAAGAGAGAGACATGAAGGAACCATGGTCTGAAACCACATGATTTTAATATTTCTAAAACAGGCTAACCCAAGCTTTGAAGAACATATGACACCACCCCTCCCTTTACAAAAAAAAAAAAAAAATGACAGCATGGCAGCTTTTATGATTTTATTGTTTAATTCTCTTACTAATGCTAATTAGCTTGTCACTGTATTTTGTCTGCCTGTAAAGGAGATAAATACAGTGGAGAGTGCTATTTACAAATATGTATATTCCACAAGCTAATACTGACCTGTACATGTTTTAAATCTGAATTAGTTGCTGACATTAAAAATTGAAGTGGAAAAAAAAAAAATTGAAGTGGGCAGCAAGACTTAGGATTTCCAAAGTTATGTTTGCTTGAGTCCTCTGAGAAAGCAAATGCCAAGATGGGATTAAATATGCAAAATTGTATTAGGGAGAATGCTTGTGTGAGGAAAAAGTAGGGAGAAACCCAGAGGAGGCTGGGAGGACAAGTCTGAGCAGCAGTGAAGGAGGGAAGGAGAGAAGATTGGGTAGAAGTGTTCTAAGCTGAGGACTCCTCTGGGGGTCCACTGGTTAAGACTCCACACTCCTGATGCAGGGGGCACAGGTTTGATCCCCGGTTGGGGAACTAGGATCCCACATGCCACACAGGGCTGCTAAAAAATAAAAAACAGAGGGGTTCTAGGTTGCCTAACAGTTTGAGGAAGATTCAGCAAAGAGCAGAGAGTCCTGGGGACAAAGCTGGCTATTGGAGAAGCAGAAGAGCCCTGTGTCTCCTAGAAAAGGATTGCCAGTCACCTTGCTGCACTCAGCCATTGACCGGGCTCAGCACTGGGAAGTATAACCTCTGTACAAACATAGCCAAGGGTTATGACTGCAGCAGCTGGGGACTTGGGCCACTGAGTTCTCTCTAGTTGGGAGTCTGCAAGGGCATTCTCATGGCTGCCAGAGAAGCCATCTCCTGGTAGAGGATGTTTAACAGGCTGTTAATCAACCTAAAAAAGCACGGCCAGAATTCTCTGCCAGGGAGCAAAGACTTAAAATAGCCAGCCGCTCCTTTCTCTCATCCTTAGAACACTGTGTCTTTACCTGTCCAAACAGGCCTTATATTTGTGTGACCCTCCTCTGGAAACGCTAGAAAAATAACTATATATATATATATATATATATATAAGCAATCTCAAAACATATTAATTATACTATAAGTAGAAGTGCTGAATGAGCTTCCAGTGAGCAGAATGGGAGTTTGAACTAAAAATCTCAAAGGTCACTTTCAGTCCCAATAACTGTACTTCTTTAATTGTTCTCAGGGAAATATTCTTAAAGGAGTAGACTCCATTTTCAATACCCTTTTTCTCTAACTATAAAAGTAAACTGTGCTTTTTGAAAAATGGAGAAAATATATAGAAATTTCCATTAACATTTAAATATTTTTCAAAGCACCTGTGTATATCTTTCAACTTGGTTATGTTCATGCTAGCATACAATTTTGATATCTTCTTTTATAGTATGAGGTATCATAAATATTTCCCCATTTGATTAAAAATTCTTCAGTATGGTGTATATTAGCATACATCTCTGAATATTTCCTTATGATAAAGGGCTAGTAATTGTTAAGGCACAGGGCATGTAACCTTCTAATGATTTGATATTTATTGATTAAATTACTTTATCAGTAGCATATAAGGGTGCCTGTTTCCCTAAAACTTCCTTAACTCTAGAGACAGTATTTTTTGTTTTTAAATCCTTTGTCAATTAGGGAGAAAATGGCATCATATTTTTTTTAATTTTCTTTAAACTAGTAACATTTAACTTATTATCTATTTTTTAATAATTTATGGTTCATCTCTGATGAATTATTTCTTCACATTCTTGACCAGTTTTCTATTGAATTTTTCTCTTTTTGTTATTGGTTTACAGGACTGTTTACATATTAATGACCTAACTAGTCATCTATCAAACATAATACAAATATTACCCCAGTGTGTCATTTACATTTTAATTTTGTTTATGATGTTTTTCTGATGAACAATTGTTTTATGCATTCAAAACTAGTAATCTTATCATTTATGATTTCTGCTTAGATAAGCCTTCCCTACTTCAAGATTATATACAGTTTACCTATGATTTATTTATTTTTCTACTGAAAAGAAAATGTAAGTGGCTTTACCTTTCACATTTAAAAATATCAACCATCTGGGATTTGTTTTTGTATATTTCTCAAGGTAGGGAATCTAATTTTGTCATTGTAAATTGTTACCAGTGGGTTCCAGCACTGTTTATAGCATGATCTATTCTTTCCCATTTATTTGAATTTTCATCTTTTTCACACACAAGAATAGTATTTTTTAAATTTTTTGTTAGTTTTAAAAATCTCCTTTTGATTCATTTTCAATTTTATTACATTGCCATCAAAGATTGTGGCCTATACATTTCCCTACTTTGGGGAAAATATCCATTTTTCTCTTTTGCCAATCACAAGGGAGTTCAGCCATGTGAAATACTGTGTGGTATTTTGCAAAGTAAATTGCTACTACTCATAAAATATTTAAATTTGTGACTGGTGTACATACAAATTGGGGCTTCCCAGGTGGCTCAGTGGTAAAGAATCTGCCTGCCAATGCAGGAGACACAAGAAATGCTGGTTTGACCCCTGGGTCTTGGAGATCCCCTGGAGAAGAAAATGGCAACCTGCTCCATAATTCTTCCCTGGAAAATTCCATGGACAGAGGAACCTTGCAGGCTATAGTCTATGGGGTCACAAAGAGTTAGACATGACTGAACACACACACATGCACATACATATGAATTCGATCTATTTGATATGTCACCAATAATAATATCATTCTAATTCACTAGCATTACAATTTGTTTTTCCCCAGTCTTATTGAGATACAACAGTGTATAAGTTTGTTACACTGTAATGACTTGACTACATATATTGTCAAATGTCCTCAAAAATTTTAGTTAACATCCACCATCTAATCCAAAAGAAGTAAAAATATTTTTTCCTTGTGATGAGAACTCCTAGGAGACATTACAATTCTTCACGGTGGGACAGACAGCTGGGGGCAATACGGAACCCTGTCAGTACTAGGTCACTGCCATGAGTCCTTACGTTGGTATCCACAAGGCCCCATAATTATAGGGTCCCCATTCTTGAATTTCCAGAGGGGCTCTGCTTCCTCTGATGCTTTCAGGAATCTTACAGTAATTCTTCCTGGTCCCTCCAACTCAAGATAGTATGATTAAGCTTCAATTCCTTATAATGAAAAAAAAACCCTAACTAAAACACCACCACATTCTTCAGCACAGAAGAAGGGACCAGTTTACATAAATCAGAGCAGTAGCCTGACATGGTGGAACCCGGATCACTAAGGAAGGCAGGCAGCCCTGGTGAGTGGGAGCTTCTACGGAGGGTTACCCGTTGTGGGATGCCCCCCGCCATTGCCTGGGCTGGGCTGTCTCTCCCACAGTCTCCCTTAGCAGCCGGGCCTGAGCACTGCAGTGGGCTCTGACTCTGCACTTTGCTGTCTGGTGCACTTCCAGGCGGTTCGTGGGGATGACTCACTCCTCCCTGGCAACTCCAGCTCCTGCCTCTCTGCGTAGGTGACAGTGAGATTCCATCACAAACTCCTTTTTCTAGTTCCTTGGGGCTTGCTTTTGCATTTAGTGAATTGAGGGTTGCCTTTATTTTTTTTTCAAATGAATCTCACTTCATTGAAAGAAGGTATCTAACAAATATTTTTTAGATTTTCTGAATTGTGATAGCATCTTCATTGAATTTCTCAGATACTTACAGATTTCCTTCTATTTAAAAAAAAAATTGCTTTGGAGGAACATGAAGGAGTTAAGTTGTGCTCAATTACTATAATGAGTTGAAAATGGCATTTTCCAGTTTAATTCTTTTTCTTCCCTCTCTCCTCTAAAACCAAAAGTCTTAATTTTGACATAATACCTCCTTACTGAATCTACCCTAGTAATGAAGGAAAAAATGTGATGAAAGCAGATCACCTGGTAGAAATATCAGGACATCTTTAACAGCTATAAAACATCATTCAGTATATAATTTGGATACTCTCAGAATAATAAGCACTGTATTCTTTGGGGTTTTTTGCTCTATTCTTTTGTCCACATTGTCTTTTTTCTCTCTCTTCTCTCCATACTTCATATCAGGATACCTCCTGGGTGATATTAGGAATAAATAGCTCATTCATGAAACACGTTTCAAGCCCCACAGTTTACAGACTTTTGAGCAAAGGGTTATAGGAAGTGTAAAGAGTAAATAGGTGCTGGCTATAACAACTACCATCATAAAGTTATAAGCAAACTTCAAGAGAAGAACACATTAAAAGATGTTCAACGTGATTAGTCAGTCAGATCAGATCAGATCAGTCGCTCAGTTGTGTCCGACTCTTTGCGACCCCATGAATCCCAGCACGCCAGGCCTCCCTGTCCATCATCAACTCCTGGAGCTCACTCAGACTCATGTCCATCGAGTCAGTGATGCCATCCAGCCATCTCATCCTCTGTCGTCCCCTTCTTCTCTTGCCCCCAATCCCTCCCAGCATCAGAGTCTTTTCCAATGAGTCAACTCTTTGCATGAGGTGGCCAAAGTAGGGAAATGTAAATCAAGCCTACAATGAGATCAAGCCTACAAAGCCACTTCACATCCTCTAGGACAGCTAGAACAAAAAAGACAGGCAATAACAAGCGTCTGTGAAGATGTGGTCAGATTGGAACCCTCCTCTTCCTTGAGGTGATACAAATGTTCCAGAATTACAGAGTGGTGATGGTTGCCCAGTCATGTAAATATTTTAAAACTGACTGAACTGTACACTTTGCAAAGTATATAGTTGCATGACATCTTTTTTATTTCTAATACTTTAACGTGTGTGGTCTCTAAGTCGTGTCTGACTCTTTGCAACCCCATGGGCTGTAGCCCACCAGGCTCCTCTGTGAGATTTCCCAGGCAAGAATACTGGAGTGGGTTGCCATTTCCTTCGTCAGGGGATTTTCTTGACCCAGGGATTGAACCCACAGCTCCTGCCACATCTCCTATATTGGTAGGCGGAGTCTTTACTGCTGTGCTATTGGGGAAGCCCTTTAAACCATGAAATTTTGAATCAGTTAGATTTAGATGCTATGCATTGTAAGGTAAAGATAACAACCTATGCTTTTTCCTTGGTACTTTACCCAGTTGTCTTATTACCATTTATTGGATGAGCTAACTTTTCGGTGGTCATTTTAAGCTGACACTTAAAATCACCGTGTACACGTAGGTCTATTTCTTTTTTTAATACAGCATGTGGAAAAACCTGAATGAACTTTTTGGCCAACCCGATATTAGGGAGACTTAGTTAACTAACAAATAAACCTAATCTCAAAGGCTTTTAAAACAACCCCAAAACTGCAATAGGAAGAGCTTAATTCTGATAAGGGGGACTGTGGAAAGCTTCTCAGAACAAAGGACATCTAAGCCAGACCACAAAGCACAAGAGAGAATGTAATAGCCACTTACAACACATCCATATCTGATCTCTAACGGTGCTGAACACCAGCCTTTATTTCTAGTTATTTATGTACATAGGTATGTATGTATTTTAATTGGAGGATTTTACAACGTTGTGTTAGTTTCTGGTGTTCAATAAAGTGGATCAGTTCTCTGTATACATATATCCCCTCCTGCATGAGCCTCCCCCCCACCTACCCCCAATCCCACCACTCTAGGTCATCACAGAGCACCAGGCTGAGCTTCCTGTGCCATACAGCAGCTTCCCACTAGCTATTTTAAAATGGTAATATATATATGTCAGTTTTACACATGGTCGTGTATGTATGTCAGCTTTACACATGGTGGTGTATATTTCACAATTCGTCCCACCGCCTCCTTCCTCCACTGTGTTCACAAGTCCATTCTCTATGTCTGTGTCTCTACTCCTGCCCTGCAAATAGGTTCATTGGCACCATTTTTCTAGATTCCACATCTTCTCTATATACACAATATGGTCCCTCTGCTGCAGATGAAGAACCCGAGGCTCAACCAATGGTCAAGATGGTTTGCCCACAGTCACGGGGCTAGTGAGTGGCAGAGAAAACTGGGGTCGGCTGAGAGACAAGCTCTTGAGATGTGTAGGGGTTTGAGTAGTCTACACAGAGGGACAGGTGCAAGGTCACAGGGGTTGAAAACAGCAGAAATGAATGGGAAACAACAAATCAGCCAGGGTCTTCATCTGTACATTTTGCAACTAGAACTGGGAATCAATCTGAAAAGGTATGCACAGGCAAAATTATGGAAGGTTTTGTGTCATGATGGAGAAGTTTAGAATTCATTCTGGACTCATCAAAGAGCTGGAAGCATGTACGGTAAATGGATCTGTGCTTTAGAGAAGGGGTCCTGCAATCACAAGAACAGTGCTCAACCAAAGAGAAAGAAGTCAAGGTGACTGACTCAGAGTCCAGCAGAGAGGGACTGAGGCCTGAACTAGAGGGTTCAGAACTAAGCAAGGAGGAGAGGAAGAGGTGAATAAAACCACCATTTCAAACTGGTGGAAGCATTTTAAATGTTCATGCTAATGCTTACCTTACATTGCCACTGAGCATCCTGAATAAGGCAAAGCTATTTACTGACAGTTATTTTGGACCTGATTTAATTAAAAGTGCTGAAGCATGGAAATGTCATCACGTTTCAAGCCTTCTAGCCACCTTTGCTCTGTAATCTCCTACCTCCATCAATAGTCTTCTAGCTAGAAGAACTACTGGAAGCATCTGATTAGCCAGCAGGTGTCATGTCTGACAGTGCCAACCCTTTTTCTCTCATTGTGGCTCCTCACAATAAAGACCCTCTGGAGATGATGGTAAGTGTA
This sequence comes from Bubalus kerabau, assembly GCF_029407905.1. Taxonomy (NCBI): domain Eukaryota; kingdom Metazoa; phylum Chordata; class Mammalia; order Artiodactyla; family Bovidae; genus Bubalus; species Bubalus kerabau. Next base: position 120,345,702 of record NC_073628.1, read on the forward strand.
CTGAGGCGCCCTACCATTCAGCAGATTCTAGAAGATAAAACTGTTCTTTTCTGTGCCCAATGGCCGCCATCAATGTGCTTGGCGTAGTCTAAGCACCAGGTATAAGAGCAAATCCCAGCTCTGTCACTTACTGGACAACCTTGGTGTTGGCCGTGTTACATAAGCTCGCTGTTCCTCAGATCTTGCCTCTAGAAAAAGGAGGTATTCATAACAATTCCTTCATAGCATTGCAGGGGAACTTAAAACAGTTAAAACATTCAGGAGAGGTTAGAACGCTTAGATATATGCTAACGCCCCAAAACCTCTTCAAACACTTATTTTGGAATTTTCCAATTACTTCCTTTCCTTTTAAGAATATGATCTGAAAACAGGTTGTTTACATCTCAACAGCAAGAATATTTTCCATTAGCTTTTAAAAACTTCAGCTGTCAATAATTGTATCTGAAGTCAGTCCATAACATCAGAAACAATACAAATTTTGAACTGTAGTATTATTAGAGGACTTATTAGCTATTGTAGGGGTTCTTGCTTAATTATGGTGAAGGAAGCTGCAACTGTTTATGTTCACCTTCTCAATATTGTTTCACTTTCTGAAAGAGAGTAAGGAAAGATGGGGTTTTCAAAGAGGTAAAGCTGTGATAGAGATGAAAACATTTTTTTATTTGTTTCGTTTCTGTTTCTTTCTCTCTCTCTCTCTCTGTCACACACACACACACACACACACACACACACACACACAATTTTCCTTCACCACATTCTTTTGGTTATATGACAGTTTCTGAAGTTTCTGGATGTCAATATTTGCTTTCCATTATCACTAAGTTCAGTTCAGTTCAGTTCAATCGCTCAGTTGTGTCCGACTCTTTGCTACCCCATGAACTGCAGCACGCCAGGCCTCCCTGTCCATCACCAACTCCCAGAGTTTACCCAAACTCATGTCCATTGAGTCAGTGATGCCATCCAACTATCTCACCCTCTGTCATCCCCTTCTCCTCCTGCCCTCAATCTTTCCCAACATCAGGGTATTTTCAAATGAGTGAGCTCTTTGCAAAATGAGTCAACTCTTCACTGACTATGAGGAAGCCACATAGTGACTTAATAGCTACTTAAATAATTGCAACTCTTACCTCTAAGGCTGTATAGCATTCCTACTGTTTGGCTCCATTGTGATAGGAAGAACAAAGTCTTCAGTTCTCATAGACCTCACAGTTGACTCAAGAGACTAACAAACATGTGAACAACGACACTATTAGCACAAGTAATAAGTGTAAGTTGGAAGGAAGATTGGACTCTAAGCAAATACCAGTGAGAACCAATGACCTCAGCATCTGGAGATCCATCTGTTACACCCACGGAGGCTGTTCTATGACCTGGGAAAAGGGGGTCCATGCTGGAAAGCTAACTTCCACTCTCTAGAGAAGGCCATGAAACAAGAAGGAAAGAAAGCAGACAGCCTGGGGGGCTTGGCTGACCCCTCCCTCCAGAGTACCTGAAATTCCTCTCCCTCTGCTCCATTCTTCTCTTTGACCTGTGGCTGAATCTCACTCCTTGGTTATGGATTCCTAATACTTCTTCCTCCTAGTGACTATGTTCCACGTTTTCATCTTCCATCTACCCCAATTTTGAAAATGAAATAAAGGAAATACATAGCCTAAGTGGAAACCTGAGGAAGGAAAAAAAAAATAGATGTAAGAATTGTGCATCCAGAAAAGTGGGTTATCAGAGTAATTCACACATAGTTGAGAGACCGATTAGAACAATTAGCAGGTTGTTAGCACTGACTTTAAACTCTCTTCTCTGAGGTAGCCCCAACCATTAAGAATGAGCGGGGTAATGTGACTAATATTAACCACTATGAACAAATAATAAAAACAACACTCAATCCACAACTGCTTATTGAGTGTGTTACCTGTGTGTGCATTGTGGTACCCCAAATAAGACTTAAACACACACATGCGCACAATTGTCTAGTCTCAGACCAATAGCTGCTGATCTTGATGGCACCATAAATACATGGATGCTATGCTATGCTATGTCGCTTCAGTCGTGTCCAACTCTGTGCGACCCCATAGACGGCAGCCCACCAGGCTTCCCTGTCCCTGGGATTCTCCAGGCAAGAACACTGGAGCAGGTTGCCATTTCCTTCTCCAATGCATGAAACTGAAAAGTAAAAGTGAAGTCGTGTCCGACTCTCAGCGACCCCATGGACTGCAGCCTACCAGGCTCCTCCATCCATGGGATTTTCCAGGCAAGAGTACTGGAGTGGGGTGCCATTGCCTCCTCTGTAAATACATGGAAGGACCCCAATAGTGTAAGGCTGTAAAATTTCAGCAAATGAGGGCAACTATGGATTCTCCATAAATTGAGAAACTCAGGGGCGAGGGTTGCTCAGACAAGCTTCGCTGTAAGAGTTAGACTGAAGTAGGAAAGTTGAAGGGAAAATATACTTCCAACAGTTAAGAATGTGGGCTCTGGCATGTGACTAGTGAGAACTGATCTCGGACTTGAACTAATTATTCCATTCCTCTGTGTTTCCATTTCCACATCTGCATTGGAATGGTGATAGTATCTATCTGATTGCATTGCTGGGAAGATGAAGTGAGTGAGCTCATGTACCTTATGAATGACATAATGCTGTGCTTACCATACAGCAGACAAATAACAAAGAAAGCACTCTTCAGAGTAGGACTCATTTTAGGATCACTGGTTTCTGAGTAATCCTGCCAAAGCTACTTGTGACTTGATTATCCAGAAAAATTAACCTGATTGGAAGCTTTTTAAAAGTAAATCACATAAAATGAATTCATTTAGGTTCATTTGAGAAATTATAGGTGGCAGCAGTGTACAGTTTTTACTAGCTTGTATTCAATCATTCTGCACTTCCATTGGTTTCTTTTTTACAGTCAATGGTAAAGGGAACCTATATGTCATAGTGAGTTTGGGCTGCTATAACAAAATACCACAGGCTGGGTAACTTAAACATGTATACATATAGTTGACTCAAAAAATAGTCACAACCTAAAAGTTGAGAGTTATGTTTTATTCGGTGGAAATTTTTAAGACTTAAGCCTGGGAGGCAGCATCTCAAGTAGCCCTGAGAGAACTGCCCCGAGGAGAGGGAGGGAGGGGGAAGCAGTCAGGTTATATAGAAGTTTGGAACAAAGAGCAGGTTCAGTTCATTTCAGTTCAGTCGCTCAGTCGTGTCCGACTCTTTGCGACCCCATGAATCGCAGCACGCCAGGCCTCCCTGTCCATCACCAACTCCTGGAGTTCACTCAGACTCATGTCCATCAAGTCAGTGATGTCATCCAGCCATCTCATCCTCTGTCGTCCTCTTCTCCTCCTGCCCCCAATCCCTCCCAGCATCAGAGTCTTTTCCAATGAGTCAAGTCTTCGCATGAGGTGGCCAAAGTACTGGAGTTTCAGCTTTAGCATCATTCCTTCCAAAGAACACCCAGGACTGATCTCCTTTAGGATGGACTGGTTGGATCTCCTTGCAGTCCAAGGGACTCTCAAGAGTCTTCTCCAACACCACAGTTCAAAAGCATCAATTCTTCGGTGCTCAGCTTTCTTCACAGTCCAACTCTCACATCCATACATGCCCACTGGAAAAACCATAGCCTTGACTAGACGGACTTTTTTTAGCAAAGTAATGTCTCTGCTCTTTAATATGCTATCTAGGTTGATCATAACTTTCCTTCCAAGGAGTAAGCGTCTTTTAATTTCATGGCTGCAGTCACCATCTGCGGTGATTTTGGAGCCGAAAAAAGTAAAGTCTGACTGTTTCCACTGTTTCCCCATCTATTTCTCATGAAGTGATGGGACCAGATGCCATGATCTGAGTTTTCTGAATTTTGAGCTTTAACCCAACTTTTTCACTCTCCTCTTTCACTTTCATCAAGAGGCTCTTAAGTTCTTCTTCACTCTCTGCCATAAGGGTGGTGTCATCTGCATATCGGAGGTTATTGATATTTCTCCCGGCAATCTTGATTGCAGCTTGTGCTTCATCCAGCCCAGCGTTTCTCATGATGTACTCTGTACAGAAGTTAAATAAGCAGGGTGACAATATACAGCCTTGAGGTACTCCTTTTCCTATCTGGAACCAGTCTGTTGTTCCATGTCCAGTTCTAACTGTTGCTTCCTGACCTGCATATAGGTTTCTCAGGAGGCAGGTCAGGTGGTCTGGTATTCCCATCTCTTTCAGAATTTTCCACAGTTTATTGTGATCCACACAGTCAAAGGTAGTCTGAACATCAAACGTATTTTTGTGAAGTAAAGAAAACCCTAAGTCCCAAGTTGAGGAATTTAACACTTGTCTATATATGGGACGATGCCAGTGTCTGGGGTCACTGAACTCTTCCCCTTCGTGTGCATCTCAGCTATCCTGGATTCACTATCCTGTGTTTTTTAACATCCTGAGTTCCTCAGTGCTCACTGTAGGGAGTGGCTGCAGCCTGGTGGCTACCAGACCATGCAGGTATTCTTTTTCCTGAGTGCCCTAAAGGGTAGGAATTGCTGATGACTGTAACACCATTGTTTACTGACATGGCAGGAAATACTCCATTTCTCAATATATATTTATTTCTCACTCTTCTGGAGTCTGGAAGTCTGAGATCAAAGTGCCAGGATGGTCAAGTTCTTGGGAAGGGCCCTTTCCAAGGCCACCTTGTGTTCTGGGTAGGGAGAGATGGAGTAGAGGAGAACTCTCTGGTCTCTGTTATAAAGGCACTAACCTCATCATGAGGACCCCACCTCCCCCCACCCCCACTCATGACCTCATCTCTCTAAGGTCTGCCTCTTCCCACATCAGCATTAGGGATTAAGCCTTGAACATATGAATTTGGGGATACAAACACACTCAATACGCAATGTCTAACGCAATGTCTACTCAAAAGAAATGTAAGAAACAAAGAATTCAAACATGTTATAAATGGTTCTATAGAGCCAAACTTTATAAGTTAAAGCTTTAGGAATAAAAAAGAAAATCAATTTTCAATGAAGTGACTTTGAAGGTTAAACCATAACTATTCTGGGCAATAAAGATATCTTTTTTAAAAAAATTATACTTAAGAGTGTTTGAAGATATGCAACACTCCGAGATTCTGGTGGTGGAATGGCAAAGAGAGGATGGTTTTATTAGTTGTGATGGGGATGTGATTCATGTTTTTCGTTTTCAAAAAGTATGCTTTTATAAGTCATCTTCATAGTTAATAGTCATCTTGATAGCAAGGAGGCTTACCAGGAGGCTCGGTGGTAAAGAATCTGCCTGCCATTGCAGGAGATGCTGGTTCAATCCCTGGGTCAGAAAGATCCCCTGGAGAAGGAAATGGCAACCCACTGCAGTATTCTTGCCTGGGAAATTCCATGTACAGAAGAGCCAGGTGGGCTAGAGTTCATGGGGTTACAAAAGAGTTGAATGTGACTAAGCATGCAATAGTAAGAGCTATTGTTCTGTTTTTAAATGTGTGGTAGATTCAGCTTGTGTTGATCAAACAGATGTGCAGGCAACTTGTGCTGTGTGGTTTGCTGTGTGCTATTATAACCAAGGAGCCCCTCTAGCTCTTCCGTGCCCCATCCTGTCTGCCCCTCCCCTCTCACTGGACCCTACCTACTCTCTCTTCTGCAGCCCTTACCCACCACCCCATGGTACGACTGCCCCTGATGTGGCTATGTTAAGTAAGTGTGTGTGCATGGTGATTGTGGTGGTGATGGGCATCTCCATTCCCATCTCATCCAGATTTGGGGGGAAAAGGAGAGGTACCCCATGAATCCCAAGTAAATTAGATATGAATTTTCACATTAAAACAGTGTTATCGGGAATTTCCTAGCAGTCCAGTGGTTAGGACTCTGCATTTTTCACTGCCAAGGGTGTGGATTCAATTCCTGGTTGGGGAACTAAGATCTCATAAATTGTGTGGTATGGCAAAGAAAAGAAAACCTCAAAACCAATGTTTATCGAAGCAGTTAATTTGTACAGAAATTCCAGTGCCGAAGAGGGTTTACTGCGTGAGTGCATGCTCAATCGTGGCTGACTCTCTTGTGACCCTGTGGACTGTGGCCCACCAGGCTCCTCTGTCCATGGGATTTCCCAGGGAAGAATACTGGAGTGGGTTGCCATTTCTTCCTCCAGGGGATCTTCCTAACCCAGGGATGGAACCTGCATCTCCTGTGTCTCCTGCAGTAGCAGGGAGATTCTTTACTTTTTACCACTGTGCCACCTGGGAAGCCCTAGGGTTTGCTGAAAGGCAAAAGGGGCTTACTTTCCATGACACTTAATTCATATGAGCACTTCCCAGGGGCTTTTACACTTTTATCTTCTTTATCTGGAAGGTGGCTACCCAACCTGTAAGTGATTCAAGCCCTGCAAAACCTGGATTGTTTCTGGCCAGCAATGTAGTTTCATTATGGAATTCTTTTCACAGACTTTTGGTAGACTATCCTGAGAACCTTACTACCATATAAAGTGTTGCCTCTCAGGAGTAGTTTCTAGAGAGAAACAAATACCGTTAACAACATACATCATATTCTCAGCCCTGGGAAGTTGTCCAGCCCCTATACTAGGTTCTTAACAAACATTTGCTGATTGAATAATCATGAAATAAGTGAAGGGTAAATGGGTATACCTGAAGCACTTATTGAGTTCTCCTCTTTGGAGGGTAGGATTATGGTGATTTTTATTTCCTTCATACTTAGCTGAGTTTCTACAAGGAATATGTATTTATTTTGAATAATTAAAAACTTGCTTTAAAAGTTCATAGTATGGATTTTTAAAACTCATACATGTCTGAAGTGCTTGCTCTGTGACCTTCTGTTACTTCTGAGGATATCAGTTCAGAGGGGACCCTCATTGCTTTGCCCTCAAGAAGTCTGCGTTGCCAGTCACTGTTCTGACCCATGAAAGGATAGATGATACAATATTTATAGAGCCAACATTTATAGAGTCTGGTCTATTCAGGGTAGCTTAGTGAAGGAAGGAGAGAAGTAGGGGAAACAAAATCCTGTTATCCTCAAGGATCCTTTTATACAGAGTTCTATGTAAAAAAACTCACACACATCTTAGTTATATACTTCTTTCATCTTACCATAACCCACCAGGTTCCTCTGTCCATGGGATGAAGGTATTAGGAATGACCTAAAAACACCAAAGGTTGACTACATTTGGATAAATCCAGCAGATGGATTTGCACTCCCAACTTTAAGATGGAATGCAAAGAGGAAAAAAAAAATGCCCACCAAATTTGAGATTTAACTATACACTTGAAAGAACAGCTCATACCATGTGTCAGGCTATACATAAAGTTTTTTATGTACACTGCCTCCTCATTTTATTTTTCTTTTATTTTGACAACATGCCTATGAGATAGAAACTCCTATCATCAATCCCATTTTACAGATGAGGGAAGGAAGGCTGAAAGAAATGAAACAAGTCATTTAAGGTAAGAGATGATGGCTGGCAGTGCCTCCTTGGAATCCTAGTTAGCCTATCACCCCTTCTAAACTACTCCTCTTCAGGAGGCTAGACCAGAAAGACTTCTGGTTCCAAAGAGAAAATGTGGATAAATTTTAAAATGGAATACAAGGGGGTTTCAAAAACAATGTGATACCAGCTTTAAATCGGAAAAGTGAGAACACTGGGAAACCATTTTTTCCCCCTTCCCCAAAAGACTGACTTCCTCGCTATTCTGGGTGGGTTATTAACTCATGTCATTAAATTATGAATCTGCTTTTCAGTTAGGTGTCTCATCACTGTCACAGCTCTGATGTGTCCTTTTCCGGTTTTCAACTTCATCTTGGCCCAAAGAGAGAAATGATTCCGTTGTGTGTGTGTAATCCACGGGGCCCAGGGAGGATCTTTTTGCCCCTTTTGTTTTCTTGGGTGTCCTCACTCCGGAGGCCTGGCATTCCTCACGCGTCTAGGGCAAATGCAAGAGCAGCGAAGCGCGGGGAAGCTACACAAAAGACCGCTATCATGTTGAGAGATCGATTCAGTGCGCACACGAAACACCCAATGTGACCAGGAAAAGGAGAAAACTACCTTTTCCCAGAGGGTGAGATTGGTTGACCTCTTGTGGGTGTCCACAAAAAAACCCAGTAGGTAAAGAGGTGGGCGGCGATCTTTGTAGATTCCCCAATCATCCCAAACGCGCCAGAAGGCGCGGCCTCCGCCCTTTAGTCCCAAGAGGCCGGGAAGGGCAAAGAGGGGGCGCCGGGCACGAAGTCTCAGGCTGTGTCTCCTTCCCTCCTCAGTGCAGCTTCTGTCCAGTGGCCGATGCTTCATTCATCTTGCAGGCGCCGCGGCTCCCGGGCAGGGTGGAGGAGGGTTGGTGGCCGCGCCGGGCCGGGGAAGCTGGGCAGCGCCCACCGGTCCAGCGAAGGGAGGGGCTGCGCGGCGCGGATGCCCGGCCTCGCCTTCCCCTGCTTCCAGCAGGCGCAGCCCCTCGGCTGGACCCAAGGTCTGGCTTGGGTCTTCAGCAGAGCTGGGCCGTCCGGGTCTCCGAGCAGTCCAGCGGCTCCTCCCAGGCCATCACCCGGGTGTCAGGCCCAGGACGCAGCTTTCCCGCCGGGGTCTCCCCTCCAGCGGCGGGGTGCGCGCACACACACACACACACACACGCCCGTCCTCGCCCTCGATTCCTCTCTGCAGCCCTGGCAGTCGCGCAGTCCCGGTCCCTTCCTCCGGGGTGCACGGCCCCCGCAGGCCCCTCCCGGGGGCGAGGCGGGGGGCAGGACGCGCGCGGGAGCCGGGCGCGGGGAGGGGCCGGCGCTGGGGGAGTGTCTGGCTGCCCCCGCCCCTCGAGTGAGTGACTGGGCGAGGAGGTCCCCTCCCTCCGTCCCCCTCCCTCCTTCCCGGTCCCCTCCCTCCCTCGCTCGCCGCCAGCCCCGGCTCGCTCCCTGCCCACTCCCGGGGGGGACGTTCCGTGCCGCGGCCGCCGCTTCTTTCACACTTTAGTTGGGAGCCGCGCGCCGCGCTCAGTTACTGGAGAGAGCTGGCCGCGCGCCGCCGCCTCCAGCACGCACGCACCCGGGCCGGGCTTCGGGGGCTTCGGGGCTCTTACCCCCGGCCTCGGGAGGAGGGGGAGACCGGGACTCACCGTCGGGAGGAGGAGGAAGACAAGGAGGAGGAAGGAAGAAAACCCGTGAGGAGGACCGGGGCGGGGGGCGGGAGGCTTGCCACCTTCAGCCCCCCCGCGAGCGCCCAAGGTAAGCGGGAGCCCCCCGCCGGCCCGGGGGAGGGGGGAGTTGGCGGCGCGGCTTGGCCCGGCTCCGCTCCGGGGCGCGCCCGGGTGGGCTGGGAGGGAGGCCTGCGGGTGCCTGCCGCGCGGCGGGGATGGAGCCGCGGTCGTGGCGCTGCCGGCGCGCGGCCCGAGCCGGGGCTGCTGCTGCTGCTGCTGCTGCTATTGCTGCGGGGCTGGCGGGGACGGAAGCTGGGGTGGGGGAGCCGCTGGGGGCGTCTGCTGGCCGGGACGCAAGGGCTGGGTTGCGGTTGGGGCTGCTGACGACTTTCGTCACATTGAGGCCTGGGTGGTTGGGGTTCGACACCCTTGCTTTCCCACCCGTACCACCGCCCCCCCCCCCCCACCGCCGCCCTCAGCCTTTCCTGCTCCTCTCGAGCTTTGCCCGTAGCCGCCGTACTTTTGCAAGCCAGAGCTTGAAAGCAAAAACCAAAATGCAGAACCTTTGCTCACTCTCCGAGTCTCTCCGCTCCGACGGATTTATGTGTTTGTGTGGGTGCTGTGATCCCCCGAATTTCTGAAGTTTTGACCTTTCGGGGAAGGGGGCTGACTTGTCTCGGTGCAGCGGTTTGTCCACCTCGATATATTTATTATTCGTGCCCAGGCGAGGCAGCCGGGGAGTGGGGCGCTCCGTTATTGTACCGGGGGAAGATTTCACTCCCCTCTGCGGGCAGTTCGCGAAGTGCGGCCGCCTGCAGCTGCCTCTGGTCGGCTGCTGGGTGTCCTTCCCCTGCCTTCCACCCTGCCCCCCACCCTCTCCTCCGACGGATTTTTTTTTCTCCCCTCGCTTACTGTTTGTGCGAGAGAAGCCCTCTCATCTCCCATTCATCTCTCTTTCTAAGGCTGTGGATTGGCTCAGGCACGATGATAAAAATTGGGGTGGCTTTTCTCCACTCCAACAGTTGCACGGTCAAAGGTAAAAATATATGCACATAATCACGCTTTAATCCTGGGAGATGACAGGCACCGTTCGAGATAGAAGTGTTTGGTTTCCGGTAGGACGTTGACGACCTATGTATAAGGTAGCTCCGGTCGCGTGTGGGTTAGGAAAATTGTTTTTAAATAGATAGTTGCTTCTGTTGTGGCTGGAAGACAGCCTTAAGTTCAGCTATCGGAGCAAGTCTGAAAGGGAGCCAGCTTGGTCACCCAGAACTTCAGGAAAGACACACATGCTCTGACTCAGACTTTGGGAGGGGGACTAACACACCATAGATTCCATGGAGTACTTTTTTTTTTTCTTTCTTTTTTTTTAATTTTAAGGAAACAGTTGGGCTGTTCGGGGAAGTGACAAGTTCATTACACAGACAGATATTATGAACACTTCCTTACTTCATGGGCTGGGCTCACCTTCTACCTAATGAGAATAATCTTTCTGTTGGTAGAATTGGGATGTATCAGGATAGAAAAAAAAAAATTCATGGGTAGAGTTGGTCTGGGGTGCTCTAGCTTTCCTCCATCCAAGTACTAACCAGGCCCAACCCTGCTTAGCTTCCCAGATCAAAGAAGATTGGGTGCATTCAGGGCAGTATAGCCCCAGACACTATAGCTTTCTTAGGGGGGAGAAGGTAATGTTTCTTAAGCGTCCTTAAGTCCAGGGTGCTCAAGTTGGGGGATTTCTCCCCTTTTTCATACTTCTAGAGCTGGATTGTAGGATCAATGGAACGTGTTCTGTGTTGGCTGTTTGGAAATGCAATTGATCAGATGTGGAAATTAATTTAGGCTTGGTTATTTTTCTTTTGCTGCCTATAAAGGAGGAAGTGCTGGTGATGGGACAGCTGAGTGTATTTGTCTCTGCATTAAGCCAGTGCTGGGACTAGCACTTCACAGATCAGAAATGCAGTGTGGAAATCCTCCTCTAGTGTTTCCTGCTGTGCAGACTGGGTTCTGACAGCAGCTCAGGATGGCTGTTCGGAAAAGCATTGAAGACAAGCAAACTCAGCACTTGGATGAACAGAGGGCTTCAAGAAGGAGTGGGGTGCTTCTGTTGTCAAGTTTATCTCCTTTAGGGCATTTTTCCCAAGAAAAGTTGGCCCTGGTTGGTAGGGTGGTCTTATAGCCAATGCTGATATTTCATTCTAGAAGGACCCTAAAGGTTCTAGGTTCCCTCTTCAGCTGACTCAATTGAAAAACTGGTCGAGTTCTTTGGGTTCTTTGCTAGTGCTTTTTGTGTTCTTCATCCTTTCACCCCTGATCTCACTTTATCATCTAGCATGGATTTCTGGGGGGGCTTCCCAGGTGGCCCTAGGGATAAAGAAACCGCCTGCCAGTGTAGGAAACATAATGAGACACCAGTTCGATCCCTGGGTCAGGAAGATCCTGTGGAGGAGGGCTTGACAACCCACTCCAGTATTCTTGCCTGGAGAATCCCCTGGACAGAGGAGCCTGGCGGAGGGACACGACTGAAGTGACTTAGCATGCACGCACACATGGATTTCTGGGAATTGATAGGCTATTGTCTGAAGTGGTTTGAGCTTCTTGAAGCATCACAGGGTATAAATCAAAAGCCTTTTCATTAATTGGTACTATTTGCTGTGACTCTACTCTACCCAAGAGGAAGGTGATTTCCCCCATTGTGAGTATCATTTCCAGGTTGATGGTGCATCAGTGCTGTGTTGATTTTTGACCAGGCAAGACTTGACTGTCACTTAGTGACTTGCTCCAGGCTCCTAGTAACCACCCCCACCCCCCCTTTTTTTAAAGGGGAAGTCGTGCTTCTTTTTTTTAATTTTATTTTTGGTTGCACTGGGTCTTCATTGCTGCAAGTGGAATTTTTCTGGTTGCCGCGAGCAGGGGCTACTCTTCATACTCTTCATTACTCATGGGCTTCCCATAGCGTTGGCTTCTGTTGTTGGGAGCATAGGTTCTAGGGTGAGAGGCTCAGTACTTGTGACTCACAGGCTTAGGTGCCCCATGGCATGTGGAATCTTCTCGCACCAGGGACTGAACCCGTGTCCCCTGCATTGGCAGGCAGATCCTTATCCACTGGTCCTCCAGGGAAGTCCTGGCCCCTTTCTAGTAGCTGTTTTCTGTCAGGGAAAGAAACACCCCAGGTTGGAGAAGGAGAAGTTTGGCATCTCCCTTTATAACAGGAGTGGGCAGGATATCATTCACCGAGGGTCCTAAGTGTGGTGTAGCCAACTTCACAGGAACTTATCAGTAGAACCTGGAGCCCTGAGAGGCACCAGCAAGTACATTTTGGGCCATCTGAGATTCCTTCTTTGGAATTATAGAAGTCTCAAGAGCTTGAGAGAAGTAAAAGTTGTGATTAATTAGGTTCTCGTTAAAACATGAAAAGCAGATTGCAATAAATCAATGTAAAGTACTTGGAAAACTGAGAAGAGGAGAGAAGGTCTCAGGGAGAAGGTGTGCATGCAGGGAAAACTGCTACCCTGAAACTGTATTTTAAAATTCGTGACAGTTGTGATTTTAAGAGATCATAATTCAAGAGCTTATCTGAAGTGACATGTAAATTATATACATACATATTTTTAAAGTAGGCAATTATTTAGCTTGACTCCCTCAGTTCTGAAGTTTAATTTTACAACTTACACTGGCAACAAGAAACAACTTGACATGCTGTGGTTATGCAATCAGGACAAGAGTGGTTGCACGTCAACTGGGCGAGGATGAACCTGGAAATGAACACACAGCAGTGTCTGCAGTAAGCAGGTAGTGAGTGCCTTCCCCTCCTTTATTATTATTATTATTTTTTTAATTCAGTGTGTTCCTGGAAAATGCATTTCCTTGGTTGCAGGCTAGTCACATAATGTCAAAGATTGCTTTCTCTCTATACTTATGAAAGGAGATGCAGCTGCCCCAATCTGAATGGAAACTAAGATGAACTGACCAAACTAGGTAGTTAGAGGCAGACTATCTTGCTCGTCTCTGCAGCTTCCTTGGCAGCTGATGGATTACCTTGCGCTTACTTGCAAGTCACTCAATGAGTGATTGCACTGAATGGAATTCACCTAATTAGTTAAGATCTGTAACGTGTCAAAAACCTCCTTGGAAATACATTAGATGCAGATTTCCATTTTCATAAATCAGTACGGTGGTTTATCAAGAGCTCCATATTATGCTGCAGGTAGGATTTTTCAATGTGGAAACATGTTGGACAGAAAAGTAAAGATATCAAGCATAATGTCTTCTCAAATTACTGGAATTTCTGCTTAGGATCATCTTCATTTGGAATATATATAATATTTGTATTTGACAAATATTTCTTCACTCCTGATTGTGACTCTGGTCTTCATCTTTTTTTTTCCCAGGCATTCATTGAATAACAATGCTTCATATTTAAAGGGTGCTTTATAGTTTTCATGTACCCTTGTCTTACTTGACACCATGCTGTGGTTATAACACGCAAGGTTTTCCTCCTGGGATTGTTCCCAGAATGTGCCTGCATCAAGGAGTGGAGAGAGGTCCTGGTGAAGCTCAGGTCGCCCCCCGCCTCTTGGTTTACTGGATTTTCCCAAGGGAGGCCATCGTGGGTATTCACTGCTGTTCCCTCTAAAATAACGTAAAACGAGCAAAGGTGAGACCTTGCCTCATGCAGCGAGCACACTCAGACTGCCAGCATTCATTCTGCGCCTCTGCCCCGGCATCTGTCTGTCCACTCTCCCTAGGCTGCCTTTTACGTTGCTTCGCCAGACGTCCCTTTCACCTACATCTCCTTTCTAAAGCGTTTCTGTGCCATAGATGTTCATCCATAGGCCTCCTGCTTCTTCTCCCACCACCTTACTTTTGCCTGCAAGACTTGGCTTGTGCGTGTCGCAGTGATCTTTCCCAGTCCTTTCACTGTGTTTCCAGGCCCACTTTCCCTCTAATGGCGCCCACCTCTCTGCAAAAGGGTGGGCTTTCTGCTTCCAGCTGCTTCTCCTGTCTGCCCTCAGGGCCCCTCTTCCTTGTCCTACTTTGCCCCACATGCCTCCCTTATTACCTCCGCCCACTTCTCTCCATCAAGCCCTCAGATCTCCCAGCCCATGCCTGCCTCTGCCTGTTTCACAGGCTCACACCATATCAGCAGATGTGTTTACAGCATTTATGAGTTGAAGTCCACAGGCTCTGTACCTTGTAGAAAAATGGAGTTAGAACATTCTCAAGTTTGGGAATCTTTCTGCCTTTGTTTTCACTTTTTTCCCAAAGATATATATATATATATATGCAGTGGTTAGTTGCTCAGTTGTGTAGTGGGTTGCCATGCCCTCCTCCAGAAGATCTTCCCAACCCAGGTATCAACCTTCCCAACCTAGGTCTCCCGCATTTACCATCTGAGCCACCAGGGAAAGGGATTCTCCTGGGCCAAAATCTGAAACTCACCAGGACAAGGAACTCCTTTCTATGTCTGTTCCATTTTCTTCCTTCTGGAATAGGAATGTCTATAACTATTACCATATGCCTATCCCATCACTGCATATATATATATTGATATATATAGAGAGATGTGGACCATTTTTAAAGTCTTTATTGAATCTGTTACAGTACTGCTTCTGATTTATGTTTTGGTTTTTTGGCTACAAGGCATGTGGGATCTTAGTTCCCCGGCTAGAGATCGAACCCGCACCCTCTGCATTCAAAGGCAAAGTCTTAACCTCTGGGCAGGGAAGTCCTTGTTTTCACTTTTGATTCCACAATGTTTTTGACTTTTAAAGACTCTTAAAACCCTTTAATAAAGCTGAAGCACTTTGCCTCATCATTTCATTTAGCTTTTACATCTTATGTTAGATAATAGATAAATATCTAGGCGATTCTTGTTATTTTTAAAATTGGATGAACATACCTTGAGCAGCATTTCAGAAATTTTCATAATGACACTGTCAAAAGGCTCTCCTATACACCAAAATCTACTTCTGGTCTTCCTTGGTGGCTCAGTGGTAAAGAATCCACCTACAATGCAGGAGATGTGGGTTCGATCTCTGGGTTGGGAAGATCCCCTGGAATAGGAAATGGCAACCCACTCCAGTATCCTTGCCTGGAGAATCCCATGGAACCTGATGGGCTACAGTCCATGAGGTCGCCAAGAGTCAGGCACAACTGAGTAACTGAACGCACAGATACATTTATACTAAGCAAGGATTCTTTAGCTAAGACCTGACATTGTTGCTTTCCCTTATCAGTTTATCACCTGTGTGGCCCTATTAGTAGGGTCATTGGGAGAAAAAGTATTAAACTGAGGACTACTACTGGAAAAACACAGCCTATTGACTCATTACGTATGACGAACTTGGATTGGTCTTTTTATAAAACTACTTCAAAAGTAGATCCAGCACTAGTTACGCAATATCCTGAGGGCTCTAGGGCTTTTGGAAGAAGGTGCTTTAAAGCAGAGCAGGGAGAATGGTTTTTAAGGAAGAATTCCTCCCTGTCTTAAATGGATCTGTGTTTTATTTGAGTGCCGGGGACATTGCAGTAGTTTCAGTTCCATATATTAGAACATTTTCCACCTTCCTTGATGACATACGATTTTCCCTGCCAGAGTAGGGTAAGGAAGGAGAAGGAGGGGTTGGTAGTCTTTGCTGGAGTGTGGGGACATTTTTCATACCCATCATCACAGATTCTGGTGGAGTAGGGTTCGATCCCTGAGTCCGGAAGATCCCCTGGAGGAGGGCATGACAACCCACTCCAGTATTCTTGCCTGGAGAATCCCACTGACAGAGGAGCCTGGTGGGCTATAATCCACAGTGTTGCAAAGAGTTGGTGACAACTTAAGCAACTGAGCACACACACAGGCGAGACCCACTCAGCAGTCCAAGAGATGCAGTATTTATCATCACAGGAACTCCGAAAAGCTTATCCCTGAACCCCAGAGTTGGCATGGAGGCCTATACTGGTTGTTTACAGTATAGGGTAACCCCTGTGTTAACCCTGTGATTTCTTTCAGGAGAGGGTTGAAAGGCCAGATGTGAACTAAGGAGATGCTGCGAGGCTGCCCTGCTGAGATTTGTAGAGAACTTTTCAAAGACACAGATAATTAATACATGCCGAGGGGTGACTTCAGCAGTTCTATCTGAAAGTTCTGCCAACAGCAATTTTCCTAAGATAATTTTGTAACAGTTCTTCCAATTAAAAGGTTATAAAGGAGCCAGCCACACATATCTCTATGTCTCAGGCAGATACTATTACTATTTTGAGGAAGGAGGTGAGAATCCAGGAACCTCTTTGTTTTGTATTTACTGAAAATTCAGATGTTCTGGTCTCCATGCCAGGAATCCATGACAGTCTAGGGACAACTCCCAAAACAAAGTTTCTGCTTACCCTTGGTGGCCGCTCCAACACGCACCCCCACCTGGCCTTGGGCTTCCCTCCCTCTGCCGCTTCTTTTCAGGTCCAATCCCTTCTCCTTCAAAGAGCTTCTTCTCTGACCATCTGAGTGGTGTCTCCCTTAGCTTCCATGAACTCCTGCAGCACTTGCTAAGTCACTTCATTTGTGTCTGCCTCTTTTGCGACCCCATGGTGTGCAGTCAGCCAGGCTCCTCTGTCCATAGGATTTTCCAGGCAAGAATACTGGATTGGTTAGCCATTTCCTTCTTCAAGGGGTCTTCCCAACCCAGGGATAGAACCCATGTCTCCTGCATTGGCAGGTGGATTTTTAGCCACTGAGCCACCAGGGAAAAGGTCCTGCAACACTTATTTGATGTTTATTTCTTTCATTATTGGTTTTGATCTTGATTTATGAGTTTTTGGTCACCCCAGCGAATCATCAGCTCTGTCATGCCCACTGGGTCTTAAGGGTATAACATGCAGGGTAAATAGCTGTTGGTTGATTGACAGCTGGTTATTGGTCTGAGGCTTAGAATTTTTCTCTGTGAAGACCTTGCTCCCATTTAAAACTTTTTAACCAAATGAGGAAGTGGAGTTTCTCAGGGATGAGAAAAGATAATGGGAATTTTTTTGATTCCTTTGTTGGCCAAGGTTAAAGCATCTAATCTGTCTTACTCATGAAGATAATGTACTAAACAAACATTTGTTGATGATACTTTGTGTCATCTCTGTGCCTGGCACAGGAGAGATGCTGGAGATACAGATAGAAAGGCCTGGCCCTGACTTTGTGGACTTCTCAGAAAAGCATGGCAAGTGTCAGGCAAACGCATGATGTGGGGAAGAATCAAGGTGCTTTGGAAGCTGGGGGAGAAAGCAGCCGACTCTGTCTAGAGGTCGGCTGACTGGGTACTCTGTCTCCCTGGGACAGTCCAGGTCTGTGCCCTTTGTTCAACTTAGTTATTAATGCACACCCTTTGCCCTCAGAAGTCTCCCAGTTTGGACAATAAATATTGATAAAAGATCCCCATAGAGAAGTCACAGAAGGGTTCGCAGAGAAGGAGGTACTTGGGATGACACTGAAAACCACACAAGGGTCCCCTAGGGTATTGTGTACATTTCCTAAAGTACTGGAGGACCAGCATTGGTTTGCTAATCATTTTTCCTCATTTTACTGTGGATTTGCATACTGGTTCACAGACTGGCATTTGGGGATAAAGGGATTTGAGGATCGATGGAAGGTGAAGTGGCTTCCCAGGTGGCACAGTGATAAAGAATCCGCCTGCCAAGTAGGACATGTAGGTTCGATCCCTGGGTCAGAAAGATTCCCTGGAGAAGGAAATGGCCACCCACTCCAGTATTCTTGCCTAGGAAATCCCATGGACAGAGGAGCCTGGGAGCTACAGTCTATGGGGTCTCAAAGAGTCAGGTAGGACTGAGGGACTGAACATGTCCGCAAGGAAGCTGAAGTTGGGCATTCCAGCAGAGTTCACACACTAATGTGGAGACAGGTGGATGTAGGTCGTTGTGGCTTGGAGCACATGGAAGATGAGACTGATGAACTATGCAAGGCTTCATAGCTCAAGAGTTTGGACTCATAGCCCAAAATAAGATGCATTGAGAGACAATGAGAGATTGTAAGCAGGGGGAGACATAATTTGCATGATAGATGGTTCTTTTGTGAGTGTGGGTAAAAGACTGGACGGGAACTGAGAGAGTGACCCCAGGACACCTACGGCACAATTGGGCCCCAGCACATTTTTGTTGAATAAATGAATGAGAGAGGTTTTGAATATGTGGTAATTGAAGCTACATAGCTTTATGACAGATTGCTCGGGGAAAGTAAATAGAAGGAAAACACTGAACCCTAAGTTCCAGGGAACACCAACTTTCATGGGCTGTGGATGGAAAGGATAGTGGATACTAAAACTGCAGGCTCTCATCGTGGCAAGAAAACCAGGCAAGTGGTGTCAGGAAGAGAGGATGGGTGTGTGCTTCACACCGTCACATGAAGGAGTAAAATAGCATTGAAGACTTTGTCTCGGAATTTACAATTCTGTTATAAAAATAGAAGTGGAAGTATTTACCTTATGGCAGATATCGAGACATAGGTAATTGGTGGGCCAAAAAGTTCATTTGGATTTTTCTGCAAGCTATTATGGGAAGCCCAAATGAACTTTTTGGCCAGCCCATTACTTAGCATTATAGAATTACTGTATTCATGCTGCATGCAAGGTATGAAGTTTTATCATTGTTAGTTTTATACATTGGGATTCTGAGGTTTACCTTATACAGTTTATGCCAGTACCGGGTGTAATAAAGTCTGAGGCCATGTTCTTGGAGGATGATGGAATTACACAATGTTTAATCATTGTGAATTTACAAGTGTGCATAGTGATATATATAAAGGGGTTAAAATACATGGGTGTTTACTTTCTACTGGATGTGGAGCCATCCATGGGGGAGGGACACATCAAGTTACAACATTGTTACAAAGGATGGCTAGTTGTAGAAGCCAGGCTGGGTAGCAGTGTCACTGAGGTTTGTGGTAAAAATAAGAGGCAATTGTTGCAGAATAGGTTGTTACTTGTCCTCAGTCTCTACTGAGACCCCAGGTAGAGGTGGGGCATGGCATTATAACATATTGGAGGGAACTTGGGCTTTGGATTCAGCAAAAATTATCCCATTTTCACCATTTCCTAACTCTAGCTTCCTGGTCTTGAATAATTATGGTAATAATTGACAGTAGTAATAATAAAAGCTAACATATATCGAGTGCTTACTCTGCATCCAGGTGCTGTGCTAAGTACATTACATGCACTGTCTTTAATGCTTGCAACAACCGTCCGAAGAACCTATGACTATTACCTCCATAGATAAAGCAGAACTGAGGCTTAGGGGTCTCTAGGACCTTGACCAGGATATTATAGCCAGTAAGTGGTGGTGCTGAGACTGGAATCCAGGCTCTCTGACTCTTGGGCAAGAGTCAAGCTTCCAATTATCAACTCCTGGGCAGTTCTGTTTTCTGCCTTTCCCACTGCACATACACATTCCCTTCTCTTCACCTACTGGTTCTTTTTCAAGTAAATTGGAGACATTATGTCTTCTTGTCTGTACATACTAGATTATAGTTGTAAATGATAACAGCTTTTTTTTCTTTTAATATAGCCAAGTATTATCATTCCTTAAAAATATTAACAATAATTTCTTATCTAGTCAGTAATCATATTTTCCTGGTGGGCCCATATATTTTTTAATGATTAATGTATTTTATTCAGAATCCAAACAATATTCACACTTGAGAGATGCATCCTTCTTTCTTCATAGACTTCCTTTCTCTATTTTGGTTTTCCCTTGTGGCTAGCTGGTAAAGAATCCACCTGCAATGTGGGAGACCTGAGTTCAGTCCCTGGGTTGGGAAGATCCCCTGGAGAAGGGAAAGGCTACCCACTCCACTGTTCTGGCCTGGAGAATTCCATGGACTGTGTGGTCCATGGGGTTGCAAAGAGGTGGATACAGCTGAGTGACTTTCATTTTCTCTATTTTCCCTCTTTTTATTCTTCCCTGGCAGTTTATTTGTTAAACAGACTTATCCTGTGGGGTTCTCTAGAGTCTGCAGTTTTCATCTTCATTTTAGTATTCTTCACTATATTCTTCAGTTTCCAGTATTTCCTGTAGTTTGATCGAGACTGGAAGCTTGATCAGGTAGTTTGGTAGGAGTACCTCATAGAAAGTGCTCTGTGGGAGGCACATGTGCCTTTTTGTTTATCTGTGCGGTTATGACTCCCTGGACTAACTGGGTGGTGATGGGGCTTCCCTGGCGGCTCAGTGGATAAGAATCCACCTGCCAATGCAGGAGACATGGGTTCAGTTCCTGATCCAGGAAAATCCCACATGCCCCAGAGCAACTAAACCCATGAGCCGCAGCTAGAGGCTGCACTCTTGAGCCCATGCTCTGCAACAAGAGAAGCTGCAGCGATGAGAAGCTTGTGCCCTGTAACTAGAGAGTGGCCCCCGCATGGCACAAGTAGAGAGAAGCCCACGCAGCAGTGAAGAACCAGCACAAAATAAATAAATAAATATTTTTTTAAAGAAAGACTAACTAGTGGATTTAGGTGTTGTCAGCCTGATCTTTCCATTGGAAAGCTTCCCGAGGCCCTTCAAAAACCACTTTGGTTATTGCTTAGATATATTATTTCAGAAATGGTTGAAAAATGATAATATTCTGTCATCTCTTCTGCATTTGGTTAGCTAGAGTTTTTCTATCAAGAAGAGATTTACCACATCAATTATTTGGTCACTTCAGGGTGTAGTCCAGCTAGGGCAATTAATGCTCAGTTTTATTCCCTCTATTTTAAATAATGTTCAGAATTATGAGTTGATTTTCTAACATCTTTCAAAGAAGACCAATAGGAGTATCATTATGAACTCATGGATTTTAACACAATTCATGTGTTTATAGTCCTTTGCAGTTATTTCTTTTGAAGTTCAAGTTATCTTTGGCCCAGAGGAGAATCTTTAAATTGGCTTCTGAATCCTTTTGACATGACTATACTGGTGTTTGAGGATGTCCTTACTTTGTGGTATGGCAAAGATATTTCAGAATTCTCTAGTACATTTCCTGTCCCAGATCTTTTTATTTCTAACTGATATTTAGAGACCACAATACAGGTGTTAGGAATTCTTTTTGCCTTTGGACTCGTCATTGTTCCTAGGTTGTTCAAGTGGACAAAGTTAAAAAACATAGATATGTATGTATATCTAGCTACTGAGACATGGAGATATATATATATGTTTGTGTATGGATATGTTTTTGTAAAAATGTGTGTATGTATGACGTGTGTATGTTTGTGTGTGTGTGTGTGTATGCATATTGTTTCTGCTTAATATAAGCAAGGGCTTCCCCAGTGGCTCGGCAGAAAAGAACCTGCCTGCCAGTGCAGGAGATGCAGGAGACACAGGTTAGATCCCTGGGTTGGGGAGATCCCTTAGAGCAGGACATGGCAACCCACTCCAGTATTCATGCCTGGAGAATTCCATGGATGGAGGAGCCTGGTGGGCTACAGTCCATAGGGTTGCAGAGTCAGACATGATTGAAGTGACTGAGCACACAATGTAAGCAAATGTATCTATTTTTTCCCTTTTTTTTCTAAAAGGTAGCATACTATAGTTACCCACCTTGCTTTTTGCACGTACTGGTATTTTTCAGAGATCACTCTGAAGCCATATATTAATATAAACATTTTTCAGTAACTTTTACAACTGCAGAGACTCCATTGTGTAAATATACCAAACTTTATTTGTTTGGCTACATGGCTATTTTCAGTCTTTTGCTTTTACATTGTAATGGGAATGGTTTGTTTTTGGTGGTGGGGGTTTATTTGCAAATCAAACATAAAGCCTGAATGGTTAAGTTTTTCCTTAACTAAATGGACAGCTGAATGAACAGTGCTGCAGTGAATAGCCTTGTGAATATTTATGTACGTATTCTTGCCAGTTTATCTTCCTAGAAGTGAAGTGGGATTGCTGGGTCAAAGGATAAATGGATTTACAGTTTTGTTTGATATCACCAAAGTTCTTTCTGTGGGTACTGTACAATTTTGCATTCCCACCAGCAGGTAATGAGAGTTCCCTCTTATCCCACAGTAGACATGTTGTAAAAAACCTTTGGGTCTTTGCCATTCAAACGGTGAGAGATGATACTCTAGTGTAATTTTAATTTGCATCTCTTATTATGAGCTAGTTTGAGTTCCTTTTCTTATGTTTTGGGGCCATTTGCATTTCTTTTTCTGTGCACTGTCTCTTCATATTTTTTGGCCATTGTTAAAGGATTTTAGGTCTTTTTCCCCTTTATTTATGAAGCTTTTTATATATTAGGGACATTATGTAGTAGGCATATCATCCCTAATATTTGACAGTTTTCCCCACTTTATCATTTGTCTTTTTCCTCTGATTATGGTTTTTCTAATGTAATTTTTTCCCTTGACTTACTCAGTTATATCAGTCTTTCTTTATTCCCTCTTGGATTTGAATCATGATGTAGAAAAACTTCTAGATTGTAGAGCAGCACCAATAAAAACATAGTAGGAACCATGTATGGAAATTTTTAGCAGCCGAAATAAAGCAAATAAAAAGAAAGGTGTAATTAATTTAATAATATATTTCATTTAATCTAATATGTCAAAATATTGTTATTTCAACAAGTAATCAGCATTTTAAAATTAGTAATGAGATATTTTACAATTTTTTCATGCTGAATTTTTCAGAACTGATGTGTGTTTTATACTATAGCACATCTCAATGTAGTCACTAAATTTTCATTGTAAATACTTAATCTGTATGTAGATTTAATAAAATTTAAAGTTTAAAAGTAAGTTCACATAACAAAGTTGTTCCAAGTGTACATAAAAGTCTTTCAATAGCTGTGTTGAGTGTCAGTTTTTAAATTTCAATTTAAATTATTTAAAAGAAATTAAAACTGCAAATTCAGTTCTTAGCACGTTTCAGGTGCTTGGTAGCCACGTGTGGATAATGACTACCATCTTGGACAGCACAGTTATAGGATAGTCAGTGTATTTTCTTGTAGTACTTGTGTGGTTTAATCATTAACATTTAAATCTGTGACCATTGGAATTTATGTTGGTGTATGGTATGGGGAATGGATCCAATTTTCTTTTTTTTCTAACATGTTTATTTTGAAATCACAAACCACTTATTTATTAAAAAATTCATCTTTTCCCCACTAATTTGAGATGTACCCCTATCGTATAGGCTTCCCTGGTGGCTCAGATGGCAAAGAATCCACCTGCAATTTGGGAGACCTAGGTTTGATCGCTGGGTTGGGAAGATCCCCTGGAAAAGGAAATGGCAACCCACTCCAGTATTCTTGCCTGGAGAATCCCATGGACAGAGGAGCCAGGAGGACTACAGTCCATAGGGTTGCAAAGAGTTGGATGGGATGGAAGTGACTAAGGACAGCACAGCACACTTACCATATATTTAATTGTTATAAGTAATTAATAAGCCAAATTTCTGCATTTTCTATTCTCTTCTGTTAGTTTGTCCCTGTATATTCCAATACCCTACTATTTTCATCATAGAGAACAGATAAATATATTTTAATATTAAAACCATGTTGGAATACCGTTTCATAATAAGCAGATTAGTAAATGTCTGTCAGCATTAAGCACTGGGCAAGAATGTGGAGCAGAGGGAACATATACATACATTGGTGGTGACAGTATATTTTGATATATGATTTTGGAAAGGAGTTTGGAATGCCCTGTGAAGTGGTCATCCCCTGACCTTCGCCTTCAGGATAGCAGAGCAGATCCAAACCTGGAGTGGGAGTGGTTTTGTCTAGTAACTTCAGTTTGCCATTCTAATATTATCAATTTTTATAGGAATTGGATTGTGAAAAAGGTTGGAAAGCAGTGCCTTAGAGAAACTTACACATGTGCAAGAATGCTCAGAGATAGCAACCCTATTCATAACAGTCGAACGCTGAAAACAACTTTTATGGTAACAACAGTATACTGAATACAGAAACTGTGATGTGTTTATAATAGTCCTGAGAGTAACCTGCAACTGTGTGTAACAGTATGGATGAATCTCACAAGTGTAACATTGAGAGGAAAAGGAATGTAGAAAAATGATACAGTGTGATCCCATTCATGTAAAATTCAAAAAATACTCAACCAAAGCAATACATTGTTTAAGGACTGAGTCATATATGAGATGACTAAAGAAAAGCAAGAGCACTATTAATATAAAGTGCTGGAAGATAGTGACTACTTCTGAGGGCAAAGAGGAGGGGCAAAGTCACGTGGAACTTTGAAGGTGTTTACAAGGTTCTGTAAGCAGGTTCTATATGTAGGTAGGTACATATACATTTTTGTTTTTATACATTAAATTGTATGTGTGTTATGTGACTACTATTTTGTAATAAAACAGAAACAAAACAACAGCAAAATTCCAGACTCAGGAATAGGCTAACCAAAATTCAAATAATTAAATTTATGCTCGAGGAAAACTTTAGATGTAAAACACTTTGCTCTTTCCGTCTCTTATTTAGTGGCAGTAACTTTTGAATTGGCTGGCAGGACAGTTGAAGACAGATCTGCTTTTATTGTCTGGGTCAGGCAGCAGGAAATATATCGTTGGGTTCTACACAAAAGAGTCACTGTCACATCACCAAGTACAACTACAGGTAGACGTTTCTTTGAGGCAATTTGTTTTGGTACCAAGCAATTAATTTTGGAACCATTTTTTGCATTTTAACCCATGGCCAGCTTTAAACTTTATTCAGAGAGAAGATTTTTGAAGAGACAGCATCATAAATAGCAAATGTTTATCAAGTATATGCTATACACCAGATGCAATGTGTACATTAAGTCATTTAATCCAGATAACGGTCTCCTATTAAGCCATACAGGTTATACATATTGCCAGAGAGTCAACACAGGAAATACATGATGAGATTTTCATGAAAGCTTGTCTGACCCCAAATCCATATGCCAAAACAGCCTTTTAACAGCTTCAGAGCTAATAGAGCCTTTACTGAGTGCAGTGCATCCTAACTCATTCCAGAAAGAGTATTTCTAGCCTTAACATTTCAGAGAGGGAAGTGCAGGTCTTCAGAATGTCTGTGATTTTTAACATCTGTTTAAGTTTGCTGTCTTCGGTAGCATTAAGCCGCTGCTCTTTACCCCTCTGTTTGATGGTCCTTTCATAGGCTTGGTGGCCGTAAAGAATTTGATTGACTGGGCAGTGGAAGGCCTGCCAGGGTTTCTGTTGCTTTTCTGATATGAACTCTTTCTTAATTTTGCATCCCCAGGATTAGCCCAAACCTCAATACCTCTCTTCACCATGCCTGTGCAAAGCCTTTGCAGCCTATTGCACCTTCTGGCATTAAGATTACATGTATCTCTTTCTCCAACTTGTCAAAATTTTAAAACCTTTTTTTTCCCCCCCCTTGGTTCTTCAAGAATTACCTTATATATCCCAAATTGTGCTTTCAGCAAGTGAAACTTATTCCTGTTCTTTTATCTGAGTCGTTATTTGGCATGTTATTATCAGACCCAGCACTGATAATTGTCATTATGCTTTGAAGTTACATCATGTTTAGCTTCAGAGTTCCCCCATTCTTACCCCGTCTTTCCACTGGTATTTTCTGGAGAGAACACAGCTGAGGAAGGCAACAGGGTGGGAAGGAGTATTCGAATGAGCATTTGGTTGCTAGGTAACCTGGCTTACTCAGGATTTGTGACTTCCTAAAGTTATGTAGAAATTAACTGCAGAGCTATTTGGAATCTCTGTCCAATGGCACATTCCTCTTTAGATTAGTGTGCATTCACTTTGGAGCTGACAGTAGCTTCTAAATCTACACAGCCTCTTTCTCTAGGAGCTATTAGACTTACTCTTTCAAGGGAGTGAATATGGCAAAAAAAAAAAAAAAAAAAACCACGCTTTTTTTATATAAATAAAAATGAGGTCAGTGTACAAGTGAAGATGGTGAATCCCCATCACATCCTGTGATCTGTGGATGTGTGAGTGCCTTTCCAAGCCCTGGGAGGATAGTTTTCATAGTGATACTGAAGCCAGCCTTGTATCTTCCTTCTGTCTTCATTATATTTGAGTTTCCGCCAAGTTTGCTTTAGGTTCTAGTGTCAAGAAATATACTTGTCCTTTGTGTAATCTCCAATGAGAGTTATATGGTGTTCTATGTGAAGATAAAATAGCTTGTATGTGTTTAGATATTTCACTTTTTAAAAAGCATAATATCTAAGATTAACAAAATTTAAAAGGAACCAAATAGAATTAAATAAGCTCCTATGGTTTGCAAGGAAGTAAAGTGAGTATGTCCAGAAAATGAAATGCATGTGGGATTTATACTGGTTTTCTACTACTTGATTAGATCCTATAATGATATGCTTTGAGGGCTCTTCCTTGGATCTTAGATGTTGTCAGCCACAAAGGTGGGATCAGAGTGAGGGTGAGGGAGTAATAACCTTGAAACGAAATAAAAAGAAGCAGTGGTATTTACGGTCAAGTGTTGTTCTTTGGAAAATAACATTTATTTTCGAACTTGTAGCAGGTTATTTGTTAAGTGGCAGAGAGGATCCGAATTCTGAGGGAAATTCAGTTCAGATAGCACTGCTTATATTAGAGAAGGAAATGGCAACCCACTCCAGTGTTCTTGCCTGGAGAATCCCAGGGACAGAGGAGCCTGGTAGGAGGCCATCTATGGGGTCACGCAGAGTTGGACACGACTGAAGCGACTTAGCAGCAGCAGCAGCAGCATTGCTTATCCTCTGCACGCAGCCTGAAGATAACCTTGTAATTTACAGCAGCACATTCAGACTGTATCGTCCTGATTGCTCCTTTAAAGGCCTATTCCGGAAGGACTTGAGACTCTCTCTCTGCTACTTTGTGCTTTAATGGGCCAGCTGCCTGCATGTGAAAGCAGAAAGGGAAACTTGGAGAGGCTGTAGTCTTTTGGATGCTTCCTTGAGATTGAGTGGGTTTTTTCCTCCTTTCTACACTGCCCTCCTTCCCCTTTCTCTATGTAGTTGATGTGGAACTAACACATGTGGCTCTAACGTTTTATATGTTTAAAATGGGTGGGAAAAAAAAATTAAATACATGCCTAAATGGTATTTCCCATAATTGAATGAACTACAGCTCCATTTGGTAACATTTAATGTGAAAAACTCTGAGAATCTCTCAGGTTAAGATTTTCTCTCTAAGCTAAACAGAACTTGCCCCAGGTCACAGCCTATGCCCTGCCACCTCCACCTAGCGCCGTGAATGCATCTATTAAACAAATGCGTGCACAGCAGTTCAGAAATCCGCAAACGCTATTTTCTCTCCCTAAGTAAATAAAACACCGCGTTGGCCAAAAGGGACGTTGGGAACTGAAAACCCGAACGAACATTTTGGTCACCCCAGTGCATCATCTTGGGGTATTTTGATAGCTCTAAGCAATCTCTTACCTGCTTACCTTTGAAGTATCTTGCCTTTTTTAGGGCAGATGGTGGAACTGGGGCACTTAGGGAAATGTGCCAGGTCTCTAGCAAATCATTCATGATGCCAAATGAACATGGTATTTGACATGGCTATTAATTTATTTTTTATCAAGTGTAAAGAAGTCTTAAAATAAAGTTATGTCTCTTCCTTGCATTGATAAGTCATGATGAAGCTGTGAGAAAGTTGAGATGAAGAGGACTCGGTCTTGTTTGTGCTGCATGGGTACAGGGATTCCATAGCAGATGTGCTGATGGGTGTCAGGTGAGGAAAAGAGCCATGACCTTCCAAGACTAGAGTTTAGAAACCATGGAGTGGGCCACGGGGAGTTGGAATTCTCATTTTCACTTTTCACTAGACTGGTTCTCCCTTTGTTACCTATGGTCAGCATAAGAAAGAGCAGTTGGAGAATTAATAACTCAGTGATCATTATTAATACTGCGACAGGGCAGCTAAGAAGGAGAAACATGTCCTAAATCGAACTTGTAACAGTTCAATATTTCCTTGCTGAGTGGGTAGATGACTCAATGCACTTGGTATAATACATTAGAATTGCTCTATTAAAACTGGAAAATGTGTCTTAATATTGTAACATCACAGTCAGGAATGGTTTATTTTTGTTGGTGGTAGTTTATTTCCAAATCAAACATAAAGCATGAACTGAAACATTACTTGTCACTTACTGGACAGACAGCTGAATGAACAGAGAAAGTAACTGAATTTATTCTACAGCTGCCAAAGCCCTGGGTATGGCGGCTTTGTGCTTGTTGGCAAACCCTGCTGCCAAAGAGACTTCAGAGAGACTTCAGTGTCTCAACAGTGGGACCCACTCTATTGGCGAGAAAATACTGCTCTACTGGGCTTTTTATTAACTTGAAATTTTAAATTCATCATTCCTTATTTTGAATCCAGTTCAACAAAGGGTTAGTATTTGGGTCCTTTGCTAGGCCCTGAAGCTTTGCTAAACTGAGCTATAGGTTAAAATGTTTATCATCAAAGAGGAAATTTTGTCTATGTTAGGTATTTGTGAGGAATGAGAAATCCCTGATAAGCGCTGAGAAATAGGAATAGTCAGCTGCTAAAGAGATAGAATGAGAAGGCACATCCCCCTGAAGGCTTTACCCATCCTTTGGGGATAGTCTGACCTTTGAAAAAGCTTTCGTGGTCAGATTTCACCACCTTTTCTCTTGCATCCCAATCTGATGAAGTCTCATGCATAACAAAAATGGCACATTAGGGTCCTTTTATTTAATTCTGACAATGCCCCACTAGAAAATTGTAGAACAAAGTCTGTTCCTTAGCCACAGGGCTATTCTTCCAGTGACCTAATGGGTTTGAATGTTAGTGCTCTTTCAGTACTAGACTACTAAGAGTTATTTCAGCTGAGAAGGTGAAATATGGGTAGTTTCCATCTATTCAGCACTCTTTGTTTTTTCATTCTTACACAACTTTCAAAGAAAGTTTCCTTTGGTATTTGTAGTGTTGGGATGACCCAAGGCCAGCAGTTGGCTAAACTGTTAGCTGTAGTTTCCCCTTGGGCCAGGTGAGTCACAGCTGGGGGGCCAGGAATCTGCTGTATGTATTTTTCAGTGAGTGGGCTCTTGTGTTGGAATACACTAAGGTCAGAATTGATTCTGACCTTCAGCCTTTGTAGAAAGAATTATCTCACAGTTTTGGGAAAAAGTAAATGAAATAGGTTAGTGGTGGAGTGTATGTGGGCTATGGAATGTGGACTTGAGATGGGGGCTAGGACATGACCTGCACATGGGTTTTTAACACAACACCTTTTCAGGTCTCTGCTCAGTCGCTTCAGCCATGTCCAATTCTTTGTGACCCCATGACTGGAGTCATCTGTCCATTGGGCTCCTCTAGGCAAGAATACTGGAGTGGGTTGCCTTGATCTCCTCGACCCAGGGATGGAACCCATGTCTCTTGCATCTCTTGCATTGCATGCAGATCATTTACCGACTGAGCCACCGGGGAAGCCCCGCTATTGGAATAAAGGGATTCATAGTGGATTTTGGTGAATTAAAACAGAAAGAGCAAGAAAGTGATCTATACCAAAGTAAAATGATCCTCTTAATCATGAATTAGTAGCTCTTTTGTTGTTGTTTAGTTGCTAAGTTGTGTCCAACTCTTTGTGACCCCATGGACTGTAGCCTGCCAGGCTCCTCTGTTCATGGGATTCTCCAGGAAAGAATACTGGAGGGGGTTGCCATTTCCTCTGCCAGGGGATCCTCTCCACCCAGGGATCAAACCTGCATCTCCTGCATTGGCAGGTAGATTCTTTACCGCTGAGCCACCACTTTGCAGAGAGAGGATTTCAGTCCACCTGGCCTACCTCAACTTTGAAGATGACTGTCTTCCTAGCACACTGCCTGGTTCACCGCAGGCCTCAAAAAAATTGAATTAAATGCTATGGTGACTCCAGGGCCTCTGGGTATTCATTGTTTCATTTCCCTTCTGTGTGGGTTTCTGAGTAATGTCTTACTGCTCTAAACTGTCCTCTCAGTTGGCTTCACTTTTATTTCTGCCCTTTCTCAAGCGGCGCTGAAGAGTAGCTGTCAACAGAGGAGAAGCGAGACATCTACATAAATGTGTATAATGGCAGGCAAAGACATATAGCAGAATAGAAACAAAGTGTAAAAACTGGCAAACTTAGAAAATATAAAATGATAAGACTATGGAGAAGAAAGTGTAAGGACACTAGGAAATTTATTTTTTTTTCAATATAATGGAAATAAAACATCTGTTTGTAAATTTTAAAATAATATCTAATAAATACGCTGCAAGAGTCTTCTTTGTAAAGAATGTATTGTTCTGGTCAGGAAAAGAAAAAAAAGAACTGTAATAGTTAAAAGATCTGTGAATAGTGTGTTTATATAGGAAATATGGCTTTGGAAGCAATGGTCAGATAACTATGCTTGTACCTGAATAGGTAAAGATGTTTCAGGCCGTTAGAATTTGTCTTGGGAGGAAGAGTTATACTAAGATCAAGGAGGTTTTTCAGGTGGATATATTGGATTTCATACTTTAGTCATTAACTCTTGAACATGTTGAATAATTTTGACTAAATTTGTAATAGCACAAGAAATGTCTTAGATTCAACCCTGTGGTTTGATGTGCAGTATTTAAACAACCAATAGAAGCCAGTCCATTTCCAAATGAACATTTTTCTGTGAATTAAAATGAATTACAGTGTACTTTAAGTGGATAAGGTGGCTAGTGGTATATGTCCATATTGAACGAGAAGGTATGGTCAGTTTTCCAATCTTCTAATAGACATTTTGGATTAATTTTATCTGAGATTATGAAAGGTTAATTTACCAAAACTGTTTTTTTCCCCTTATGTCCCTTCATCAACTACAGTTGCTTTTCTCTGGCAATTCTAAAATCCTACAAAAAAAAATATAAATGAAATATTTCCAACTGGAGAAAGTACCTTATTGATTCTCTAATTTTATTTCCATTAAAAAAATTTCAAAATATATGAAGGCTTAAACATGAATATGCGTGGCTTCTGGGGAAGTTTCTGAGCAAATACACAATCAGCGGGGTCCTGTATAGTTTTCAGGGTTGGTGTTAAGCAGGCTTAGGAAAACTACTGGCTTCTCTGGTCTTCAGAGATCTCTTCTGTACATGGGCTAGAGGCTGTAACTCCCTTACTCATGATTACAAACGAATTATATTTATCTGTGTGTGTGTGCAGTAAATTGTGGCTATTGGGCAGCTGCTTACAAACTAGGGTGTGGAGAGTTCAATGTTATCTTTTTCTTAAAGCCAACATAACTAAAAGTTATTGGTTACATTTCTTTTGAAATGACTCATACTGAGTTTATTATGAGACACTAGTAGATTCTGTGTTATTTCTGTCATAAGCTAAAATTTGTCTTCAGTCCACTAAGCTTGCCTCACTGTGCCAGACCTGGTTGCAGGATTCAAAACTTATTTGATGCCCTCCTGGTGCTAATCATATAGTCGAGAAGATACCTAAAATTATGCAGAGATGACTATTTAGAGACTATTTGATATGGCTGATCATCACTGAATTAAATTTCCCAGAGAACTGGAATGTGCAAGCGTTCCTCTTTTTCCAGTTGCACAAGTACAGATGGCTTTTTAGTGGGATGGATACTACGGCAAAGATAATATCATTGGGTGCTTTTTATATTTCTTTGTTTTTAGTTTAGTTATTTTACTTCTCTCACCCCTGTGTTTCAGTCCCTGTCAGATAAAGCAAGGGTTTTCTTAGGAAATAATGCAGCCAGGTTTAATTGCCACTCAAATGAAGACAGCACACAACCCACAGTTAAGGCGGGAGTATCACCCTGGGGATTGTCAGCAGACCAGCCGTGGGTTTTCCTGCGTAAGGAATGTATGCTTGAAGATACAGTATAAATTATAGACTCTGGGTAATGTGAGCACATCTCCATTGGATGGGTGCTTGCAAACATCCTCACGGTTGGAGAACACTTAGAAGAAGCCTCATACAGGGGTAAATAATGCTCAGGTACTCATTTGTCTACTTTTTAAAGAAACACGTTAGTAAAAACAAAGAAATCAGAATGAAAGTGGCAAAGGGATCAAACGATGAAGCTAGACAAGAGTTAAAGTCCAGAAATGCATCCTGGAAGGCTCTGCCTAATTACATTACAGGTAGTCTCCAGATTTAGCCCTGAGTTTCCCTGTAGCCACGGGAGAGGAAACATGATCAGTTACAAGATTCAGTTATAAAATAAAAATATGTCATTTCTTTGCACAAGCACAATTGTTGCAGCTACTCATACGGAAGAAATTCCTCCTCGTGAAGGGTCAGCTGGGTGATGACAGTTTAACTTTGCTTTGGAAAATCCAGATTTCTTCCTGAGTCTTTTCTAGAAATAGTTCTGTTGATTATTGAAGGTGGGGAGCGTTGTAAGACATCACACTTTACACATCTAGAGGGATTTCCTGGCTTTCCTCCTGGGAGTCAGTAGTCTAAAACGCCAAGAGCAAGTGAAAGAAACATAATCTCTGCTGTTTGCCTGTTATCTCTTTGGTGGATTTGTGTTGCTGGGTGACCCTGCAGTGTCCACCATGAGTCATTTCTTAAATTCTGTAAGGAAAGAAATGAGGGACTTCCCTGGTGGTCCTATGGTTAAGAATCTGCCTGCTTAATGTAGGGGACACACGTTTGATCCCTGGTTTTCAGCTAAGATCCCACATGCCTTGGGGCAGCTAAGCCCGTGGGCCGCAACTACTGAAGCCCACAAGCAACAAGCTGGTGGGCTGCAACAAGCCCTGCCTGTGCTCTGCAACAAGAGACGCTGCCAAAATGAGAAGCCCCCACTCACCACAACTAGAGGAAACCCAGGTGCAGCAACGAAGACCTGGTGAAGCAAAAGAAATAAATAAATGGGAAAAAAGTTTTTTTTTGTTGTTTTTTTTTTTAAAGAAAGAATGATTGTGGCTTTGTGCACGTTGAGATGTATGGGTATGACAAAATCTACGTAGGAGAAATTCTTAAAACCCTAATATTGGTCATCAAGCTCCAGAGGTGAAGCTCATCCTCACATCCTGATAAAAATTATACAGTCTCTGTAGGCAGTTATTGAATTTATCTGAACTAAATCTCACAGTGTTAATGATGACCAAGGTAAGGGAGTGAGTCGCTGCTTTGGGTCAGGATAGATGTCCTGTCTGAACATTTTAATGCTGCCAGAGTTGATTTTCTTTTTAGGTTCATAAAATCATTTGAAATCTGTAGGTTGTTTTTGGATTCTTTCTGGTTTTGATCAGCTGCAGAGCTTGCCAGTCAATCTCTGAAGGAGCTCTGGTCAGACCTGAGTTACCAGAGGAGTATGTTTCTGAAAAACGCCCAGTAACCCGAGGCATTGAATCTGTAGCCAGGGTTGGCTGTCTCACCAACCACTAGTTTCCAGAGAAGACGGCAGGGAATCTTGGAGAGGGGTGTAGGAAGTGGAGTGAGAGTGTGTCGGGTCTGCCCTGGCTCCCAGCACCTTGCGGAGAATTCTCTCTGCCCTTGAAGCATGGCCTGTGTGTATGAGTGTACATGTGGTAAGGACAGCTTCACACCTCTTTTTTCATCTATATACTTTGACAGAGAAGTCAAAAGGAAAGAGGAGCCTCAAAGTCAGAGAGGAGTGGCAAGGGAAAGTCACTCTGCCTCACATTTGAATATTACCCTGGATAAAAAAAGGTCCCTTTGTGTACATATCCCAGCTGCGTCCTCCTTCCTCTCAGGTAAATCCATTGGCCATTGTGGAGTTGCTTGTGTGATTATGAATAATAACCTTCCACTTACACAGACACTGGGAAATCTTTGCAGTGGAATACGTGACCTGAGAACTACAGAGTCTGGTTGTATCTCCTCCCACTTCCCAATAACCTAACACTAGACCTAGAACTTAATAGTTGCTCGGTAAATGCGTATTGGATTGATTTGATTTTAGACACTGGGAAAGCAGTCCTTGGGCTGTTTTTGGAAGAGGGGGCAAACATCACTCAGTGGAATCCTCAGAGAGTGCTGGTCATGCCTAGGTATTCCAGTGACTGTGACTAAAGCTTGACACATCTGAACCTGAACTGGAGGAGCCCTACAGATGGACAATTTGATTTTAGTAAAACGAAATCAGAAAACCTAACCAAACCATGGATCTGGGAGTAAACATCCTAATCAAATAGTCTAGTTTTTATTCTCTTACATAAGACCCAAATTCAATCCCTGGATCAGGAAGATCCCCTGGAGAAGGCAGTGGCTACCCACTCCAGTATTCTGGCCTGGAGACTTCCATGGACAGAGGAGCCTGGTGGATCACAGTCCATGGGGTCGCAAAGAGTCGGACATAACTGAGTGACTAACACTTTCAGTTTCACTTATTTAGTATGCTAGATTGACTTGCTTTTTGTTGATATTGTTCTTTGACTAAAATCTGAGAAAACCATTTGTAAGTTTTCTGATTTAGGAAGGAAAAAGGATGTTCTCATTACTAGTTTAGATGCATTTGATGAAGATCAGTGCTTATTAAACAATGTGCTGGTTGTGGGATTAGCCATATGTGTGATTTTGCACTCCTGTGTTCTTGGAACTTTACTTTTCAACATGGTAAGACATACATTTCTGTGTTTCTTCCTTATTCCCACCCAAACCTGGTACCGTGCTGGGCATTGGAAGTACAGCAGTGCGCGTGACATTGAGTAAAGCTGTGGGATACACGCATGCATGCTTAGTCGCTCGGTCATGTCCGACTCTTTGCTGCCCTATGGACTGCAGCCCGCCAGGTTCCTGCATCCATGCAATTTTATGGCAAGAATCCTGGAGTGGGTTGCCATTTCCCCCTCCAGAGGACCCTCCCAATCCAGTGATTGAAACCGAGACTCTTGTGTCTCCTACATTGCAGGCGGATTCTTTACCTCTGAGCCACCAGGGAAGCCCAAAGTTGTGGGATACTGGATCACAGATGTGTACAAGTGGTCTTTGTGTATTTAAAGAACATTACCCAGGAATACCCTGGAGAAGAAAATGGCTACCCACTCCAGTATTCTTGCCTGGAGAATTCCGTGGACAGAGGAGCCTGACGGGCTGCAGTCCATGGGGTTGCAAAGAGTCAGACATGACTGAGCGACTAACACACCCAGGAATACAGAAGGCAAGGCTCCACGCTGTTAGCTCCACTGCCAGTTAGCAATGTGATCTTGAAAACACAAAGCCTCTTTTGACCTGTTTGCCTTATGACTCATGACTGTATTGGGGTCTAGATGAGTTTCCAAACTTCGGTGCATGTCAGAATCAGCTAGAAAACTTATTTAAATGACAGTTCCTGGGCTTTACCAACAGATGATCTGTTGCAGTAGGTCTGGGATGGAGCCCAGAATTTTTTTTTTTTTTTCTCGCATGTTCTGTTCTGATGGAAGTGGTCTGTGGGTTATACTGTCAGAAACACCTGGTGTAGGTCAGTGATTTTCAAATCATGGGAGGTGTCCCATTAATGAGTCATGTAATCAATTTACTAAATTTTGAAAAGGCTGTAAAAATGAAATAGAAGAGTAGAGAAATTATCCAAGGTAGCTTCCCTGGTGGCTCAGATGGTAAAGAATCTGCCTGCAATGCAGGAGACCTGGGTTCACTCCCTGGGTGGGGAAGATCCCCTGGAGAAGGGGATGGCAACTCACTCCAGTATTCTTGCCTGGAGAATCCCATGGACAGAGGAGCTTGGCAGGCTACAGTATAGGG
This sequence comes from Bubalus kerabau, assembly GCF_029407905.1. Taxonomy (NCBI): domain Eukaryota; kingdom Metazoa; phylum Chordata; class Mammalia; order Artiodactyla; family Bovidae; genus Bubalus; species Bubalus kerabau. The sequence goes on from NC_073628.1 coordinate 120,381,450, forward strand.
CGTCTCAAAGAGTTAGACATGACACTTACATTGAGCAAAGATAAATAAAATTAGAAAGCCATTGTCTACATTTTGAACAGTTTGTTACAGCAGAACCCAATTCCAGGAATCTAGAAAACTATTCAGCGTATTCTCTGCTGATTGATTTGAATGTGCAAATAGATCTGGAATTCATCTCATTTCCTGGAGCACTAAATATTTCAAGAAGATGAATTTATCTGGGTTTTAATATGCACAGTGCCACCTGACCTGCCCTTAGATAGAAGTGCTGATCTCATCCTTGCAGGGGAAACTTCTCAGTATCATAACATTGAGTAAGAAGGTCTTTGCTAAGTCTTGTCCTCATGAATATAAGAAGAAGCCCTGATCCCTTCCACTTGTTGAAAATGACTTGGATAACATGGAAATTACAGTCCCAGGCCAAAAGTAACACCAGAGGCAAACTCACAGCCACAAGATCTGCTTCCTAAAGAGGGGATTTATTGAGAAGACCTGTAGATGGTTCCTCTGGAAAACTGAACATCTCTCTTTGCTAGTATTTTCCCAGGGTGTGCCTTTTGGATAAATGTTCTGTTGGACCACTTCAAGTCTAAGATGCTAAGTAAGACCTTTCTTTCATTCATTTGATCACTTATTCCTTGAAGGAATCATAGCCTTTAATTTTTAATTTTTTCCCATCAGTGAATGATTTTAACTGATGAGAATGATAATAGGAAGAGAGTAAAGTTTTGCGAAAATAAGATGTTAGATTTGGAGGCAATTGGCAGAAATCAGTCATTTAATTTATTATAGATACTCATATATATGTGTCCAAATGGGAAACACTGTCTTCAAAGTAACTTTGCTGATTTTGTACCCATTCCAAATATCTTGTCGTGGCTTAAAAACCAGAGTGTCTATAGCCAAACACTATTTGAACTCTCCCTCTCTTTTTTTTTTTTGTATTTGTCTGCAGAGTCTAGTTATGAGCCTGCTAAGAAAACCAGTTTCATTACTTTTATGGTCACACCTCATTTTTATGAAAAACAGTATTACTCCACATGATTACCTGCCTTACTTGTCAAGCATGGCCCTGAATGTCTGCTGACTGCATCCCGGAATCAAAGGCAGCTTCAGAGAAGGACAGTGTACAGTCCCCGAGCTATTGAGATAGGAGTTCAGAAAGAGGAGTTTCAAACGTACATGAGCAACCCTCTTCACTGTGTTGCTGGAAGGAGTACAGGTTTCTAAAGATGACCGTTCCAAAGGGCTGGTACTCTTAAATATAACATTTCTCAAACATTTGTTTTAAAACAAAACTTAGTTACACTTACTCCATTTTGACTGACAAGTTGCCAACCATGGCCCAAAAAAGACCCAAGAAATGGTTGGAATTCAGGCCGGTTTCACCAGTGACAGAAACCCGAACAGGCTTTGTCTGTGATTCCTCCAAGGAATGAATGCTTGGTGAATAAAAATCACCTTTTTTTTTTGCTGGTGAGTGCTGGTATACTGGCTGATCTATTCTCTGGCTGCATGTTTGTGGCTCAGCTAAAATCATGGTGCCTGAACAGTAAGAGGGAAGGGGGACTGCCTAGGCAAGACAGGGCTTGCTTACAAACTAGGTAGATTACCATCAAAGCCCTTTCCAGTGAACAGAAAAGATGCATAAAATGAATATGGCCTTTGCTAGCATAAGAAAAAACAGTCAAAATTCATAGCTGCTTCCATAGCGACAATGCTATTTTTCAAGTATTGTTAGATCTTAAGTACACCCTTTCCCCAAAGACATCCATGTGTCAAGACAGCTCTCAGAGTAGTTACGGAATACTTGTGAAGGTTTTTAATTAAAAATTTTCCCTAGAGATAGCCTGTTTGATTTACATTATTAATAAAGTAAAAATGTCTGCAAATAAGAGGTCTCAAAAATTAAGGCTTTAGGATATCACTTGTATGTGGAATCTAAAAAAATAAATAAATAAAACAAAGCAGTACAAGTGAACTTATTTACAAAACAGAAATAGAGTCACAGGTGTAGAAAATAAACTTATGGTTACCAGGGGGAAAATCGGTGGGGGGGTGGGGTGGAAGGCAGGTTGCAAGGGAATGATAAATTGGGAGACTGAGATTGACATATATACATTACTATATATAAAACAAATAAGGGCCTGCTGTATAGCACAGTACTCTGTAATGACCTAGATGAGACAATAATCTAAAAATGTATATGTGTATATATATATATATATGTATAACTGATACACTTTGCTGTACAGCAGAAACTAACGGAGCATTGTAAATCAGCTATACTCCAATAAAAGTTAATTTAAAAAAATAAAACTTACAGGATTGCCATCTTAATTGAAACAGTTTAAGCAGGGATTTTAAATTGGGGATTTTCAACAATTCACTAAAGGGATTCTTGGCATTTATATGTGTGATCTAATTTTAGATATTGAGCTCACGATTTAGAATGATCAAGTAAAAGAGAAACTTCAGTTACCCACGGGATACACTGAAGTTTCAGCAGATGTTTCATGTGAGAGAGGCCATTTCCAACGTCGGCATCTGCTAGATCCTCATTCACCTCTGTCCCTAGCCCTTGACGTTGCCACCTCCCATCTAGGAAGGATGAAAGAAGATATTTTGTTAGGCAATGTCTGAATTTGGGTAGAAGGTCTGATGAGCTAGAATAAGGCCAAGTCTGACTGGGGACAAAGCATTGTCGTGCTCTGTGTATGGGAGGCCTCGGTTGGTCTTTCTCCCCGTCCCTCCCAGAATCTGTAGTTCAGGACTTGATTAAGGTGGTGGCAGTAGCCTTGCTGCTGCTGCTGCTGCTGCTGCTGAGTCGCTGCAGTCGTGTCCGACTCTGTGCGACCCCATAGACGGCAGCCCACCAGGCTTCCCCGTCCCTGGGATTCTCCAGGCAAGAACACTGGAGTGGGTTGCCATTTCCTTCTCCAATGCATGAAAGGGAAAAGTGAAAGTGAAGTTGCTCAGTTGCGTCCGACTCTTAGCGACCCCACGGACAGTAGCTTTGGGCCTTGCCTAACCACACAGCCTATTCTGAGCCATAGCAGTGGGTTTGGACAGTTCCCCCTGGTCTGAAGAGAAGCTGACCCTTCCACAAACTTTTGCTCACAGACCCTGTCTCCTTTGTGGTGTGGTGGCAACTGAGACTTTGGTCCACCACTGAGATGATTCAGGGACAACAGTCTCCATTGGAGTTACTGTTTCTCTGCCACTCTCTGGGGACTGCTGGACTTAGCTGTCTGAGTTTGACGTAGGTTTTGCTCTGTTGGGTTTGGGTAATGGCCCTCAGACTTCTCCTACCCACCTCGGAAATGGTGATCAGGAGGTAATTGAACTTACTGAGTGCTTTTCTTCTGTAAATTCATTCATTCTGCAGATACGAGTTTTCTCATTTCGTTTCTAGATCTGCAGGCAGTACCTGGGCTGGGATGACTTCATGCCAGTTGGTGGAGGATCAGTGAAGGGGCTGGGGTCATCCTGGTTGCACCGCTAGTCTTCAGGAAGACGAGTGGTGAAGTTACTTGGTCACATCATCTCCCTTTCTTATTCTGTTATTGCTGGTTTGATTATAACAGTAAGAGAATGATTTCATTCTAATGACTCTGTTTTATTATAAAACTACAGCTCCTTTTATTTTATTGTGTGTGTATGTTTTTTAATAGTCCAAGTTTTCTGTCTATAATTAACTGCACTGTGGATTCTTTCCATAACACTTCCATGGGGGCCTCTTTGTTATCTGGGGCTATCAAAGAGGTGAATCCATTTTTAAAAATATTTATTTATTTATTTTAAAATTTATTTATTTATTATCATTGGAGGATCAATATTGTGTTGGTTTCTGCCATACATCAACCTGAATATGTCCCCTCCCTCTTGAACCTCCCTCCCGCCTCCCACCCCATCCCACCCCTCTAGTTTATCACAGAGCACTGGATTTGAGCTCCCTGCATCATACAATAAATTTCCACTGGCTATCTAATCTTACATATGGTAATGTATACATTTCAGTGCTACTCTCTCAATTCATACCTCCCTCTCCTTCGCACCCCGTGTCCACAAATCTGTTCCCTATGTCTGTGTCTCCATTGCTACCCTGCAAATAGGTTCATCAGTTCTATCTTTCTAGATTCCATATATATACATTCATATACGATATTTGTCATTCTCTTTCTGACTTACTTTACTCTGTATAATAGGCTCTAGGTTCATCCAACTCATTAGAACTGCGTCAAGTGCAATCCTTCTTATGGCTAAGTAACATTCCATTGTGTATCTGTACCACAATTTCTTTATCCATTCATCTGTCAGTGAACATCTTAGTTGCTTCCATGTCCTAGCTATTGTAAATAGTGCTGCAATGAACACTGGAGAAAGGGCACTATAAACAAGTTTAAAAAACAACCCTCAGAATGGGGAAAAATAAAATAGCACACAAAACAATTGACAAAGGATTAATCTCCAAAATATACAAATATATATATTTGTATACAAATATACAATCAGTCATTCAGCATAATACCAGAAAAATGAACAACCCAATCAAAAAGTAGGCAGAAGACCTAAACAGACATTTCTCCAAAGAAGACACACAGATGGCTAATAAACATGGAAAGATGCTTAGTGGCGCTCATTATTAGAGAAATGCAAATCAAAACTACAATGAAGTATCACTTCACACTGGTCTGAATGGCTATCATCAAAAAAGTCTACAAACCATAAATGTGGGAGAGAGTGTGATGAAAGGAACCCTCTTGCACTGTCGGTGGGAATACAAATTGATAACAACCACCATGGAGAACAGTATGGGGATTCCTTATAAAAACTAGGAACAAAACTAACATAAGACCCAACAATCCCCCTACTGGGCATATACCCTGAGGAAACTATAATTGAAAAAGCCAAGTTTTATTTATTTTGTCTGTTCTGGGTCTTTGTTGCTGTGCAGACTTTTCTCTAGTTACGGCAAGTGGGGGCTGCTCTCGAGCTGTGGCGTGCAGGCTTCTCACTGCTGTGACTTCTCTTCTTGTGGAGCGCGGGCTCTAGGCACACAGGCTTCAGTAGTTGGGGAGTGTGGGCTTTGGAGTTGCTGCTCCCAGGTTCCAGGGCACAGGCTCAGTACTTGTGGTATACAGGCTTAGTTGCTCCACAGCATGTGTGATCTTTCTGGACCAGGGATCAAACCCATGTCCTCTGCACTGGCAGGCAGATTCTTTACCACTAAGCCACCAGGGAAGCCCAGGTGAATCCATTTTAAAACGAAGGAGGCAGAATGGAACGTCAGACAGTCCTGAGTCTACAGAAAGGGCAGCACAGGCGCTCATAGCAGTTTGGTCTGGATTGCTTAGTCTTTTTGAATCTGAATTTCCTTAGGCACTCTAAGACATAGGGAGGAATGGAATGCCTTACTAACTGGCTTTTGGTGAAGATTAAATGAGAAAATACATGTCAAAAACGGTATCTGGCCTGTGGCAAATTCTCAATACCTGGTACAAATAATCTTAAATCAGTTTCTTGAGTTGATCTCTGTAGGGGAAATAACTGTTTACCAGCTTACCAAGCAGGAAATACTGAATATTCATGGAATCATACGAAGTTAGAGCAAGAAAAGATTTTATTCATTCTGCAATATCTGTTTAAGATCTGCTACATACTAGGCTCATGAGTGAACCTAGTATGTCAGTGAACAATACAGATAAATTTCTGCCTTCAATGAGTATTTACTCCAGCTGAGGGAAACAGAAATAAGTAAGAAACACTTTAGTAAGTCAATTATGTCATTTGTTGGAAAGTGTTGTGCCATCAAGAAAAGGGGGAAAAAATAGAGCTTAAAGGACATGTGATTTTACATCTAATTGAAAAGAATACGTTTATTCAAATATTTGAATAAATATGTATGGTTAGCCATACAGATATTTGGGGAGGAGTGTTCCAGGTGGGGGGAGGGGGGACAACCAGTGCAGAGAGAGACCAGTGTGTCTAGAGGAGGTGAGCAAAGGGAGGAGCAGGAGATGAGGACACAGGGGCCCGAATATGTAGCTGCCTGGAAGCCGTGGTGGTTGCTGTTTGGTCTCTAAGTCCTGTCTGACTCTTTGCAACCCCATGGACAGCAGCATGCCTGGCTTCCCTGTCCTTCACTATTTTCCAGAGTTTGCTCAAACTCATGTCCATTGAGTCAGTGATGCTATCAAACCGTCTCATCCTCTGTCATCCCCTTCTCCTCCTGCCCTCAATCTTTCCCAGCATCAGGGTCTTTTCCAATGAGTCTGTTCTTGGCAGCAGATGGCCCAACGTTTTGGAAATTCAGCTTGAGCACCAGTCCTTTCAATGAGTATTCAGGACTGGTTTCCTTTAGGATGGACTGGTTGGATCTCCTTGCTGTCCAAGGTTTTACTCTGATAGGGAAGGTGAAGGGAGAGTTTTAAGAACAGAATTTACAGGATCGGACTTAGTTTTAATAGGATCACTCTGGCAGATGTTCAGAGAGCAGCAGAGAAGAAGAGAGAGCATGGATCTTGGAGATGATCACATTTAACCCCTTGATGTTAGAAGAGAATTTGAACTCAGGCTTTCAATCTGGGTCTGCAGCTGTGCCCATCTCATGGGTATCAGAGATCCCCCAGGTAAGGACTAAGGTATGCATGTATCCTATTATTCTTTGAGAGCCAGGATTAAGGTTTTGCAAGAAGGGAAAAAAAAAATGCTGATTTCATTTATTTTACTAACAATGTATCTTTGGGGTTAGAAAGCTGAGGAAATTTTTGTAACCTAAAATTACTTTGGGGGCATTGGTCCATAGAGCTTTGGGTTGATGGATAGTTCAAATAAGAGATGAGATTTCATTAGGTTGACTGCGACATTTTATTAGACTCAAATGCTCTAGGTCTAGTTAGCTGTGAAGTTAGTTGTCAAGGGGTTGTGGAATCAAAATACTTCAGTGGTGTTAAAAAGGGAAGTTTGTGATAATATATCGTTTTTACCTAAAGAAAGGAAACCTTGCTAAGGTATCTAATTTTAGACTGTTAGGAGGAAAAAATAATGTAGTTTGGTAGACTTGCCTTCCTGTTAAGCCCTGCTATTTTTAACCTTGGTCAATATTCCATCCCCCCAGTCTTTCTGCTTTGGAGAACCCCAAAATGTCTTATTTTGCATCAAAATGTACTTTTGTCTTCTCTTTTGCTTAACATGAAGTTGTTAAAAATAAGCTAATGTCTTAAAAAAAAAAAACCCAAAAGCAAAAAATAAAATAAAATTTCTCCTTGAGTTCTAATAAGCCCATGGTTTTTTTAAATAGGGACAACTGTAATAAATAAAGATTAATCAGTGCTCAGAGGCCAAGTTAATTTTTTGAAGGAGGGCTGATTATCTAATTTTGGATCTTCTTGATCTTTCTACTTCTTTTCCGTCATTTTGACTACATTGTGACCACAAATCTGCCTGCCCCTTCTATAATTAGATTGAAAGAAGAAAAGAAATGGAATTTATATTTGGCCATTTCATCCATTAATACAGTTTCACCATTTTGGGTGCATTTTCCCTCTGACTGGCTATTACATTTTAGCTTGATTGCATTCTTGCGGTGTTGGATCAAAAGTTGGCCATGAGAAAAACAAAATTCCTTCAGTCTTTAAAATAAAGCAACAGTTGACATAGGCTGTCATTAGGAAATTTTTATTATGCTTCTGATAATGTTTAATATAAAATTCCTTGCCGGTTTTTTTCCACCCCAGCTTACAAGGAAGCCAAGAAAGTAAATATGACAATTTCAGATAAACATGTATTAGAGAGGATAAAAGTTTCTTTAGTTTCAAGTTTTCCTTGTCCATTTTTTAACTATTTAGATGGAGTAGCAGTTTTAAATAATAAATCAGAATTTGCCTCCCCCGTCAGTGAGATATTCATGAGAAGTTCGGATGAGTAGGCAATATCGTTTACAGTGGGGCTGTCTGCAGTTTGAGAATGGTTTCTAAATTCAGCTCTGGAATGGTAATTAGTATAACAAATATCTCTGAACTTGAGCTCATGAGCATTAACTGTGGGGCTTTAGAAAGTATCTGCTCTGTGAGTGTGAGGCATTCTGGAGGCCTGGAAGGTGTGTCTATTCACATGCATGCGTGTGTGTGCATACTTGTATGGGTGAAAGTGTGTAACTATCACCTGCGTACCCAAGACTAACTCTGACCAGAGAGGTATCAACCCAGTACAGGGGGAGGAGATCAGAGGCGAGTTCATGGAAGAAGTCGAATAGGATGGCTTCGTTGGCTGATGGGTAGGATCTCAGGGGGTCAAGATCACTGGAGAAGAAATGTCAGGCAGAGGAAAGAATGAGCAGAAGTGCAACAGTCAGGTCTATGGAATATTGGTTGTTCCCATAGCTGATCACGCCCTCCTTGCTCTTATCAGTGGCCTTTCAAAGCCCAGCTCAAGCATCACCATGTCTTAGGTGTGTTCTGAAGGAAGGCTCTTGTGGATGGATGTGGGTACTGGAATCAGGCATTTACTTGCAATGCTCTTGGTCAAGTTTTTTAATAATAAATAAAATTTATGTAACACTGTATACCAGGCAGCATTTTTAGTGCCTTGCATAGGTTTAGTCTTTAAAAATGACAGCATCTCTTTGAGGTAGGAACTACTTTTATTCTCGTTTTACAGATGGGGAAATTAAGGGGCAAAAAGTGTGAGTAACTTGCTCAAGGGCTCACAGCTAGAAGAAGAGCAAAACTTGGACGTAAGAAAGTACTGTCTGAACCACCAATTGCACAGTAACCTTGATCAGCCTAATTTGTAACCTTGATCACAGCTTATTTGTAAAGCCTTGTGATTGGATTTCAGCACACTTCTTTAGCATGCAGTGGGCACTTGCTAATTGGAAATCATTGCTATAATTAATAGTTCCTGTCTCCTCAATTTGATTGATACCTACCTTTCTTATGGACTTCCCATGTGGCTCAGTGGTAAAGAACCCACCTGCCAATGCAGGAGACATAAGAGACATGGGTTCAGTCCCTGGGTTGGGAAGATCCTCTGGAGAAGGGCATGGCAACTCACTCCAGTATTCTTGCCTGGAGAATCCCGTGGACAGAGGAGCCTGGCAGGCTACAGTCCATAGGGTCACAAAGAGTCCGACACTACTGACTTGGCTTGCACACGTTTACCTCCTTATAGCCTGCTTGCACGGCACGGTCATTGTTGACTTGTCCATTTCACACAGTCAACTGTAAGCTTCTTGAAGGTGGGATCTCTGTGTACAGGACCTGTCCCTCAATGGCTCAGTAAATGCTTGCTGAACGAGTGAATGAACAACATGTTTGGACTGTCGAGGATGGTCTTGCTGCCCAGAAAGCAGCACTGTAGAGCAGTTCCTATCCAGCACTTTACAGTATGCAGTACAAGATTTGATTCCAGCCCCTACCATCTACTTGACTTTGTGTCTTGTGCAAATTATTTATCTTCCCTTCAGTCTTCATTTCCCTCTTTATTTAATGGAGACCACAGAGTTGTTATAAAGATCCAAGCAGATAGTGCCTATCAGGAATTTAACAGAATGCCTGGTTTCAGATAAATAAGAAGTAATTCCTATTTCATTACTATTGAATAACTGCTGAAAGGCAGGTGCTCTGCTATTCATTGGAAGCACAGAGGTAAAGATTCCTCCCCCATGCAAGGGCTTCACAGCTTCACAAAAGAGAAGAACTTTCACCAAATGCATTATAATGGGGTGTAATAATATACAGCAGTGACATAGTTCAGATAAACTATGGGGGAAAGGAGAAGAGTGGTCATTTTCTTGGTGGTGGATATATCCAGGTTGGGTTTTGAAAAATGAATAGAAGTCCTTAAGGCAAAGCCAAATAGGGCCCTCAGACATCAGGTTTGTGGACTTAATTGAATAGGCAATGGGGAACTAGTAAATTTTTTTAGTAGGAATGTGACATCAAAAGAACCGTCCCTTAGGAAGAGTATTCTGACAAAATTATGTAGGATGAGTTAGTGGGGAGAAAATGAGGAAGTAAATATCACATAGACTTTTAGTGGAACCTCCTACACGGGATAGAAATCCATTCTGTAGCACCCCTTACAGATGGCCATCTAGCTGTCTATGTCTGAACACACCCAGCAAAGGGAGGTTCACTACCTCTTAAGGCAGCTCCTTCTTTCCTCTTTTATCCCCTTCTTCCTTCCTCTCCTTCCATGCATTCATCCACTTATCTACCCAGTATTCATCTACCCTTCCATCTATCTGCCCACCCAGCTACCCACCCATCCACCCACCCACCCATCCACCCACCCAGCTACCCACCCATCTACTTTTCCATGGACCCACCCATCCATCTCTCCATCATTTCTTCAGTGTTTCCTTTGTGCCACTTCCTGGACTTAAGAATACAAGGCAAATACAGTACTGTCCTGCCCTTGCAGATCTCAGAATCTTGAATGATCACATGTCCATTACTGAATAATTTTTGTTGTTGGAAAATTCCTTTTTCCTTAGTTTAAGCCAAAATCTGCTTTCCTTTGAGCTTCTCTCCTGCTGGGCCTACTTTTCTCCTTGTTTCTTCTAAAACACTTTAAGTGTACTCTTCTTTTATGTGACTGCTTTTATTATTTTAAAAACTGTATCGTGGAGCTTCTGAATTATGTCTTCCTTTGGAAAATCTACTTCCTTTAAAAGGTTCTCATTAGGCAGGATTCATAATATTTAAAGACTTTTGGAGATGAATGAAACTTCAGAAGTCAATTATAGTTTATATCTTAACCCTCATCACTTTACAGGTGGAACCTAAACCACAGGTAAGTTGTGCCTTGCCTAAGATCACAGAGCGAGGCAGTGACAAAACTGGGAAGATTCAGACTTCAGGTGTCCATACTCACGAAACTACTGTCTTCTCAAACCTTGTCTCCTAATAACCCTTCCCAAACATTTTATAAATTTTCCCTGTCTCTCACAAAATGTGGAACCAGAAGTTGAGTGCGGTGTCTAGAATAACAGTGTTCTGACCTTGGGAGAGAGCTGTGACGAGAGTTAATAAAGCCCAGCATTAACAGAGTGTGCCAGGCTTTGTGCCAGCCTCAAAACCTGTGTTTTCCCATTCAGTCTCCCAGCAGTCCTTCCAGGATGACTTTACTGCTGCAGTTGGAAAATGGGGAAACTGCACTTGAGAGGGAAGTAATTTCCAGTCCATGGCCATACAGCTAGTAAGTGGACGTGCTGGAAATGAAACTGAGGTCTTTCTGACTTCATGGTCATGGAAGGGCCATTATGGACCATAGTTTCTTAATTATATATTCATCTTTTTTTAACTTTTTATTTTGTATTGGGGTATAGCCAATTAACAATGTTGTGATAGTTTCAGGTGAACAATGAAGGGACTCTGCCATACTATAACGGAGAAGGCAATGGCAACCCACTCCAGTACTTTTGCCTGGAAAATCCCATGGACAGAGGAGCGTGGTAGGCTGCAGTCCATGGGGTCGCGAAGAGTCGGACACGACTGAGCGACTTCACTTTCACTTTTCACTTTCATGCATTGGAGAAGGAAATGGCAACCCACTCCAGTGTTCTTGCCTGGAGAATCCCAGGGACGGGGAAGCCTGGTGGGCTGCCATCTATGGGGTCGCACAGAGTCGGACATGACTGAAGTGACTTAGCAGCAGCAGCAGCAGCCATACTATAAATATATGCATTCTCCCCAAGCTCCCCTCCAATCCAGGCTGCCATATGACACTGAGTAGAGTTCCCTGTGCTACACAGTAGGTCCTTGTTGGCTATCCATTTTAAGTATAGCAGGATATACATATCCATCCCAAACTCCCTAACTGTTCCTTCTCCCCATCCCTCCCACCAGCAACCTTACCTTCATTCTCTAAGTCTGTGAGTCTCTTTCTGTTTTGTAAGTTCATCAGTATTGTTTCTTTTTAGATTCTACATATGGGGAATGTCATGCAATATTTCTCCTTCTCTATCTTTGACTTACTTCATTCAATATAACAATCACTATGTCCATCTGTGTTGCTGCTGATGGCATTGTTAATTCATTCTTTTAAATGGCTGAGTAATATTCCATTGTATATATGGGCCACATCTTCTTTACCCATTCCTTTGTCCATGGACATTTAGGTTGCTTCCATGTCTTGGCTATTGTAAACAGTGCTGCAATGAACATTCAGGTTTGTGTATCTTTTGGGGTCATATTTTTCTCCAAATATATACCCAGAAGTGGGATTGCAGGGTCATATGGTAGCTCTATCTTTAGTTTTTTAAGGACCCTCCATACTATTCTCCATAGTGGCTGTACCAATTTACCTTCCCACCAACAGTGTAGGAGTCCCTTCTCTCCACATCCTCTCCAGCATTTATTTGTGGATTTTTTGATGAGAGCTATTCTGGCTGATGCGAGGTGATATCTCATTGCAATTTTGATTTGTATTTCTCCAATAGCGGTGTTGAACAACTTTGCATGTTCTGTATGCCTTTTAACTAAATCTGTATCTTAAAGAAGCACTGGCTGAAGCATAGTATTTGTGAGCACGTGTTGAACTCATGGTCATCTCGCATTTCTAAAATTTAGAAAAAAATGTATCTTAGTCTTTACTTTTTTCTACTACGTGTTGCGCCATTGTTTTTATCTGGTCTCATTGAGTGGAACAAGGCTCGTGCATGCGTCCTGAACACTCACTGTGACTGCTGGCTCCATCCCATGTGATTGGGTCACATGTTCTCAGATGTCAATCCCGGTCAGTCCTATTGACCTCACTGTGGATGTGAGATTAAATTGGACAATATGTGAGGAAGGGCATTGTAAAGGGGCAAGTTAATGCTAATCCTGATCTTTTAAAATATGGATTGGGGCCTGCCTTGCCCCCGAGCTCTAGCCAGCTTGCTCCTCTCTGTTCTAACCTTACTCAGGGCTTTCCGCCTCCCAGGAATACCTCTTCCCTGCCCTCCTCCACCCCTCCAAATAGGACCGGGTTGTCCAAGTTTAGATCCTGGCTCAGTGTGTGACCTCTGGCAAGATACTTCGCCTCCTCTAAGTCTCAGTTTCCTAGTCTGTAAGATGAGGATGGTAATAGATCCCACCCACTTCAGTGGGTGTTGTGAGGTGTCAGTACCCCCACTGAACACAGTAATTTACAAGTGATGAGCATGCCTTAAAAGCTGTTTTTAGTATTTGTGACTCTTTTTGTGCTTTAGTCATTAGAATTTCCCCCAACAAACTTACACTGAATTCTCTAGCTGTCCCATATGGTATATCACTGTAGGAGATTGTATGAAATCCTACAAATTTGCTGCATGAAGCAGCGTTTAAAATCAGGGCTTTAATGCAATGAGTAGTGTTGAGAAGGAAGAGGATAGGTTAAAAGGGACCAGGAGAAATGATTCTTTTTCTAAATGCTGTGGGAGATGAGCGACCAGGTAAGTTACTTTAGAATAGCTTCAGATGGGAAGGAGGAGGGAACATGGACAGGGCTGGTCGTACTTCGTGAAGTGAAATGAAGTCTTAGTCGCTCAGTTGTGTCTGACTCTTTGCGACCCTATGGACTATATTTCTTTGGGCTGCTCTGTCCATGGAATTCTCCAGGTGAGAATTCTGGCGTGGGTAGCTATTCCTTTCTCCAGGAGATCTTTCCGACCCAGAGATCATACCCAGGTCTCCTGAATTGCAGGCAGATTCTTTACCATCTGAGCCACCAGGGAAGCCTGGTCATACTTCTTGGTTTATGATAATTAACAAAATGTACCCTTATCTTCACAAAGAGTTGGTCACGACTGAGTGACTAACCCAACACCCTTATCTTATGGAGCTTCCCAGGTTCTCAGGTGGCGCTAGTGGTAAACAACCTGCCTGCCAGTGCAGGTGGATGTAAGAGACGTGGGTTCGATCCCTGTGTTGGGAAGATCCCCTGCAGGAGGGCATGGCAACCCACTCCAGTATTATTGCTTGGAGAATCCCATGGACAAAGAAGCCTGGTGGGCTGCAGTTCATCGGGTTGCAAAGAGTCAAACACAACTGAAGTGACTTAGCACTCACGCATGTACCCTTATCTTATATTCAACCTGATTTATATGTAACCATGTGATCATTGAGCTGCATTTTTTTGTTGACTTAAAGTAATATTTTGTAGACACTTAGGCAAACATTTGCCAATTTGGTAGTTCTCATTTCTTTTTGTATTCTGTTCATTTCCCCCCGCCCACCCCCCACCCCCCCACCCCGCCACACACACTCAGTTTGCAGTTATTTCTGTAGGTCAGTGAGACCTATGAGCTACTACCCATGCCTGTGATGGGTAAGGAGAACCTAGAGAAGGCAAGCAGCTGGGGCTGAGCAGACACTGGGCTGAGATCAGGTTGCCTTCTTGAAAACCCATAGGCAAGGAGTGTGGAGATCTTCACATCACTATTGGGGGACCAGATGCACAAAAGGAAGGGGGACCTGGGGCAGGAGCTGTGACGATCCTGCCTTCTCCCATCCCCCTGCCCTCAGGTCTCCCTGCCTTTAGCTTTTCCCTATCTCTCTCTCCCCAGCCAACACACATTTGGTATCAGTGACTTAAGACTATACACACCATCACTCATTCATTCATCAAACATTCATTGGGTGCCCACCAAATGCCAAACTCTTGGGTTACACAGATGAATTTAATACCCATTCTGTCCTCAAGGAGCTCACAGTCCAGTTCTCCTTTGCTTATATCACCACTTGTGAAAAGGGCCCTGAACAAGTTGCTAACACTGAGAAAATAAATAAATTCTGGGACTGGAGGGGCCCTGGACTCTTCTTGGCTCTTCTGTGGTTAAATGTGGTGCCTGCATCACTCTTCTCACTCCCACGTTGGTAATTGGTTGTAGGAAAGTTCTTTGCGCTGAGAATGACATAATTTTTTTTCTTAAAAAAAATAAAAAGAAGGAATCTATGCAAGTCTCCAATTCTAAAATTCTGTGATTGTATGATTCCAACTTAAATTAGGAAAGCAGGCAGACAGTTTCTGAGCGTGTTGCCATGGACACTGTGGATGTTGGGTTGAGGTGTCTGCTTAGTCATATTTAGTGCCATCTGGCATCAGAGAGTTTCTGGATTTTGGTCTGAGGGCAACTCAAGGTACCTAGAGGGATTTGCTATTCTTCCAGTATTCATTTGAAATGTCCTAGCGACTTAGCAGACCCCCTGCCAGATAGAATACAATACAGTATATTAAAAATATGAATGATTTTTTTAGTGTAAGTACATCATGTGGAATGGAATGCACTTATACTAAAAAAGTGATCTATTGTTTATCTGGAATGTATATTTAACTGGTGATTTTTTTTGGGGGGGGTGCTGCTAAATCTGGCAGCATCCACCTTTAATCTGTGATCTTGGGAACCTTTTGGTACAGGTAATACTGCACAAAAGTGTCTATCAGAAAATAAGAAAGTTTCCAGTCAATCAAGTCTGCCTCCTGTTCCACTGAATGTTCTGCACTCTGAGTTCCTCTTCACATTTTACTGTTTGCGGAACTTTGATTAATGTTTTTCTTTCCTGCCCAGCTAATGAAGTGACGAACAACCATTTTATTAAAATCCTTAAAGTGTCCATAAATGTAATTTATATTTCAATTAGCAGTCAGTTACTTATATTTTGAAAAACAGGCTTCTTTTGACTAAAAAATATTTGGTGAAGTTTGAATGTACAGTAATTTATGAGTACTTTGTGGCTTTCATTTTCCTATCTGATAAAATAGCTCTGGAATTTACATGAGGTCAGGACCTGTTAACTCCAGCACATGGCAGCAGCTCTCCCCAAATACCAGATTTTTCTACAGTTCATCTTCAGTTCTCATTAGCCTTGGAGTATTTATAACTATACCCATTCATCATTCTTTCTTTTGAGAGCTGGTGCATCTGCAAGGAAGAAGGGAAAATACAGCCCTACATTCTTGCAAAATTTATAGGCTTTTGGTGAGTTAAGATATTTGGTGAAGATAAATGGAGAACATGAGGGTTTTGCAAAATCTTTAAGATTATTAGGAACTCTTCTGCATTGCTTTTCCTGGTTTTCATGAAGGAAAATAGAGTATGGAATAATGAACTTGCTGGTTTTCATGATTGTATTTGATATCAAAAGACAAGTCTCAGAATATGTTTTACACCTTAATTCAGTCATGGAATTTTGGCACTAGAGTTCAGGATCAGTGGTATCCAAGTCAGACCCGAGAGGCACATGCTTTTGTTTGCTCGAGTCTGTAGAGTGAGGAACCATATGTAATGGTCTATTTCTGAACTGTCTCCAGACACAGTGGGTGAACTTTTTCCATAGCCCTGGACTCACCCTTCCTCTGGCCATTCCTTAGGCAGGTAGCTGTCTGCCGCAGCCAAAGACAGCAGTGCGTGGCCACCTCCTCTTGGCCTCTAGAGGAATGGCAGAGGTGGCAGCTCTTCTGGTTGCAGGGGGAGGTGGGATGGGGTGGGAGGTGTGTGCACGGTAATCCTCTTTGCCCTGGATCGTCCCTAGACGTTAGTCACTTCAGTTGTGTCTGACTCTTTGTGATCCCATGGACTGTAGCCTGCCAGGCTCCGCTGTCCATGGAATTCTCCAGGCAAGAATACTGGAGTGGGTAGCTAGTCCCTTCTCCAGGGGATCTTCCCAACCCAGGGAGTGATGCAGGCAGATTCTCTGCCATCTGAGCACTAGGGAAGCCCCTACTCTGGTCCAAAACCATAGCCAAGGAAAACCCTTTTCCCCCTGCTCGGGTGCCAAGAGTAGTGCTCATTGCTTTCTCGTGGGCTGGCAGAGAGAAAGTAGGTATGCAGAAGGCTTTCTTTTCCAGTTCTGTCTTTGCAAGGGACTGAGAAAGGACTGATTTAAAACATATAGTGCATACGTGGTGTCCCTTGTCTTTGTAAAGTGCAGATCTGAACGTACGGCTTGCCTACAAAGATGCTCCCAAAGACTCCCATTACCTATGGAAAGAATTCAAAAAATCTAAGGATAGCAGTGTGGTGGGAACCAAAGCCCAGCAGGGCTACAAGGGGTAAAAAATAGGATGTGAATGATCCAACAGAAAGAGAGGTGCTGATGATGCAGGAAAAAAGAGAACGATGCAGGAGAGACAGCATTGGTAGATAAGAAGGGGTGGGGAGTTTGGCCTTAGCAGAAGGAGTACTGTTGGCATTGTAACCAGCTGGAAGGCAGAGTATGTGGAATAGATACAGCTAAGTTGGTGGAGTTATTGTAAAGATAGGGTAATTCTTTCATCATGGCATGTCTTTTCTTTATTATGTAGGTGATAACTATCAGTTGAGAGTAAAGGTTGAATCTGAGATGGGAAGAAATGGGAGTGGTCAGCGTGAAGATTTGGAAGGTGCACACACATGGGGAGCGTAGCAGAGTGTGTGGCAAAGTTGACTGCCCAATAAAAATACTCAGCATAAAGAGAAGCCATCACTTGTGTGGTCTGAGGCAGAGTGGCTTCGAACGCAGTCCTGCCCACCCCCTAGGAGCCCATGACTTAGCAACGGGCTTCGGTGAAGGTTGAAAAATCAACCTGACCTGTGCCATCCTGCTCTGTTGCCCTGTTGACTCGTTGTTAACCACTTTTTGCCTTTGCCTCCCCTCTGCCTTCCTGGGCCTTGTCCCGCTCCCTTACCCCTCTAGCTGTCTCTCTCCCTTGGATGTTTATTGATCATTCAACAGTGGCAGGCACTGGTCTGTGTGCTGGGAATGCAGCTGTGACAAGGCAGATGAGGATCCTGGAACATCTGTTCTAAGAAGGGGCAGCAGCTGTAATCAAGGAAAAAGAAACTGCCCACAAGATACCAAGTTCTGTGAAGTCAAAAAACTGAGGCAGTGAGGTTGAGTGACTTGGGTGTGGAAGGAGAAGGAATCTCAGAAGGTCCCTCCCACAACAGAACCTCTGAGTTGAGACCCGAAGGGTAGGAAAAAGCGGCCGTGGGGCATCTGTCGTTTGTAGGGAAAAGGGGACGAGATGAAAGAGCAGACCTTCAGCATGGGCTGAAGAAATCCTTTGGCTGTTTTTGTTCAGGCGATATTAAAATGTTTCAAGACTTCCCTGGTGGTCTAGTGGCTAAGAATCTGTCTGCCAGTACAGGGGACACGGGTTCAATCTCTGGTCCTGGAAGATACCACATGCCTCAGGGCACCTGAACCCGGGAGCCACAACTATTGAAGACCACGATCCTAGAGCTCAGACTCCGCAACAAGAGAAGCCACCAGAATGAGAAGCCCATGCATCGCAACTAGAGAGTAGCCCCTGCTCACCACTAGAGACAGCCTGAGACAGCAGTGAAGACCCAGCACAGCCAGAAATAAAAAAGTAAATAAGTGAAATTAAAAAAAAAATACTTTAAAAAATGTGTCGGTCTCATCCTGGAAGGAATCTCTCTCTTCTCCCTCCTCTCTTTCCCTCCCTCTGCTACATTTCAACAACTATTCATTTCAGGAAGCAAAATCACCCTGGTAGCACAGAAAGTGGACCAGTGACACACAACCAAGGCTCTTGTTTCAGTAACAGAAACCAACAACAACAGTAAGGAGCTACTTTCTCAAGTAAGAAGTTGCACCCAAACTTTCTCCTGGCTCTTGTTTTCCCTCCTCTCTTAACTTAGGATGTTGGTTCCTATCATGCCTGAGGATCTTTTTCATTTTTTCCTCCTGGTGTCACACCCCAAATGTAAAGACAGACAGCGGCTGTGGGTGAAGGTGGGTTGGAGGGCTGGAGGTATCAGGTTGTCTGTGTGCTTGTTGGGTGGAGCCCAGAGGAACTTAGGTTTAATTTGCAGCCATAATACCATTTTATGGGCTTTTCACAGTAGAGGGGAGAAAAAAACAAGCTAAGAAGGCTAAAAAAGGTCACATTCGTAGGTGCTCTCAAAAATAGACTCTCTTCCTCATTGCTGATGCGTGTCACATAGAACTTAGCTTTAATTCCAAAGTCTGGGTTACCCTGGGAGTCCTGAGCAGGTTCCATCCTGAGAAAAATTTCGTTAATCAATTATATTTCACCTTCATGGATTTGAGGGCCAGAAGGGATCTCGGGACTTGTCTAGGTCACCCAGAGAAGTCCCTGGGTTCTCCTTGGCAGTGCTTTGTCTGGATGACTTGGTGTGGGCAGAGCAGACCAGCCCCTCTTGCTGGCAGCCCCTCTATTACCATATTGCACTTCTCATCCTTTGCTCACTTCACAGGACCTGTAGAAAATGATCACTTTGGCTAGGCACATTGGGGTTCATAGACAAGCTTGCTCAAGACTGGCGATGGCAGGGGAGCTTGGGTTGGCGTGGATGCACAGAGCAGGGGGTTTGTATCTTGGCGCATGTAGAATCCATTGGTAGTCTCTGGTTGGGAAGCACTCCTGATAGACTATACTCCTTTACGTGGGCCCCTCAAGAGTAGGTAGGCCGTGTTTGGGTGTTCTTGAATACTTTAGGCCCTTAAAAAGTTCTTTACAACTGGGAGAGAGCCTAGGGAATATGGTTGCTTTCAATGCAACAAGGATGTCTTCAGAGAAATATTCAACAACTACAGAGAATTCTTGCTAAGCTTCATTAGTAAGTTACATCTTTGGGCTGCCTGGAGTCACACTGCTCAGGTTGGAGTTCTCATTGGCTGTTCCATCCTAAGCAGATTGCTTCATCTCTCGAGGGCATTTCCTCATCTTGGCCATGAGGATAAAACTATTTGGTATGTGACAGAGTCCAGACCCTACCCCAGAGCTATCTGACTTCAAAAGCCTTTTTCTACGTCACTCCATTGAAAATCTTTTATTAACACAAACACATTTATAAGACACTGGAAAAGTCAGAGGTTGCATTTTTTAGAGAAAAGGTTTAGTGATTTAGTTAAAATAGATGTTAGCCAATAATGCCTAGATTTTTAAAGTGTTTGAGATTCATCATATCAGTACATTATTGGGCTTAAGAGTTACAAAGGTGATCAAAATAAAGATAGTATGAAAAAGCAGAAGTGAGCCTGAAGATTTCTTAAGGTTTATGTGGTTGTTAACTTAGCAGAAATGTAAATGAAGTATATTAGCATGTATGTGTGGAATGTAGAAAAATGGTATAGATGATCTTATTTGCAGAGCAGAAATAGAAATACAGACGTAAAGAACAAATATATGGATATCAAGGGAAGAGGGGGTAGGATGGATTGGAAGGTTGGAATTGACCCATATACAGTATTGGTGCTGCGTGCATGCTGAGTCACTTCAGTGGTGTCCAGCTCTTTGCAACCCCATGGACTATAACCTGCCCGGCTCCTCTGTCCATGGGATTCTCCAGGCAAGAATACCGCAGTGGTTTGCCATGCCTTCCTCCGGGGGATTTTCCTGACCCAGGGATCAAACCAGGGATCTCTTACGTCTCCTGCATTGGCAGGCGGGTTCTTTATCACTAGTGCCGCCTGGGAAGGTATAAAATAGATGACTGAGAACATTCTGTATAGAACAGGGACCTCTAGTTAATGCCGTGCAGTGACCTGAATGGGAAGGAAGTCCAAAAGGAAGAGGATATATGTATGTGTATGGCTGCTTCATTTTGCTACACAGTAGAAACTAACAGAACGTTGTAAAGCAACTATATGCCAATAAAAATTAATTAAAAAATGAATTCAGCTTGGTTACAAATCAGTTTATCTAAAGAAACCACTACCCCTCCCAAATAATGTTAAACTTGTTTTTTACTTCTAATTGGGGCTGAGTCTCATAAGAATGAGGGTCTACTATGTTGGATTTTAAAATGATTGTTGGGAGAGGAAGCAATAACTAATTTCTCTGCAGTGGATATTGTTTGCCTTGGTAGAAATTAGCGTAAATGAGACTTGCCTTAAGATGATTAGCACCCAGAAAATATGTCAATTTCATTATTTTCTTTTTTTAAGTATTAGAGAAAACTGTCCGAACATTTGCCTTGAGGAAATCTGATAGATTCAAAAAGCTTCTTTGAAAGAAGTTTACTAAGAAGTTGAACAAACATATTCTAATATAATTAGTTTGGGAAAACATTTCTGACCCTTTAAAGGCTATCCCATGAATGACAAATATCTATATATGAAGGAGAGAGGAGTGCTTTATGAAGTTTGTGAAGTGTACATCCCTTATAAGTATGTATTAAGTTATGCATTAAACATTTATGTTAAAAAAATTACCTTCCCCAATTAAAGGAACCTGTCTGAGAGGCCAGCCAGATTCTACATTTTCCAAGAAAATCAAGTCCTAGAAATGTTGCATTTCCTTTTGAATGTTGATGGCAGAGATACATCAGAGATACCAGGGGAAAAACCTTACCAAGTTCTCCCTATAATTTGAACTGAAGGGTCCTATTTGATGTTTTTTTTGTTGTTGTTATTGTTGGGCCCAACACCCTGGGTAAACTGAAATTCCACCTACCCCTTTTGGAGAGGCGTCAGGGGAGATGTACCTCCTTAAAATTCTAAGTCTTCTAATAGAAGAAAGCTTCCTCTTTCGGTTGGTGGAAATTTCCATTCCCAGGATACATTATTCATTTTTACCTCAGTGCAGCTTCCTCTTGGTTTTGTGATTGAGTTATTTTTAGTGAGTTACCATGCTTCTCCTCATTCTCTGCTTAACTATGCTGCATCTTTTACTTCTCTTTCTCCATTAATTAATTCCCACAGTGCTTTTCGTAAATTCTTCCTTCATACACTGAGGAATATTTTAATTTTTTTATGCATGCGTGCTTTAAAAAAAAAAGTCATGTCCAACTCTGCGACCCCATGGACTGTAGCCTGCCAGGCTCCTCTGTCCATGGGATTATCCAGGCAAGAATACTGGAGTGTGTTGCCTTGCCCTCCTCCAGAGGATCTTCCTGACCTAGGGATCGAACCCACGTCTCTTTTGTCTCCTGCATTGGTGGGAGGTTCTTATCCCACTAGCGCCACCTGGAGATACATCTGGTTTGTCTAGAAATCAGGTCTCAGACCTCCCCAAAATCAGATGTTTGATTCCAGGCTTCTATTTCTGTGTCTTATGACACAATTTTAATTAGTTCTTTGGTTTCTTAGATTTTTATTCTTACCAGCTCTGAAAGACCTGAAAGACCCAATTCCAAAAGAAGAGGGAGGTAGCAATGTTCTATGCCGATTATGTGTCAATGCTGTGCACATTTATAAGTGAGGTCATCCCCATTTTATAGATGAGTAGACAGAGCTAGTCATGTTAACCACCCCGCTTATACTGCCTGGTAATACTGTTTCAGCTTCCCAGGTGGCTCAGCAGTAAAGAATCCACCTGTGATGCAGGAAACACCAGAGATGCAGGTTTGATCCCTGGGTCCAGAAGCTCCCCTGGAGAAGGAAATGGCAATCCACTCCAGTATTCTTGCTGGAAAAATCCCATGGACAGAGGAGCCTGGTAGGCTGCAGTTCATAGGGTAGCAAAGATTCGGACATGACTGAGCATACATGAGCAACACTGTCTAGTAAAAGTACAATTCTGAGCTAGTTGGAAATTTATTTGTGTAGTTAAAGCTGCTGTAAATCCAAGATAACATTCAATCTTTTGTCATGGTTTAGAAGATGTTAAAGAATTTGACAATAATAAAAGAAATGGATAGGGTGCATTCTGCAATGCTTCGTGTGCAGCAGGTGTTTATCGGGATTGATACTCATTAGTAATCTTATGAGTGGATATCAGCGAATGACACAGCCAATGGACTCCATTCAGTTATATTGTGGTCAGTGGATGGAACAGTCCTAGTAGAGGGCACCATGGATTTTTAGGTCAAAGAGAACTTGATTTGAAGCCCAACTTTTCCCTTACTCTTTGGATGACCTTGCAAGCTGCTTAACCCTTCTAACCTCAATATATTCATGTGTAAATGGGAATATTAACACCTCATATTGCTATGGTAATGATTAAATGAGAAGATGTTTGTAAATTGCTTAGCGCCTTACACACAATATTCAGTAGAATGGCAGGTGTGAAATAACCGTTGTAATCACAGAATCTCTGAATAGAGAAGGATCTTAGGGTCAGATGGACTGAGTACCAGTTCTGATTCTACGAGCAGTGGCATTAGCCGAGTCATCAGCCTCTCTGAGTTTCTATTTCCTCATGTGCACAACAGAGATAATATTTAACAGGAGATTATGATAAAGATTATATGAAATGTTACGTCTGTAAAGTGCCTAGCACTAATTAACCCTCATAAATGGTGATGACCCCCTCCCTTTGTGCTGACAACGTTGGGGGACAGGGTAGCTCTGGTTAGAATTGTTTCAGCCTTGCTCACACTGAACCTTAGTTTCCCTATGACGTTTGCCAGTTTGGCTCTAATCCCGTGACCTGATTGGGAAAGTTAATTTTGCTCTCAGGGTCATGATTTTGATTAGATCTAGAAATATTGTTAGGACCCTAGCCCACTTGTTTGATTGTTAAGATTAAAATTCTTATTCTTCTACAGTTGATCCTTATCTCCATCTTCCTGGATACATTCTGTGCTGAACAAAAATATTTGTGTACATGAAAAAAAAAAGTTCTAAATCAGAGGAATGTGACAGGCAGCCTTATCAGTGGATTGGAAGGTTCAGTACTCTGTGTGCGTGTTGCCAGCGATTCGGAATGTAATCTAGAGATCAGTGTTTTAAATAATTTAATGCTAAGTGTGGCATTTTAATTTATTTGGTCTCTGCTCCATTCTCCCCTTCTGTCTACCTTCCTGTGAAACACTACAGTTTGAAGTCACTAAATAACAGTAGTATTATGGTGGGCTTTAAATGTGAAGACAACATGAATAAAGCAGCTGAATAAAGCATTTTCCTGAAGGGAGGGCCCCTTCCTGCAAGGTCTTCCCTGCGGTTTAGGTGCAAAATCCCTTAATCATATACTTAGCGTTTCTATACTCCTTACGTGCAGAGTTATTTGATTTCTGTGGGCCGTTCCTGTGTACCCTGCATAAACAGCTCTGGTGAGATTATTACGTGTACTGCTAGATCCTACCTAACCTGCTTTTCAGTGTTTTGGAACTGAGAGTGCAGTAGCTGTTCTGATGTGAATAGCCACCTGGTTTTAACATCCAAAGTTGTGTTTGCCACTGGATGCCAGGTTTTATATTCCACCAGCTTACAAGTCTATAAATACCATGTTAACTTTCCTTCCTTCTCTCTCAGAAGGAGACTTCATCTCTAGTAGCGATCACCATGGGCATATGCCCAAGGGTGAACTCCTGGAGCCCTTGAAGCAAGATTTCCTTTATAAACGCTGTGCCTGTTAAAGAGACTTTGCCTGCTTGGTGTTCTTTCAGGAGCACTGGGAAAGCGTTTTACCTCAAGTTCTTTTCTCTGCTAATGATACAGTTGACTCCTCTGGGGTCCACATCTCTCCTTCCCAAACCCCATGTTTCTGTGGAGGGACAGTACGTAAGTCCCTGCTACTTGATTACTATTCCATTCAGTCCCTTTAACTTGACCCCTTTTCCAGAGCTGCAGAAGGGATGGTAAGACAGGGGTGGGTTCCCATTGGTCTGGAGTCTCTGAAACAAGGATATCAGGCCCAGAAATCCAATTAGAGCCTGAAGTGCTGGGGCTCCACTATGTTTAGAGCCTTTGGGTAGGAGGGGACGAGGCCCAGTCCTGAGAAGCAGGCAGCATTTCCCATCGTGATCAGATATAAGTCACAGCCTTCTCAGATGAGCTGGTAATTGAAAATTCTTTCAATTGTAAAAATACTGCTTTTCTCTTTCTGACTTACTTCGTTCTGTATAACAGGCTCTAGGTTCATCCATCTCACTAGAACTGACTCAAATTCTTTCTTTTCTATGGCTGAGTAATACTCCATTGTATATATGTACCATATCTTCCCTATCCATTCATCTGTCAGTGGTCATCTAGGTTGCTTCCATGTCCTAGCTATTGTAAATAGTGCTGCTATGAAAGTGTAGGGCAGAAACCAGCACAACATTGTAAAAATTAAAAAAAAAAATAGATACTGCTCTGGGGTGGGTGCAGGGAATTACAGCCTCCGACAATTTGGAGTGTACAGCCTACTATCCCACTTTGCTTAACTTGTGGCCCTTTGGAGGACTTTGCCTCTCAAAGTGGACTGGGTTCCAGGTATCCACTTACTAGCTGTGAGACTTTAGGGAAGTCACAGTACTTTGAACCTGATTTCCTCACATGAAAATGAATATGTAGTATTCCTGCTCTCCACCTTGCCAGGTCGTTACGAGGAAATTGAGACTAGGGCTTCGTCTAAGCATTTGACAAACACGTAACAAACCCCGAGAAGGACTTATGCTAGGACAAAGACGCAATGTGGTTCCCTATCTAGGGAGAGAAAGAAAGCAGTCTTCTAAGCAAAGAAGATTCTGTCTCGCCTGTCATAATCTCAGGGTGTGGATATGTGTGGACACAGTGTTTGATATGTGTAGATACCTAGTGTGGATACAGTACTTGTTATGTGTGATAACAGTATTTGATATGTGTGGATACAGTACTTGATATGTGTGTATACCTAGTGTGGATACAGTATTTGTTCAGCGGTCACGTGTAGTGTGTTTTGTGCCGTTAACGTTGTATGTGACTCCATAGGGGATGATAGAAAGATGGCGGTACTTCCATAATAAATGCGGAAAGACCTCCTCACAGAGATTATGTTTGAGTTGGACCATAATGGATGAGTAAAGTTTTATGAAATATCTAATGTGTTGCCCATGTTTGTTTTCCTTTTTTTTGCATTTCACAGTGGGCTGCCACTGCCCGACAGACTGGCATCTGAGAAGCACTCTTTGATTTTTAACTTGTCCATTCATCCTCATAAACTCACCTCACTAATGTGTTTATAGATGTTTTTTAGCAGGCTTGTTTTTAGATGAACGTTTTCAGAATATAAAATTGTATAATGAAAGGCCTTCTAATTTATCTGAGCCCTTTTTAAAAAACCTGATACTACTGCACTTTAAATTAAGCCCTGCTTTGTTTTTAGGGCTGACGTTTGTTCCTAATGGCAGGGTAATTATAGTGCACGGGAACACTCAGTGAATCGGAACATACTTGCTATAGATGTTGAAATAGAATTTGTTCTTTTGAGGCAGGGACAGGAGAAAAGTCACAGACAATGAGACAGATTTTTCCAGAGGGCAGGCTAACAGAAGGAATGTGTCCCTTAGGGGGCATTGGTTAATGGACTCTGTTTCTTACAGTTGCATTGTGTAAAAAGTTCTGGTCCTTAGAAAAAAAAAGTCACGTGAGGAAAATGGCAAAAATTAATTCAAAGGGCACACATAACCTTAGATCTTGCTCCTTATTACTGTTTTATGTCAATGTTATATTATTGGCTAAATATTTCCCTTGCAGGGTTGAAGGATGTGATTATATGGACTTTGTGTTTATAAGACAAATATATGAGTTATATGGTAGAGACCCCTCTCTAATGAATTTTCTTGGGAGATTAATTCTTTAAGCACAGAAGCTTCTAATTCTGAACATTCTAATAATAGACACTTTAAAAATCAGGAAATGCTTCACACTTTTGATCAAAGTAAATGCAAAATAATTTAGTCTTCTTGATGCCTTTAGGATTATTGTGATGGGTGTCAGTTACTACCTTGAATGCTCTGGAGAGACGCTCAGGGTTGCTTGAAATGGTCCAAGAGAGTGTGGTGGTTTATGAGTAGAGGAAATGATTGGTTTTTATATTTTTCTGTTTCTTTTTTCATCATCCATTGTCTTTTATGCCATGCTTTTTCCTATTCCTTAACCTTGCCTTTTTCCACTGACTTCTTTTCCACAGCAGATAAGCATGATTTGTTAGCCCCATCTTTTACAAAACCCTGCTTTTGTGTCTCCTGATGGAATCAACACTCCCTAGGAAGTATTCTTTCTAAAATATTGACCCTGAATCTAATCAAATCTCTACATCCAAGTACCAAGATACAGGATGCAGAGGAATAAAATAAATTTTAAATGATACTTCAAGGATTCAGTCAGCAAAATTAAACAAAATGAAACAACTTTACAGAATAAATAAGTAAGGGAGTTTAAAAGAGAAAAAAGACAGACATGCGAGGGGAACCTGTGGATTAAGAGACTGTGGAGCCTCATCAGCCAGTACAATGTGTGCACCTCATTTGGATCCTGATTTAACCGAACTGAAAATAAAATGAAAAAATATGAGGCAATTGGCGCAAGTTGAACACTAACTGGATACTTGATGATTTTAAGGCTATATTATTATTTTTTAAGATGTGATGATGCTGTCATGGCTATGTATTTTTTAGTATAGTCCTTTTATAGGTAGATACTGGAAATGGCAACCCACTCCAGTATTCTTGCCTGGAGAATCCCACGGACAGAGGAGCCTGGCCGGCTACAGTCCGTGGGGTCGCAAACAGTCGGACACGACTGAGCGAGTTCACTTCACTTCACTGATATTTAGGACAGTGCCGAAGAATTGATGCTTTTGAACTGTGATGTTGGAGAAGACTCTTGAGGGTCCCTTGGACTGCAAGGAGATCCAGCCAGTCCATTCTGAAGGAGATCAGTCCTGGGTGTTCATTGGAAGGCCTGATGTTGAAGCTGAAACTCCAATACTTTGGACACCTGATGCGAAGAGCTGACTCATTGGAAAAGACCCTGATGCTGGGAAAGATTGAGGGCAGGAGGAGAAGTGGACGACAGAGGATGAGATGGTTGGATGGCATCACCGGCTCAATGGACATGGGTTTGGGTGAACTCCAGGGGTTGGTGATGGACAAGGAGGCCTGGCGTGCTGTGGTTCATGGGGTCGTGGAGAGTCGGACATGACTGAGCGACTGAACTGAACTGAAATTATATGAGTTTACAATTCCTGAAGTTCAGACACAGGTTACAAGGGGCTCCATTATACTGTTCCCTCTACTTTGAATATGTTAGAAATTTTCCATAAAATTAAAAAAAAAAAAAAGCCACCAAACTAAAACTCTGCTTTGTGGCCCAGAGCTGTCGATCTATACTACCCACAGTTTCATGTACATTTATAGAAGGAGTGATACGCAGTCACTGTGGAGGCATAGTTTTTCTCGGCAGTTCTTGCAGTTTCCTTTGGACCCTATTTTGTAATTATCTCCTTCCTAAGCCCTCTTCTCTTCTTACTTTATACTAGGAACATTTAATCTGTGAGTTCACAGATGAATTTCCTCTAAATCATGCCTTTTCTGTATTTGCAAATGTGCATTTTTAGGGATTAGGCTCATGGCATCGATCAGCATTTTAAGGGTCCATGATTGTAGAAAGTCAAACACCCACTACTGTCTGCTTTGCTCAACACTCACATTCATGGGATTTTCTCCTACTTGCATATTTCCTGGCTTATGTCTGTTCTCTGGGCCACAACTTTGTCCTGTGCTTCAGTCCTGTCCATTCATTTGTCTCCTCTTTTTCTCCACTAACACCTCAAAGATAACATTTGGGTGATGGTTTTACCATTCACCCAGTTGGTCTTCATGCCAAATACCTCTCAATTAGCCTAGACTTCACTTTCTCCCTTAATGAACATCTGCACGTAAATAGTCATCAAACTCCTATTATTTCACCTCCTAAATGATAT